>NC_057863.1:554258287-555458287 GCF_019393635.1 Dromiciops gliroides | reverse complement strand
GTATATGTTTGTGAGAGAGACAGAGACAGACAGACAGAGACAGAGACAAAAAGACAGAGAGACAGATACTGTATGTGAGAGAGACAGAGACAGACAAAGACAGACAAATAAAGAGAGACAGTGTGTGTATATGTGTGTGAGAGAGACAGAGAGACAGAGACAGAGACAGACTGCCAGAGACAGAAAGACAGAGACAGAGAAAGACAGAAAAAGAGAGACAGAGACAGAAAAACAGAGAGATAGAGACAGAAAGACAGAGAAGACAGTGTGTGCATGTGACAGAGGGACAGAGAGTGAGACAGATAAAGACAGACAGAGACAGAGACAGAGACGGAGACAGAGACAATGTATATGTGTGTGTGTGAGGGGGGGTTAGAGAGGGGGAGGGAGAGGGAGAGAGAGAGGTGGGGGGAACCCATCTTTTATATGCAGCCTACAAACAGACCCTCTATGGATCATAGATTTGAACTTGAAAGGGACCTTAGAAATCCCTTCCTCCAGGCCTATCATTTTACAAATCTGTGCAGAAGTACTATTTAGATTCTATTAAATGTTCTCAAAGTTGAATGACTTGCTCAAGGTCACACATGTAGCAAGTAGCAAAGTAGGGGGTAAAAGTAGGGCCCTTGCCTCCAAATTCATCACTCCTTTGCCTAAATCACACTGGTCTTGTAGAGTACAGTCATCAAGATTATTGGTCATTGCTGCTGTCCCGCCATCCTCACAGCTCTACTGCTTTAGCTCCTTTGATTTGGCAATATTATTTATCTCTGCTCTTGTGAATTTCAAAGGAAATAAAGTACATGTCACAATTTACAACCACAAAACATTGTATAAAGGTGAGTTCATTATGAACTGTATCTAATTATGACTGCATATCAGGGAAACTAATTGGCACACTAGGCACCTTTTTTAATGGAGGAAATGAGGAAACAAAAAGAAAGAGCAAGACAGATTATAGCACTCCACAGAAATTCAAGGTAGACATGGTATTTCAAAGCAGGGTTTCTGCAACTTTAAGCTAGTGCATGACATTGGTGCCTTACATGACCCTAGACACTGGATATGTTTCATGATAGATTTTTTTTTTTGTGGGGTGATGAGGGTTAAGTGACTTGCCCAAGGTCACACAGCTAGTAAGTGCCAAGTGTCTGAGGCCAGATTTGAACTCAGGTCCTCCTGAATCCAGGGCCGGTGCTTTTATCCACTGTGCCACCTAGCTGCCCCCCATGATAGATTTTTCAACAACCGTTGCTTGACTGGTTCAAAGACTGATAGATTACTTTAGGTTAGGAACCGATCTGTATGGAAGCAAATGGATTTCTAGGGCCATGGCATTTGGGAGGAAAGTACTCCCAGCTTGAGATGTCTATGGAGCTTCTCCAAATTGGTCTAAAAATGTGTTGCCACTATCACTCACTAAAATGAAAGTTCTCATGGCTTTGTTGACCTAAATGTCTCTCATGGATTTTATCATAATGTTTCACATATAACCCTGGTTATATGTGAATAGTTCATAAAAGGATGTCATATTTCCTACATGTGTGACTCTTGCCAAGTCATTTAAAGTTTCTGGGACTCAGTTTCCTTACCTGTAAAATGAGGGGGTTGGATTTAATGATATATAAGGTCCCTTCCAGCTGTAAATCCATCATCCTATTAATATGTGTGACAGGTAAAACTAAATCTCCTTACCTGCCCCCACAGTGTGGGGGAGGCTAGCTAGAATTTATTTATAAATTAGAAGCTTCAGCAACAGTTTAGGCATTAAGCATTTATTAAAGTATATTAGAAGTTGGCAAAGAGAGAACACATGTCTCTGAAAGAATAGAAAAACCTAGCTAAAATCTAAGCAGGAGAGAGAGGAAAAAAAGCCACCTCCATCTAGCAGATCATGCTACCAAGAGAAAAAACCTAAGTCTTCTCGAGCAGAAGCTTCCTTCAGGACAGGAAGAGGGGCCATCCCCGCACACAGCTCCAAGCTAATTGGCTGGTAGCATTCAAGTCCATTGATAGACATGACTTGAAGGCCATCCATGAATAGTGAGGTAACTTCCAGATGCTGAATCTACCTTGGAAAGGTCACCCCATGTTCTCTCAACAGGGGGCCCCTGGTAATAATATTCTCACATATTAAAATAAGAATATATTATTTTATAATTAAAATTATTTATAAAGTATATGAGCATTTTAAAGTCATAGCCCTGTCTGCCAGTGTCATTGGGTAACTGAATTATTGTCATTCTTCCCTCTTCCACTTGACAGACTTCTGACAGGATCTAGAAGGTCATTTATATTTACCACCAGTGTTTCCCTTAAAGGCTTTATTCACATAACTAGGTGAAATATATTCTATTCAGGTATAAGCAGCCTCCAGCCCCAAATTGTCTGATATTGTTGCATTTTGCCTCATAGACCCTTTTCAAATTACTATCCCCTTTAGCAGCCTCAGTCAGAATCACCTCCCTCCACAGCACTAGAGAAATACACTTTAAACTAATGGAATGTTAAATCACTCTGAGGAAACCCAGGCAACTGAGCTTTGGGGATGGCAAGTAGCATTTGAAAGGAATAGCCCTGAGGACTACTCTGGTCACTCTGAGGGTCTTTGCAGGAAGGAGGAAAAAATCAACCGGAATCAAAACTTCTAGACTAATGTTAGGTTGGCCCTTTTGAAGACAGTGGTCTTCCTTGGAAAGTGACAGCTCTGTTCTTGTCAGCATCTTCAGAGTCCTTCCATGTCACCTTTGGCCCGCCTCTCAGAAGCTGCAGGACTTTCATGATTGAATGTTGATGTCAAATATCCTGCCCTTGCTTAAAGATAATCGTTAACACATACTTAACAAACATTTCATGTATTAAGATCGGTTTTAATGTAGAAAGAAATCTAAACAAAATTGAGATTTCATCATAAATATTAAAAGTGTAGAGATGGCATGATGTTGGAAAAGACTGTGAGTACCATTGATGAAAGAATTAAGATTTGAAGCAGTTGGGACATAGCAACTGAAGAATTTAGGTGAAATAAGATCCTGCATTTAGGTCTACAAAAATAGCATAAGAAATAAATGCCTGGCTAATTCATGGTATTTAATTTGACCAAAGGCTTACTATGAGGAAACACACAGGTGAGTTGGTTGCCTTAAAGTAATAATGATCCTAGGCTTCACGACTAGCATTCAAGAGCCCAGCTCATGAGGTGACAAAATCCCACTGGCAGGCCACATATACAGAATTGTGTTTCATGCTGGACCTCACATTTTAAAAGGGATATCACTAGGTTGGATTGTGTATAAGTGAAGGTAAATAGGGGGGTGAAATATATGAAAACAAAACAAAACCCAAACTAATTATTTTTGGCCTGGGCATTATATAAATTTATTGGTATATGCACACTGTTACATATACAAATATATGTATACACATTTGTGTGTTTTTACACGTGTATATATGCACAAATACACATATAATATGTTTATCATAATATACTATATAATATATTATATATGCCAAATGCAACATAATGCTTATAATATAATGTGTATTGTCACTATGTCTATTTTTATAAGAGAAGGTTATGTTCTTTTCTGAGCCTTTAATCCTTACTGATCACTCAGAAGTATTAGATACTATTGAACAAATCTTCTGCTGAGATTAACCATTTCTCCTTGGGTTTTGGTGACACATTTCTTCTAGTAACCTTCCTATCTTTCTAGCCACTTATCCATAGTCTCCCTTAATGATTTATCAAACATTCTTTATATTATATCAGTTATCCTCCAGTGCTCTGTTCTGGGATCCCTGTTCTCTTTTTTGAACTGTCTTGGTGATTTCTGTATTCTCTATAGGTTTCAAGCAGAAGAATAACATAGCTTTATATCCATCTCTAGTGTCTGTTTCTCTCCTGAGTTCCTGTCTTGTTTCTCTAACTACCTATTAGAAATTTCCAAATAGGTATCATATAGGAATCTCAAGTATGATATGTGAAAAACAAAACAGATCTTACCTTTCTCCCCAAATTATTCTCTTCTCTCTTCATCCCTAAGTCTACAATCCTATCATCATTGTTCTTGAATTCAGAAGACAGTGGTGCAAATCTCAGATTTGAAACGTAACAATTGGAATGACACCACCTGCTGGAGACCTACTGTAGAAAAGCTCCACCATGAAAGGAAGGTCTTTGAGGGCAAGACCATGCGTCTTTTCTTTGGCATCAGGAAGTGACGTTTGCTGGTGGGAGGAGGAAGGGGTAGCCGGTTGCTCAGTCTCTCTCTTTTTTCCTGAGGACGCTGGTGGAGAAGGGAGCTAGAAATGCGCTCTCCCTTTAATAGATAGGAATCTAGGCCTTTTCTTCTCTCTTTACCAAATTCTTATTCTCCTTAATAAATGCTAAAAAGCCTAACTCTTGCTAAAGCTTATAATTTATTGGCGACCACTCATTAGATATTTTAGATAGTTTAGCTAGAATTTTAGCCTTAACAGAAACTTATTAGTTGTTTGACAATGAACAAGGAAATGCTTCTCTGGTATTTTGTTATATGAAAATGAATGTGTTTACATGATATTGTTTATATAAGATCCAAGATTATGTTCTTAAGTCTCTTCTATATCTTGCATGGAGATCTTTTAATATATGAAATGTTAAGGAGCATACTTTGAGTTGAAATGATGTCAAGGTCACATTGAATTGAGGAGCACTAGGGAAGCTTTTTCAGAAGGGATGGTATTTGGAAAAGTGTCAAAGATTGGACAAAATATAAAAAGAGAAAAGAAACTGTAGAAATGAAGGCAAGTAGAGAGCATTACAAGTATTTAGCAATGTGTGAACAAAGACATTGAGGTAGAAAACTGTGGGGATTAGAATCCAATATTTTGTGTATGGATTATAGATATATGAGTGAAGGAAAAAGTTATTAAGCCCTTGTTTTCTGCAAAGCACTGGGATAAGTGCTGGGAATCCATATGTAGCTACATGCATGCATGTATGCATACATATACTGTGAGAAAACTGTTAATAACAGGGTGTTTTGGGGACTCAGAGACCCCCCATACACACACACACAGAGGAACTCTGTCTGGTTTTGAAGGGCCAGCCCAGAGTTAGGAGAATTTCAAAGGAAATTTAAATTGACCTTCCTAACTAACTAAAGGAAGTTAACTAACCCTAAAATAGCCCTCACATCATGTCAATCAATGGACTTGAAGGTTACTGGCCAATTAGCTTGGAACAAGGTGGAGTGACCCACCTCTACCTGAGACAGGTTAAAAACCCTGGAGAGGGGTCTTTTACTCTCTTGGCATGTTCTACCCTCTCCCATGCTGCTCTTTCTCTCCCCTCTATCCTAGGTATGTAGGGCTTCTGATCTTTCTGAGATATGTGCTCTCTATCTTTACTAATATTTAATATGATTTAATAAATGCTTAATGCCCCCAAACTGGTGCAGTAGCCTCTAATTTCCAAGTAACAAATATATTAGAACCCTAGGTAATTTTCCCTAAAATGTGAGACAGTATACAGGCAACCCCATAAATTTTTATATGGCACAATACATATATACATATACACACAAACATATATCATGTTTCAGGTGCAAGTAAGATGGAAAGTTCCCATGATCCTAAGGGTGCAATGCCTAAGTATATTATAATGCTTCTTCTTTAAAGGTCTTTGTACTGATAAAACCTTATCCATATCTGACACTGGACAATTTGAGAGTGCAAAGTACTTTCAATTGTGACAAACTTCTTTCACTAGCATCAGCAAATGCAATTTCCAAGTTGAATCAGCACAGGGATTTCTCTCCTGTTGATGGTGCATGGGATGTTCGGATGGAAGAAGTGCTGGTGTTATAGGAAATATCACTATATTGGGGGCTCTCAGGTTATGAAGGAGTTATATTTTATAGCTAAAATATGAATATACAAATATGAACACAAATATATCACATATAACTTATAAACACATTTAAATAATATGCGAGAATATTATTTAACACTTAAATATTAACGTAAGTATTTAGTACATGTATATTCTATCATTTAAAAACATTTATTAGACAACTGTTGTATGTTAGGCATTGAGAATACAAAGACAAAAAACCAAAAAACTAAATGCCTTAAGAGAACTTGGACTCTACTAGTTGTAAGCAACTATGTGGTAGAATGGATAGAGTTCTGGACCTGCTCAAGCCTGCATCAGCCACACAAAAGCCATGGGACTGAGCAAGACACAGCCTCTCTCTGCCTTAGTTTCCTAAGCTATAGAATGGGACTAATAATAGTACCTACCTCCCTGGGTTGGTATTAGGAGAAAAGAGATATTTTAAAGTTTTCTGTACATCTTAAAAGTTTTATGAATAGTCTAGCCATTGTTATTATTATTGTTCTATATACATAATTCACATATTAGTAATATGGATGGCTATCAACTGATATCCCTCTTATGTTAGTTACAAGTTACAAGTTATTTACCACATAACTCAGATTATCTACTTCTTTATAATATATAGCCATTCTTCAATTCTTCTCAAGCATTCCCTGACTTGGCAGCACTTTTAAGTGAGTTGACACAGACCACAAGCTGACTTGTGACTGACACAGCCCCACTAGAGAAGTCACAATGTGACTGCCTTTTGCTTTATGGAAAACATATACCATATGGCACAGAAAACTGCCATCTCTAATCACATTGTCACAATTTTTTTACATATGTTCAGTAAGCTGCTGGTAGTTTCTGGTTTCAATTCAAGATGCAGTATCTATCACAGATCATTCCCAGAACCATTCTGAGAGGGCTGGATGAGTTATATCCAGGAAAGCAACTGCAGAGACTCGCTGTGTTGAGCCACAAAGAAAAGACCAAGCTAGACACTATATAAATTTAATAGTAATCCATGGGATGAGAAGGGAGGGATAAAATCAGTTTGGAGACACAGGAAGAGAAAGAAACCGGATGGAGTCTGAAAGGATGGATTTCAGTTGAAAGCCTGAGTTATATGAGGTATCTACTGATAATGTTCAAGAAAGAAGTAAAATGCACCTGTTTAAAAGACTTGAGTTCAAATCCTGTTTTGGTTCCAGAATACCTCTATCACCTTGGGCAAGTCATTTAATCTCAGGGTATTTGGACTCTGGACCTATCACTCTATTGAAATCATTGTTGCCAAAGACAGTAATGACCTCTTATCATTGGACTTAATCATCTCCTAGGCCTTAATTTTCTCTTCCACAAAATTAGAATATTGAATTAAAGGCTCCCTTATATACCTTCCAGCTCTAATAGTTCATAATCCTTATGATAATTTAGGGTCATAGATTAAAAACTGGAAGAAATCTTAAAGGTCATCTTCTCTAAAATCCTCATTTTACAGATAAGAAAATTGAGGCCCAGGGAGATTGCAAGGGATTTGTCTCACTGAAGCCCAGAATTTCTTTTATTCTTCAAGTAGGGTTTACAAAGTAAATAAAGATGTTTAATTTTAACTACCCACAAGTTTTAAAAGCAATTTTAAGAATTGTATATTTCTAACTGGTTAATGAGTATGTTGTATTGTTTATTGACCTTTACTATCCCCTATTTGATGTAAATCTTGTTCATTACTAAGTGTATCCATCCATTTCCCTCCAATCATACTACCAGAACTCTGGCTCAGATTCTTTTTTTTTTTTTTTTTGGTTTTTTAGTGAGGCAATTGGGGTTAAGTGACTTGCCCAGGGTCACACAGCTAGTAAGTGTTAAGTGTCTGAGGCCGGATTTGAACTCAGGTACTCCTGACTCCAGGGCCGGTGCTCTATCCACTGCGCCACCTAGCTGCCCCTCTGGCTCAGATTCTTAACAACTCTCAGATTATTTAGTGAAACTGTCTTTTAATTAGTCTTCCATTCTCTCATTTTTCCACCTTTCCAATGGATTCTGGATAAGATTAATGTTTCCTAAAAGTTATATTTGGCACATCATCCACATGACATTTTCTGTCAGCTGCTCTGCTTAGTTTTAACTCCAGGATTATCATGCCTCCCCCAGGATAAACTCATGAATTGAAATCTCATTGGCTCAGAAATTGATTTAGTTTTGATACTCAATACCTCCACAGTACCTTCACTAACCTCTTCTGTTTGATTGGAGGGCAAATAAGTAAAGTAATAAAATCCTCTCAAAAAATCCTTCCTTCAAAAAGACTCAGAATTTTCCAACTAACTTGTAGTATGCTCAACTCAATAAACAACATACATACTACTAACATACTCAGTGCTCTTCCCCCCTCTCTTTAGCTTCCGTTTCTGTATTGTCTTCCCCACCCCCAATTAGATTTCAAACTCCTTTAGGGCAGTGGATGTCTTTCTTATTTGCATTTGTATCCATAGCACTTAGCACAAATTTTTATTAGGCTTCTATCCATGTCTAGAAAGCCTCTCTTCTCCTATTCTCTTCTTCCATTTCTATCATGCCCCACCCCTTCCATTGATTCTTCTTGAATGCTCTAGGCCACACTGGTTATTCCATTCTCAGGATTATTCTACAACATTCATAGTGATTGATTCAAGTCAATTCTTGTATTTTTCAATAATAATTTCATATGTCAGTTTTAACTCTGGTAGAAAGCACACTCATTTTAAGGAAGACTCAAGCAGCTAGGTGGGGCAGTAGAGAAAATGCTGGTCTTGCAGTCAAGAAGACTCTTCTTCCTGAATTCAAATCTAACCTCACACTCTTAGCTATTTGATCTTGAGCAAACCACCTAACCCTGTTTGTGTCAGCTTCCTGATCTATACAATGAGCTGAAGTAGGAAATGACAAGCTACTCCAGTATCTTTGCCAAGAAAACCTCAAGTTGGGTCATGAAGAATCAGACACAACTGAAAAAATGATTAAACAAGTTTTATACTTCTCTGGTATCTACCACAGTGCCTAAGGAGAAAAATACATTGTGATGATAAATAAGTACTTCTTGACTTGAAAAATAAGTAGTATATATCTCTCTCTCTTTCATCTCTATCGCTCTCTTTCTATCTCTCTATCCCTATCTCTATCCTTATCCCTATCCTTCTCTCTCTCTCTCTCTCTCTCTCTCTCTCTCTCTCTCTCTCTCTCTCTCTCTGTCTCTCTCTCTCTCTCACACACACACACACACACACACACACACACACACATCTCTCTCTCTCTCACACATCTCTTTATATATCTCTATCTCTATCATCTATGAATATCTATATTGGAAAACTTGAGAGGATGGGAGGTAGTATGGAGGAATAGAAATCCAGAATCTCCAAGTACATCTGGTTCAACCCATACATGAATTATAAGTCCCTCTATATCATAGTCAAGAAGCAGTTATCCAGGCTTCTTTGAAGACATTAAATAAAGGTAAATACAATACCTCTGTAGGCAGATTATTGAATTTTGAAATAATCTTAATTTTCTTCTTTGCAACTTCTATATATTGCTCCGTGGCATCTGTCTCCCATGCCTAGAATACTTTCTCTCCTATTTTTTTCCTACGAATCTTCTTTGACTTCAAATTTCAGCTAAATTCCCACCCTCTGAAAGAACCCCTTTCTAGTAGTCCTTAATCCTGGGGTCTTCCCTCTGTTGGTTATCTCTAAATAATCCTGCATTAGCTTGTTTGTGCTTTTTTGTTTCCAACTTGTATCTTCCATTAAACTGTGAGATCCTTAAGAGCAGGGTCTCTCTCTCTCTCCACATCTATTTATCTATCTATCATCTAACTGGGTGTGGATTTGGATGGGGATATAAATGTGTGTGTATACACACACATATACATATACTTATATACATACACACATACATATATATATACACACACACACAAATTATAGATAGACTGATAGATATTCTTTGTAGTAGGTAGCACAGTGCATGGCATGTGGTAGGTGCTTAATAAATGCTCATTGACTGATTTTTACAGTCAAATAGAACTAATTCCTCATCCACATAGTAAACCTTCAACTATTTTGAAACCAAGTATCATATCTCACACTAAGTCTTCTCTGGTTAGGTCTCTAACTCCTTCAGATCTTCATATGAAATAAATTTAAAGTCGTTAACCACCTTAGTTAACATGATCTTTATTTTCTCTACTTTATCAATGGCCTTACTAAAATATGTTGTACATAATATTATTCTAGATGTGGTCCAATGATGGCAAATATGCTATAACCATTATCTCCCTTTAGATGGGAGCCATTTCTCTCTTAATGTGATCCAACATTTTATTAATTTTCCTGGCTGCCTTATCACAACATTGATTCATGGTCAGGTATTCACTAAAACTGCTACTTTTTTTTTCAGGTAAAACTGAATCTAACTATTTAGGTTGACTTATGTTCTCTCTGCTTTAATGAAGTCAATTCATCAATGCTTCATTTATTTATTCATTCATTCAGGTTAGTCAATATATATGATTTGAGCACTTATTATAGGCAAGATTGGCAATCCCTGATATAGGAGATACCCCAAGCTCTCTCAGCTACTATTGCTGAGCCTTCATTGCCTTTTCTGTAAAAGGGGATTAAATATATATTTGCCTACTATTTTTTTAATCATTGAAGCAATTCATTTCAGTTAAATCTCAGTGTGTGTGGGACAGTCAACTTGAATCAGCTTGCTAGAGAAAATTATTAATTTTAATAGCATGTTTTCTTAATTATATATAAAGATAATTTTGTTATTCATTTTTATACAGTTTTGAGTTCCAAATATTTCTCTCTCCCTCTCTTCCCCTGTTCCTAAAATCATAAGCAATTTGATATAGGTTATATATGTGTAATAATGTAAAACATGTTTCCATATCATTCACTGTTGTGAAAGAAAAAAGAGACCACAAGGAAAACAGTGTGCCAGGAACTGTTCTAAGAAAATAATCTCTTAAAACATTTAAACTAATTAGAAGATGAACATTTATTGTTCAGAAATCTGGATTTAGCGTCAAGGTACATTTATGTAAATCCTTTCTCTGCTACGTATTGGTTTGACTTTAGGCTAACCTCTTCATGGCATATTTCCTTTTCCAATGGAATTATACCACATGACCTCTGAAGAGCTCTTTATTGGCCATCAATCTACCATTCTAAAATATGCAAATAGAGAATTGTATATTGTAGAATATAGACCTTGTTCTAGTGTTTTTAGCAATTAGCTGAAATTTCTACGATGGGCCCTGCCTATTAACATTGGTGACTGTCTCACTTGGCCTAATATTTCAGACAAGTTTCAGCTTTGCTTTGTTTTACTCTTTACTCCCTGGCCAAATTCTCAATAGCCTCATTAGCTACCTTGTGAAAGTAAAGCCATCTCTGCAACTTTAATATGAAAGGTTTAAGACTCAGAACACCAATTTGGTTCAATTTCTGGAATCTCTGTCCTAATTCCTGATGCTCTTATAGTCATCCTTTAGACTGGAAGGTGACATTTGTTATTGGTGTTAACAGGAGAATGGATGACATTTTACAGAAATCATAAAGAATAGTTTAATTCAACTGATGCTTGTTAAAATTTCAAATGTCACCAAGGCTTCAAAGCTACAAGGAATAAAATAAGCAGTTAAATGACATTGAATTGTATAATGACCATTATTAGAATGGTCCCTTTAGTCTTTTTTATTCTTGCTAGATCATCATTTATATCATCAGTCTTACTTGGGTCTTCTCCTTTCTCTATCTACATGCATTCCTTTGGAGATAACCGTTTCTACGTTTTAATTATCATCTCAATGCACATTTCTCCAGAAAAAAAAAAGAAAATTGTTCCTGACCTCCAGCCATGAATCTCCAAAAGCTTATTGGATATTTTGTACTGATATCTAAAACTGTATTCATTTTCTCTCTAAATGCACCTCCATTTTGAATTCCCTTATTCTTAACATGTGAACTATTCTAGTAATTGAAATTTAGAAGTTGTGTATTATTCTTGACTTTTCTTTCTCTCTTACCCCACATATCCAATCAATTGTCAAATCTTGCCATTTCAATACCTACAATATGTTTCACACACAATCCTCACTTTCTACTCACATGGCCATCACCCTAATTTAGGCCCACATCACCCTTCTGAAATATTATAATCATCTCCTAATTGATTTCCTTACCTCATAACTCTCCCATCTCTAATTCATCTCCTACATAGTTTCCATAGTAATTTCCCTAAATTCTGAGTGTATAATTTCCTATTGGATAAAATTGAATGGTTCCTTAATGCCTTTGAAATCAGATCCAAATTACTCTAGCATTTAAAGCTTTTTACAATCTTAACCCAATCCATTTGTTCCAATATATATTAATCTCCTCATATTCTATAGTCTAGTCAAACTGGTGTTCTTGGTGTTCCTTTCAGAAAATATTCCATCTACCATCTCTGCACCTTTGTAATTTGTATTCCAAATATTTTGCAATTACTTCTTATATGATGATAGTTAGAAAGTAGAAGGGACCAAAGAGGGCACCAATTCCAGCCACTTAATGTTACAGATAAGAAAACTGATATAAAGGTAGACTAAGTGACTTAAGTCATAAAGTTAGCACAAGATTTTAATTCAGGTCTTGCTAAGTCCCTTGCTCTATGAACTCCACCATTGAGATGTCAAACATAGGATCATAGATCTAAAGTTAGGTGGGATCACAGATGCAATCTCATTTTAGAGAAGAGGGAATTGAGTCTCATGGCACTTAAATGATTTTTCAAGGTCCAATGGGGAATGTCAGAGGAAAAAAATAATACAGAGATAGTGTTACCTCCACTTTACCAAGCTGCATGCTCTTTCTTGAGAGAAGGAAGGAAGGAAGAACTGTTTATTTTTTTTCTCTATAGTCACAGTGCCAACACAGTACCTGACATGCAATAGGAACTTCAATATCTATTGATTTTTTCTATTTGATTTCAGAAAAGAAATGGGGATTTTGTTTTATTTTATTTTAAGATTTAGTACCCATTCATTCAAGTAACAAAATCATGGAATCAAATACTTTTTTTTTGGTGAGGCAATTGAGGTTAAGTGACTTGCCTAGGGTTACATGGCTAGTAGATGTCAAGTGTCTGAGGCTGGATTTGAACTCAGGTCTTCCTAACTCCAGGGTCAGTGCTCTATACATGGTGCCACCTACCTGCCCTAATCAAATAATTTTTAAAGATGGGAGGGATACCACAGAATATTTGGTCTAATCCATACCTAAGGAAAAAAAAATCTCCTCTTTAACATTGTTGACAAATTATTGTCTAATATTTTCTTGAACACATTTAGTGATGGAGAAACACATTATCCCCCAAGGAAGCTCACAACTCAGCTCTGGAATAGCTCTCATCAATAGGGAGTAGGGAGTTTTCCTTACAACAACCTTAAATCTTCCTCCTGATAAATTATTTCCACTGTGCCTAGTTCTGTCTTCTAGGTTCAAAAAGAACAAGTCTTGTCCTTCTGCATGACAGATCTTCAAATACATGAAGACAGCTATCTCTTCCTCTGTGCAATTGTTGGGCTTTTTGCTAAGTGAGGAATATACAAATGAAATTCAGTTAAAGCAATGTGTTAATTGCTTGCTGAACATTAATCCTCTCTTCTTAGGGCTGTGGAAAAATAGCGACACATTATACATTTGAGGACCATAATTTTACATTGTAATAATCCATCTTTGGAGATAGTTCAAGTATCATTATCCCCATTTTACAAATGAAGAAACTGAGATTCAGGGAGAACAAATAACATGTGTAGTTATTAAGCAATGTTTGTTTGTTTTTAAAATAACGTCTGTGCAGCCAAAAGATATAAATAGAAGACACTACCTATTCATGACAATCCTTTCCCCATATTTAGGTTGTAGGCAGGATCATAAAACCATAGGTTAAAAACTACAAGGACTTTCAGATAATAGAAGGGGCTAGTTACTGCATGCCAGTACCAGGCAGAAATCCTGCAAGGTCAATGAACCAAGCTTTTGCTTAAGAACTGGGAGAAATAAACTATGGGGAGAATAGAAGTTTTGAAAGTCACCAAGCTAAAATCCATTAAGAAAGAGGAAGTTCAAGAAGCTTCAAAGTTCAAAATTGATCACAGAATGATCCTAAATAATATAACACTGAACTACTATCCATTCTTGGCTTCCTGCTGGTAACAAAATGGACTTCAAAGGGCCAAGACCCCAACACCTGTTGGGTACTGAGATGTAATGTTTATGGATATTGTTCTGAGCATTGAACTGGAGGATACAAAGGCAACAGGCTATAGGAACAAAGACCCTGGACTTGTTTTCATGACACTTGGATTAACATCATGTTTCTAGTAATGAGCAAATATTTTAACTTTTCTTCATCTGTAACATAGGGTTTTTTATTTCTTTATTTTTTGTTTGTTGGTTTTAAATGCCTCCCTATCTCACAGTGGTCAAGTAGATAGAGAGTTGACCTTGGAGTCATAAGACCTGGGTCCAAGTCCTAACTCTGAAATTTGTTATTTGGAGGGCTTTAGGCAAGTTGCAACCACTTGGTTCTCTTTGCAATTCACTAAGATACACTTCAGAGAAGATGAAATCCTGCTTTAGAAAGTCAGTTTCCTCAATCAGGAGCTCCCTTTGACAATGAGATGAGGGAATCTAGTCTTTCTCCTTATTGGTTGTTTTGAAGGGGAAAACACTTCATAAACCTTAAATCATTAAGTGAACAAGTTACAATAATAGGTTTATAAAGACAATAACAGGTTTACAAATCACTTGACATATATTATTTTATTGATCTCCACAATATTCCTATGAGATAAGTACTATTATTGTCGAATCTGACAGATAAGGAATCTAATCCTGAAAGAAGTTGTCCAGGATCACACAGCTAAGTTTCTGAGATAGAATTCAAATTTAAGTCTTCCTGATTCCAAATCCAACAATAATTGCTAAGCCAAACTGAATTTCAAAACAGCCCCTGCTTTCGTGTTTTCAATTTTAGCATTTAATAATCCCATTTAATAATGGGATGAAGCATGTGTATCTAAAAATATAATAAAAATACTACATGATAAGTTTATCAAAGGGTATAAAACAATTTGTATATGAGGCCTAAAGTGGAAAAAGTATGAGATGACTGAATATTAGGGAAGGCTTCGTGTAGGAATTTGTAACTCTACTCTCACTTTCTCTATCTGTTTATTCTTCAACATCTTTCAAACATCCCTCTACTGAAACCACTCTCTCCAAAGACATTAATGACCACCTCATATTGTATTGAATAAATACACTTATGGATTTGAATTGCATTTAGGCTATAGGTCATCACCAATTTAGTTTATCTGAACAAGAGGGCACATTTAGGCTGTTTCTGTCACTCATGTAGAAATCAAGTGGCCCTAAGATTTCTGAAGTCTGTAGTCATACATAGTTTCCAGAAAGGAAAATTCAAAGTTTTTTGACCACCTCATATATGACAGAAACAGTGGTGGAGGATACAAAAATAGAGAGTCATAATTCCTGTCCTTAAGGAACGTAAAATTTAGTAGGGTTCTATTAAAAAATATCTGACTATTGGGATCCCAGGACTTGGTATCTCTAGGGAATCAGTATTCACTCAGTAAATATTAGCTGAATAAATCCATGAATAGGCTGAAAAAAATTACTCCTGGGAAATTCTATTTTTATTTTATGAACTCAAAATATGCATAAGTAGGAAGGACATATCCAAATAGTATTTTCTATGTGTAAATAGTTCCAATGTGTTTGATAGTTTTTATTTACCTTCATTATCTCCCCCACATTGTTGAGCCAAGTGCATAGTAGGTGCTTGTTGAATGTAAAGCAATGGAATGGAACTGCTAATTAAGAACAAAGGAACTTTACTCTCCTCCTCTAAATGTCCTCAAGCTGCAGGGTGTACACCTCTGGCCTGAATGTCTGTAAACAAAGAGAAGAAAGCTGTTTTGGTGGGTTTCCCAACCTGCACCTGTATAGCCCTGATAAGGCTCCTGGACAATCAGACCTGAGTAATTGGTGTTTAGTTTATCAGGATGGTGGAGCATACACCAGACCTACCAGCACATTAACCTTCTCTGTGCTCAGTGCTGACATGTCATTTTGGAGCAAATCCAAGCTGGGCATAGCAGAGATGATAGACTGTACAGGAATACACCAGTGAGTCTGGGATTTAGTTGGCTATAAAAATGTTTTCTTGATAAAGAACAAAAATATTAAAATGTGACAAAATTTCTGGAGGCTCAGCCCTGCAGGGATAAATGCAGCCAGTTAGTGCCTATTAATTGGCATGGCTTATTTTTGTCCCTACCTTGGAGAATTGTCTCCTCTTGAAATAGCCAGATTAACACTTAGTGGAAAACAAAATATCAATGAAGGCAGCTGGACTGTAATGGGACAAACCATCAAGCTGAAAGTCAGGAGACCTGACTTCTCATCTTTTCTTGGTCGTCATCTAGCTATGTGACCTTCAGCAAGCCACTGAACCTTAGGTGGCAGATCACAGAATGTCAGAGCTGGGATCAACTCCGTCATGTTATGACACAGGAAATTGTAGCCTAATGAAGGTCAGTAACTTGCTCACCATACATAGATAGAAAAATTGGGACTTAAAGCCAGGTTTCTGGGTTTCAGTTTTTCCTTCTATAAAAGGTTAGGAATGGACAAAATGATCACTAAGGTTACTTGCAGTGTGTGTGTGTGTGTGTGTGTGTGTGTGTGTGTGTGTGTGTGTCTGTGTCTGTGTGTGTGTGCGTGTGTGAAAGAGAGAGAGAATTTATCTGTGATTATTTCTGAGTAATTCACAGGTAAATATTGATGATTCTTCTCATATAGGAAGATTAAGATAACTTTTTTTTTAATACAGTAAGTCTTATATAAGTATAATGTGAATGTGAATTCACAGTAGAATTTGACTGCTAAATTCTAATTAACATTCTTGTTCAGATACTGGTTGGACTAGATGACCTGTGAGGTCTCCTACAACTCTGATATTTTGTGATTCTGTGCATAATTGGTATTTTATGTGTGCATGAGGTGTCATTTAGGTCAGATTGGACAGGTTGCATTATAATGATTTTGATTAATTATTCAGTACCAGATCCACATTTATGCAGAGGGATTGTGTTTGCTTTCTGAAGACTGTAGTAGCCTAAATGACATAATTAAAGGGATTATACTGAGAGGTTTCTTGGCCCCCAATAACTTCTTCACTCTTCTGACTCAGCACCTGAAATGTCACAGTCAGATGACCATTCCTTCTGCTTAAAAAAGCAAACCCTTGTCACATATCAACATTAACCACATTTACAATTCACAGTAAGATAGAGCTTTGCATTTTAGAAAGTACTTTGCTTAACAACAAACATCTGTAGATTGTATTATTCATGTTATGTGGAGAGGCTTTAAGTTTAAATGGAAATGACTACTCACCTTGTATTCAGGAGGACTGTGTTTAAATTTTACCTTAACCAAGAAAATGGTGTATACAGTAACGACAATATAGTTTAAAGAACAACTTTAAGTGACTGTCATTTTGACTATTGTAATTATTCAAATTAACTACAAAAGTCATATGAAGGAAGATACCATCTACATCCAGAGAAAGAACTGATAATTAGGAGTATGTATAGAATTGTTTCACACACACACACACACACACACACACACACACACACACACACACACACTTATGCCTAAGGGTAACCATCTCTACTTAGGGGGAAAAGGAAGAAAAAAAGGGGAAAAAAGGGAAAAAAGAAAGTTGCATGATAATTTTATTATCTAGTTGAAAGGTATAACAAGTTGTATATATTAGACTGAAAATTCATGTACAATAATTTTTAATCTATTCTACTATTTTATAGAAATATTTATTTCTTTATTTCAAGATAAAATACATTTTTAAAAATTAAAATATATTCTGCCTTAGAAAATTCCTAGTTGTATGGATGTGAGCAACTCATTAAACCTCTCTAACCCTCAATTTCTTACTTTTTTAGGGGGAAAGGGAGAGAATAATTCCTGTTATTACATTGGTATAGAGAACTCCCAGCTATTGTTAGTAATGCTACTTATCAGAATCAGAACATTCAATGAAGCATATAGTATTTTTTTTTTCAGGGCAATGAGGGTTAAGTGAATTGTCCAGGGTCACACAGCTAGTAAGTGTCAAGTGTCTGAGGCTGCATTTTGTAAGGGGCTAAAATTCTAGCTATGCTATCTAAAATCTAATGAGTAGTTGCCTTAAATTAGAAGCTTTAGCAAGAGTTTAGACTTTTAAGTATTTATTGAAATATAGTAAGGGTTAGTAAAGAGAAATGTGGATAAAAAATTAGATCTGCTTGCTCTCTCTAATCTGCCTCCCTTCTCAACAAGCCAAAGTCTCCAACCCAACATAGACCCCTCCTCAGGGGCTTCTTCCTGAAGCCTCTGTGAAACAGGAAATAGGGCTGTCAACACACATAGCTCCAAGCTAATTGTCTGGTAACACTGATTAACATAACAGGTGGTTCTATAGATGTAAATTCTGGACTCCTGCAACTTCCAGACACTAAAGTCACATGGTTTCTTTTCACATGCTTTCTCCTCTTTGCAGAGCTTCCCTGCAATATCTTTCCTAGGAGGGGGTGCCATTGCAATTCTCACAATTTGAACTCAGGTCCTCCTGAATCCAGGGCTGTTACTTTATTCACTGCACCACCTAGCTGCCCCCCCCACCCAAAGCATATAATTTAGTTTGTTTGTTTTTATTTTTTTATTTTTTTGTGTGTGACAATGAGGGTCAAGTGACTTGCTCTGGGTCACACAGCTAGTAAGTGTCAAGTGTCTGAAGTCAGATTTGAATTCAGGTCCTTCTGAATCCAGGGCTGGTGATTTATCCACTATGCCACTTACCTGCCCCCATCCATATAGTCTTGAGAGGAATCTAGGCCACTGAAGATTGTTTGCTCATTCAGGGTCACAAAGTCATTATGTATCAGAAGCAGCCCTTGAACCCACATCTTCCTGAATCTGCATTCAGCTCTCCCTATATCAAGAAAACATTATGTAATATGTAAAGTTGCATAGAAAAATGTGATTGAAATTTTAATCCCATTTTATAATTGTAAGATTTTTTTGTTTTGCCCAGGCAGTGGGAGTTAAATGACTTGCCCAAAGTCACACAGCTAATAAGTGTCAAGTGTCTGAGGCTGGATTTTGAACACAGGTCCTCCCGAATCCAGGGCTGGTGCTTTATCCACTGTGCCACCTAGCTGCTCCATAAATGTAATATTTTAAAGATTAAAAAAATATCATGGACTAGATAAAATAACCATCTACTTTAATAAAAGAATGAACTAAGAATTCATAGAATAAAAAAAATACACTAGACTTGGAAAGAGAAGAACTGGATTCCCATCCTAGTTATTACTCCATTACATCTGTGAAACATCAGGCAAGTCATTTATTCTCTCTCAACCTCAGTGTCCTTACATGGGCCCATTTAATGAGTCTATGAATCTTATGTATCTATGAGGTTAAATTACTTGATCAAATTCACATAATTAATTATTGGCAGAAAGGAGACTTGAATCCCTATCTTTTAATGGTATATTCTGAGCTCTTACTACTACTCTGATACTGTTCTAGTTTCATCAGTTTTCAGGTTGTTGTTTTTTTTAAATTTGTAAAATGGGACACGTGACACCCAGGGATATTGCAAAGCTCAAAAGATACACAGACACATACACACAATCACACACACACACACACACACACACACACATATATATATATATATATATATATATATATATATCATCAATGTCTTTGTGATCATCATGGTCATCAGTCACATTCTGCTTCCTAGTAGGGCCATTAAATTGTAGTATCCAGGGCAAATAAGATTCAATAAGAAATAGGAAAAGATATAGAGCATGGGCCTAGAGGGTCTAAGATGGGAGTAAGTATGGGAAAAAAGTGAGATAACCATTTGCACATAGGCAGCAGAATGACGGAACTGAATAATTGAGAAGAGAATGGCACTAACAATTGAGACAAGAGATGCAATAAAAATGGAGAGGAATGCTGAAAACTAGCTTTAAGAACTTGATCATTTTGCCTGGGGCTGACCCTGTAAGAAAATTTAGGCCGTATTTATTCTTTCCTGTTTCTACTACTTCGTATTTAGCAAACACTGCCTCAGTTACTTAAAAACAAAATAAAACAAAAGTACAATGATCACTTATACTTTGAAAGGGCCCTTTCTATCTTTACCTACTTTGTCAATTAGTCCTATGGCCTTACTCATGATCACATAATCAGAATTGGAAGAAGATTCAGTGTGAAATAAAGGAAGAATTAGAGATTCAAAGCTGAATGGCCCTTGGATTTCCACCTAGTTTAACCAATACCTGAAAAAGTATACCCTTTCTCATACATTCAACAAGTATGCTTTTGGCCTTTGTTTAAAAAATTTGGTGGTTTGTGATCTCACTACCTCTTAGAACATTCAGTTCAGCTTTATATAACTATCATTATTAAGAATTTTTTTCTCTGACATCAAGCTTAAATGTGTCTCTGAGGTATGAAGAGGAAAAGAGTATTAACAAGCAGGTGAACTTTGGTAGAATTGATACAGGGAGTAATATTTCAGTTGCATTTTAAGGTAGGCACATTGGAGTGGGTATTTTTATTACTGGTAAGTCTGGATGGTCAATGAAGTCCTTTCCAATCCTCAGATATGTTAATTCTTTGTGAACAAGGCAAAAGCAGTGGAAATGGATCTTAAATAGAGCACTATTGTTGTCAAGTGTCATGAGATTTGTCAATAAGGTAGGATGTCTCTCTGTTGGGAAGAGCACTGAATGCCAGGATAAAAAGTTCAAATTTTGCTCAAACTGAGATAGGGAGCCAAAGAATAATTTTGAGCACATAAGGAACATGATTGGATCTATGAAAAAGGAAGATTACTCTCTCAGTTGATGGAAGGATTGAAATGGAGGGAGAGGAAGATTGGGGGCAGGAGACATAAAGTTTGTGCTCCAGTGATAAGCAAAGTAATGAAAAAATTTAGTGTGTATAGAAGTGGAACTTGATAAGATTGTAACTGTACTTGACAATTTCAACATAGTTAAATTCAAAACAAAGGAGAGGAAATGGAAATGTTGAGAGAATAACAACTTTTAGAACATGGGATATTACATTCTTCTACTATCAAAAATAGTGGTCAGAAAAAGGAACATACTTAAAGGCAAAGATAAAAAGAAAAAAACTGGATGTTGGGCATGTAGAATTTTGAAAGTCTGGTGATATATTTACATAGAGCTTTCATAGGTTTTTAGAGATGGGGGTCTTAAACTTTTATATATTCTTTTGGAATAACATAACTAGCATTTATAAAGTGCTTTCAACTTTGCTATGTTTTACATATATCATCTCATTTCATCCCCACAACAACCTTGGAGGTGGAAACTATTATTATCTCTTTTTTTTTTTTTTTTGTGAGGCAATTGGGGTTAAGTGACTTGCCCACGGTCACACAGCTAGTAAGTGTTAAGTGTCTGAGGTCGGATTTGAACTCAGGTCTTCCTGAATCCAGGGCCGGTGCTCTATCCACTGCACCATCTAGCTGCCCCTATTATCTCATTTTAAAGATGAGGAAACTGAGTCTGAGAGAAGTTAAATGGCTTGCCAAGGATCATGCAAATTGCATTTCTCTGACACAAGATTTGAACTCAGGTCTTCCTGCCTCCAAGTCAAACTATTTAGGTGCTATTAATATCCTACCATGGGCCCAACCCAGACCAAGGTGCCATGTGGAATGTATTAAAAGTGCATGTCATAGTCCTTACTCACAAGTAGCTTAAAAAAAAGCCAGTCCTTTAATCCTTCAAGTATGGTGAAAATGCTCCATTTCCCTAAACTCTAAGTTCAGAAGTCTGTCTCTCTAACTCTCCATCTCTCTCTGTCTCTCTCTCTCTGTCTCTGTCTCTGTCTCTCTCTCTCTCTGTCTCTGTCTCTCTCTCTTTGTCTCAGTCTCTGCCTCTGTCTCTCTATCTCTCTCTCTCTCCTCCTCAGTCTCTCTGCCTCTTTCTATGTCTTTCTGTCTCTGTGTATCATTCTTTCACTGTGTCTCTCTCTTTCTCTGTGCCTCTCTGTCTCTGTCTCTCTGCGTCTCTTTCTGTGTCTCTCTCTGTCTCTCTCCGTCTCTCTCCATCTCTGTCTCTCTGTCTTTTTGTCTGTCTCTCTGTGTATCTCTCTCTGTCTCTCTTTCTCTGGTTCTCTCCTAATGCCAGGATCAGCCCATTTCTCCATCAATTCCACCATCTAGCTGTCTCTAATTATTGAACACTTTAGAGTTTGAACAGTATTGAGAGGTTCCATAACTGTGATTCCAAATAAGCCTCAGAAAATTGAAATACCCCTGATAAAGGCTGTCTTCTCCCTCTAAGAAGAATGAGAAAATATTGGAGGGAAGTTGTACATTTTAAACCTCTTTTAATACTGAAAAAGGTCAGTCATGGTTAATATCTTTGTTATTCATACAACTTCATATTTATCATTATATAAGTAACTGCCCAGTGAAATTCTCCACTGATGCCTTATTATTTGGTGGATTCAATCCTGGGTTCTCAAAAGCTATTTCAGTAAAGTTAACATTCTAGCAGGTTTTACTCCTCTGGAAAGACTTCACATGAAGAACCAGAATTTGAATATATGTCTGTTATCCAAAAGCTAACATAGCAAACACTATCATGATCTTTCTTCACTATTGAAATCCCCTTCTCTTTGGCATTCTCTCTTCTCAACTTCTGTGATGCTGCTTTTCTAGTTCTCTTACTATCTCCCTGAACTCTCCTTCATACAGTTATAACTAGGGTCAATCAAATAGGATTTTATCCCAGCAAGGTGACATAGAAGTAGAAGTATAAGGTGACTTCTTCCCTGTTGGTGATGGCTACCATTACCATGACTATCTTCACAGTCTTTTGATTACCTACCCTACCAATTGATGTGTCTACTTCAAGATCTCTACTCTTAGGATGTCATTATTATAATGCCATTCTCCCAAGACTCTGACTTTCTTCTGACTACCATCGGAGTGAGGGCCAGCCTGAGTGGAGAATGGGCCACACCTTGTCCTAGAATGAGTAAAATCAGACATGATCTGAGCTCTGTACCCTGATTTCTGACTGAATGTGCCCATAGACATAATTAGAATCCTTCCTTGTGGTTCTGCTTTCTCTTCTCCTTTGCTGAGTCATCACCTTTCTCTTGCTAGTGTGGAAATTTATTTTGATATGGGGACCCTACTTTTGGCCTGAGATTAGAAAGCCTTAGGCCTTCAGGGTCTCTTCTATGTGGGAGGTGCTGGTGCCCCTCCCCCTCCACTTCAGCTGAGCCAAAAAGCCCCGTGGGCTGTACAAGATGCCACATCAGACAGCTGGGGGGAGGGAGCCCAAGCTCCCTCTGCCCTGAAAGGATCTATCTGAGAGATCCCGGGCTCGTCCAGGCTGACCTCTGGCATAGCCCGTGCAGAGGTCCCTGGGCACACAGCAGGGTGCACGGGCCCCTGGAGCCCCAGGTGTGGTATTCATGAGACACCTGAGTATCCACTCCCCCCAGCAGCAGCCCTGGCTGGCTGATTAGCTTGGTCTGTGGGGGCACAAAAAGTCCCAAGATTTGAGTGGAGAGAAGAAAGATATATATATATATATATATATATATATGTGTGTGTGTGTGTGTGTGTGTGTGTGTGTGTGTTTATAGAGAGAGAGAGAGAAAGAGAGAGAGAGAGAGAGAGAGAGAGAGAGAGAGAGAGAGAGAGACAGACCTGTGGTTAGATGTGGGGGAGGCTGAAGGACTAGACTCAGGGGGACTGACAAGATTAGAAGAACAAAATTAGGGGAGAGCTGACAAGGTTGGAGAGGAATGGATAGAAAGGGGCTTCAAGGAGGGGATGGAGACTAGAGACACTGGAAGAAGGCCAGAAGATTAAGAGGAAAGTTAAAATGAAATAGCTGAGCAGTGAAAGTGGAACATACCCTAAGGCAAGAGGCTGCAATGGCCCTTATTGTATTAATAAAGTTCCAGGCCAGCAGATGGAAAGAAATGCCCAAACGCAGTCAGGTTGTAAATTTTATTTCCCTGTATTCTTAATTTTAAATAGTATCTCATAAATAAACTCTGCTTTGATTATTTAGTTAAGAGGCTTCTTAATATTTTGCTGATCAATTTGGGAGCAGTGTGATGGAATTTTATACACGGCCCACATTAAATTAATAGCACTCAGATAGCCAGTGAGTCAACAGTCCCCAGATTAGTCCTCCAGTCCGATTAATCCCCCCAAATTGGCGGTCAGTCAAAATATTTCCACATTTGAATGGCGACCATGAAGGGACTAATGGCCCAATTATAATTTCTCTAAACTTATAATTTTTCATATAGTGCATGATTATATTTTCCAGATTAGATTCAATTATTAATAATTAATTTTTTTCACACTAGGTAAGTGGGATTATCTCCAAAGGTCCTATCTCCTAGATCCATTCCTTCTCTTTCTCCTTAGATTTTTCATTGATGAGGTCATCTACTCTAATGGAATGAATTATTGTCTTTATGTAGATGACTTCTAAGTTGAAATATCCATTCTGAATCTGTTTTCTGGATTCTCACATCTCTGATCTCTATCTAGAATTTCACCAGCATGTCTATCTTCACATGTCCAAAACTGATCTCTCTGTGTTCCCTCAATAAACCTGTCTCTCCATCCAATTTCCATATTTCAGTTGATGGCACCAGAATCCTTCTTCTCATCTAGGCTACAAAACTTATAGTCATCTTTGACTTCCTTCTCCAACCAAATGGTCACTACCCTCTTTATCTCTCACTTAATGTACCGTAATGATCTCCTGATCATTCTTTCCTTTCTCCTTCAGACAGCTGCCAAAAACAATCTTTCTAATGCATTGGACCAGCCATGTTATTTCCCTGCTTAAAGTTTTTAAGGTCTCCCTTTTATGTATGGGATAAAATATAACCTTCTCCTAATATTTGCCTTTCTTGTTCTAGCTGCAACCAACCTCAATGCTGACAATGCTTTCCGAAATTTATTCTCAAGATTTCTTCCACTTATTATTTCCTTTGCAAATCCTTCTCCAGTTTCTCCACATGATGGTATCCTAAAATATCTCCAGAACACTTTGTCTGGATCTCTCTTTTGTTTCTATTGCCCACTACATTCTGTTATATGTATTCATGTCTGTGTTAATTTAATTCAGAAGATAGTTTTTAAGTGTTTGGAATATGCAAGCAACTTGGTTTATATAATAGATATTTATATAGCACTTTAAGGTTTGTTAAAGGCTTTTTATCTAAATATCACATAGTTCCTCACAATAACCTCGAAAGAGAACTACTGGTATTAGCATCCCTGTTTTACAAATGAGGAATGGAGGGCCCCACAGGAAGCCCATGGTAATGCATATAGCAAGTGGCAGAAGAAACAATTCAACATCTTTTCTAACTCAGGATCAACAGTTTTTGTACCACTTCCTGCTGCCTTTTGCACACTGTGTGCATCCCTTCCCCTACCCAAAATAATTCTATTTATTAGTGTACCAAATGTTTCCCTCCTAATTTTCTATTCTTTTAATTATTTAATTGATTTTTAATATTTCTGATCTTTGTGTCCCCACATGTCTAGCAAACTTCAAGTATAGGGCCTTGTACTTAGTAAGTGTTTAATAAATGTTTGTTGAATTGAATTAAATTGAGTTAAAAAAAGTAATTACCAGGATGGCCTCAACATAATGAATAGATTCTTAGTCACTTATGAAGACCATCCACTATGACTCCAAAGATGGATATCTGCCTCACTAAAGACAATTCTTACCCAAGCCAAATCAAGATCAAATTGTGTGACCTCAGGCAAGTCACTTAACCCTCTCTGCTTCAGTTTTCTTATCTATAAAATGGGATGTAGAGGGAAACAGAAAATCACTCCAGAATCTTTGCCAAGAAAACACCAAAGGGGGTCATGAAGAATCAGAACTGACTCAACAACAACAACGACAACAACAACAACAACAACTATGCCGTATACCAAAGTGCTAAGCACTTTATAAATATTATCTCATTTGATCATCACAACTCTGGGAAGTAAGTGATATGATTACCCCTATTTTATAATGATTACCCCTATTTTATAGTGAGAAAACTGAGATAGACAGGTTAAGGGACTTATGCAGGATCACATAGCTGGTAAGTATCTCAGCTTTGTTGGATCCCAAGTCTTCCTAATATCAGGCTCCACTGTACCACTTACCTACCTCTATTAATCCTATGGAGCTCATAGAATGTTGCGCTTGAATGTTTGGAGATCTTTGTTCTGTTTTAGGCTCAGTTACAGCTCAATCCAAGCACTAACTCCTATGTGAAGCCTTTACTGATATCCCTACTTGCTAGAGCCTTCCCCACATTCTCACTAAATACCTTGAATTATTTCTTTTATTTATTTTGCATATATATATATATATATATATATATATATATACATGTATAATTCATTTCTCCTTATAAATATTACCTCCTTGTGGTTTAGGGATTGCTTTTCTTTAGTCTTTGCATCTCCATTAACTAACTTTGTCCAGTATATTATAGATAGTAATAGGCAGGGCCTTTGGTTCTATTAGTATAGGGAATAACAAAATGAAGAATTCTTTACCTCTACCGATTCAGGTTAGCACAAGTGGGAAAGAGTAGTCTAGGGCACTAGAGGTTCAGTGTCTTGCCCAGGGTTACAAAACTAGTATGTGTCAGAAGTAGGACTTGAAACTTGGTCTTTCTGCTTCCTATGACAGTTTGCTTTATAATCACACTAAGTTACTTCTCATTACATGCTTCTTGATTGAACAATTGCTTGAGTCATTGAGATCTAGGTTTCTAGTTGTCCCTTGCAATTAATTAACTAGCATTTATTAAATTTTCACTATGGCCAGATACTGTGCAGGACCTATTTGCTAAAAACTTAACTTTCCATATATGCATTTCTCTTTGGTTTTACAGACGTGGTTTTGCATTTACAAATATGTACTAAAAGGTGGCCACAGACTTCCCTTCCAATTAAATTAAGTCAAAATAATGACTTCTGAATTGTCAAAGAAAATTAAAAAACACATTCCACATACCAAAGTATATGGACATTTCTTAAGAAAATTCTACCCACTTGATGAATCAGACATTACAGAATAATTAGCAAAAGCCAGCAGAATCACAGTTGGACAAGTTTTATGTACCAAATGGAGACAAACTTTATTAGCAATTGAATTTTTATATATTTTCTCTTCACTCTCTAGAACTTCACAGCTATTCTTTACATTAAGCTTTATCCTTTTCTTCAAGTTTTCTTTATTCGTAAGTGTATGAAGTGTGAAATATGAAAAACTCTTCAGTGGAAAAGAAGTTTGTACTCTATGAATTTTTCACCTGCAAAAGATTGAATTCCTGTGTTAAAATGAAGTAGCTGGAATAATTTTATTGAAAAGCAAAGTCATTTGAATCCTAGCTTAGCTATGGCTCCTAGACTTATTGGGTACATTTCATGAAACTAACTAAAACCTTCTTATTACAATAGAGGGAAGGATATTTGAACTTCACAAATTGGAATTCCTCGCTAAAGCAGCCAAGGACAGAAAGAAATGAAATTGTAGCTCTGTTTTTTTATTGCATTCTTATTGACCTTTATCCAGATACATTTCCTGAAATAGTAGAAAGAGCCCTGGACCAGAACCTGGCTTAAAGTCACAACTCTACCAGTGACTCACTGTTTGACCTTGGGCAAGTCAATTCAATTCTACTCAATTCAATTCCACTCAACACCGTGATCAGCAAAATGACAGAGTAATTGTTTCCTTAATAATTCTTAAAAACAATAAACTCAAAAGTACAAAAAGGTGTAAGACCTATAGTAGCTAAAGATGTCTATTATGAAAACACAAATACTTGAGAATTTAAATACTTAAAGCTTTTACTCACTCAGCCCACCTCAAAATATGTTCAGAGTGCAAACAATCTCAAAGCTTTATTTTCAAGAATGCTTTTAAAGATACATTTTCCTAACAACTCTATCCACACACTACAATGAAATCTTTACCCACATCATCAAGGCAGAACTGCGGTTTGAACTAACTAGAAAAAAGAGAGAGAGTACAGAATGAATGGCAGCAGAAAGCTGTCTAGAGGTTACAAGGCTTCCAAGTACAAGGAAAAGGAGGCTATAAACAGTTCTTGTGCTCTTGCTTCTGATATAGTTTTTTTTTTTTAATGGGTAAGGAACCAGATGGGTCCTCACAAGCCCAAAAGATAGAATAAGCACTCTCATTGTCATTGATCTGTGTAGGAATATGCATATATGTGTATATGTATGCATGCATATATGCATGTATGTATCTGTGTTTCTATGTATGTATGTATGTATGTATGTATGATATATATGTGTGTGTGACAGCTGTGGAAGGGGAATAGAACAAATAATTTTAATAAAATCACTGGTAAACTTTGGGGAATAGGAGAAAACTTCTGACAGATAACAATCTAGAAGGAAAAAAAAAATAGCAAACTTCCAAAACATAAAACAGTGATGTAGGGTAGAGGAAAGAATTTTATTTTTGTAAAGGGTGTATGTAGATGTGTGTATATATGTATATGTATGCAAACACAAACATAAATACATACACATACACAAAAATACATAGGTAGATATATTTATATAATTGTTTATATGTACTATGTATGTATGTATATATCAAATTAATTTTTTCAATCCCCATTGAAAGAGAGAATTCTACAGATTCTTCAGAGATAATGGAACAATAGACCCTACCCCCTAAAAGGTAAGAAAACAAAACATACAAATTTTTAATTAGATATAAATTAGGAAAAATCAAATCTATTTAAGCAAAAATAATCCCCTAAACAACAACATAATCAACTTTAAAGAAATGAAGGAGAATGTCTTCAAAGTGAGTATAATCTGAAAATAGCCCTCTGAAAGTTTTTTTAAAGAATGAAAATTGATTTGTTATTCAAAAATAAAAAAAATGGAAGACAATTTGGTTGAAGAAAGGTGAATTTTAACTTTGAAAGCATACATACACTATCTTTAAGAAAAAATAATGGGAACTGAAAAGGCTCCAAAGCAATAGTATATGCCACCTAGATCATGCAGAAAGAGAAATACATTTTAAGATGAATATCATATTGCAGGAGAGAATGTATGAAAAATACCCAGAACATATGAATGCAAATTACAAAGAAGTAATGATTAAATCCTTAGCCTGCCACAATGGGAGATCAGGGTGATGGGTTAGTGATGGTTTGAAATATGCTTTGAAAATCTAAATATGTAAATTTCAGAATAACATGGGAAACACATTTTTCCCCCTAAGTAACCAGGAAGAAAGCTTTCATCTATCAAGGAACTTCAATACAAATGATCCAATAATTGGAAATTAGACAAACAACAACAACAACAGAGCAACAACATGGAATTGTATATTCCTAAAGCAAACGAAACAGTTGCAGCTCAAAATAGTGTGGCTAGTGAAGCTCAATTTAATCATTATTGAAAAAGATGAACCACCAAGAAAAGAGAGATATTTGAGAAATTCTTATCAACAATGACAACAACAATAAACACAAAGTTATAACAAATTTCATACAAGGTGAATTAGCACCCTTTCTTCCAAAGTGTGGAAGTTAGCTGGCATAGTGGATGAAACTATTGGCCTTATTAAGAACTAAGTTCAATGCCAGTCTCTATTTGACTTGGGGCAAGTTGTTTAAAAACTTTCTCCCTTACTTTCCTTGACTCTATCATGGATCAATAATAGCAAGAAACTTCCAGTGTCGTTGTGAGGATAAAATAATATAATATTTGTAAGCTTAGTACAATGACTGACATGTAGTAAGTGTTTAATAAAACCTTCCTTTTGATTGGAGGCATATTCAACCTTTTACTACAGCCACATTTTTTCACAACTTCCACATTCAGTTATGTGACCCCATATGGGTCATGACCCACAGTTTAAGGAGCTTTTCCCTACAGAATAAGCTTTAGTTTGCATACAATTAAAATGAAATGTTTTTTACTATTTGATCACTAAATTCCCTACTTTCAATAATGGTCCATGCCTCTAAATGAATTTCAGAATTAGAACACATGATTTCATCTAGAAATGATCTACATGACCATCTTTTCAAGGCAGTCTGATTTATAGTCCATGTATTAAGATCAATCAGTCTCCTGAATTTTCCTTTAGAAAATAGTCATGCATAGTGGAGGCAACACTGTACCCTGAATCATGAGTTTTATATTTGATTCCATCTAATCAGGATTTTTGTCCTATGTCTAGCCCTTAAATGTAATATGCATGGGGGTGGTATGAGTGGGGGCTGTAGAGAGGAGAGACACTGGATCTGTACTCAGAAATTCATAACAATATGTTATGGAGTCCTAGCAGAAGTTACATAATATGGTGACCAAGCAGGGGTTAGGTTTCAAAATAGGAAAATTAAAGCTTAATAGCAATATGTATATCTCTGCCCACAGTTTTGAGTTTGCATTTATCCATTGCCAAACTTAATTTTTTGTTAGACTCTAGTTAAATATACTTCTAGGGAAAATTAAACATAATCATGAATTCTTTTCAACATTCCTTTAAGAGTAGCCTTTTCTGCCTTTAAAGGGTGATTTTTATTAAATGCCTTACACTAAAAAATAGGCTAACCTACTTATAGATTCCATTGTTTCAATTATCTTCTGCAATATGGGGACCTTTAGGCTTAAAGGTCTTTATGTGAGTATTTTCTTTTCACTTCAAATCTCGTATGAGTTCCTGGATATTCTGTGAACATCCAATTAAATATTTATTGAAGAACATATAATTTCACTTTAAATTCATTTAGCAGTATTCTTCTATGGAGTTCAGTGCTCTTTGCAGAAGATAACTCATTTATCTTCATAGACATCCCCAGAAAATAGAAAACTTTTGATATTATTAGTCAGATGCAACCTGAAGCCCCTAAGAATCAACCAGTCTATCAGTCAGTTTGACTGTCAACAGTTTTTATTACAATGGGCAAATTGAAGCAGATTGTAGCTTAATAAAAGGTGAGAAGTTTCTATCAGTGAGTGTTGACTGAAATGGAATGTACTGTTGTGCTAGGTAATTATGCTAAGTAGCTCCCATTTCTAAACACTTAAGGAATTATATAATGTTTTCCTTATAATAGTCCTTTATCAAAGCCAGAGGAAATATCACCAATCTGAAGGCAAGAAAAGTAAGGTTTAGAGAATTTAGTTGAATATTCACATAGCTAGAAAATTGTAGAGTGAGAATTTGAACTCTGATGATCTCTAGAATTGTAGTCGTATTTCTACCATGTCATGCTATTTCTTTAATTTACAGACATATCATTACTCTAAATATTCAGAGAGCCTGGACAAAAAAAAGGAAAAAATAACATGGTGATGTCCTGGAAAGGATTAATAATTCATGCAGAGATTTAGACAAGATTTCATTAGAAGCTATTTCCATTATTGGAATTCTATTTCAGTAATTATCCATCTTGTGCAAAGAACTGAATAAGATAGAGAATACTGATGCCCAATCCTTAAGCAACCAATGACTAAGTAGGGGGGGAAAAGCCCAAATCCATGGAAGAGTAAACATTTTTGTTTTCTAGTTCCCACTAACTCTCAAAAATCCTACCCCAAAAGAATGATGTATCAGATGCAGAACAATGACAGTTGACTCCATGAATGTGTGGTAGAGGGAGAAACAGAGAGTCAGAATTCCAACAAGATAAATTCCTTATGAATTAACATGAGACAATGAGAATCCTTGGAGTCCTTAACCAACCTTCTTTACCCAACAGTCTTTACTCATTCAGAAATAAAATTCAAAAATACCCAATCATTTGGTTTAGGGGCTCATACTGTTAAGATCTCCTATTTCTGTGACTTTGTAAGTACATTTCAACTCATTTCACTCAAACTACTACCACCACCCCATTCTCAAAACAGCAATATGAATTAATTCTGACCAACATTGTAGAGGCAAGTATTCCTTTTTCTACATGGAAAAGTCAGAGATTGTCTCTGCACAACCCCCCTCACTCTCTCACAACCTTGAGGGGAAAAAAAAAAAGCAGATATTCCTTTTTCCCCCAGACAGAGAATTTAAGGCAGAGGCTAATGGTCAAAATTAGGGAAAGAGGTCAACATGAATTACTGTACCAGGCCTAAAGGGAATAGAATGAAACCTAGAAGTTTGTCCTAATCTGCAAAGAACGATTGAGAAGCAACTAAGGCTAGTAAAGACAAAATTGTCCATTATTGGAAGTATCTGTGGCTGCTTTTCATTCTGTCCTTATTTGTATGCTCACCAACAAAGGGGAAATAGAAAATTAGTGGTGAAGAATATAAGGAAAAAATTGAAACATCAAAATTTTTCAAGATAACTCAGCAAAAACACAGCACAAAATGATCAATCAACAGAAATGAAAAAAAAAGTTAGATAGAAGAGTACTAATTGCTCAAAGAAAAGGCTAAGCTCTCTTAACAAATATTATAAGACAAAGGAAACTGAACCAATGTCCAATGAAACAAAAATCTTGTAGAATTCCAGGAGAATGTTGAACAATGGAAAAGAAATTCCAAAATAGTTTAAAAATGAAATGCAATCCATAAGAGAGGAAATTAAGAATTAATATGTCTGGAATTGTAATTATCATAAAACTCATTAGGAGATTGTGGTGGGGGATTGAGGGGAAGAATCAATAGTAGGAATTCTACCCAAAGAATTCAAAGGGAGATTAATTGATATGCAAGATGGGGGCAGCTAGGTGGCATAGTGGATAAAGCACAGGCCCTGGATTCGGGAGGATCTAAGTTCAAATCTGGTCTCAGACATTTGACACTTACTAGCTGTGTGAGCCTGGGCAAGTCACTTAACCCTCATTGCCCCCCCCCAAAAAAAAGAAAAAAAGATATGCAATATCTATACAACAATGAATAATGAATTGGAGGAAAATCCGGTAGAAAAAAATCATATGGCAACAGTATTAAAAGATTAAATATCTCTATATAAATCAATGTCATTTATGTTAAATATAGGAAATGTCAAGTCTACTTTCTAATTGATTTGAAAAAACATTTATTAATGGATTTTTTTTTAAATGAGACACATTGAAAAAAACACAATCCAAACCCACTTAATTATAGCTGTTAATAGAATAAATGGTCAAATAAATAAAAATTGACAGATGGGTGAAAAATTTGGACAATATAATTAATTTCTTTTAAAAATACTCATAAATAATGATAGCATACAAAGAATTAAAATAAGATGATGAAACAAAATTTATGCTACATCAAGTGAATATAAAAAAGAAAGAATTGCAATCATGTTATAATATGTGGAAAATAAATGAATAAACCACAGTATTTATAGTAGGAGATTTTAATGTTTTACATAAAAAAAACTAAAATAAATATAAGAAAAAGGGAAGATGTGGAATTGAACAAAATGATGGAAAATTTACAGTTAAAATAATAGTGGTACATTCAGGATGCAAGCACTAAAGAACTTACCTGTTTCTTAACATCACATGACACTTAGAAAAAGAGTAAGTTTATTAGGAAACAGATTAATTACAAAAAATATCTAGAAAGGCAAGAAAATTACATTAAAGCTTACTAACAATGACATGATATTATATTAGGGAATTTACTGTACACAAGTAGAGAATAGAATGGAAATCCTAAATGGAAATTTAATAACAAAAACTGAAAAAAATTGGGTCAAACAATATATTATAGAATAATATCCGCATGTGAAAAATGATAACAAGAGAGATACCAACATTTATAAGATACAGCTAAAATATTTTCATAGATAATCCTTACATCCATTCATCCATATATCCATCCATCAATACATACATACATACATAAGGCATTAAAATTCTAGCTAGTCTGTCTAAAATATCTAATGAGTGGTCGCCAATAAATTATAAGCTTTAGCAATAGTTAGACTTTTAAGCATTTGTTAAGGAGAATAAGAATTTGGTAAAGAGAGAGAGAAAAAAGTCTAGATTCATCTATCTATTAAAGGGAGAGCATATTTCTCACTCCATCTCCACCAGAGTCCTGACGAAAGAGAGCAAGAGTGCCAGCCTAACCCCTCTTCCTCCCACAAGCCAGCGTCACTTCCTGATACCAAAAATCACATGGCTTGCCCTCAGAAGCCTTCTCCTCATGTCAGGGCTTTCCTACAGTAAGGCTCTAGCAGGTGGTGTCATTCCATTTGTTACACATACATATATTCACAAAATGAAAAGATTAATGAAATGAATGTGAAAATTTTTAAAAATCATATATAAAAAAGAAAATTTTAAATAATTGTCAGAACCATAATTTTGAAAATTAAAATAGAAATAGACACATTAGAGACACACAAAAAATATTACAGAACTGATAAATCTAAAATTGTATTACTTGAAAAGACCAAAATGATTGATAAAATTTTAGCCAACCTGTTAAAAGGAAAAAAGGAGAAAATTACATTAAATTAGCAAAAATCAACAATGTGAAATCAAAATAAAAAAGAAATGAAAAGAATGAGTAAAACTTATAAGGCACATTTATTAAAAGGAAATAGAGTATCATATAAAAATATATTTAAATAAACTATACAAGAGAACTGGATATCAATTACACATCATAAATGATATAATTTCAGGAAAAGAGTGCAAATAGTGATGAGGGAACTACCAAATAAGGGAAGAGGTAGAGAATACCTAATTTTAAAAGATCTATAGGTTAATTCTATTAAAGATTAAAGTAATAACTAATACTTTTATTCCAAAATGATCCTGCAAAATTAGAAAGAATGTGTTCTCTAAGACAGGTTTTATTAGAAAATCAGAGCCTCAAAACCTAAACTTGGGGAACATAAGAAAAAAAAGAACCATAGAGGAACATAATAAATATCAATTAAAAAAATAAAATTCTGTTTAAAAGATTATGAATATATTTGGATAAAAAATTTGTCCAAAAATCATTTACTTTGATCCTATTGAATTTATTTCAGAGATAAATTAATAATTCCACATTAAATAATTTATGTTATTAATCACATTAATATTAAATAGTCAAATATTATTGAGTATTTATGTTAAAGAGGAACAAATTATAGACATCGAGAGATATTGCAATATGAAACTATTATCTCTATATTGAAAACAAATACACATAGACACATATGTAGTTATATGTAATGTGGAAAATGTCAGAAGCTTTTCCAATAGACAGAGAAGTAAAGTAAGGAAGCTACTTTTGTCAACTTTTATTTTTTATAATTCTTGCAATGTTGGCAATATCAAAAAAGTAAAAGAAGAAAATCAGAGGTATAAATGTGGGAAAAGAGAAATCAGTATTATCCTTACTTGCTGATAAAATTATGTTTTACTTAGAAACAGCAAGGCAACTAAATGAGACAAGAGCTTTACCAAAATTTTAAGATTTAATATAAGCCCCACAAAAACGCCGTTGGATAATTGCAAAAACAAGGAGATGATAATAGAAAATGACGTCCTAGTCAGACTAACAAACTAACACCAAAATGAATAAAATAAATGTGATGTATTCTATAAAAGAACATTCAATATCTATGTAAATTCAATTCTTAAATGATCCTCAAGGATCTAATGAACAAATCAAATAGCTCAATGTTCATGACAAGGATGTGTCAATATAATAAAAATGGCAATTCTACCAAATCATTCTATGAACATAATACTTTATCAAAAAAAAAATATATTGGGGTAGCTAGGTGGCACAGGGGATAGATCACTGGCCCTGGAGTCAGGAGGAACTGAGTTCAAATCGGGCCTCAGACACTTGAAACTTACTAGCTGTGTGACTGTGGGCAAGTCACTTAACCCAAATTGCCTCACCAAAAAAAAAATATTAATTGGATCCTTTACAAAGAAAAAATAATTGAAAATAATAGAAAAAAATGATAGGAAATTCCTTTCGGAAGAAGATCTTGAATGGTAAAGGAAATCATGAAAAAAGTGGGAGTAAGGGGCAATTGTCTTTCTAAATGTTGAACTATATTATAAAGCAGAAATTATCAACACGTTTGTTATTGATTCTTTTTTTTTTAAAAACTAGAAAAATAGGACTATGGAATAGATTCAAAATTCTAATTTAAAGAAAGAATAAGAAATAATTAAACTTAAACTAATTGAGGCAATGCCTTTAATAAAGTTTGAGGGTTACCATCTATTCTGCTACTACTTTTCCACCTGGGCACCCATATTTAGGTGTGGTCCCTAGAGTCGAGTTAAATATTAGTCTCCTCAAGCTTCTAGGTATAAAATGGATTTTAATGATCTTGCTCATAGGATCACACCTAAGGACTTCCCATTTAGTCAGTTAGTGGCAACAGGGACATAGCAAATTTGGAATTGGAACCTGGAAGATCACTTAGTACAAAACCTTCTTTGGCAAATCACTTAAACTTTATAAGTCTTAGTTTCTACAACTGTAAAATTGAGATAATGATAGTACTTGACTCACAAGGTCATTGTAAAGATTAAATGTTTGCCAACCATAAATCATCATCATCATCATCATCATCATCATCTTCATCATAATCATTGCTGCTGTTATTATATAGTAGCATAAATATAAGGAAAACCTTTTACCAAAGTGGTAATGGGAAGAACAATAGTTATAAAAATATTCCTTTCTCTCCCTTCCTTCTCTAAACTGGGAGTTCATGATCCCCTTGCATACACAAAGTCCCCAGAGAGATGACATTCAAATTTCAAGTATGATGGTAGGTACTGAGGCTTACTTGTTGAGAACACATGTGCCAAAGCTTATAACTCCTGTTTATTTCAAATGCTACCCCCCCCCCCGCTTTGTAGAATCCTCATGAAATGTTGGTTAGTTGGCCTTTGAGGATTAGTGCATTTCCCAGATTTTCTGTCAAAAATGGTCACAGTCTTTCAATCTACCATCATCTTCAGGTGACTGCCTTTATAGATCTTCCTACAATCACTTCATCTATCACTGGCCATTTCTATTTGGGCAACCACTGTTAACTACCCCTGATTTATGGCAAGACCTCTGATGAGAATTCAGTGTAATCTGAACTTGAAAATTAGACGTCTACTAATCTTGGAATTTCTAAACAAATTGTTCTGTGAAAAAAATATGATGATGAATACAGTGACACATGAAAGACTTCTCTGGATTGATACAAAGTAAAGTAAGCAGAACCAATGAAATGTGCACAAATGATGGCAATATATAAATGGAAATATGAGCAACAATAACAAAATATTTTAAAATAAATGCTGCAAAATTATAATGACCAAGATTGGACTCAAAGAAGACACCACTCCTTGCTTCTTTGAAATGAGAGATTCTGGATTTGAATCATTGTATATGACATCTTATTTCCCCCTACATTTATTAGTTTTCTTTCTTTTTCTTGAAAAATATTAATTATAAAAATATGTTCTAGGAATTTATAGGGGGAAATATGGCAGAGTATATTGATGATATAGAAAACTAAAAAAATTATATTTAACTTCCTTTCTTACATGATTATTACAAAAAAGCCATTTTCCCAAACTTTATCAATCCACTAGATTTTTTAAAAGCAACAGAAAAATGAGATGTATTAATGAAATTTACTCACAAACCATTGCAAAATAGTACTTCAAAATGTTTTTTCTCTGGATATTTGCATAGATATTTAACTAGGAAACAGGAGGATAAGGTGGAAAATGAGCCTAAGGTAGGAAATCTCATCTGTAAAAAAAGCTAACATTCTCTGTTCTAGGATAATTTCTCCAATTTTACTTTTTATATTCCAAGACTCTTTCCTCTGAGAAACAGTTAACAGTAGTAATCATGAAAAACAGAAAAGAGGAAAAATGTACAGAAAATATTTAATAGCAATTATTTGTGGTGGCTAATAATTGGGAATCAAGGGAATGTCCATCAATTGAGGAATAACTGAAGAAGCTGTGGTATATGATTGTAGTGGAATGGTATTGTGCTATAGGAAATGACAAACAGGATGATACCAGAAAAACCTGGAAAGAGTCATAGGGACTGATGTGTAGTGAAGTGAGCAGGACTGGGAGGACATTGTGCATAGTGCCAGCAGTATTGTTCTATGAACAATTGTGAAGGACTTAACTACTATCAGCAATATAATGATCAAAGACAATACCATGGGACTAATGATGAAGCATACTTTCCACTCCCATAGAAAGAACTGATAAAAAAGAGCACTTGTGGATTGTACATATATAACCTATATCAGATTGGTTGCTGTCTTGTGGAGTGGGGAGGAAAGGGTGGGAGGGAGAAAAATTTGGAACTCTAAACTGTATGAAAATGAATGTTGAAAACCATCCTTACATATAACTGGAAAAAATAAAATAAATGTTTGTTGCATTGAAAAAAAGGCAGGGGGCAGCTAGGTAGCACAGTGGATAAAGCACTGGCCTTGGATTCAGGAGGACCTGAGTTCAAATCCAGCCTCAGACACTTGACACTTACTAGCTGTGTGACCCTGGGCAAGTCACTTAACCCTCATTGCCTTGCTCAAAAAAAAAAAAAAAAACAAAAAGAAAAAAAAGGGGGGGGCTACATTATGAGATAAGGGATTCTAATACATATCAGACATTTCTAATTAATGGATATTGAATTGATACTGCTTTTAGGAGTTAAAAATTGCTCTTTAGAAAACCCAAGTATAATGCAAATACTTTATCAAGAGATAAGCAGCACATCGTGGTAAATAAGAAATTTTGGAGGAGTCATATAAATGGTCTAACAGAGTACCCAAGAACAAGGAACAGCAGCTTCAAAAGTGAGACAGGACAGGCTCATGTTGAACACAGCCACAGAACAGGGATAAATGAAGCTCAGGTAACAGATATAGCAAGACATTTTCAGAATTGGAAAATAGATGACCCAGATGGGTAGTACCAGCCTATAAATAGTGCCACATCTTTAAAAAAGAGAAATGAAAAGAACATGGAGGTGGATTTGCCATTCAAAGGAAGAAACTATAATGAGTCAAGATGTCAAGTATGAAAGACATTCAAAATCATCATGAACACCCCAGTCCTGAGATACACATTTCATTAGAAAGGAACAGTCAGCAAATGGTGAAAGAACAAGGAGAGGAGGATATTACGTCCTAAACATTGTGCAACTGTTCAGGTCATTCTAAGGACAGATGTGGCATTTACTGAATCTTATTGCTTTCTTCTAGGAGATATAGAAGAATTGTTTCTTGTCTCTGCTTTGTATCACAAAACCTTATGGAGCAGTGTTACAAAATATTAGTTTGAATAGACCTAAGAATATAGATTTTTGGAGTTAGCAGAGTTCTGGGAACAAAGAATGTTAGAGCTAGAAAGGACCCATGGTGACTGGATCTGTTACTAGTTTATGTTGCATGGTCTAAACTGTACCTTCACTGAGGCTCATCTGTCCTTTAATTCTTCTCTGATCTACTGCCCTGAACATCTATTCCAAACATCTCTTCATAAACTATTTATTCTACTTCTTCCTCAGTCATTTCAGTGGAGAAATATTGACCAAATACTTCAATGAAAAACAAAACAATAGAAAAAAATAACTTAGGCTTTTGGTCATAATCTCATTCCATTTCCAGTTCTTTAGTTTCTATCAGCACAGCATAAGCCTCTTTTTTCCTCCTTTGCTCCAATCTCAGGGGGTGAAATAGTTTCTCTCTATAAATTACAACCTCTCTATATTTTCCCTTGGTGTGATTCCTTGCATCTCTTCTGGAAGCTTGATCCCTTATCACTTCTCCCTGTCCAAATTGAGAGCTTATCTAGTTTCCTTTTGAAGGAAATAATTACTTCTCTCTTATATTAATAACCAATTATTGAATTAGGACCAGGATTTTTTTCAGAAGCCTGTAGGTTTTTCAGTCTCTGAAGGGCTTTTTTTAAAGTAACAAACATTTTTATTTATAGTTTTGGGTTCCAATTTTTATTGCACCTTTCCTCCCTCCCCCTCCCTCCTTGAGACAGTAAGCAATCATATATACATGTACAATCATGTAAAACATTACCATATCAGTCATTTTGTATAGGAAAACTTGAATAAAAGAAAAAAATGAAAAATAGTAAAAAACAGCATGCTTGAGTCTGTGTTTCGTCAACATCACTTCTTTCTTTGGAAGTGAATAGGATGTTTAATCAATAAAATATTTCAAAAAATAAAATGTTTCATACAGGTTTTAATAAAGATCCATTTGTTAAATATTTTCCAACAGACCACTGAATATGCTAAACTATTTTTCTCTTCTCTATTCTATAAGGTTTTTGTGCTTAGTTCTAAAAATAAGAAAATGGATCAAAGAAGTATGAAATGACTTGTCCAAAGTCATACCAACAATTCTAACCTTATTGCCAATGCCTTTTAATATTTTGAAACCAAATTGTTCCCTTTATGTTCTATGTTTTCCTTTCTCAGAGGCATCTTCTATTTAAGTCACAAATCTTATATCAAAAAATGAAAGACCCAGTCTGCTGTGCAAAATATTCCAGAAATCAACAAGCAAAAGGTGGGCAAGTTTTGCCAAATCACATTTGAGGTACAAGGAAGGTATTCCCCAAACCTCTGACAACATGATAGATTAAATCATTACAAACCAATATGGTATGAAGAAAATCCTGTGAAACAGGAATAAAAAAACAGCACATAATGTCATCAGAAGTACCCTGAACTGAAGACAAAGAGATGTTTTCTAGTTTTTAGCAGGGAAAAAGGATAGTATAAACTTGGGCTGCATCAATAGTGATATAGCTTTCAAAAACAAGAATGTGAAAATCCCACTATAGTCTAGCTTGGTGGGCTATCATATGGTTACTTTAATTTTCAAAGAACATTGATAGGCTAGAAAATGTCCAGAGAAGGGGCAGCTGGGTGACACAGTGGATAAAGCAGTGGCCCTGGATTTAGGAGCACCTGAGTTCAAATCCAGCCTCAGACACTTGACACTTACTAGCTGTGTGACCCTGGGAAAGTCACTTAACCTTCATTTCCTCAAAATAAATAAACAAACAAATAAATGAATAAATAGATAGATAGATAAATGAATTAATAAATAAATAACTTAATGAATGAATGAATGAATTCATTAATAGATAAATAAATAAAAATAACATGTGAGAAGGACCTTCAGTACCCACCTCTAGCAGACTTGCCTCTCAACAGTGATTTAACCAGATTCCCCTGACCTTTATAAAAAAAGAGAAAAAAGAAAAAAATATCCAGAGAAGGACAATCAGGATAGGATGTCTTATGAGGAAAATATAGACAATGAAATAAACTTTTTTTTTACCTCAGGTATTGTAAAATCAGGTGCAGTGAGGAGAAATTGGGTAGAATGGGTAGAAGTCAAATTAGCCTTGATGTGAGAAAAATTTTTTTTTAAATATTTGATTTTTCTCCAATAATATGTAAAAACAATTTTAACTTTTTTTTACCTCTGAGTTCCAAATTCCATCTCTAGCTCCCTGTGCTTTCCCCTCCCTGAGATGTTCAGCAATCTGATATAGGTTTTGTATATGCAGTTATATAAAATATTTTCATATTAGTCATTTTGTGGAAGAAAACAGGTAGGAAGGAAGGAAGGAAGCAAGCAAGCATGGAGGGATGGAGGGATGGAGGGAGGTGTTTTGGTCTGTATTCAGATGCTATTAGTTCTTGCTCTAGAGGGGATAACATTTTTCAACATGAGTTCTTTGGGATCTTGGATCATTGTATTGTGAAGAATAGCCAAGTCATTCACAGTACTGTGTATGCTGTTTTCTTGATTATGCTCATTTCACCTGTATCAGTTCATGTAAAACTTTCCAGATTTTTCTGAAATTATCCTATTCATCATTTCTTATAGCACAGTTGGATTCCATTAAAATCACATACCACATGGGGCAGCTAGGTGGCACAGTGGATAGAGCACCGGCCCTGGGGTCAGGAGGACCTGAGTTCAAATGCGGCCTCAGACACTTAACACTTACTAGCTGTGTGACCCTGGGCAAGTCACTTAACCCCAATTGCCTCACTAAAAAAAAAAAAAAAATCACATACCACAGCTTGTTCAGCCAATTCCCAATTGTTGGGAATTTCCTAATTTCTAATTTTTTAGCAATCACAAAAAGAGTTACTATTAATAATTTTGTTCAAATAGGTTCTCCATCCTTCCTTTTTAAAAAACCTCTTTGGAATACAGACCAAGTAGTGGTAATGCTGGATCAAAGGGTATGCACAGTTTGATAGCCCTTTGGCCATAGTTCCAAATTGTTCTCTAGAATGGTTGGATAAGTTCACTATTCCAGTAATGGTGCATTAGTGTCTCTGTTTTTCCACATCCCCTCAAACATTTATCATTTTGTTTTTGTCATATTAGACAATCTGATAAGTGTGAGGTATTACATCTGAGTTCTTTTAATTTGCATTTTTCTAATCAATAATGATTTAGATCATTCTTTCATATGACTATAGATAGCTTTTCTGAAAACTGCATGTTCACACAAAATTTTTAAAAATCAATGTGAAAATTGATGATGAGCAGGAGTAGTTCAGAGAAACCTGGAAGGACGTACATGAACTGATGCTGACTGACAGGAGCAGAACCAGGAGAACATTGTACACAGTAACAGTAACATTGTGTGATGAACAATGGTGATAGACTTGACTCTTTTTAGCAATTCAGTGATCCAAAATAATTTCAAAGAACTTCATGATAGAAAATGTTCTCAACATCCAGAAAAAAAAACTGTGATTTATTAATGCAGATTAAACCATAAAAAAGCCAAACAAAAAACCTGCATATTTATATGTTTTGACCATTTATCAATTGGGGAATGAGTTATATTCTTATTAATTTGACTTAATTCTCTATATAATTGAGAAATGAAACCTTTATCAGAGATACTTTTTGTTATCCCTAACCTCTCCCAGTTTTCTGTTTTCCTTCTAATTTTGGTTGCATTGATTTTGTTTGAGACCTTCTTTTAATTTTATATCATCAAAATTATCCATTTTACATGTTATAATGCTTTCTATATCTTATTTAGTCCTAAATTCTTCCCTTATCCATAGATCTGACAGGTAAACTATTCTATACTCTCCAAATTTGCTTATAGTCTCACCCTTTATGTCTAACTCCAATTCCAATTTTGACTTTATCTTGGCATACTTTGTGAGAATTTAGTCTATATCTCATTTCTGCTATACTGCTTTTTAGTTTTCTTAGCAGTTTTTGTCAAATAATGATTTTTGTCCCCAAAGTTTGGGTTTTGTGTTTATCAAGCACCAGTTTACCTATAATAGTGTATTACTGTGTATTGTGTGCCTAATCTATTCTACTGATCCACCAGTCTATTTCTTAGTACCAGATTGTTTTGATGATTATCATGTTATAGTACAGTTTAAGATCTGGTATGGCTAGGCCACCTTCCTTTACACTTATTTTTCATTGATTCTATAAGAAAAATTTCTTAAAAATTAAGGGTGTCACAAAAGAGAGTGGGCTACCTACCTTCAGAGTAGGTAGATGACCTATCCTTAGAAGTGTAACTGAGTGGTGCACTGGGCCTAGAGTCAGGAGGATTTTTATTGAAAAACACCCTCAGGGTCCCCATCAATTGGGGAATGGCTGGACAAGTTGTGGTATATGAATACAATGGAATACTATTGTGCTGTAAGAAATGATGAACAGGAGGAGTTCAGAGAAACCTGGAGGGTCTTGCGTGAGCTGATGATGAGTGAGATGAGCAGAACCAGAAGAACATTGTACACAGTATCATCAACATTGAGTGTTGATCTACTGCGATGGACTATATTCTTCTCACCAATGCAATGGCACAAAAGAGTTCCAGGGAACTTGTGATGGAAGAGGATCTCCAAATCCAAGAAAAAAAAAACAACACTGCGGAGTATAGGTGCTGAATGAACCATACTATTTCTTTTGTTTTTGATGCTGTTGTTTTTTTCTATTTTGAGGTTTTTCATCATTGCTCTGAATTTTTCTCTTATAACATGACTAATGCAGAAATATGTTTAATGTTATTATGTGTGTGTATATATATATAACCTATATCAGATTACCTGCTGTCTAGGGGAGGGGGGAGGGAGGGAGGGAGGGAGAAAAATCTGAAATTGTAAAGCTTGTATAAACAAAAGTTGAGAACTATCTTTACATGTAATGGAAAAAAAAATAAAATACTTTATTAATTAAAAAAAAAAAGAAAAACACCCTCATTTACTTCCAAGTTGTGTAATTCTCAGAAAGAAACTTAACCTCTCTCAGCCTCAGTTGTTTCCTCAGTTGTTAAATGAGGGTAATAATAGCACCTAATGGTCAGATTTCTTTTGAGGATCAAATAAAATAATATTTCTAAAGTATCTAGCACAGAACTTGCCATATAGAATATACTTAATAAAGATTTTCACCATCTCACATCCTCCCTAAAAAAAATAGAAAAGAAAATTGGGAATTCAAAACAAGTTGGATTAACATTTTTTGGACATGTTATAGTGGGGATTCCTTTGATGTATTATTTGGACTACATGGCAAATTCAGTCCTTTTCATTTTTTAAGAAAAATGTTATGATTCTGTGTAGTCTTAATTCTCCCACTAATGAGCTACATCAGTTTGAACAGGTCACTCCCTCCTTCTGGGCTTCTTATTCTTCTGCAAATGGAATGCTTGGTTTAGATGATCCCTAAGATTCCTTTCAATTCTCATATTTTATGATTCTAGGAGTGTCAATATGTATAAAGAATGGGTTAACTCAAAGGCCACTGAGTAATTTTATTATTCCCCTTTTGGATAGCCCTACTCAATCACTCAGAAAAACATAGTAATGTAGCAGCCATGTTATTCAGGACACTGTACTGAGTTGTGGGTAATCAAATGGATAATTATTCCCAAAATAATAGCAAGCTGATGTTAATGGTAAATCTCCATAAAAGAAAGAGTATTTCAATAGCATCTGTTAGTAAATTAAGGGAATCTACCAAAGTGTTTTTCATTCAAAATAATTATTGCCCTGTTCAGCATTTTCATTATTTAAATTGTAACCTTTAGAAAGAAGAATGGTTTCTAATAAAAAAGTCATTTTTAATCCCTTACTCATGCCTAGATAACATAAGAATGTGTTATTGTCCTAAATGAAGTTACTTTTTAAGTACAAGCTATGCAGACCAAAATTTAACCATGGAAAAAAATTAAGCAACTACTTAATCAAAATGATAACTAACATTCATATATCACTTTATAATTTACAAAACAGTTTCACATATAGCATGACATTGGAAATTTCCAAGTAATACAGGAAATGGAAAGGGAGAAGATTAGAGTCTCTAAAGATGAGATAATTAAAATTATTAATTAGGTCAAAAACACTTCTGCACACCTACTATGTTCCAGGTATTGTTCGTGTAAGTGAAATGACCTTTCCTAGATTAGCAAAGGATAGAACCAGGATTATAAAATCCTTTCCATTCCATACCTGAAGAAAGATATCCTTAACAACAGACTCAACAGTAGTGATCTAGCATTTACATGAAGACTGCCCATGATGGGGAACTTACTAGGCCAAAGTAGGATGTGAATGCTGGTAGTTTTTCAAGCATAAGAAATTTGAACTTTTGGGGGAGCTAGGATGTGCAGTGGATAGAGCACCAGCCCTGGAGTCAGGAGGACCTGAGTTCAAATTTGACCTCAGACACTTGACACTTACTAGCTGTGTGACCCTGGGCAAGTCACTTAACCCCAATTGCCTCACAAAAAAAAAAAAAAGGAAAAAAGAAATTTGAACTTTAGAGGGCAGGCCAAAAAGAACCATAAGAGCATTATTTGCAGCATCAGAGAGTGTAATATCTAGAGCTAGAAAGGACACCAAAGGCCATTTTGTCCATTTTACAGAAGAAATAGAAGGACTTGGAGGTCCTATGACTTGCCAAGCTAGTGAGTAGCAGATCTAGCACTTGAACTTATATTCTTTATACTTGGAAACTTTCTGATGCATTATTTCATTTGGTCCTCAAAACAGACCCATGAACAATATAGTGTGTCATTATTTTCTTTTCATAGACTAGAAATTCAAGGAACAGAAAAACTAAGTAACTTGCCCCCGATCCCTTATTCACTCTTGAGTGACATGAGAATGTGTGTTTTAAAAACATTATCATGGATACTGTATTTTAAAAAATATTTCTATGTATATATTAATGGTTATTGCACCCATTTTGGCAGTAAGCATTTATTGTTAATTAATGTTATATATTGGTAAAGTACTGAACGCGTGTCTGTTAGCACAAGCAAGAGAAAAGCCCCAGACCCATGTTGTCTCTCAGAGAGACAGTACCTGTTCTCAAAGAGATTTCTGAAGCCCTACAAAACCCACACTGTCCTAAGAGGAAGAACCTGCACCACTAGGGAGCATTATGAGCCAAGGGAGCAGGTCCAGGGAGCCAAGAGAGAGGAAGTCAAGGCTTTTATCCTCATTATACACTGATCAAAGCTAACTGGTTAGCATCATTCAATTCCATTTGTTGGCATGACCTGAAGGTGGTCCAAATTAAAATGAACTCTACCCTATGGAACAATGGAAGAGACTCTCCCTGGAGGGCAAAGGAAGTCCACTATCTACATGTGCTTTAACCCCATCAATTCACTGAGCTAGACAAAAGAATCGATCTCCATTTCTTTTTCTCCCTTGGGCTTTGTCCCAAAAAAGATTAGCTTAAGTTCCTGGACTTTCTGAAGGTGGAGTGGGTGGGAGAGAAGGTACTAAAATTCTGGGTCCTCCCAAGAAATTCATTATTAATAATTATTTTCTTGCAAACCTCACTGGGCTTCACCTCAGTTGATAAGGATTTGTTAAGTGCTTACTATGTGTCAAGCACTGTGCTAAGCATGGGAGATAGAATGAAAGGCAAAAAAACTGTCTTGAAGGAGTTCACAGTCAAATGAATTCATGCATTATATGGTATTCTTTTCATTAAAAATATTAATTATGTAATTAACTGAGTGTAAAGTAGCATTCCTAGTTATTCTAATTTAATCTAGATAGAGATAGAGTTAAAATTTATATAGCCTTTTCACACTATATTTTGGGAAGGGATCTTTTTTATACTGATTTCACATTAGAGACAATGAAAGTTCATTCCAGGTATGGAGAATCCAGTACAAAAGTACAGAAATGGGAGATGGAGGGCCCACATTAGAGACAAAGATAGAGAGAAGGCCAGTTTGACTGATCTGACTACTCATTGTAACCATGATGTAAAAGGCTTTAAAGGCACAAATGGCAAGATAACCAAGTAAGTCCTATTTCCAAGTGGTTGACTGAATGCAACAAGTCTAGGGCTAACTAGGTATAGTTGGATGAGTTTTTACTCATGGGATGCCCAATCAGAATAGGTCAGCCCTAGGGAAGCACATCAAAGTGGTAGGCAGAATGATCTCTCTAGAAATGGTAAGTACCCTTCCTCCAGGTGGAGAGAATGGATCACAGCCTTTTCCAATGTCCCTCCAAGATAAGCTGATCACTCTAAATCTCATAATCAGGCTGCTAACTCAGCCTTGGATATTTATCTTCTCTGTCAACATCCTATCCCCTCTTATTGGAAAGCTGTTGTTTAATTGTACAGTTATGTCCATGTCTACTTGCCACCATAGACTTTTGCCATGGGGTTTTCTTGGCAAAGATACTGGATGGTTTGCTAGTTCCTTCTACACCTTATTCTCATTTTTCAGATGAGGAACTGAGGCAAAAAGGAAATAAGTGACTTGCGTAGGTTCACACAGCTAGCAAGTGTCTGAAGCTGGATTTGAATTTAGATCTTCCTGACTCCCTGTTTGATGCTCTATACACTGCACCACCTAGCTCTCCATGTGTTGTTGTGGTTGTTTTTTCATTTACTCCTATGAAATGAGATGTTTTACCTGTGTGGTAGAAACAAGGTTAGACTGGGCCTTTTCTTGTCACTGGACTCTGATGACTCTGGAGAAGACAGAGGCTGATGACTTTGCAAAGCTCTGCCTCATTCAAATCCAATTCAAGGACACATCAAGATATCACCCTCATGCTGGATGAATGAAAAACAAGAAGAGTAGACATTGACAATTTGATTCTCATTCTAGTTCTACTTCCCACTTTGGGGATCGTAGGCTAGTTCCTTAATATCTTTGAGCCTTGGTTTCCTTATCTATTAAGTGAGGGTGATTGGACTTGATGTTTTTTGAGGGCTCTTGGAGTTCTGAGATCCTGTAACTCCAAAGTCTTTAAGATAAATGTATAGGTAGAATATTATCTCTTTCAGAGAAACACTGGGCATGACAGATTAAAAAAAAAAAAGCAAGGTGACCAGTTGTGGCAATCCCCAATCACTCCTTATATGTTCAGAAAGATTATCACCTTGCTTAGTGATTTGACTTCAGTACTTTTTAAATTATTAAAACTTTAATGCAATTTATGCTTTACATGGTTTGAACTGACTGGGCAGTGATCTTTTAAGGGATGTGGGGAAGTCTTTATCACTTGCGTCATTTAGCAGGGAAGTGGACAAGTCATTGAAAAATATGATGGAAGAAGCAGCCCTGTGCAAGTCAGAGAGATGGATTAAGTGACCTAATGTTTCTGGCATGATTTTTTTTTTATTCTTTGATTTACTGCTAATGAGATAAGGAATTACTTAAGGGTGTTCATGTGTGTCAGATTGAGTGTTTGAAGAAGAAGTCTGGAATAGAATTCACCTGAGGTAAGTTGCTATAACTATACTACTTCTGGCTTGGCACATCTATACACAGGGCCTTTGTTTAGTCTATAGGACAGAAACTCACACAGATAATTATTACAAAATGATAAACTTGTAAAACATCACAGATCTGCAGGGAAGTTGGTAGGAGTGGGGTGTTGTTATTTGTCCTTCATTCTCAGAAGATAATAACATCAGGGTGATGTCCTGATTTTCTCTGTATTGGATTTCAGTGAGGGTGGGCTATGCAAGGTCACCAACCTCACCCTCTTGTCTAGAGCTATCTGGGTCCAGTGCAGATAGATAGATAGATAGATAGATAGATAGATAGATAGATAGATAGATAGATAGATAGATAGATAGATAGATAGATAGATAGATATTTGGCTTACTAGAGATGGCCTTGGATATTTTGTTGCTGTTGCTGTTGAGGCTGCTGTTTTTAAGGCAATGGAGTTAAGTGACTTGCTCAGGGTCCCACACCTGCTAAATGTCGGAGGTGAGATTTGGCTTCAGGCAGGTCCTCTTGACTCCAGTTCTAGAGCCCTATCCACTATGCCACCTTGCTGCCCTAATGGGGAATGTGGTTGGGTATAGAAACAGATGTGGTTCAGGATGGAGCTGGGTCATTTCAAGCCACAGGGATGAGGTCAGAATGGGATTCCAAGGATAGATTTTAAGAGTGGTAGATAAAATTTAATTCTTCAGAGCAAAATTTTAAAGAAAAGTTCTGCATATAAATACAGTACTTGACCTCTGGTCATTCATTCAGTTAGGCAGTCAGCAGAGATTGATTAAATATTAACTATGTGCCTGTTACTGTGTTAAATGCAAGGGATACAAAGAAAGGCAAAAATAAGTTCCTTGCCGTACACACATTATATAATACACGAACACATATATGCATGCATACATACACACATACATGTATATTACACACATGTATAATTATGTGCATACAGATTGTCCCTAAACCCAAATCCTGTATGTAGGTGTATATATGTAAATATATGTTGTGCATGCATGCATTAACACATACACACATACATATATGTGTGTCTCAATATGTATATATAAACATAATGTGTGTATATGTGTCTGTATATATGTATATGTGTGTGTATATATATATATATATGTGTATATAGATTTTTTTTCAAAAATCCATATCCTTTATGATACATACTAATCATGAACTTGGAGTAAGAAAACCTGGGTTTAGGTCCCAGCTCACACATTTATTAGTTCTGTGACCTTAGTCAAGTCCTCAAGCTTTCTGAACCTGTTTTCTCACATTTAAAATGACGGTAATGTTGCATACATTATATATCTCAAAGGATTGCTAAAATTAGAGCTACTCAAGTTACAAGCATTCACACACACACAGCGCACGTGTGTGTGTGTGTGTGTGTGTGTGTGTGTGTGTGTGTGTGTATTTGCCATTTAACAGATTAGGCAACTGAGCCTTAAGGAAGTTAAGTAATTTCCCTAAAGTCATATAACTAGTGATGGGTCCAGACCTCAAATCTTTCTAAATCTTGCTTTCCTCATCTGAAAATTCAGACTTGAGCTATATACTTTACAGGATAATTATTCAACTTCTTGATTATTCAAGGGTTTTTTGTGATTCCCTGAATTTTGGAAACACCTATGCTGGGGTGGAAAGTGCTTGGCTATAAGGGACTCATAATATATTATTTCTTGTTCTCTTCTTGGAATTCTTTTTCTTCAAGTTTCAGCTCATGGGTCACTTCCTCCAAGAAGCTTTCCTAGATCTTTCTTCTACTCTGCCTATTGAAATATTGCCTGAATCTTTTCCTTCCCCCATTCCATTTTCCCTCTCAATATATTAATTTGTGTGAAAATCAGACTCTGCTTCTGATAGAATAGGAACCCTTTAGGCACCACACTACCAGTCTGATGATTAGAAATGCATGGTACTTATGGGTGTGCATATGTATGTATGTGTGTGTGTATATATATATATATATATATATATATTTCATCTCTATATAGCCCCAGTACTTTGAATAATGATGGTGAATTTGCAATATTTTAATTCTTCACATTTTCTTTTAAAAAATGGTATCAGAGGACAGCTAGGTGGTGTAGTGGATAAATCACTAGCCCTGGATTCAAGAGGAAGACCTGAGTTCAAATGTGACCTCAGGCACTTGACACTTACTAGCTGTGTGACCCTGGGCAAGTCACTTAACCCTCATTGCCCTAAAAAAAAATCACTTTGTTAACTGTATTAAGGATTGAATAGAGAAGAAACTTGAGGCAAAGGGATTAATTAGAAGGCATTTCATTTCTCTAGGCAAGGAGATAATGATGACAAAGGCCTGAACTAGGTTGGTGGTCATGTGACTAGAGAGGTGACAGTTGTAAAAAGATTTTATGGTTGCAAAAAATGTTTTGATTTTTCTCTCCTCTCCCCTTCCCCATCTGTACAGGGTAGAAGTTGGACTAGATGACCTTTGTTCTCCCTTCCAAGTGTAAATCTATGATCTCTCTATTGTGAAAACGTTTGGCCTATAACACTAAGCTGTCTCTTGGCAAGTAACTTGTCCAAGATCAAAGACAATATATAAAGGAAACCAAGAATCTGAGTCTTCTGACTTCAGATGCCATGGATTTTTGTTTTGTTTTGTTTTGTTTTGTTTTGTTTTTTCCCTCTTATAATCTCACTTTCCTTCCCCTGTATCTTTTGACTCTCATTGGAATACCCTGTATTCTTACAATTTATCCCCATTTATGTAATAGGCAGTTCAGTGTCAGTGGCTTCTTTATTGTTTGTTCTTCCCACAAAATGCTTCGTCTCCCAACTCTAGGCTTTTTTCATTGGCTATTGTCCATGTCTGGAATTCCTTCTCTCATCTCCACTCCCTAGGTCCTCTGGCTTTCCTCCAGTCTCAGCAAATATCCCATCTCCTAGGGAAAAAACTTTTCCTGAAACCCCTTCCCCTTAATGTTATTGCCATTTCCCTGAGTTTATCTCCAGTTTTCCATGTATGTACCTTGTGTGTATACATCTGCTGTTTGAAAGTTTTCTCCCACATTAGACTGTTGAGAGCCTGTTTTTTTTCTGCCTTTCTTTTATTCCCTAGCACTCAGCACAATACTTAGAATATTATACATAGGTGGTTAATAAATGCTTGCTGACTGATTTACTATGATGTTCAGTGAAGGTTTCTTTCTTCTTTAAACATAGATAGGAGTAGATTCCCAAAGTCTCTCTGGGATATTTGACCATTCACATTTGGTAACTGTGACCATGTTCCTCAAATCTAACCTTTTATAAAGGACATAAGATTGAACAGTAAGAAGAGACAATGGACAGAGGTTCTTTCACTGAATGCTTTTCTACAGGAATAAGACCATGATGGAACCTTTGTTCCTCCAACAGTGAAATGGAAATCTCCTTTCTGTATAGATTAATCATCTTCTATTCTACATGGCAGAGGTAGAGAAGGAGAGGAGACAGAGAAGAGAAAAAGTATTAGTTTTTTTTTTAATTATCTTTTTCTCTGTGAGCCTATTTTAATGTGCAAAAATATATTTAGTATTCACCTTCACATTGAAGCAATGATCACACCTCCTCCTCCAGTGGTGGAGCAAAAATTCTGTTCCATCCTCTGTACTAATAAGTTGAGAATGCATTGGCAATGAATTATAGCCTGCTTCCCAGTGAGCTTTTAAAAAAAAATCTTTCAGAGATAAAATCAACATTATTTATGAGCTCCAGCTAATATGAATAATGTATCAGTTTAGCTTAAGCCAAATAAATCAGCTCCAATGTTGGTAAACGGAAAGCTTTTTTAACATAGAGACTCAGAGTCGCATTTCCTCAGAGACTTTTACCAAATGTGTTTATCCTATAGCTCCTTCTAGCCATACATCTATGCATATATAATATATATGTATGTGTATATACATATAGATTATACAAACATATTCATGTCTTTCTTCCCTTCTCTCTCTCACTCTTTGCTACCCTCCATGCCCCCTCTCTCCCTCCCCATTTACTCCTTTCTTCTCTTTCTCATTTTGTCCCCTTCTCATGTGTATGTGTATACATACATACATATATATATATATATATATATATATAAATTCATATATATGTGTATGTATATGCATGGGTATGTATATATGCACATATGTAGTATTGTATATTTCATAATAGATAAATTTATGTAATTATTTTCCAAGGAAATGTCTTGATATAAAATGTCTTACTTTTTTTCTTTCCTTGGGAAAGTTATTTTCCCTACTTGTACACTAGATGGCAGGCACAAAAGATGTTGTGTTTGATATGTTCTGAGAATATCCTATGGATATAGGTTTTATTTATATACACAAAGAATACCCATAGGTAGAGCTTAGATAGGATGTTGAATTTAGCTTGAAAGAGACTAGCACATGAATGGAAGAGAAACACTTAGCCAGATACTTCATCATTTATGATTTTCAAAAGTATTTTTTTCCAAAAAAGTCCATAGAATTGAAGTGAAAGACTTGATTCAGATAAAAACCATGAGTTCTGGATTTTGTTCTACATGAAAAAAATGATGCTAAACATAAAAATGCTAATGAGTAAAGACATTTTTTGCTTGGCCAATGTGTTTCTTTGGGAAAGCCATTTTTTTATTTGTTTGTTTGTTTTTCCTCTAGCTCTCAATTTCCTCTAAAAATGAGGTTGGATTAATAGTTGAGACAGCCTCTTCTAACTCTCATTCTATGAACTGTTTTGTGACATTCTTTTTTCCAAGAACCTATCCACCCCTAGTATTTCATTTTCTGTGTTCTGTCATTCCTTTTAAAAATATTTAGTATTTTATTTTCCCCAATTACATGTAAAACAATTTTAGCATTTGTTTCTAAAATTTTGAATTCCAAATTCTCTCCCTTCTTCCCTCCCTGCCCCACTCACTGAGAAGGCAAGAAATTCCATATAAGCTATACATGTGTAGTCATGCAGAACTTATTTCCATATTAGTCATGTTGTAAAAGAAAACATAGGCAAAAACACAAATAAATTTTAAAAATTTTAAGTATGCCTCAATCTGTATTCAGACACCATCAATTCTTTCTCTGGGGATGGATATCATTTTTTTTTTTTATATAAGTCTTTCAGAGTTGTCTTGGATCATTATATACCTGAGAATAATTATGCCATTCATGGCTGATCTTCCTATAATATTGTTGTTACTTTGTACGCAATACATTTAACTTTCTATCAGCTCATTGAAGTCCAGGTTGCTCTGAGAGAATCCTGCTCATCACTTCTTATAGCATAATAATATTCCATCTCAACTTCTTTAGCCGTTCCCCAATTGTTGGACCTCCCCTTAATTTCCTATTATTTGACACCATAAAAGAGCTGTTATAAATATTTTGTACCTATAGGTGCTTTGCCTTTTTAAATACCTTTTTGGATACAGACCTAGCTCAAATATATTGACTTTTTATGATTTTCTTATTGCATTTTAATTTCTCTTTCCAAATTTTCTTTTATCTCTCTTACTTGATTTTCAGAAATCCTTTTTAAAGTTTTTCCATTGCCTGGGATGAATTCATATGTTTCTTGGAGGTTTTGGATGTTGGAGCTTTGGCTTTGTTTTCTTCTGAGCAAATAATTTTATCTTTCTTGTCACTGTAGTAACTTTCTATCATCAAAATTTTCTTGTTTTTTTTTTTTGCTCATTTTCCCAGTCAATTTCTTGACTTTAAATTCTTTTTTAAAATGGGGCTCTGATTCTGGGGTGGAAGGTGCACTCTCCCAATCTTCAGGAGTTTTGTGCAGCTGTTATCAGAGATGTTTCTAGGGACCTATAAGTTTTTAGTTCTTCCAAGGTGGTGTGATCTAAGGAGAGATATGTTTACTACTCTACTGGTCTGTAAGTGACCACAAGCACTCTATTTTGCCTGGAACTGTGACAAGGGTCCCTGGTCAACTAAGGCACCAAGATCTGGCTCACTACTGTTCCTTTTCACCCTGGGACTGCTACCCAGGACTGGGACCCAGATCTGAATATGGGCAAAGTGACATAGTCCTGCCATGAGTGCCAGCAAAGAGAGCCCTATGAGCTCCTTCTGATCAATTGTTCCACCATCTTACCATCCATGGGATTAGAGTTCCTTAAGCAGCTTCCACTGTTGATTCAGTGACTCTAAAGGTCTGATCCTGATTTGCTGAGCTGGAATCTCTGCTAGTGCAGCCTCCACTGCAACATGTTCCATTCTCACCCAGGTGAGACCAACCTTTCCTGCTGACCTTCTAAGTTGCCTGTGGCTGGAAAATTATTTCATCCTATCCTTTTGTGGGTTCTACTGCTCCAGGAATTGTTTTATAGCATTGTTTATAGGTGTTCAGAGAACTTTTGGGGAAATCTTAGGAGAGTTGCTGTCTTTCCTCTTCCATCATAGCTCTGCCCTCATCATTCTTGATGCTAAGACCTCTTACAAGTCTAACCTTCCAGTCTATTCTAGCATTCTTTGTTCTATTTTTGCTTCCTCCTCTGAGATGCTTGATCCTAGGACTCTAAGATTATAATCAAATATAAATTGTAATGTTAATGATATCAAAAACAACTACTTCTCCCCAATTTGGAGTGAATATAAACACAGTTTATCTGTAATATATGAAACCAGTGACAATTTGTGTTCTTTAGGAGGACTCTGTACCTCTGCTACACTGGCCTTGGAGTTAGAAGGACATGAATTCAAATTTGGCCTCAGACACTTGACAATTACTAGCTATGTGACCTTGGGCTAGTCACCTAATCTCAATGGCTTCCAACATCCAGGGCCATCTCCAGTAGTCCTTTTATGTATATTTTGTCATTTGACCCAAATGGTTCTGGAGAAGAGATGAGGCTGGTGACTTTGTCCAGTTCTCCCTCCCTTAAATCCAATTCACTGCAAGTCATGACATCATGTCCCTGTGTCATGGTTCTCTTTGAGAATGAAGGACAAAAACCAATAGCTCTATAAGAATGTGAATATATCTGGCATCGTCGAAATTTGTATTATATTACTCCATACTAATTCACTGAAATTCAGAATCTGTCTATGAATTAGCTGTCCCATTTTCCATTAGCTATACCACCCAATATATCAAAACAATATTTTCCTGGACTTTGGTATTTTTAACTTGAAAAATGTTAATAAAAATAATTACAGTACATCATTGAGATATTTATGAGGATAAAATAGGGTCATGTTTGTTAGGTGATTTGAATGCAAATTTGTAAATAATTTTTAGAATTAATAAAGGTTATTATAAAAGCAATAATGATTGATATGCTATGTTTTTCTGAAGTATTCAAATAACATATTTCAGGGGACAGCTAGGTGGTGCAGGGGATAAAGCTCCAGCCCTGGATTCAGGAGGACCTGAGTTCAAATCTGGCTTTAGATACTTTACACTTACTATCTGTGTCACCCTGAGCAAGTTATTTAACCTTCATTGCCCTGAAACAAACTAACATATTACATAAAACTCTAGCATGAAACATAAAGTATTTATAGACTTGGGATGACCAATTCTTATGCTTATTCAGGATCTGTTTGAAATAAATCACTAACAATTATAAGATTCTATGACAATCATTTCTTTTTTTCTTTTTTTTTAAGTGCAACAAACATTTATTTTTTTTTCCAGTTACATGTAAGGGTAGTTTTCAACATTCATTTTCATAAGATTTGGAATTCCAAATTTTTCTCTCTCTCACCCTTTCCTCCCCACTCCACAAGACAGCAACCAATCTGACATAGGTTATATATGTATAATCCACAAGTACTCTTTTTGTCAGTTCTTTCTATAGGGCTGGATAGTATGCTTCATCATTAGTCCCATGGGATTGTCTTGAGTCATCATATTGCTGAGAGTAGTTAAGTCATTCACAATTGCTCATAGAACAATACTGCTGGCACTATGCACAATGTCCTCCCAGTTCTGCTCACTTCACTATGTATCAGTCCATATGACTCTTTCCAGGTTTTTCTGGTATCATCCTGTTTGTCATTTCCTATAGCACAATACCATTCCACTACAATCATATACCACAGGTTCTTCCATCATTCCTCAATTGATGGACATTCCCTTGATTCTCAATTCTTAGCTACCACAAAGAGTTGCTATAAATAATTTTGTACAATTTTCCCCCTTTTCTCTTATTCGTTACTATTGTTAACTGTTTCCCTCCATCCTATTCCCTTCCCCATGATATTTACTCTATTATCTATCTTCTTTCAATCTATCCCTCCTCAAAAGAGATTTGTTTCTGTCTGTCTCCCCCCCTCCTCCAGTCTGACCTCCCTTCTTTTTCTCCTCTCTCTTTATCCCCTTCCTCTCCTATTTTCCTACAGGGTTAGATAGATTACTCCACCCAATTGAATGTGTATGTTATTCCCTCCTTGAGCCAATTCTGATGAGCATCCACCCTGGACCCGGGGGGATCCCAGCCAAAACCCAGCCTCAGACACAGTTACCCACTGCAGAACCCCAGATATGTCCCCCAATTGCAATATTTTATGGTTCTCTAGGGTCTTGTTTTTGAAAGTCAAATTTTCCATTCAGTTCAGGTCTTTCCATTACAAATACCTGAAAGCCCACTTTATCATTGAAGTCCCATTTTTTCCTCTGAAAAAATATGATCAGTTTTGCTGTATAGGTGATTCTTGGTTGTAGTCCCAGTTTCTTTGCCCTCTGGAATATCATATTCCATGCCCCCTGGGTCCTTTAATGTAGAAGCTGCTATATCTTTTGGTATCCTGACTGGAGCTCCATAGTATTTGAATTATTTCTTTTTGGCAGCATGCAATATTTTCTCCTTGACCTGAGAGCTCTGGAATTTGGCTATAATATTCCTAGGAGTTTCAGGAGGTGATCAGAGGATTCTTTCAATTTCTATTTTACTTTCTCCTTCTAGAATATCACAGCAATATTCCCTGACAATTTCTTGGAAGATGATGTCTAAGCTCTTTCCTTGATCGTGGTTTTCAGGTAGACCAATTATTTTCAAATTCTCTCTCCTGGACCTATTTTCCAGGTCAGCCTTTTTTCCAAGAAGATATTTCTTTCTTTTTTTTTTTTATAGTTTTACTTCTTTATTGAGAAACACTTTTCCAGACTCTGTAAATTGGATGCTTCAAATAAAACCAATTCCTGATAAAACCAAAACAAAAATACTGTCAGAAAAACTTTTTTTTTTTGTAGGCAATGGGGGTTAAGTGACTTGCCCACGGTCACACAGCTAGTAAGTGTCAAGTGTCTGAGGCCGGATTTGAACTCAGGTACTCCTGAATCCAGGGCCGGTGCTTTAACCACTGCGCCATCTAGCTGCCCCCAGAAAAACTTTTTTTAAAGAGAAAAATTAAATAAAATTAAAGGTTAACAGGGTCCAGGCCACACACAAGAAACCTGCAAATTCTGACCAGTGAAAAACTTCTTAGGTTTTAAGAATTGACCTTTCAAATTGATTTTTCCCAAAGAAAAATCATCCAGAATGGCAGCAGCTCTGCCATCTATTCTTCAGTCTGTAGTACCATGAAGATGTCTTCACATGTAGGGTCAACATCTAGGAAGGGGCTATTTAACTTCAGAGTATCCAGTTTTTCTGGTCTAAGAGGTAACAGCAACTACGGCCACCCAAGAAGATATTTCAAATTGCCCTCTATTGTTTTTATTCATTTGGATTTGCTTTATTGTGTCTTGGTTTCTTATAGTCACTAGCTTCCATCTGTTCAATCCTAATTCGTAGGCAATTATTTTCATGAGAGAGCTTTTGTACCTCCTTTTCCATTTGGCCAATTTGACTTTTTAAGCTGTTGACTTTTTTCTCATGTCTTTCCTTGTGTCGCCCTCATTTCTCTTTCCATTTTTTCCTCTACCTCTTTAACTTTATCTTCAGAATCATTTTTGAGTGTCTCTATGGCCTGAGACCAATTCATTATATTTTTTGGAAGCTTTAATGATAAGGACCCTGATGTTGACATCTTCCTCTGAGTGTATACCTCGATGTTGCTTGTCACTAAAGAAACTTCTTATGATCACCTTTCTCTGTCTGATCATCCTGCCAATCTTTTATTTGACTTTTAGCTCTTTGAAGTTGGGCACTGTTTCCAAGCTACACTACCCCAAGCTTCAGAAGATCCCAAATGGTATGTTTTAAGGAGAAGCATGTTCTTCACTCACCTAGCTTGTTCCCTGGTGTATATATGTCCCCAGACCAACTTGCTAATCAGCCAGGTTTGTGTGTTGTGGTTTTCAGCTCTGAGGAGCCTGTGCCCCTCCCCCACCTGGGCCACTGCTACTCAAGCCTACTTCCTGGTTCCCAGCAGGGGTAAAAAACCCAATTTCTACCTCAGTACCAGCAGATACTCCTGTAATCTCTGCCCTGCCAAGGGCTCAGCCCTCTCACCAGACTGTGAGCTTAGTTCCAGACAGCATTGTCATTGCAGCTGATTCAAAGGCTCTAGGGGCGGACTCTTTCTTTGGCCAGGACTTCCTGGGACTGGATCTTTGTCAGAGTGACTGTGGGGTTGATCTCCACTCCTGTCTCAGCACAGCAGCTCCCTCCGTTCGACCTTCCAAGCTGTCCTTGGTTGGAAAATTATCTCAACACATTCTTCTGTGGATTTTTGCTGATCCAGGAATTGTCCTTTGGCATTATTTGGATGTTTTTTGGAGCGATCATGTCATCAGTTTTAGAGCTCACTGCCTTTCCTCTGTGATAATAATTTCTTTGGGAAATTTATTCCCAATTTCAAGTCAACAACTCAATTTCAAGTTTAGGTAGCTACTATGCATTATACTGCATTAATATGCTGAGTGCTCAGGATACAAAAAAGGGCAAATATTTGCTTTCAAGAAGCTTGTAGTCTTATGAGGGAAACAACATATAAACAGCTATGTACAAACAAGAGATTTATCAACATACACATATATTTACACACATACACACACACACATACAGAGATCTAGCAATCTATCTCTATCCATCTCTATATAATAAATTGGAGATTTTGAACAGAGGTAAGGTATAAACTTTAAAAGGAGATCAGAAGGGACAGCTAGGTGGCACAGTGGATAAAGCACTGTCCTTGGATTCATGAGGACCTGAGTTCAAATCCAGCCTCAGACACTTGACACTTACCAGCTGTGTGACCCTGTGTAAGTCACTTAAGCCTCCTTGCCCCACTGGAAAAAAAAAAGGAGATGAGTAAAAACTTGTAAAAAGTGGAATTTTAGCTTAGATGAAGAAAATGAGAAAGGTTAAGATGTAGGGATGAGAATGGATAGAGTTCCATTCTTAGGGTTCAGCCAATGCAAATGCAGAATTAGAAATGGGTGAAAGAAGCAGCAAAGAGGCTAGGATCATCGGATCATGGAGTGCTTGCAGAGGAGTAAGATATGAGAAGGCTGAAAAAGTAGGAAGAGGCAAGATTATGAATGGATTTAAAGTCAAAAAGAAGATTTTATATTTGATCCTGGAGGTAATGGGAGAAAATGGACTGTATTGAAGAGGACCAAGAGGGCTGACAGTCAGACATCAAGTTGAAGAAGATAAATTTGTCAGCTGAATAGAGTAAGATTAGATTGGGGAGAGAGTTAAAGGAGAAAACCAACAGAGTAGGCATGAACTGATGAGGACCTGCACCAGGTTGTAACAGTTTCAAAGGAGAGAAGGGGAGGATATGTAAGGTGTGACAGAAGTAGATTTTCTTTCAATAAATAACATTGATGACCCATTAGCTTTGACTATGTTTCAATTTAACATACTAACTTTTCTGAAATAAACTTGTTTATGGGATACTTCAGTGATTTGAATATACTGAGAGAATCCACAATGTCAGGAATATAACTCAGTTGAAAGAAAGCAGAAGATCAAGAATAGTGTGGGGGGAAAAAAGAATAGTGTGGAACATATTATACTAAAAATAATAAAATTTGCATATGGAAATATAGGTAACACATATTTATAATATTTATATGACTTTACATTTAATATGTGAACCGGTAAAACAACATTAGCATCAACATTATTTTATAAGACATACTGCATGGAACACAGGGTTCTGAGAAATACCATAAGGAAAATTATGTGCCAAAAACGTACTTTTCAGCCTACCTCACTGATGGAGTATTCACCTGAAGTTGAAATCTAGATACATCAATATACTGGCTTTTCATCTGAATTGAATTCCTACTGAGCCCACATATAAAAAGACCCAGGCTGCCCATTACTCACTTCCTGTAACTGTATTTTTCCTAGTCTAAGATGGGAGGGCATATATAGTGCATGATAAGGGTATATTAATTCCTGTATCTTATTTTGCATGTTCTCTGTTTTCACATATTCTCTGTTGCACCATCTTGCTGCATGAGGCGAGCAACATGGTGTTATGGAAACAATGCTTGTTTTAATTAAAATAGCTCTACCATTTGCTGGCAATATGATGTTGGTCAAATCCCTTTAGTTCACTGTCTCTCAGTTTCTTCATCTTAAAATGGGAAGATTGATAACTGTACCACATCCTAATAAGGATTTTGTGAGGCTCAGATAAGAAATGTATTTTTAGAAATGCTATATGTATGTATGTATGCGTGTATATATATATATGTGTGTGTATATATATATATATATATATACATCCTTATACCTGTAGACACATACATCTATATATAACATCTATGATTAATTTTTATACAGTGAACATTGTTACTGACTACTATGTTTCTATTATCAACAGGGCTCATTCATTCTCTTCCCTACCTATATACTATTTCTTGATAGAGATTTCATAGAAATAACATTTAGATCTACAAGGCAGCTTAGAGATCATCTAGTCCAATGTTTTAACTGTACACATTCATTTTATTCAATATTTTCAATCAGATGAACTATATACTACATGAGTTCAAATTGTCTTAGTAGATAAACATTTTGTTTAAAAATGTCTCCTTATTAGGAGGTACAGTTATCAATTGTTGTGATCGCAGTTGTTGCTGGCATAAGTGTTGCTACTTAAGCCTCTAAAAATGACTTAAGATTTATCTTAAGTCATATGTGATTTGAGTAACTCAATCAGGTATAGGAAGAACCACGTAATTCTAGGAACCCTCACTAGGATTCCCCAAAACATTATCTAATATGAACAGACCAAAACCAAAACAAGAAAATAAATCTGATTTGCTGTATAACCTATACCCACCAGTAAAAATAAAATAAAATTAAAATATATAGAAGAAATGCATATGCGAGTTTTTCATTTGCTTACCAGTTAAATTCTTTGCAATTCAGCTCAGTCTAATGAGCATTTCTTGAACACTCGGTGCATGCCAAGCATTGTGCTAAGTATTGGAGTTACAAGAAAATAAGCTAAATCATCCTCTGGCCTCAAGGAATTTATTCCACTAGCGATTGATTTGACATAGACTTAGATAAGTAAACACAAATTATATATCAAGTGAATAAAAAAGTAACTGGGAAACAGAGGGGCAGAGTACTAACAGAGAAAATAAGAAAAGACCTCCTGTTGGACGTGACACTTGAGTTGAGCCTTGACTGAAGATAGCATGTTAAGGAACAGCATGGAGGAAGGAGACCATACCTGACATATCCTAATTGGTTGCATTCAATATAAGATATGAAGTTTTGCCAAGACTGAGCAGGCCTGAGGACATATGACAAAAGGCCATCCCACAAACAAGGTTGTTATTATTTGTCCTTCATTTGCCAAAGCAGACCAATGGCAGCAGAAAGGTGATATCTTAAATTGCAAGTGAATTAGATTTAAGCAAGTCAAGACTGTGCAAAGTCACCAGCCTCACTCTTTCCTCCAGACTCATCTGAGTTATGTGGCAAGACATACATTAGGAAGCCTGGAGATGGCCCCAAATACAGTGGGAAGCCCTGACCTTTTTAAACTAAGGTCTTTTCCAGGTCTTAGTTTATCTGAGGCAACACCCATTCAATGATTAAGGCTAGTTAAGAAATGAGGCAAAAGGTAGCCTCTTTAACCTTAAAAAAATAATAATAATTTGGGAGGGAAAGACCCTCAGGGTTTCTGGCCAGAATAGAAACAATCGCTATTTACACTTACTCTGAGCTGTAAAAACCTAAACAATGACCAACTGAGGAGTGGTAATCAGAAATAGTCCCCCAGAAGGCAATATAAATAAAAGAAATAAGCCAATTAGACCAACAGTGGTTTTGTTCACCAGTGTCACCAAATGCTAATGTGTACCTGTGCTCTGACTACATGCCCTTTGGGGAGCTGATCTAGCATATATGTAATACAAATGCAAATGCATTTCACCCTTCCTGAGACTAGGTGGCTTTGAATCATGTACACTTGCAGGTATCATTGACAAAAAAAAAACCAAGTATTCATTAGTGTGCATATGGTGTAATTTATGACTTGTGAAAATAGCACATTTCTCTACTAAGCAGATCTCAAGAGTTAGAGACTAATCAACCTGCCAAGCTCATGAAAACTTGATATTGTGTCTGCCTATCACCACAAAGCAAAAGGTAATCAATATCTACTTTGTTTTGGTATCTAGTCTATTCAACAGCCAACATTATGCTGGGTTTTAGGGGCATTAGAAAAAATAAATAAGACATGTTTCTGGCCTTCCTTGATTTCAAACAATATTATAAAACAACTAAAATTAAACATAAAATATTCTAAGACAATAGAGAGGTTCCCAATCCCACAGAATAGATGGAAAAATCATTTTCATTCAATAGGTGTCAGGGCATTTTGGCAGGATTTCAGCTGGCTATCTACATGGTGAACTCATTTATTTTCAAAAATAGTCACTTTTCTATTTAAACATTTATCCAAACCTAATATTCCTGAAATCCTGCATATTTGCAAGGAAAAGGTGCCAGATTAGGAGCTAGATGAGCAAAATCCAAATCCTGTCTTTGTCACTTAATACCGATGAGACCTTGGACAAAATATTTAACCCCTGTAGACTTGTTTCTTTAACAATAAAATGAGGTGGATGGACGAGATGAGAGGGTATTAACCTGAGATATGTGAACATCTTTCCTTTCCTTTCCTTTCCTTTCCTTTCCTTTCCTTTCCTTTCCTTTCCTTTCCTTTCCTCTCCTCTCCTCTCCTCTCCTCTCCTCTCCTCTCCTCTCCTCTCCTCTCCTCTCCTCTCCTCTCCTCTCCTCTCCTCTCCTCTCCTCTCCTCTCCTCTCCTCTCCTCTCCTCTCGTCTTCTTTTCTTTTCTTTTCTTTCCTTGTCTGTCTTGTCTTATCTTGTCTCCTTTTTTTTTACATTTTGATAACTGGATTTCAAATAATTGATTTCTTTTGTAATACTTCATTATTTATTTTATGCATTTAAAAATCCATTTTCTGAGAAAAGAATTATAAGATTTACTTACTGTTAAAGGGTTCCATAAAACATGAAAAGAATAAGATATTTGGATTAGATGATTTCTAGGGCCTTTTGATGGAGGAAGCCAGAAGGGTTAACAGATAAACGAAGATCAACAGTAGAAGGGTTAATAGAGAAACTAAGGTTTGAATTCATATCAACAGTACAGTAACCTGAGGGTTCCAGTCCCTGTCAACAAACACTATCAACAGAAGCTTAAATAGTAGCCAGGGATTAATAATCCTGGATGACAGGAAACAGAAACTGTACCTAGAAACCAAAACTTAAAGTAGAGAGATATCATAAATAGAGAGAACCATGGGGTCTGACAAGTCTAAACAAGTTTTATAAATATGCACAGAAGGACCAAATGTGTCCTTAAGTTCACCTTATAATGTTTAAACCACCAAAACATACCCATAGGGAAAATGGTACCCATGTTGGAGGATATCTTAGCACCCGAAGAATTCCAAAAATAGTATATGAAACTCACACAAGGGGGAGACTAAGATAATGAGGAAATAACCTACATTTTTCAGTATAAATATAACCATTTCCATCTCCCTATTTGAGACACCTTTTTCTTTTTTTTCCTTTTCATTGTTCTCCCTGTGGCTGCACAGTCTTTTTGTTTGTTTGTTTGTTTGTTTTTAAGCAATTGGGGTTAAATGACTTGCCCAGGATCACACAGCTAGTAAGTGTTAAGTGTCTGAGGCCAGATTTGAACTCAGGTCCTCCTGAATCCAGGGCCGGTGCTCTATCCACTGCACGACCTAGCTGCCCCTCACAGTCTTTTAATAAAACTTAGATACAGAGTCACTGAGTCTTGTAATTCTTTGGGAAGCCTCACATCAATTGGACCCATCACTGCATCTCTTTGACCTCTAAAACTATTCCTGTTATCCTAAAAAACAAATTTATAACAATATTTCTATTGCTATATAGTATTCAAATGTGGTTATATATTATTATACAAAACATAACAATATATAACAATGCAAATTATATAACTTAATATATGTCTAAAGAACAACTAGGTGGCACAGTGAATAGAATACTAGGCCTGATGTCGGGAAGGTCTGTGTTCAAAGATAGTCTCAAATACTTTCAGCGTGATCCTAGACAAGTCACTTAACCTCTATTTACCTCAATTTCCCCAATTGTAAAATAGGGATAATAATGGCATCTACCTCCCAGGATTGTTGTAAAGGATAAAATGAGATAACAATTATACAATGCTTAGCACAGTGCCTGGCACATAGTAGGTTTTATTAAAATGCTAATTATTATCATTGTAATTATTATTAATGATAGATATATATTTAGATGTAATTATACAAATTTAATGTTATATATTTACTATATTATATTTATAAAACTGTATGTAATTTATATATAATTATTTGTATAATATGAACATACTACACATGTTATTATTTATCTTTTATTTGTCTATTTATATTATCAATTTACCTATATATCCAACCACCCATCTATCCACTGATTTTTCCTATGAGGCAGGACAATGGATAGAGCACAGACTTTGGGGTCAGGAAGAACTGAGTTTGAATACTACCTTAGACAATAACTAGTTGTGATGACCTATGGCAAGTCAGTTAACTTCATTGAAACTCAGTGTCCTTATTTTAAAAATAAGTTTAATAAAAATAGTGCTTAATTCTCTGGGTTTTTATGGGGATCAAATGAGTTAACATATGTAAAACATTTTGCAATTTTCAAAGTGATCTATACATACTAGGTAATTACTATTATTATTAGTTTCTGAATATTATTTTCCCCATATGTAAATGACCCATTTGAATGAGGGTGGAAGGAAACTGGGGTCACCTTTAAAAACAGAAAACATTGGTGCCAGAGGAGGTAGCTGCAGGAAGCTAGGAAAATGGCATCTTGGCAAACAACAAAAGATGTGCTATTCAGGGCATTTGCAATGGGATTAGGGAAAGCTTAAGGATAAATGTTATAGGTATCAGAAGTATATCCTTTTTCCTTTCAAGTTTCCTTGAAGACAACATCCTGACATCAATGTGCCCAGTCGAAGAGGGATTGATCTTGAAAAGAAGACTACCTTGTCTTCCATTGGGTCACTTTCCTTCTCCAAACAGACCCTTTGCTCAGGGAGAGAGAGGGAGATAACATGCTGTCATTACACTTATTTCATTGAAAGCAAGTGTACTCTGCATTTGACAAAGTAAGTTCCAGTTAGATGTCAGCAAGAGAAGACAGAACTTTTCTGAAATCACTATAAGGTATAATTGTCTACATGGACGTGCTCAATGGTATATTCTCTATTGCTGGATAAATACGTTACCTCCATTTCCCTTGCCCACCAAACCTCAAATAAGATTCTGAAGACTTAGATGAGTTGGGGGTAGGAAAAGGTGATTTTAACAACTACAAAAAACAACAACGACAACAAACAAACATAAGGAAGACAAAGATAATATAGATTATAAAAAAATATTTGAACATCTCTTTGAATTTAAAATATAAAGTACTTTATAAAACCATATAAAATTATAGCACCACAGAATTAGAGGATTTGGAAATAATGAATCATAGATGGAAAGCTAAAAGGGATTTAAAAATCCATTGAGTTCATCCTCTTTATTTTCAAGATGATGAATGTGAGGCCCAGAGAAAGTAAAGTAGCTAGCCTGAAATCTCACAAATATAAGTGTGTGAGGTGGTTTCAGAATAGAGTTGTTCCTCCAAGTCAAAAGTCCTATCCAATGAACCACTGACTCTAGGGATTCTAGATATTATCTTGTCCATACCTTTCTTATGTAGACTAGAAAACTAAAGTGTAAAGAAGGTAAAAGACTTTCTTCAGATCATAGAGCTATTATACAACAATCGATTCAAACCTAGGTCTTATAAATCTTTTTAACATATAGCTTTGAATAGAATTTTATTTTCCAAAATATATGTAAAAACAAATTTTAACATAAATTTTTTAAAACTTTGTGTTCCAACTTCTCTTCCTCCCTCTATTCCCACCCCCCACCCACAAGAACTCAAGCAATTCAAAATAAGTTATATATGAGTAATCATGGAAAAATTGCCATATTAGCTAGTTATGAGAGAAAACAGTCAAAAAATCCCCAAAAACTTCATATTAAAGAATTGTCAAAGAGGAAAAGAAAAACAAACGTAAAAATGTGTCTCCATCTGTTTTCATATACTATCGGTTCTTTCTCTGCAGATGGGCTGCAATCTTCATAAGTCCTTCAGGATTATATTGGATCATTGCCTTGCTGAAAATAACCACATGCTTCTCAGAAGATCATCCCCCACTATTGCTGTTATTTTGTATAGAGTACATTTTACTCTGCTTCAGTTCATGTAGGTCTTTCCAGGTTTTTCTGATAATATCCTGTTCATCATAACCTGTATATAATACCTTAAGCTTGACAGAGAATTTTCTTCATAATAGCCTAGCAAAGTAGGTACCATACGTTTTGCCATTATAATCAATCATCATAACTATGTCCCTCCATCCCACTTCATTCCCATAACATTTCCTCTATCTTCTTTTTACCTATTCCTCCTCAAAAGTGTTTTACTTCTGACTATCCTCTTCCTCATTCTGCACTCCCTTTTTTCACCCTTCCTTTCTTATACTCCTCCCCTCCTACTTTCCTGCAGGGCTAAATAGATTACTCCTCCCAATTGCATATGAATGCTATTCCCTCCATGAGCCCACTCCAATGAGATCAAGGTCTCTGAGCTAATTCTGTGTTCAAAATTTTTCTTCCTCCCTCCCTCCTCAACCCTCCCTATGAGATCAAGCAATTCAATATGTCATGCTTGTGCAGTAATGCAGAACATCTTTATCTTCCTTGAAAGTGTTTTGCTTTTTACTGCTCTCTCCTGCAATCTGCCCTTCCCTCCTTCCCTTCTTCCCCCCACCCCTTATCTCCCTCCCCTCCCTCAGGGCAAAAATATATTACTATACCTACTTGAGTATGTATGTTAGTCTTTCCCTGAGCCAATTCTAATGATATTAAAGTTCACTTACTCCCCAACTCCTTCCCTCTCTTCTCCTCCCCTCCATAAACTTTTTTCTTGTTTCCTTCATATGAACTATCTCTCCCCAGACCATCTCTCCCCTTTTCCCTCTCCGAGTCTATTCCTCCTCCACCTCAACCCTATTTTAAAGATGTTATCATGGGTTAGTTAGGTGGCACAGTGGGCAAATCACCAGCCATGGACCCAGGAGGCCTCAAGCCCAAATCTGGCCCCAGACATAAGGCACCCCACCCTGTCTGCCTCACAAAGAACAAAACATGAATGTTTTACAGATATCATCCCTTCATATTCAGTTCAGACCTGTGCCTTCTGTGAATTCCTTATTGAGATAGTTCTTATGAGTTTGAAGTATTATCTTCCTATGTAGGAATGTAAACAGTTTGATCTTTTAATATCCCTCATGAAGTCTTTTTCCTGTTTACTGTTTTATGCTTCTCTAGGGTCTTGAATTTGAAAGTCAAATTTTCTCTTCAGTTTAGGTATTTTCATCACAAATGCCTGAAAGTCCTCTTTCTCATTGAAATCTCATTTTTACCTCTGAAAGATTATACTCCATTTTGCTGGGTACATGATTTTTTGCTGTAGTCCCACTTCCTTTGCCCTCTGGAATATCATATTACATGCCCTCTGGTCCTTTAATGTAGAAGCGGCTAGATCTTGCTTTATCCTTATTGGAGTTCCACAGTATTTGAATTCTTTTCTTCTAGCTGCTTGCAGTATTTTCTCCTTCACCTGGGAGTTCTGGAATTTTGCTATAATATTCCTGGAGGTTTTCCTTTTGGGATCTCTTTCAGGAGGTGATCAGTGGATTCTTTTGATTTCTATTTTAGCTTCTGCTTCTAAAATACCAGGGCAATTTTCCCTCACAATCCCTTGGAGGATGGTTTCTAAGCTTTTGTTTTGGTCATGGTTTTCAGGTAGTCCAATGATTTTCAAATTATCTCTCCTAGATTTATTTTCCAGGTCAGCTGTTTTTCCAAGGAGATATTTCACATTGACCTCTATTTTTTTCATTCAACTGGATTTGCTTTACTGTGTCTTGGTTTCTCATAAGGTCACTAGCTTCCATTTCTTCCATCCTAATTCTTAGGCAGTTATTTTCATCAGACAGTTTTTTAATCTCTTTTTCCATTTGGCTTTTCAAACTGTTGACTTTTTTCTCATGACTCTCCTGCATTGCTCTCATTTCCCTTTCCATTCTTTCCTCCCTTTCTCTATTTCTTCTTTCTATTTCTCCTACTTTCTCTTCAAAGTCCCTTTTGAGAGCTTCCATGGCCTGAGACCAGTTCATATTTTTCTTGGAAGCTTTGGATGTTGGAGCTCCTACCCTATTACTATCTTCTTCTTCTGAGGTTGTATTGTGGTCCACCTTACCCCCAAAGAAGTTATTGATGGTCTTCTGCTTTCTCTGCCTACTCATCCTGACTTACTATTTCTTGGCTTTTAACTCCTTCTTTTAGTGTGGCGCTGCTTCCAGGACACACTGTTCAAGCTACGGCATGGCCTGGGGAAGATTGGGCTTCTTCTCAGCCTGCCTGGCCTCGCTTTTATATGATTTTAAACTCTCCACTGGGAGGTTGGGGGGAAGTGGGGGTGGGGCTTCTTCTTGGCTCTGCTCCTATTCCCAGCTTCAGTGGGTCCCAGGTGTTTTGGTTTGAGGGGTGGCAGGTTTTAATCTCACTTGGCCTGTTCTCTGGTCTGGAGATAACCTCAAGGCTACTTACTAAACAAACAACCAGCAAAGCTTTCTGTGATGTGGTTTTTAGCTTTGATGAGCTTGTTCCCCTGCTCTCCTCCCTAACCTGGGCCTCCTGTCACTCAGGATTTCTTCCTGTTTCCCTTCTGGGGTGGGAAAGTCAGATCCTTCCCCCCATTCCACTTGTACCCATGCACTTACCACCCCCCGCCCCAGGCCAATCATTCAACCCAACCGTACACTCGGTTCTTGAAGATGCCAGTACTGCAGCTGATTCAGAGGCACTGGGGCAAAATCCTCAGGCGGGTATCTGGTGTGTCGTCCTGATTGTGGGGTTAGGCTTTATATGTGGCCCAGTACAGTGCCCTGAAATCTATCAATAGCTGGAGAAAACTCTCAGCCCGTGTTTTTGTGTGTTTTTCTGTTCCAAGGGTTCTTTTATTGCAATTTTTTGGGTGATTTTATTAGAAGCTCTTTGCATTTAATGTCTTTTCTCAGATATCTTGGATCTGCCCCCCAACAATATATTATTAATATTAACAGGGTTATGTACAAGATAATGATGCTACACTAACTCCAATATAAAGAAGACCTAACATAGGCTGCACCACCAAAATGAGGTCTCTGAAATGAAAAAAAAAAAAAGTTCTGTATATTTGTCATTGATCACTAGTCTACTGTCAATTTTTGTTGTTGTTGTTGATGTTGTTAACAACAATGATAATAACAATAACACCAATAAAAATAACAGCCAAAAAATAATAGTTAGTATGTGTCAGGAGCAGTGTTAAACACTTTATAATTGTTATCTCAGTTGATCATTAAAACAACCTTGTGAGGCAGGATTTTTATAATTGAGGAAACTAAGGCATTGAGAAGTTAAATGACCAGTGCCACAGCTAGTAAGTTCATGAGTTCACATTTGAACTCAGGATTTCCCGATTCTAGGCCTAGCACTCTCTATCCACTGTAGTACCTAACTGTCACTATTCTAAGTTTGGTGATCATATTATAATATCCCATGTTTTAATATATAAAACTTATAAAATTTACCATCTATATTTCTTTTTTTTTTTTTTTTTTAGTGAGGCAATTGGGGTTAAGTGACTTGCCCAGGGTCACACAGCTAGTAAGTGTTAAGTGTCTGAGGCCGGATTTGAACCCAGGTACTCCTGACTCCAGGGCCGGTGCTCTATCCACTGCGCCACCTAGCTTCCCCTATATTTCTTAATTAAATAAATTTAAAAATACATTAACAGGCTAGCTAGGTGACAAAGTGGATTAAAGCACCTGCCCTGGATTCAGGAGGACCTGAGTTCAAATCCAGCCACAGATACTTAACACTTACTAGCTGTGTGACCCTGGGCAAGTCACTTAACCCCAATTGCCTCACCAAAAAAAAAAAAAAAAGGACATTTAGCATAATGGAAATTATTCCTATGAATGCATGAGTGAAAACATTTCTTAATTATTTTCTGTGTGCCAATCACTGTGATGAATTCTAGATATAAAAATATAAAAATTAGACAATCCTTGCCCTCACAGAGCTTATAATATAATGAAGAAAACATATATATATAGACAGAGGATAATGGCGGTAAAGGAAGGAGATTAAAGGAGGACCATTGCATCTTCTATATGCTATTATAAATATAATAGTACTTTGATAGTTTGAAGAATTTGAGATTTAATTAGTTTGGTTGGGTCATGAAAAATGTAGAATGCGACCTTTCTCATCTTATGTACTTCCTGTCCAATTTTAGTCTTTAGTTCTGAAATAATTAATAATAATAACAATAATAAAAATAACAGTAATAATAATAGGCTGGAGACCTTGCTTAATAAATGTTTAATATTTTCATTTTATTATGCACCATTTGGGATGTACACCTGTTATTCTTTGTTCCTTCTATGTGATCAGCCCACTTCCTTTCTGTTACCATGAACTAACTTAAATTTTAAAATTTCATTTTAAAAATGAAATGATAAACTTAACCATCAAAAATTATGAATGTCTTTGGTTTTTGTTTTGTTTTGTTTTGTTTTGGTGCAGGGCAATGAGGGTTAAATGACTTGCCCAGGGTCACACAGCTAGTAAGTGTCACTTGTGTGAGGCCAGATTTGAACTCAGGTCCTCCTGAATCCAGGGCTGATGCTTTATCCACTGCGCCACCTAACTGTCCCTGAATGTCTTTGTAAAAAAAAATGAACAGATGGATGAATTAACAGATTAATGGATGAATAAATGAAATAACAAATATCAAGTGCTGTGTGCAAAACACTGTTTTGACTGCTAGGTCTCAGGCTTGGGGGGACTTGCTGGTCTTCTTCCTGATACTTCATCATCTTGGCTCTACCCATTGTAATCTTCTTTTCAATATCCATGGAATCATTGACATTTTACTTCTCAATGGCCACTAAGGAAATGTATTTCCTTTGTAATTCACAAAGCAACCCAGGATTGTATAACACAAAGCCATTCAGGATTTTCCAGCATGCTCAAACATTGAGCTAGTACATGTGGGGTACCAGAAATAATCAGGTATTTTGTACATTTTTCTCTCTGACCTCCAGTTACAATGTAGTTATTGTTGTTTAGTTGTTCTCAGTACTGTCTGACTCTTTGTGGTCTTTGTCAACCTGAAAATTAATAAAACAATCAATATAAGAAAATGAAGGCCTTTAATTGGGCAGAGGAGTTATAATTTGGAGTATTGCATATCAAAGGCTAAGTGTACCCACAGATAGGAACTGGAGACAGGGTTTCTATGGGGTACCAGAACAGAGAGATCAATAGATTGCCTTTGGAAAGAGTAAGTTTCTCAGAGTTCAAGACAGATTCTTTTGCAGGTTCATTTGTACAACATGCAAATGATCAGGAAATAACCTTGGGAATCTCAGGAAGAGGAGAGTTTTGGGGGAGATTTACAAAATAATCAGAAGCTAGAACTGACCAAGTCTGGTCAGTACCAGGCAATTCATTGGCCTGGGTAAGAAACTAGATGAAATCAGTCAGTTCTCAGTGTGTTTGTCACCCTTTGGGGGATTTTCTTGACAAAGGTATAAAAATGGTTTGCCATTTCCTTTTCCAGCTCATTTTACAATTGAGTGAACTGAGGCAAACAGAGTTAAGTGATTTCCCATGGTCACACAGCTAGCAAGTGTCTGAGGTTAGATTTGATCTCAGATCTTTCTGAATCCAGGCCCTGTGCTATATTCACTAAGCCAACTAGGTGATATAATAAAATCATAGATTTAGAGTTAGAACGGACTTAAGAGGTCATCTAATCCAGCTCCCTTGAGAAGAGGTGAGATAACTGAATTATATAGATGTAACTTGCCCATGGTCACATAGATGGGAGTGGAAAATAGGATCTGAGTATACCTCCTTTTAGGGGTTATCTTTTTTAAATTGTAAGTTCCTTGAGGGTAGGGACTATCGTTTTATTAAATGTATGACTATTTTTTAACACAGTGCTTGGCATATAGTAGGTAATTAATAAATTTTTATTTTATTAGATTTGTTTGAATTTCAGATCCTCTTATTTCAAATTTAACTGACTAATAAATTTAAAATAGTCATCATCATCACTTTAATTAATTTTTCATCTTTTAAAGGTTAGTTATACACTGATATGTAATGACAAACTTGGCAATATTTATACATCTGCCAGCAAATTTTAATGTTCTGATCTTGAGCAAAAGCAGAGTGTAGGTAAGAGCAATTTAAAGCTCAGAAAATTCAGAAACATTCTCCTTCTGCATTTCCTTAAAGTCTTTGAAAAATATTTCTCTCAGACATTCTTCAATCCTCTTTCATTTAGACATTGCTCTCCTCTCCTTTCCTGCCAATGGAAAGGTAAAAATTATATTAAGTTTAGTAGTGGAGTACTGTATAAAGATATTTGATGTTTTCTTTTGTAGGTAACTAAATATTATAGCATTAACAAGTATGAGCCACATATTATTCTTATTTTCATTAGTTGCTTAGTTTTTTTTTATAATAAATAATTTTACAATTATCAAAACTATTATCTTTTTAAATAGTTTATTTTTAAAAATAAAAGTCACTTTTTGTGGAAAGGGGAATAAAGTGGTGATAAAAAAAACAATCACAAATTTAGAAGAGAAACCCTTACATTTATAGGAATTTTTTTTAATTAATAAAGTATTTTATTTTTTTCACATTACATGTAAAGATAGTTCTCAACTTTAGTTTATACAGGCTTTCCAATTTCAGATTTTTCTCCCTTCCTCCCATCCCTCCCCCCTCGCCTAGACAGCAGGTAATCTGATATAGGTTTTATATATATATATATATATATATATATATATGTATGTATATGTGTATATGTGTATATATATACACACATAATAACATTAATCCTTTTTCTGCATTAGTCATGATATAAGAGAAAAATCAGAGCAATGATGAAAAACCTCAAAACAGAAAAAACAACAGCACCAAAAACAAAAGAAATAGTATGGTTTATTCAGCATCTATACTACACAGTTCTTTTTTTTTTTTTCTTGGATTTGGAGATCCTCGTCTATCATGAGTTCCCTGGAACTCTTCTTTACCATTGCATTGGTGAGAAGAATATAGTCCATCACAGTAGAACGACACTCAATATTGATTATACTGTGTACAATGTTCTTCTGGTTCTGCTCATCTCACCCATCATCAGCCCACGCGAGACCCTCCAGGTTTCTCTGAACTCCTCCTGCCCATCGTTTCTTACAGCACAATAGTATCCTATTGTATTCATATACCACAACTTCCCAAGCCATTCCCCAATTGATGGGCATCCCCTCAACTTCCAATTCCTTGCCTCCACACAAAGAGCAGCTATAAATATTTTTTGTACATGTGGGTCCCTTTCCCCTTTCCATGATTTCTTTGGGAAAAAGACCCAAAAGAGGTATTGCTGAGTCAAAGGGTATGCACAGATTTATCATCCCTTTGGGCATAATTCCAAATTGCTCTCCAGAATGGTTGGATCAGCTCACAGCTCCACCAACAATGCATTAGTGTTCCAATTTTCCCACAGCTTCTCCAACATTTATTATTTTCCGTTTTTGTCATTTTAGCCAATCTGATAGGTGTCAGGTGGTACCTCAGAGTTGTTTTAATTTACATCTCTCTAATCATTAGAGATTTGGAGCATTTTTCCATATGGGAATAGGTAGCTTTGGTTTCTTCATCAGAAAACTGCCTGTTCATATCCTTTGACCATTTCTCAATTCAGGAATAACTTGGATTCTTATAAATTTGATTTAGTTCTCTATATATTTTAGAGATTAGGCCTTTATCAGAAGTACTGGCCACAAAAATTGTTTCCCAGCTTTCTGCCTCCCTTCTAATTTTGGATGCATTGCTTCTGTTTGTACAAAAATTTTTTGAATTTAATGTAATATAAATCATCCATTTTGCATTTTATAATATACTCTATCTCTTGTTTGGTCAGAAACTGTTTTCCTGTCCAAAGATCTAATAGGTAGACTATTCCTTTCTCTCCTAATTTACCTATGGTATCACCTCTTATGTCTAAATCATGTATCCATTTTGACCTTATTTTAGTATAAGGTGTAAGATGTTGATCTATGCCTAATTTCTGCCATACTATCTTCCAGTTTTCCCTGCAGTTTTTGTCAAATACTGAGTTCCTATCCCAGAAACTGGAGTCTTTGGGTTTATCAAACACTACATTACTAGTGTCATTTACTACTGCATTTCCTGTGCCTAGCCTCTTCCATTGATCTACCACTCTATTTTTTAGCCAGTACCAGATAGTTTTGATGACTGCCACTTTATAGTAAAGCTCCAGGTTTGGTACCTACCTTCCTGTGAATTTTTTTTCATTATTTCCTTGGATATCCTTGATTTTTTGTTTTTCCAGATGAATTTTGTTATTATTTTTTCTAGCCCTATAAAATAATTTTTAGGTAGTCTGATTGGTATGGCACTGAAAAGTAAATCAATTTAGGCAGTATTGTCATTTTTACTATATTAGCTCTGCCTATCCATGAGCAATTGATATCTTTCCAATTATTTAGATCTGAATTGATTTGTGTGAAGAGTGTTTGGTAGTTGTGTTCATAGAGTTCCTGGGTTTGTCTTGGCAAGTAGACTCCCAAGTATTTTATATTATCTACCGTTACTTTAAATGGAATTTCTCTTTCTATCTCTTGCTGCTGGACTTTGTTGGTCGTGTATAGAAATGCTGATGATTTTTGTGGATTTATTTTATATCCTGCTACTTTGTTAAAGTTGTTAATTTTTTTTTTTTTTTTTTAGTGAGGCAATTGGGGTTAAGCAACTTGCCCAGGGTCACACAGCTAGTAAGTATTAAGTGTCTGAGCCCGGATTTGAACTCAGGTTCTCCTGACTCCAGGGCCGGTGCTCTATCCACTGTGCCACCTAGCTGCCCCCATTTTTTTTTTGTTTTTGTTTTTAAAGTTGTTAATTGTTTCAAGTAATTTTTGACTTGATTCTCTAGGATTCTTTAAGTATACCATCATATCATCTGCAAATAGTGATAGTTTTGTTTCCTCCTTGCCTATTTTAATTCCTTTAATTCTCTTCTCTGATTGCTAAAGCTAACATTTCTAGTGCAATACTAAATAATAGGGGTGATAATGGACAAACCTGTTTCACCCCTGATCTTATTGGGAAGGCCTCTAATTTATCTCCATTGCATATAATACTTGCTGATGGCTTTAGGTACATACTGTTTATTATTTTAAGGAAAGCTCCACCTATTCCTAAACTCTCTAGTGTTTTTATTATGAATGAGTGTTGTATTTTGTCAAAAGCTTTCTCTGCATCTATTGAGATAATAATATGATTTTGGTTGGTTTTCTTATTGATGTGGTTGATTATGTTAATAGTTTTCCTAATGTTGAACCAGCCCTGCATTCCTGGTATAAATCCCACCTGGTCATAGTGTATTATCCTGGTGATCACTTCCTGTAATCTCCTTGCTAATATCTTATTTAAGATTTTAGCATCAATATTCATTAGGCAAATTGGTCTATAATTTTCTTTCTCTGTTTTTGCTTTGCCTGGTTTTGGTATCACCACCATATTTGTGTCATAAAACAAATTTGGTAGAACTCCTTCTTCACCTATTTTTCCAAATAATTTGTATATTATTGGAATTAATTATTCTTTAAATGTTTGGTAAAATTCACCCATAAACCCATCTGTCCCTGGGGATTTTTTCTTAGGGAGTTCATTAATGGCTTGTTCAATTTCTTTTTCTAATATGGGTTTACTTAAGGATTCTATTTCCTCTTCAGTTAAGCTGGGCAATTTGTATTTTTGTAAATATTCATCCATTTCATTTAGATTGTCAAATTTATTGGCATACAGTTGGGCAAAATAATTCCTAATTATTGATTTAATTTCTACTTCTTTTGGTGGTAACATCACCCTTTTCATTTTTGATACTGGTAATTTGGTTTTCTTATTTCTTTTTTTTAATCAAATCAACCAGTCGTTTATCTGTTTTATTGGTTTTTTCATAAACCCAGCTCTTAGTTTTATTGATTAATTCTATAGTTTTTTGCTTTCAATCTTATTAATTTCTACTTTAATTTTCAGGATCTCTAGTTTAGTATCTAATTGGGGATTTCTAATTTGTTCTTTTTCTAGCTTTTTAAGTTGCATGCCCAATTCATTAATCTCCTCTTTCTCTTTTTTATTCATGTAAGCATTTAGAGCTATAAATTTTCCCCTAAGCACTGCTTTGGCTGCGTCCCATAGATTTTGGTATGTTGTCTCATTATTGTCATTCTCTTGGATATAGTTATTGATTGTTTCTATGATTTGTTGTTTGGCCCATTCATTCTTTAGAATGATATTATTTAGTTTCCAATTGATTTTCATTCTATTTTTCCCTGGCTCTTTCTTACATGTAATGTTTATTGCATCATGATCTGAGAAGGATGCATTTACTATTTCTGCCTTTCTACATTTGACTATGATGTTCTCGTGCCCTAATACATGGTCAATTTTTGAAAATGTGCCATGTACTGCTGAGGAAACGTATACTCCTTTCTATCCCCATTCAATTTTCTCCAGACATCTATCACATCTAACTTTTCTAGCAATCTATTAAACTTTATCACTTCTTTCTTATTTATTTTTTGGCTAGATTTATCTCATTCTGAGAGGGGAAGATTCAGGTCCCCCACTAGTAAAGTATTACTTTCTAATTCCTCTTGTAACTCATTTCACTTCTCCTCTAAGAACTTGGATGCTATATCACTTGGCGCATACATATTTAATATTGATATTTCTTCATTATCTATAGTACCTTTAAGCAAGATGTAATTTCCTTCCTTATGTCTTTTAATGAGATCTATTTTTGCCTGCACTTTGTCTGAGATAAGGATTGCTAACCCTGCTTTTTTTTACTTTAGCTGAAGCATAATATATTCTGCTCCAGCCTTTTACCTTTACTTTGTGTGTATCTCTCTGCTTCAAATGTGTTTCTTGTAAACAGCATATTGTAGGATTCTGTTTTTTAATTCACTCTGAAATTCACTTCTGTTTTATAGCAGAGTTCATCCCATTCACATTCACAGTTATTATTACTGACTGTCTATTCCCCTCCATTCTATTTACCCCCTTTGTACTTTCCCCCCCTTCTTTCACCCTATTCCTCCTCACCGACCTTTTACTTCTTAACCCTGCCTCCCCCAATCTGCCCTCCCTTTTTATCACCCCCTTCTCTTTTCTTTACCCTTTTCTCCCTTGCTATTGTCCTCCCTTCTATCAGTCCCCACCCCTTTCCCTTCCCCTTTTGCTTCCCTAAAGAATGAGCTAAGTTTCTTTATCCCAATGAACATATATGTTATTCCCTCTTTGTATCAAATCTAATGAGAGTAGGGTTGAAGCAATGTTCACCCCTCCTTTCTTTCCCTCTATTGTAATAGGTTTTTTTCACCTCTTTATATGATTTAATTCATCCCATTCCACCTCCCCTTTAGTCTCCTCCCCACAGACTCCCTTTTTAACCCCTTAATTTTTTGTGTGTCATCACATCAAAGACAATTCAAATTTATACTCTCTGTGTAAACTCCTTCTCTCTGCCCAAATACATTTAGAGTTCTTAAGAGTTATGAGTATTATCTTCCCATGTAGAGATATAAACAGTTTAACCTAATTGGGTAACCTTTTTTTCCCTCAGTTTACCTTTTTAAACTTCTCTTGTGTCTTGTATGTTAAGATTGAATTTTCTATTCAGTTCTGGTCTTTTCACCAGGAAAGATTGAAAGTCCCCAATGTCATTAAATTTCCATCTTTTCCTCTGAAAGAGAAAGCACATTTTTGCTGGGTAATAGATTCTTGGCTGCAATCCAAGCTCCTTTGCCTTCCGGAATATTATGTTCCAAGCCTTACGGTCCTATAATGTTGAAGCTGCCAGGTCCTGAGCAATCATGACTGTGGCTCCATGATATTTAAATTGATTCTTTCTGGCTGCTTGGAGTATTTTCTCCTTCACTTGATAATTCTGGAATTTGGCTACAATATTACTTGGAGTTTTCCTTTTGGGGTCTCTTTCAGGAGGTGATCGGGGAATTCTTTCAATGATGATTTTATCCTCTGATTCTATAATATCAGGACAGTTCTCCTTAATAATTTCCTGGAATATGGTGTCTAGATCCTTTTTCTGGTCATGGCTTTCAGGCAGACCAATGATTCTCAAATTGTCTCTCCTTGATCTGTTTTCCAGATCAGTTGTCTTTCCAATGACGTATTTCACATTTTCTTCTATTTGTTCATTCTTTTGATTCTGCTTGACTGATTCCTGGTGTCTCATGGATTCCTTATCTTCCAACTGTCCCATTTTAATTTTTAAGGCATTGTTTTCTTCAGTGAAATTATGTGCTTCCTTTTCCAAGCTGCTGATTCTTTTTTCATAGTTTTCTTGTTTTGTTTTCATTTCTCTCCCCTTTTTTTCTTCTACCTCTCTCAATTGATTTTCAAAATCCTTTTTGAGCTCTTCCAGGAAGGCTTTTTGTTCTTGAGACCAATTCACCTTCCTTTGTGAGACTTCACATGTAGGCAATTTGAGGCTATTGTCCTCATCTGAGTTTGTGTTAGTTTCTTCCCTATTGAAACAGAAGCTCTCATTGGAGAGGGCTCTTTTTTGCTTCTTACTCATTACTGCAGCTTGTTTATTTATTTTTTAAGTTGAGGTCTGCTCTGGGGGCACCATGGTCCCTGTTTTGGGCTTCTTGTGCAGGGGTATAGGTGCTGTGTGACTGGCTTTTTACTCCGAGGCCTTTATAGTGTGTATGCACTTTGACCCCCTGCACTTCCTGTCTGGGTGCACTCTGCCAGGCGCCCGATCCCACCTGTCCCGTTCGTGGCCCTACTGCCCGCCCTCCTGGTTGGTGCAGGTACGTTTTTCCACTGTCTTTCTTGGCCACCAGATTTTTGAGCCAGGTTCCAGGGGCCTCAGTTGTTTGGCTGTGGCCCGCAGCTCCTGCTACCTTTCCTGACCCCCTCACTGCTGGGCTGCTGGGCTGCTGCCCTGCACTGGGACTCCCTTTTGCCCAAGTCAGACCGACCTTTTCCTGAAGTCTTCTAAATTATCTCTGGTTGGAGGACTGTGTCTCTCTGTCTCTTTGCAGGTTCTGTAGTTTCAGAATCCATTCAGAGGCTTGATTTAATGTTCTTTTTGAGGGAACAGAAGGAGAGCTCAGGAAGCTTGCTGCTTCCTCTCCACCATCTTGGCTCCGCCCCAGGAATTTTTAAAGAACTATTTATTATCTCCTCTGCAATATAAAAGGAGTTTGCAACATATTTCAGTGGGAAATGTGCTGAATTTGGAGGTGGAGCATTTAGGTTTTAATTCCACTTCTTTAATTTACTACATTTGTGACTTTGGGGAAAACAAACAAAAAAACAAACCAAAACAACCTTCCAAGGTCTCAACTTCCTCATCTGTAAAATGGAGGTTAAGAGAGTAAAGAGAGGTCTTAGACAAAGTTTAAATTTGCTTCCAGCTCTAAAATTATGAACATATCTTTGAAGTATATTGTGTAAGTAGTCTTATTCATTCTTTATAGATGAAGAACCAGGTGAGTTTTAGTGATCTGTTTTGGTCATACGGTATGGAAACTCAAAATGTTTCATTTTTTTTTTGCTTTTTGTTTTGTGTTGGTTTATTTTGCAAGGCAATTGGGATTAAGTGACTTATCCAGGGTCACTGAGCTAGTAAACACTGCATTATTTTGTTCAAGAAACATGTTTTAATGCACCTATAAAACATTCTATAAAGTAGGGAATGCAAAAACTAAAATGAAAGAACATTTGCCCTCAAGACTCTCTTATTAATTATTAATTTATTATCCTTAATTATTTATTATTAGCAATTATTTATTAAAAAACATAGTGTTCTTTACAATACGTTAAAATATGAAAACATTATATTTAGTTTTAGGAGGCACTTTAACTATTACCCAATCCATGCTATTCAGGAAGTTTAAACTAAATAAGGAAAAATGACTTTCCTAAGGGTATTTATGGTCAGTAAATATGAGTCATCCTTTGACCCAATCCTATGCTCTTTTCCCTACACTTGACTTGCAATTCAATTCAAAGCAACACAATTCAATTCACCTGAATAAATATTTATTAAACATCTTCACTTTTTCCTGACCTATGCAAAATGCTGTGAATACAAAGGCAAAAATGTAACAGCCTCAACCCTGAATAAGTCTACATTATACTTGAGAAAAAAGTATGTTTAAAATTAAATAAATATGAAATATTTACATTGCAAAGTGACATAATGCACTGCAGTTCAGCAAGATATCATGGTTAAAGAACTGCACTTGTACTCAGGAAAACATGGAATCAATCCTGTTTCTGACCCCTAATGAGAATGTGACCCTTGGCAATTTAATTTTATTCTAACAACTTTGTTCTTTTATGTGTAAAAGGGATTAGATAGAATAGTTTCTAAGTTCCCTTCAAGTTCTAAATCTATGATCTCCTGATCTTAAAATGCAAAACAAAACAATGCAAACTGATAGATCACTTTCTCTTCTTTGCTAAATATGGCATTCTGGAAAATGTAACCTTGAATACTTTACTGGAAGTCACCAGAAAATGGCTTCAGCTCACCTGTCTTTTCTAGTGGCTTCCAGTAAAGTATTTGTTTTCTAATGATATAAATAACAGTTTTGAAATAAACATGTAGCAAAACTAAGTCCGGGCTTTAGCTTTAACATGGCAATTGAACTGATAATTAATTTAAGAAACCTGTCTATAAACTAACCCAAGGCAACAAAAAAATGTGGAACTAATTGTACTCAACCACAATGTGGAGTTTTCAAATTATCACTTGCTTAAAACCACCAGTGGGCTCCCTTCTCTTTACAAACTTCCAGAAATGTACCCATGGCACAGTTAGGTGACTCACCTTGGAGTCAGTATCCTCACTACATAGGCCCCAACTACTTCCATGAAAATGGTTTTAATAATTACCATGAAATAGCCTTTGAGCTGCTTTAATCAAATAGCTCCCCCCCTCTAATAGTTCATAATTTGTATCTAATGGGCTTTTGAATGTTCTTTTACATAATAGCAAAATAGCATGTGTTTTTATTTTAATAGCAAAATTCTCTTCTGATACTTTTAAAAATAGCAATCACAGGTTGGACATAATTCTGTTAGCATTACCTTGAGTTGTTAGATGATGAAAGTTCCATGTTTTAACACATGTGGGAAAGATTAAAGGCAGAGCAGCTCAGGATATGTACTTTGAAAACACTAATATTCCCTCATGCTATTGGAATAACAAATTCGTTTTATATTATACTCAGTGAGGTTTTTTTTTCTTTTATTTTTTTTAAGATCAAATAGGTAAAAATAGACCACTAATTAGTTGTTTTAGGTTAGTAACTTTTGGTATCATGATTAGTAGGGGTATCACATGTTGTAGGTCCAACAGTATTGGATGAATAATACAAAGACTAAGATTCGAGGTTGGACTCCTCTTATAACCGGTTGCTGTGTGAGCTCTGTAAAAATTAAATCACTGGCTTTATACAGGGAAGTGAATAGATTAGCTGGGAATCAGGGAGCAGTCCAAGAAATGGTGAATTTGGAGTTTGATGACGTTGAGTTGAATGTTGGTACTGCCCCTTAGTGGGTGTCTCTTTGTGACTTTTGTTGTTCAAGTCACATTGAAATCTTTTTTGTACATCAATTGCCTCTCTATATAATGAGTTGCTTGGATTGGATCATCTTTAGGGTCAACCCCCATATCATGCCTTTTGACAAGGCCTATTGATTCTACCTTCAAATTTCTCTTGCATGTGCCTACTGTGGTAAAATATGAAAGTTTTTAACAGTCGGTTAGGATAACTGAAAGACGCCAGTTTTTCAAGGACCACCCTTTTGGGGAGGAGATGAACAGTCCGCCTGCTGCGCATGTCAGACTGCCTGCCGGGTACAGTCCGCCTGCTGCGCATGTCAGACTGCCTGCCAGGTACAGTGCGCCTGCTGCGCATGTCAGACTGCCTGCCGGGTTTTTTTTTGACTTCCGGGGTGGAGAAAAGGAGAGAGGCTTTTTTTTTGCCTGCTTGGCGGGACTCCTGACGGCGCGGCACAGACTCTCTCTCTCCAAAGGTGGCCTTGTCGGTTGGTGGCCTTGTCGGTTGGTGGCCTTGTCGGTTTGGTGAGTTGTTATAAGGAATATAGACTAAGCTTAGACTTAAGACGATTTGTATTGTGTTTCTACTTTCCTATCCTTCTAACCAACATCACCTTGTGACTATCATAACTATAAATAAAAAGGTCTATCTAGAAAACCAAAACCTGTTTCCATTTACTAGTTTGGGAGATAAATTAAGGGAAAGGTTAAGTAGGGGAGATTTATGATCTAATATCCAATTTTAAATCTCACAGTTTTGGCGACCCCGAAGGGACCTTAAGGACCCTCCCACCCTCCCTAGTTTGGCCATAAGCCGGCCAATTCGGTGGATTTTCCAAATTACCCCCCCCCCCCACGGACTTTCCCTTTGTCTAATCTCCCTTAAAGACTTTAAGCCTCTAAGAGTCTTGCTTTAAACAGAAAAGCCAGCCCAGTTTAAAGGGCAAGATGCTCGAATATTCTACTATCCCTTTGATTTTTCTCATCGGAATGTATTGGGACAGCATAACATCCCGACTTAGAGGAATAGTTTACTCAATGGTCCTTCATAACATTATTGGTTTTTTCCTCATTCAGGCAGCAAAAAGTTTTTTGTATAATAGTATACGTGAGAATCTTTGGGAAAATACGTTTAATATAAGTAGAAATTTTATGCCTGCAATTGAAATACCTTTTAATACCACATCCATAGTTCATACGACTAAGGATTTTATTTTTTTTTTGGTTTTTTTTTGTTTTTGTTATTATCATTGTTTTTGTTATTATCATTGTTATGATATGGGGGAAATTCTCACATATGGAGAGAGACCTCGAAATGAAATTCTCACATATGGAGAGAGACCTCAAAATGGCTGTTTCTACTAGAGATGATCCAAGTTCAGAATCAGATCAGCAGAAACTACTCCCTCTGCAGGAAGCTATAGAACATAGTAAGAAGGGAGTGCCAATTCAAGTCAGAAAATATAGCCCCTTTAGACCAAGTGACTTGAGCGCATGGAAATCAATCATCCCTAGTTTTGAGAAAAATCCTAACACTGTAATTTCACAGTTAAGGACTATATTTAATGCATATCAACCCAGTTGGGCTGATGTTACTTGCCTTTTGGAAACTTTACTGTCCCCAACTGAGATTACAGATGTTATCTCAGCAGGAAATGCCCTTGTTGCGAAAGGTAAGGCCGATGTGGAATGGCCTCTAAAGGATCCAGAGTGGAATTATAATGATGATAGGGATTTCCAAAGATTAAAAGATGCTAGAGAAACACTTCTGAAGGGAATGGAATCTTGCTCTAGAAAACCAGAAAACTGGCAGAAATTTTTAAGCCTACCTCAGGAGGCTAATGAAAGACCAAACAGATTTTATGATAGACTTTGTGAGGCCGCTAGACAGTACACCAGATTGGATCCAGTAGATTTAAGAGATTCCTGTATCATTCTCAACACATTTGTTTATAATTCACTGCCAGAAATACGCAGATACTTTCTGAAACAATGTCCAGACTGGAGAAATCTCTCAGTAGATAGAATTAAGGAACTTGCAAATTATGTCTTTGACTCACGTGAGGAAGATCCAGATCACCCTAAACAGAGCATTCTGGCACCAGCGATTACTAGTCAGCCATGTGGATACCGGAGCAAGGACACTAAGGTGTGTTGTTACTGTCGTAAGGAGGGGCATGAATTGAGAGAATGTAGGACTTGGAGAAGAAATTCTAATTCTAATTACAGGCGAAATCAAAATAGAAATAGATCTTTTTGGAGGAATACAGAAAGGCAGTACCAGAATAATGGTAACCAAGACCCCCCTCAGAAGAGGACACAGGAATGATGGTGTCTTGGGGAGGAATGGAACATAGATAATGAAAGCCATATATTCCCAGATCCGGATTTTTTGAATGCACTTGTGCCAGTCCATTCACCTCCCCAGAGTAATGAACCACATGTCACCTTAAAAGTGGGGGAGACTTATTATGATTGTCTGCTAGACACAGGAGCCTCTAAATCAGTATTAGTAAGCAAACCAGATGCTGGGTGTAGACCTGTAGGATATTTGAATGTAGTGGGAGTCTCAGGAAAGAGCCAGAGAGTGGCAAAATTGAATCCTCGCATGGTATCTATGGGGCCCTTAACAGTAGAACATTCATTTTTACTCATGCCTGATGCCCCTGTAAATTTATTAGGTCGTGATCTCCTTTGCAAGCTTAGAGCAACCATATCTTGTGCTCCAGATGGGGCTGTCTCCTTACAATTGCCAGAGGATACTGTTCATTTATTACCAATTTTACTTACAGAAGCTCAAGGAACAGCAGGGGAGGTATCCAAAATCCCCTCTGACATTCCTGAGTCTTTATGGGCCTCATCCCCTAATGAGGTGGGGCTCCTTAAGTCTGCCATGCCTGTTACCTTTAAAGTTAAGGGGGGACCACCCCCCTCCATTCCACAGTATCCATTGTCTAGGGAAGCAATAGAAGGGATCACCCCTATAATTGAGGCTTTGAAAAGCCAGGGTATTATTATTCCATGTCATCACTCTCCATGCAATACTCCCATTTTGCCAGTTAAAAAACCCAAGCCTGGGCCAGATGGTAAACCTGTTTATCGCTTTGTGCAAGATCTTAGAGCGATTAATAATTATGTTATTCCTAGACATTCTATAGTCGCAAATCCGGCTATGATAATTTCCTCAATTCCCTATGAATCTACATGTTTCACAGTGGTAGACCTTTGCTCTGCCTTTTTCTCCATACCAGTACATGAGGACTTCCAATATTTATTTGCTTTTACCTGGAAAAATAGACAGTGGACCTGGACTAGACTCCCACAGGGATTTGTAGACAGTCCCACATTATTTTCCCAAATTTTACAGCAGGATCTGGCCTCTATTACCTTTAAAGCCTCCACACTAGTACAATATGTTGATGACTTACTTTTGGCCTCTCCTAATGCTGAAATTTGTCAGGAAGATAGCCGTCACTTACTGCTGGAGCTGCACAAGAGAGGACACAAGGTTTCTAAGACAAAGGTACAATGGTGTTTGCCCCAGGTAGAATATTTAGGATTTATTTTGGCTGCTGGAACTCGCTCTGTCTCTTCTAAGCGAGTCCAGGCCATTCAACAACTCTCTGCCCCCACTACTAAGAGGCAGTTGAGAGCCATTCTGGGAGCAGCTGGGTACTGTAGACAATGGATACCCTCTTTTGGTGAAATTACTAAACCCCTCATAGCTCTTACAAAAAGTTCTGTTCCAGACATTTTACAGTTGGATCCCCAGCATCTCTCAGCCATAAAAGAATTAAAACGGGCCTTGTTATCAGCACCTGCCCTAGGACTGCCAGATTATAGTAAGCCTTTCACTCTCTTTGTGCATGAACAAAGGGGGGTGGCTTCTGGAGTCCTGACTCAGTCACTGGGGCCTAACCAGCGTCCTATAGCCTACTATTCAATTCAGCTGGACCCTGTAGCGGCTGGAGTGCCACCTTGCCTTAGAGCAGTGGCGGCCACAGCGCTTTTGGTAGAAAAAGCCTCTGATTTGGTCCTAGGTAACCCTCTAACTGTGCAATGCCCTCACGAAGTGGAGGCTCTCTTACTACGTCACAGGACACAAGCCTTTTCAGATCAAAGGCTGGCTAAGTATGAAATAACCCTGTTAGGTAATGAGAATATCACTTTAAAACGCTGCACAGTTCTTAATCCAGCAACACTACTCCCTAATTTACCATTCTCGGGGGAACCGTTGCATGACTGTGCTTCTTTAGTTGATATGGCTGAAAAACCCCGTGATGATCTTTTTGATACACCTTTAGAAAATCCTGATCTTGTCCTCTATACAGATGGTTCCTCATTTATGAGAGAGGGAACCCGTTTTACTGGAGCTGCTGTAGTTTCTGATTATGACACCCTCTGGGCAGCTTCTCTGCCTTCCCATTTTAGTGCACAGGCTGCTGAACTTGTGGCTCTTACACAGGCCTGTAATATAGCTAAAGATAAGAGTGCCACCATTTTTACTGACTCGAAATATGGCTTTGGCATATGCCACTTTATTGGTATGATTTGGCGTCAACGAGGCTTTCTAACATCCTCGGGCAAGGCTATTGCCAATGGGGACCTTATCAAGGACCTCTTAGATGCCCTAAAACTGCCTTCTTCCCTAGCCGTTGTACATTGCCCTGCCCACACAGGGAATAGTGACCCTGTTTCAAAGGGAAATGCACGAGCCGATTCTGCAGCCAAGCTTGCTGCATTAGAAGCTCCTGAACATGTATTTAACCTTTCACCTTCTGAGGATATTCCTTCCAACCTAACCTATGACGATTCTGAAGTAGAAAAGTGGAAAAAGAAATTTAAGGCGAAACAGATCAATGGCATCTGGGTGTCTCCGGAAGGTAAGCCATTTCTTCCCCGGAAATTCTACCACCAGGTATGCCTCTCTGTTCACAGAAAAGGCCATTTTGGTACACAAGGCATTGTAGACTCTATTAAGAGAACCTGGATAGCACCAGGTGTGACTAATACAGCATCTCGAATCTGCTCGGGCTGCTCCACATGTCAGTCTTATAATCAGTATGCTTTTAAGGTCAAAGCTTATGGAGGGCGTCCTCTAGCATATACACCTTTTGAGCACTTACAAATTGATTATATTACTATGCCAAAAGCAGGACATTATAAATTTTGCCTTGTTATAGTTGATCAGCTCACTCGGTGGGTGGAGGCCTTTCCCAGCCCCCGAGCCACAGCTGCCTTTGTTGCCAAAATTCTTCTTAAAGAGATAGTACCTCGTTTTGGCCCACCAGCCCGCATCGATTCTGACAAAGGCACACATTTCACTGATTCGATTTTATCCCAAATCTACTCTTTCTTGGGAGTGACTCCAAAATTCCACACGCCCTACCATCCACAAAGTTCAGGCCAAGTCGAACGTATGAATAAAGAGCTTAAGAGTATGATTGGCAAATTATGTACTGAAACCCATTTGAAATGGCCTGATGTTCTACCATTGGCATTATTCTATCTACGAAGTAGACCAAGAGGAGAACTTCATATATCTCCTTATGAAATGCTTTTTGGTCACCCTCCTATCCAAGCTAAAACTTTTTCCCCAGTTTATACATCACTGGTGGGAGGTGATACTTCTGTTGCTTCCTATATACAGGAATTACAGACCAGGCTACGTGAACTCCATGAGGCAGGAGCTGTGGTCCAGGCAGGACCATTAGACTTTTCATTGCATAACTTCAACCCAGGAGATAAAATATATGTAAAGAATTTTCAGAGAACCAGTGGAACTCAACCTGCCTGGGAAGGACCTTTTCAGGTATTATTGACAACTCCTACCGCCATTAAAATTGGTGAAAAAGACTCATGGATTCATTGCTCTCATATAAAGCCTGCACCATTCATAGGTGAAGAGATTTCAGATAGACCTGAGGTAGACGCTAAAGAGGTAAAAACCCTAACGATAGCAACTGTTAAAGAGCAAAGAAAGTTCAGAGGAAACAGGAAGTTCCCATTTAAGAATCCCACTGATCAGTTAAATGCTTTGGGACTCAGTCTTCGTAAAGTATCAGGAGACGGAAATTGCCTTTTTAGGGCTTTAGCAGACCAGCTAGAAGGTCACTGTAGAAATCATCTCAGACACAGACAAGAAGCTGCTTCTTATATGATTAACCATAGACAAGAGTTTGAGTCTTTTATAGTAAATGACTCCCCTTTTGAAGAATATGTTGATGAATTAAAGAAATTTGGAAAGTGGGGAGGAAATGATACAATTGTAGCATTTGCTAAGCAGCATCAGCTGAATGTTGTGGTTCATCAATTAAATCAGCCTTTATTGAAAATCAGTGGCACAGACAAAACTGATGCTACAGAACTCCACATTTTCTACCATAAAGAACATTATGACAGCATTAGAAAGATCAATGACAATTCAGAAACCCCTGCCACTTTGGCATGCAGAGAATTGGGGAACCAGTTAAAACAATGTGGCATACCCCAAACTCTAGCAGCTTAAATACCTTATAATTTAACAAGCATTTCCTTCTACAGGCAAAAGCACTGAAGTACATGGCCTAGTTTTCTGGCCTACCTCAACTATTTTTTTTTTTATTAATTTTTGGGTTTTTTTGTTTTTGTTTTGACTTTTGAAAGGCACTGAAAAGACCTGGAATTGACTGCACCTTTAAGTTCTTTAAGAGCACAAAAGGGTGCTTAGCGAATCTTTTGCTTTTTATTTTTTATTTTTGGTTTTGCTTTGGTTTTTTTTTTTTTACTTTTGTTTCTTTTGCTTTTCTTTAAAACTAAATTTTGTAAACTAAGTGATTATTCAAAGACATTTTAAGTATATGCTGTGGGTGAGGCTATCGGGCCTCAGAAGCTACCAGAATTCTTCTTTTTTTTTATTTACTCTTTCTTTTTGAGAGAACCATGAGTTCTAATGAGTTTTGTTTTATTTATTTATTTTTCTCCTTTCTCTTGTATGTTGTTCTGTTTAACTAAAAAGTACCAGAAATTGCTTGATACCTCACTGAAAACATTGAATATTGAATCTTGCTAATTGAAGTCTTATTTCTTTTTGATGAATTAATCACCACTTTAAGTATCTGCTACTGTTATACCAGAGAATTCATGTATAAGATGATGTGGTCTACTTGCTAAAAGAAGATTATGTAATAATGTCTAAAAGAAGATTATGTAACAATGTCTAATATAATCAGCTATTTACATTCGTTTATTATTTATATGTCATTATACTCTGGGTATGGTTTGGAATTATTGTATATATCACTAATATATTCTCAGTTATGCAGCATAGCACACATTTTTACCATCATATTGTCTTTGGTGAAATTAATGAGATTTCAGAAATATGGAAACTTATCATTTCAGAGACTAACTTGCTGTGAACTCTGACGCAGGCCCTGGAGAGAATATATGTGCAACAAAAGGAGAGACAGGTATACGTAAGTCCATGGTTTGCTTATGATGGTGACTATGTAGAGCACAATTACTAGGCACAGTCCAGTATTCATCCTCTCTCCCTCCTAATTTAACCTAATTTAACTGAACTTATTTATCTTTTTATCTCACTCAGTTGAATTCACCTGTGGCCTAGCACAATCACTGGCTGTCTCAGAACCATGAGATATGGTATGATAACCTTTCCATAACATTTTCAGGTGTCATGAACACATACTAAATTTGGCTTTGATCCAGACACATGGTGGTAAAAAGTGTTACACATTGCATAACTACCTCAACCCTCTATTACAAGTCTAACCATATAAAGGAGGGAATGTAATGGAATTTATTAATTTGATCATTGACAATGCTATGCTAAGGTTTTAAAAATACAGCAATTCAAACAGTTAAAGAAGATAATCCAGCTTTCCAGACCAGAGTCCAGAATCCAGTTTTCCAGACCAGAATCCAGTTTCCTCCTGATGACATCTTACCACTTCAAGAAGACAAGAGAACTCAGAGACTTTATATGAACTGTTTTGCTTTATTAGCTTTTACTATCTCCTTTCTGTTATATACTATCTGTAACATGTACTCTCTGCAGAGGCTCTCCCTTTGCAAGACTAATGTCAAAGCGTCGGTTCATGAGGAAAAAAAAAAAATCGCCCCTCTGGACAAAACTTTCCTCTCTTCCTTTTCTGTATTGTTGTTCGCATATTATTAGTCAGCAAAAGTTATTATATTCTTTTTACTGTTCCATCAAGGAAACATTCCGTTTCTTGAGGAAGCAAAGGGGGGAAATGTGGTAAAATATGAAAGTTTTTAACAGTCGGTTAGGATAACTGAAAGACGCCAGTTTTTCAAGGACCACCCTTTTGGGGAGGAGATGAACAGTCCGCCTGCTGCGCATGTCAGACTGCCTGCCGGGTACAGTCCGCCTGCTGCGCATGTCAGACTGCCTGCCAGGTACAGTGCGCCTGCTGCGCATGTCAGACTGCCTGCCGGGTTTTTTTTTGACTTCCGGGGTGGAGAAAAGGAGAGAGGCTTTTTTTTTGCCTGCTTGGCGGGACTCCTGACGGCGCGGCACAGACTCTCTCTCTCCAAAGGTGGCCTTGTCGGTTGGTGGCCTTGTCGGTTGGTGGCCTTGTCGGTTTGGTGAGTTGTTATAAGGAATATAGACTAAGCTTAGACTTAAGACGATTTGTATTGTGTTTCTACTTTCCTATCCTTCTAACCAACATCACCTTGTGACTATCATAACTATAAATAAAAAGGTCTATCTAGAAAACCAAAACCTGTTTCCATTTACTAGTTTGGGAGATAAATTAAGGGAAAGGTTAAGTAGGGGAGATTTATGATCTAATATCCAATTTTAAATCTCACACTACTTCTCTCCTTTGACATTGTCACCGCCCTGGTGTAGGTGCTCATTACCTCACACCTGGGCCACTGCAATAGCCTCCTGGGTAGTCTGAATATATCAAGACTCTTCCAACTACAGCCTATCTTCCATTTAGCCATCAGTGATCTTCATAAAGTATAGATCTAAGAATGTAACACTCACCCCACCACCACCCTGCTAGGCACTCAATAAACTTTAGTGGCTCACTATCACTTCTAGAATCAAATATAAAACTTATGTTTTGAAATCAAAGCCCTTCATAACCTGCTCTGCCCCTCCAACACACACAAGTAAACATCTTCCTAGTTATCTTACAGGCAAAGGCACAATTGTAATGAAGACTATAATAAGGTTCTCCTACTAACTACAACCTAATTGGCACATATTCTTTTATCCTGTGACATGGATCTCTTTGTTTTTTCTTAAATAAGATATTACATCTCATATGACTGGCATTTTTATTGACTGTTCCCCAAACCTAAGATAGTCTTCCCCCTCATCTCTACCTCCTGACTCTCTTCATTTCCCTTAAGTCCTAGCTAAAATCCCACCTTTACAGACACCTTTTCTTGTTCCTCTTCTAATAGCATCTTCCCCCGCTGAATATTTCCAATTTATCCTGTGTATAACTTGTTTGTATTTAGTTGTTTGAATTTCATGCTTTTTGAGCAGAAGGATTGCTTTTTAACTTTTTTGGGGTAAATCTAGCACTTAGCACAGTGCTTAGCATATAAGGGGTATTTAATAAATGTTTATTGATTGACTGGTGAGTGGCAACATATTTGGAATTGGGGGGAAAGTGGTGAAGAGAGCATCAGGAGTTGAGGATAAGACCCATTTGGTGAGCCTAGGTGACTGGGAAAATGGTAGTGCATCTGGCAGAAATAGTGGTTGGACTTTAAGAAGTCAATGTGATATCAAAAATATCAAAGGCTGCAGAGACAGCAAGAAGCATGAGGACTGAAAAGGGACATCAGATTTGACAATTAAGAGATCCTTAGTTACTGGAGAGAACAGTTGAATGATGAGGCTAAAAATCAGGCAGCAGAGTTAAGAAGAGAGTTGGAGGAAAGGAAGTGTAAGCTTCAAAAAGTTTAATCATAAATGAGAGGAGAGATACAAGATAGCTAGCAGGGATGGACAAATCAAGTGAGGATTTATTTTTAAAGAAGGGGAGACATAAATGTGTTTCTGGAAGCATAGAAACAATTAGTAGACATAAAGATGTGTATGCAGAGGGGTTTGTTTTGACAAGAAGAACACATTTTTATGAGACAAGGATGAAGGAGGAAACAGTGAAATAAGACATCTGAGTAATATAATATGAGGAAAAGGGGAAAAGAGGGAGCTTTCAGAAATTGATCTCTTTTTTTGTGAAATATGAATTAAGATTCTCAGCTGAGAGGTAAGAAGAGGAGGAGGCATGGGATGTTTTAGGAGGGATGAAAGAGTTTAGAAAAGGCATTGTGGTGAATGAAATAATAGAACAATTAGGGAGGCATAAAAGGTATAGATCATTACATTGAAGGCCACATTTATGCTATATTATATTAAGTTTTAGTGAATACAATCAGGGTAGTTTCATGATTTTATACAGTTTCATTTAGTAACACATGACTAGGAATAATGACAGTGCATGGTAGGAAGGCTGAAGCTTGGCAGGTCAAGTTTAGCAATATGAAAATGGGGCAAGGGATTTGAGAGAAAAAGACATGTAGATTTCAACTAATTTATCAAAGAGTTAAGAGAGAGATGAAAATGTGTCTAGTATAAGGGTGATGACTTGGGAAAAAAACTGAGGGGTAGTGGGGTTGGAAGTCCTAATGAGGATGAAGAATAAGGGTAGGTGTTGGAAGGTAGAGGGACAGGTCCACTGACTATAGATTGTGATCAGATAAAGAAAATTCATGAACATGGAAGTGGAACATTTGTGTCCAATGGTAAGATTAATAATATGGTTAATCTACTGTTATATGAGGCTGGGCCTCCTCAAGATATAGAGAATAGGCATGTGATAAAATAATGGGACTTGGCAGAAGCCCAAGAGCTCCACCTGAAGACTGATTTGGAATTAATTGAATTGGGTGAGACTGAGAGATTGAGAACCTATGGGTAAGGATGATTTATTCAGGACCACACCTGGCTGGCCCTGAGTAGGGTGTTGTTCTCAGAAGTTGAACCAAGTTAAGGTTGATTAAATTGAGACCACACATGGCCAACCCTGAGTAGAATGTGTTCTCAGAGGCTGTGAACTGTGACATCAACAGGAGACCACTCTCAACCAATCAACTTGAAGAACCTCCCATTTTGGGGAAGAAGACAGAAAGTAGGAAGCTGAGGCTGGCTGACTAGATCTTCCTCTTTTGGTTCAGGACATTGGCTTGGTAGCAGAATTTCACGTGGGCTGCTAGGAGAGGAAAGGTTTCTGTCTCTCTGGCTATACCAAATAGATCGAGGCTTTAATAAATCTTAAAAAGCCTACACTATTGCTGAATTTATCAGTGATTTTAGCCAGCTTCCCCACCAAGACTGGGGTGGGGGAGCAGATTAGGACCCACATTTAGATTTTTAAACACAGTTATCAGATTAGAGTCATTGAAGGTCATATGGTAGTGGTATGTAGCTAGAGAATTGAATGTTAGGGTGGGAGGGGGTAAAGTAACTTTTATGGAATTGCAAGAAACTGAAGACAATGAGAACATGATAGAATTGTTAGCCCAGGCAATAACCTACATTCTATCATCATCACCACCACCACCTCTATCATCATCATCTTTATGTAGTTCCTATTATGTACACTAAATGCTTTACAAATATTATTACATTTGATTCTCACAAAAACCCTGGATACTATTATTATTTTCATTTTACAAATGAGGAAACTGAATCAATAGTTAAATTACTTGCCTAGAGTAACAGTGTCTGAAGCCAAGTTTGAACCCAGGTCTTCCTGACTCTCGGACTGGTTCTTTATCCACTGTGTACACATTTAATTTGGTAACATTGGCCATCTACTATCTTCCTGTGGTGCTATATCAGAATATAGAAGAGACTCCACCTCACCCCATGTACTTGAAAGGCAGTGTGTCAACTGGCAGATCCAACTAAGCTGGAAGATAACCAGGTAATAAGTTATTTTGACTACAATAACCAATGGAGGTTTTGTTTGTTTGTTTTGTTAAGGTATATAAGCTGTGCAGTTAGTACTGGTAGAAAAAGTAATCCACCAATGATAAAATCACGATTCTTTGACCCTCTGAGTAGGCTGTGGGTACCTTAGAGAACCATCATATTTCAAAACATTGCTATAAATGATCGATCATGATTGTACTTAAAGTGTAGTATTGCAGGCCTTCCAAATGTTTGAGAAATCAGATATTTTACAAGCTCTCATTCTATAGAAGCAGAAATTGAGGATCACAGAGGTAAAGGCACTTGTAAAAGACCATAAAATGAATTAATTACTGGTAGGCTGGTAACTATCCAGTGAGCATGGCTTTTCCCTTCTATTACTTCTGCTAGAAGCCACTCTACTGCTAGAACCACTGTAGACCAAGAACTTACCATCTCATTGCATATTCATAAAAAATAAAATTATGCATAAACATGAGTCTCTATTTTGCATTTTGCAAGAAGGAAGATTCTTAGAAATACAGAATAGGTAGCATTTTTGATGCATATGAAACAATCTGAATAGTGTGTCCTTCAGAAACTGTAATCTTTTCAGAACTCAGCTTATTGAAAATAACAATAACAGGCACACATTTCAAAGGAGCCCAACTCAATTTATTTGTTTTCCTTTAGACATGCAGATGTTGGAGGAAGCCATGCATGAACTTGATTAGATCTTTCTAATTTTATCTACATTGTACTATCTCTAGTGTTTGGTCATATGTAAGTTGATAATTGTCTGGTTCAACATTTGCTACCTGGCTCAACCTGAACACGGAAAGTCTTTCACTCCTTTTCAAAGGAACTAACAAGTGATAGGCAATGTTTCCAGTCCCATTACAGTTGTCCAGATAAAAAGCAACTTGTTATGTATGAGCAGTGTTGTCAAACCAGACAGTCTGAAAATTTAATTTAAAAAAAAAAAACACATGAAAACTCTAAAAGGGTGTCTTATACTGTTCCACTTTAAAGATGAAAACTGCTTAAGTATTATTCTGCAAGACTTTGATGGATCCAGGACTTGTTCAGGGTGGGTACTTCCTCTACTAAAACCTATTCTTGTTATAAATGTGTCAATATCTTTTTGTTAATCCGTTTATAGATGATCCATTCAGTACAACAGTGAACTTTTTTCTAATTCTTTTATCATGGGGGTGGGGGGGGAGAGTAAATATTACCAAGGCCATATTTAGACTATACATTATCTCTTACTATTGTCCTGTGGCAGGTACCCATTTCCTTTTCATACATATCATTGATGAAATGCTTTACTCCATTTCTTGAGTTCTTATCTTAGTTGTTAACATACTGCAGTCTACTTACAACTCACACATCTTTCTAATAACTACTGGGTCATCTAGAATTCTTGTTCTTTAGAGATAAAGACTCAAATATAATGCACATCAAAGTTTAAGTGGTGCCCCTCAGGAATCCTGTGAAGCTGCTTTTATTGATTTTCTGTTCAACAAAGTAAGTCCAAGTACATTCCACACTGTTTTCTTTAAATTCTGTCTCACATGTCTTATTACTTGTTTTGATTTTAAAAATACCTATACTGTTAATTATAATTAAATAGTTCAAGAATTTCAGTACTTGTACAAATTCCCTAATCAAGAATACCTTCCCATCTCTGGACTTAGTATATAACTTTGTGAGTTGTGGTCAAGAAAATCACTCTAGTGGCCGATGAGTGGAACATTCTCCTGCTTATAGGGCTGTTGAAATCATTTTCATTCAAAAACCATCTCATGTGACACCTTTTCCATTAAATCTTTCTTGATAACCCTTAAACAAAGTGATTTATTACTCTGCAAGTTTTCCTATAGGAATTTGCCTAGCTCTCTTTTTGATTTACTATCATATACATATATATAGTCTGTATATATTGTATTATATCCCTTAAGATTGTGCCCCAGTCAGAAGGGAGGTGTAGGTACAAAACCATTGTTTGGTGGCTTTTTTGGTCCCCATGAGTTCAAATATCATCTCTATACAGTTTTCTTACAATTCTATACAACTCTCTCTTGAATTCAAGGCCTTTACTTTTAACTGTCTGCTGGACATTTCTACCTGAATGGCCGTGGTCATTTCTAACTTAATATGTGTAAAATAGAACTCATTATGTTTTCCCTTAAGCACATCCCTCCTCCAAACATCACAATTAATTGTATGGGAACAATCATTCTTCCTATCAGCCTTTAGGAAGTGAGATGGTATAGTGAATAAAACACTGGATTTAGAGTCAGGAAGACCTTAGTTCAAAGTCCATCTGAGACACGTGTAATTCTTGGCAAATCCCTTAACTTCTCTTATCTTCCATGTCCCTTTCTGTATAATCAGGATAATAATAGTACCTACCCCACAGAATAGTTGTTAGAAACAAATGAAAAAAATATTTGTAAAGCATTTTGTCAGGCTTGAAACAATATACAGATGTTATAATCCTCATCTCATCTATCTTCATAATTTAAACCATCCTTTATTTTTCCTTCTCCCTCAACCACCACAGATATAAAGTTGCCAATTCTTATTGACTCTATTTTCACAATGATTCTTGCATTTCTCATCTCATTCAGATTCTACCTTAAAGTCGTTGTCAATTCTCATCTGGATTAATTGTAATACTCACTATTTTTTTTTCTATTCCATTCTCTCCCTACTGTAATCCAATCAAAAACAAATGTATATGTCTAAAACTCAGATTTAACCAAGTGGCTTCTGCACTCCAGCAGTTTCAATGACATCCTATTGCCAATAAAAAAATGTATAAAATCTTCTGGTTGGCATTAAGAGCTCAGCATTAAGAATACCTTGCTCTGTCTGTTCTTTCCAGACAAATTTCCTATCATTCCCCATCAAATCCTCTCAGATTAAACTGAATTAATTATTCCTCATGTATAACATTCTACCTAATAGAATCCTGAGCTTCCTTCAAAGCATGATTTGATTGCCACCTCCTTTGCCAAACCTTTCCTGATTCCATTTCCTTCTTGAGTTCTTTTATATGTATGTGGCATTTGTTTATCTGTGTAAATGTTGTATCCCTTTGTAGAATATATTTCCTTTGAGGACAGGGATAAGATTTTGTCTTTATCACCTTATGACTTATTATGGTATTTTGAACCCAGTGAGCAATGAATATGTTTACTGAATTAAATGATGTGCATGTAGTATACCCTATATTATAAACTTCTTGAAGTTGGGGCTGTGTTGTTTGGTTTTCCATTATTGTAACCTCCCCCCACCCCCAGAAGCTCACAAAATGCTGGAAAGAATAGTAGGTGTAGGTGTTTAAGAAATGCTTGTGGTATTGAACTAAATTAAATAATACTCCAAAAATGAAAATTGACACATTGATCACAATGGTGTGTGTACTTTTACCAAGGCAGACTATAACCCTTTCTATCTTCATAGATGTTACATAGTTTCTGTGACAAAATATGTCATCATCTAGGAGGCAGTCTTTTAATAATGTGAGCCTCATTAACAGAGGTTGATTCAATTTCTGACATATTTCTTTTTTCCTGACTCTTAAGATTTTGGTAGGGTGATTATTATTATCCAAATTCATAACTTTAATAGAAAGATGGTAAAATGTATTAACTGGAAATCTTTTACAGATCATTTAGCTAAATCTCTTATTTACTTATTTTTTATCTTTTAATACTAAAACACATGGAAGACAATTGACATGTTTAGATTTGGACAACAAGTTTGTATGTGGTCTCCAGGCAAATGCTCTTTCCATTATATCATGTTATTAATATAAATTCAATTCAATGAGCATTTACTAAATGAATTCCGTGTGCCAAGCCCTATTATAGGCAATAGGAACACAAAGACAAAAAGTAAAATGTCCCTGCCCTCAGGGAGCTTACATTCTTCCTACCAATGGCAAATGCACATATACATACATGCATGTGTGTATAAGTATGCATACCCATGTATGTATATATGCATATGTATACATACAGGGGTATGCATGTACACATGTGAACATATATCGTATAGACACATCTCTGTCATTTTTTCTGTCTATATAAATATATATACACACATACAAAACATGTACAAGCAATATAGAATAATTTAGAGGCTAAGGGTAAGAACACTGAAAAGATAGGAAAGGCCTCCTATAACAGGAAGAATTTAGACTAAGACATAAAGGGAACTAGCAATTCAAACGGTGGAGATGAGGGAACAATATCACTTCAGGTACAGGGTAGGGCTTCCTATTCAAAGACACAGAGATAGGCAGTAGAATCATGTGTGCAGAGAAAAACAACTAAGCCAATTTGTCAGGAACATAATGTTTGTGGGTTGGACTGCATGTGTGAAGGGGAGGTGGTAGTTAATGTGAAATAAATCTAGAAACCTGGAGTAGATCCAGACTGTGAAAAACTTTCAATGAAAACAAAAGATTTCATCTTTTTATCCTAGAGACAACATAATACTAGACATAAAGAAGCCTCTTTAGTGAGAAAGTGACATGGGCAGATTTGTGCTTTAAGAATATCCAAATGAAAGCTGTCACCACATACTACACAAGGGGATGAGGTCTTCCCAGGGGAAAAATCCCCTTTTTGTCTTCCTATTACTTATTAATTAGTATTTTGCGTTAGTAATAACTATGTAGTGGGAAAAATTCAGTATAAAATTAATCCAAAAGCCCTGAAAAATCATTATTTCAGTTCTCTGTCCTGGTTTTGTTATATTTTTATTGAAAGGGTGATAAGGAATGGGGCATATATATAGGAAAAAAAGAGGAGTGGCTATTTTCTGGTTTGGTAGACTAGCCTAGCCTAGCTTACAGAAACTCATAAAACTTTTAAAATTACTTTGTGTATAATGGGCTCAAGAAGATGGAATATCCATAAAAGAAAAGTTTACTGATATGAATTCTAGTTATTTTTGCTATGAGTTTCCTGTTGATAGCATAGGAGAGTTTTGAAAGGAAAATAGTATTGTGACTCATAAACCATATAATGATCATATAATCATCTATGTCAGCCCTACAAAGGGTAGCTAGGAGGCACAGTGGATAGAGTGCAGGAGCCTGGACTCAGGAAGTGTCTTCCTGAGTTCAAATCTGATCTGAGTCACTAGCTGTGTGACCCTGGGAAAACCTCTTAACTCTTTTTGCTCATTGATAAAATGGGCTGGAGAAGGAAGTGGCAAACCATTCCAGTATCTTTGCCAAGAAAAACCCAAATGGGGCCAGGAAGAGTAGGATGTGACTGGAGGATAATAGCCCTACAAATCTGGAATCTGGGAAAATTCAGGTTTAATTTCAAAATATTCTACTGATAAAGTTTTCCTTTTGTTGTTGGTGTTGTTATTTAATGAATCTTCATTGTAAAATGTGGAATGTCTGACTTGGCTTCAAGAGTTTTGGGTACCACTCCCGGATCTGATGCAATTGGAGTAAATCCTTTAACTTTCTAAACCACATTTCCTAATTGATGAAATTCGGGCAATTAACATTATACTATCTACCTCACTGTTCATGAGAAAAATGCTTTATACACTTTCAAGTGCTTTACAAATGTGAGTGACAAGTATTTTTTTTTATTGTGGATATTACAAAGAAAAAGGCATTATAGCACCTTTATGCTAACACACCCTCTTCAAACAAAGATATCAAGCATGTGAAGAATAAACAGCATGTGTTTAATGCAGGTTTAATAGTTGTAAATTAGTTTGAGAAAACAACAAAGAACATCTGCTGTCTGTACTGGAGAATGATCTATGCCTCATAGGATTTGGAACCTTAAGGGACCTTAGAGATCACTAATCCTATCTCTTTATTTTGTAAGTGAAGGCAACTGAAGTCCACAGATGTGACTAGTTCAAGGTCACACAATTAGTGATTAGAAGATGTGGGATTTGAATCCAAGGTGCCTGGCTCAAAGTCTAGCCCTCTCTTGAGTACCTCACAGATGCCATTCCTAATATGTGTGCAGATGACCCAAAAATATCTTGACAGGTCAGAACACCGAGCTAAATGTAATGAAACTGAATTTATTTGGGATACATATGTAGTATGTATTTGGTTTAAAATCACCTTCACATATACAAGATTAATGAGACCTGGATAGACAGCAGTTGATTGAGCAACCATCTAGAGTTTTTATTTTACAACCAACTCAGTATTAATAAATTAATGAATCATTTATTTCCCTCCCTTTCCTGTTCCTGATGTCCTCTGGATTTCAAAACCTTTCCCCCATGTCAAGTACTTTAAATGCCACTCATTATTTTTATTTCCTAATAGATTAGAAAGGCCTTGAGGGCATGTATTTTCTTTCTTTTCATTTGTAATTTTATTTCAAGTGCTTAGCAAAGTGTTTAGCACAAAATAATAATCCTTTTTCCTCTCTTCCTCCTTTCTGTCCTTTACTTCCTTTTTCCTTCCTTTTTTCCCTTTCCCCCTTTTCCTTCTTCCCTTCTTTCTTTCTTCCTTTCTTCCCTTCTTTCTTTCTTTCTTCCTTTCTTCCTTTCTCTTTCTTCCTTCCTTCCTTTCTCTTTCCTTCCTTCCTTCCTTTGTTCCTTCCTTCTGTCATGGAGAAAATGGTGGTAGGGGTCCTTAGGTATTCTTCTGGAAAGAATTACACTCTCACACACAGTTCAATTAGGATTAAAATGATCCTTTATTGGGTGTTAGAAAAAATGACCAACTGAGAGAAATCGAAGACTTAGCCACAAGGGGAGGAGATGGCTTAGAGACATCTTCCTCCTGAAGAGAAGGAAGGCCAAAGTTTTCATAGAGGATAGATGCAGTGACCACCTGACAATGGAAAGCTTCTTTTGGGGGTGGGATGGGGAAAGATACCTGAGAGTCAGGGGAATTTTTGTTTTGGAATGATAGTCCTGATCTCTGGAGTTATCTATCTCCTAGCTCAGGTGGTAGCCATGCCTAATTGACTTTCCTGCTATAGTATTTTATCTCCCCTTGCTTCTTCCTTGTGTCCATCCTGATATCTAGTTGGCCCAGAAAAATTTTAACAATCTCTTAATTCCTTGATATGTCTGTCCTGTTATTTGGTCACCTTTGGTTTTGCTTCTCACTGGAGAAACTTCTTTTGTTTTGTTTGTTTGTTTTTAGTGAGGCAATTGGGGTTAAGTGACTTGCCCCGGGTCACACAGCTAGTAAGTATTAAGTGTCTGAGGTCGGATTTGAACTCAGGTACTCCTGACTCCAGGGCCGGTGCTCTATCCACTGCGCCACCTAGCTGCCCTGAGAAACTTCTTTTGACTTATGCTAAAGCCATGTCACTTCCTCCCTCCCTCCCTCCCTTCCTTCCTTCCTGCACTAAGCACCTCTTATATACTAAGCACAGTCCTAGGCACTGGGATAGTAATGAAACCAAGAATGTAAATTAATTCTTAGGCTACATTAAGAAGAAAAGATTATCTAGGACTACAGGGACAATAGGCCTGGCCACACCAAATTCTGTGTTCAGTCCTGTTTCATACATTTTATGAAGGATATTGATAAGCTAGAGAACATCCCAAGTAGTATGATCAGCGTGGTGTAAACCCTCAATAAGAATGGTGAAAGGAAATCAGAATCACATAACCTGAGAGTGGGAAGGAAACTCAACAAACATCCTGTCCCACCTATACCCAAAGTAAACCCTCTCTATAATATATACCTGACAAGTAGAATGCTGCTGCTTGAAGGTCTCTCAGGAAAGGAATCCACCCTGTCTCAAAGCAACATATTTCAGTTTTGGATAACTCATATTGTTGGATTTTTTTTTTCACACTGTATCTTCCCCCCTGGACAAGAAGCTTAAATTTGTCTTTTTGTAAATTACATAGGGAAAACATAATACCTCTCTTCAAGTACAATATTTCAATTGCTTTTCTTCACAAGCTGGTCTGTACTTGGTCTTTACTCCAGTAGGCAGAATAAAAAGCACTATGTAAATGTTCTAACCATGAGGTCTCTCCAAAAGTGGAATGCATTGCCTCCAGATGGACTGGGTAATGACCTCCCTTACATTTGAAGTCTTCCTATAAAATATATGTATATCACAGAGCAGATTCCTTTCCTTCTAACAGTTGGACTAGGTCTCTGAGTTAACTGCTACTTCTGATCTTCTGTGTTTCTGTCTTATAGAAGGAACTAGATATCTGCTTAGACCCGCCTAGGCATGTTTCTATTGGGTTCTGGGGTCCTGTAATAGCACAATCACATTCTGCGAGGATGCAGCTGTGCAGTTTTCCCATTAAAGCTTCTGTAGATAATTGGCACTCTGTAGATCTCACAGTAAGTACCATGGGCTTCTTGGAGCGATAACTGACATTAATTAGCATCTGTTAAGGGCTAAAATTCTAGCTAAACTGTCTAAAATATCTAATGAGTGGTCGCCAATAAATTATAAACTTTAGCAAGAGTTAGACTTTTAAGCATTTATTAAGGAGAATAAGAGTTTGGTAAAGAGAGAGAGAAAGGCCTAGATTCCTATCTATTAAAGGGAGAGCACATTTCTAGCTCCCTTCTCCGCCAGCGTCCCCAGGAAAGAGCGTGAGACTGAGCGCCAGTCTCTTCCTTCCTCCTCCCACTCGGCCGCGTCACTTCCTGATGCCTGGTCTTGCCCTCAAAGACCTTCGCTTCATGGGCAGAACTCTTCTACAGTAAGTATCCAGCAGGTGGCGTTATTCCAATCGTTACACATCCCTGGTAAGAGGAATGATCTTACAAGACTGCAGCCAAATGATGGCGACCTTCATAGGCCTCAGACTCTAGGTCACAGGGTGGACAGTTGTACTTTGAATATTTGAGGCCTGAAATATTTTTTCTCAATCATAAATATGCTGCCTTTCATCGTTATTATTGTTCTTTCACTTGTCTGTTATTTAAATACATAATTGTGTTTATATTTCATAGAGTTGCTGAGCTTTTCCTTCTACTGGAGTGCCTCTGCAGACTCTAGTCTGGTAGTTCTCATTTTATTTTTGTAGAGTTTTCATTTCAAGGGGGTGAACTAGGGAAAAGAAGGGAGGTGGAAGCAGATGGTTGTCACCAGTTTGGGGCCACAGTTGAAGATGAGAGTGTGACTGATACAAAATAGCAGAACGTGTCTGACAATAAGTGCCAGGAAGAATGATGCTTGTGGGTTGCTTTGAGACATGATTCTTCTGAAAGAGGAGTTTTTGGGGGGAAAAAAGCAAAAAAAACCAAGATTCAATTCTGTGAACATCCTCTGGGTTTCCAAGGACTCAAGGGAGGAAACTATTAGGATGGTGTTTCTACGAGCAGTTAAGCTAGAGAATTGTTTGGCATTCTAATTTTAAGATTGCATTTGTCTCAAAATAGCGCTGGCTTTGGAGATTTATTCTTTAGTTGTTTCAGTTGTGTCTGACCCTTTTTGGGAAAGATACCAGAATAGTTTTCCATTTCCTTCTCCAGATCATTTTACAGATGTGGAAACTGAGGCAAATAAGTGACTTACTCAGGGTTACATAGGGAGTAAGCGTCTGAGGTCAGATTTGAAATCAAGTCTTCCTGACTCAAGGGCCAGCACTCTACCCACTGTGCCACATAGCTGTCCACCTTTGGCCTTAGAGGATCAGTATTCAAATTCCTCCTCTATCTCTTATTAGCTGTGTAGCCCTGGGCAAGGAAACTATCCTCTGTTGTAAGTTTTCCCATCTCTAAAATGGGGGACAGATTCAGTTTTCTTTAAAGATTTTTTGAATTCCAAGTCTTTGAGGCTATGATTCATAAGCTCATGGAAAGGCAACATGGTGAAGTAGATAGCAAACTCGATTTATAGTCAGGAAGATCTGGGAAAAATTTTCACTTCAGATATTTACTGTGTCACCTAAAGAAAGTTGTGCCTCAGTTAATTGATTTGTAACAACGAAAGGATTTTGATAGATTCCTTCTAGCTCTGCAAATATGATTTTGTGATTTAAATATCATCTGAAAAATTGGGGGGATTAGACTTTATTATGCTCCTTTTAGTTTTAATTCCTATAGATTCAGCTACCTGCTCTGTACTTTACTACCCTAGATGTAGAAATAAAATGAACTACAAAGTTCATCTAATTTACCCTTTTCATTTTATAGAAATTAAGGCCCAGGAAAGTTAAATGATTTGCTTTCAGGTTTAAAAAGCAATCAGGATTTGAACCCAAATCCCCTGCCACCAAAGTCAGCATTCTTTCCAATGTTATCCTGGTGTTTTTTCTGACATTTCTGCGTTATCAAATGCATTATATGATGGCAGTCTTGGTATTTTCTAGGCATTTCAACTCTGCTGATTAAAAAATTAATTTTGCTCACAAGAATGAGACACACACACACATATATATATATATATATGCATGTACATATGTATACATAAACACACATATAGACATATACAACACACACACACATATACACACACACATACATATTATATAGAAAGAGATGGAGAGGAGAGAGACAGAAAGACACAGAGAGAGCGAGAGACAGAGAGAAAGACAGAGAGAGGGACTAGAAAGCATATGAGCTTTATGGGAAATCATAGTTCAAAAATTAATATATAAACTTAGGACTAGTTATGAATACCAACCCTCTGAGAATATACAAATACCTCTATAACAGCTCCTTTAATTTAGTCCATAAAATTTCTTTCCTTGGCTAGTAAAAGAAGTTTACTTGTTTGTGTATTGTCCCTGAAACCTAGACAGACTAGCTTTTCTCTGCTACTGACTAGCTCTCTGTGACCACGAGCAATGAATTTCTTCTTTCTGGGCCCCAGTGACTTCATTTGTGAAATGAGAGTGTTAGATTAGATAGATAAATTCTACAGTCTTTCCGACTCTGACAGTCTATAACAATATCTTATTAGGACAAACTGTTTTCCTGTTGGTGCACATGGCAGCCTTGTGAGTTAACCAGTAGAAATGCTGTTTCCCTAATTTTACAGATGTAGAAACAAGCTCAGAAAAATTAATTGACTTATCCAGTGTCACAGAGCTAGCAAATAATGTGCTAGGGATTTAGACCTGCCTCTCTGGGGTCTTACTCCAGCATTCTTGCCACTGTACAATTATAGACTGGTGTTCATAGAATGTTACTAAAGCAACAAGTGCTATTGTTGCTCAGTTGTATCTGACACTTTGTAACCCCATTTGGGGTTTTCTTGGCAAAGATATTGGAGTGGTTTACCATTTCCTTCTCTAACCCAACTAAGGTCAATAGTCCTAAGCATCTTGTCCAGGGTCACATAGCTAGGAAGTGTCTGAAGTCAAATTGCCACTCAGATCGTCTTGACTCCAGGACTAGCACTAAGAATTGCTATAATACCTTCCTCAAAGCAGAGTACAAAGCTTATTTAATGCTTCATTGTTTATATGTGTGTGTGTACATACACACACACATATACATATATACACACATACATATACATTGTAAGATATATACATACATACATATATGCAAATGCATGCATGCATACATAAATTTCTACCCTCCACCCCCCCCTCAGACACACCCCCCAAGTTTTACATAATTCAAGAAAGTGGAAAAGAGAAGAAAGAAGCTGTCTTTCTTGGTAAACAAACCCTAGACCAGTGTTAAGGGTAGAGGTTATCAGACAACAAACTGTGAAAGATATAATCAAAATAGTGGAAAGGTAGAACATTTATTCTAGAAAGTTTTTAGGTTTTTAGGTTTTAGTTTTTCTTTAAAAAACTAAGAAAAGAGATTTTAAGAAATATTTTTAAAAGACTTTAAAGAAAAAAATCAACTGTTATACAAAACGAAACATATAAGACTGTATATTGCCTTGAAGCTTATAAATTGAAGATAACCTATATGTCCACAAATTAGAAAAAACATAGTAAAATACTGACAAAAATCAGATTAATGAAATGACTGATATTGGGCTCAGAAAAAAAGAGACAGCAACATACATCCTTCCTTCCTCTTGGTAGTTTGTACCAAAATAATTTTAAATAGCCATATATTAACTTTTTTTTCTACTCTCTCTCTATTTTGGTTCTGTCATTTCCTGCTGCATGTTCCTAGAAGGCCTTGAAGTATTCTGGATAATTTCTGCACTTGTGCAGACAATTTCCTCAGCCTACCAAAATCTCCATGGTGGGTCACTACATTATTAATCATTCACTCATTGAGCTCTCTATTTTCTATAGCAAAGCTTCTTAAACTGTGGGTCAGGATCCCATATGGGATCACTTAACTGAATGTGGGGGTGGCAAACAATTTTCCAGTAAATGATTTTTATACCTGTTTTATATACTTATATACTTGTGGTCATGTCCAAATTTCTTAGACAAAAAGGGGTCACAAATGGAAAAAGATTAAGAAGCCCTATTCTACAGGATCAAAACTTAAGTTTACTTTTTATCACTTGAAGTCCATCACAGCTAAGTGCCTTCCAACCTTTTCAGTCTTACTACAGATTGCTCCCATCCAACATTATCTGTATTATAGAGATATTGGCCTCCTTGCAGTTTCTCCCATGCCTGAATACCTTCATCTTAGCTCTTCCATTCTTTCAAAGTTCTTCTTCCCTTCACTGCCTGGCTTCCTTTGCTCAAATTCAAACTTCTGCAAGAAGCCTTTCCTAACTTTCACCACTAACAGTTCCTGCCTTCTGAAATAACCTTCCATTTCACTGTAGGTCTTTTACATGTACAATTTTTTTGTACATTATCTCCCTTAAAATGTGAACTTTTAACAGTAACAATAGCTAGCACTTATAGTATTTTAAGGTTTGCAAAGAACTTTGGAAATATTATCTCACTTTTTCTTTGCCACAACCATAGGAGCTAGATACTTATAGAGGAAGAAACTGAGGCATTCCAGGGTTTAGTGACTTACCCAGGATCACACGCCCGGATTGGAATTCAGATCTTGTTGACTATGGGCTCAAAACTCTAATAATTATACCACCTAATTATATTATATAATTATGCCACCTAGCCTTGAGGGACTACAACACAGTAAAACACTCATAAATGCTTATTGACTGACTCCCACTGTCTCTAGGGAGAAGATCAAACATATCATAATCAATACTGTGAGGAAAATGACTCCTACAATAATTTTCTGAAACCCAGTGGTGGTGATGTGTGAAAGGCTCATTTATTGTCATTCTCATGAGAATGGGCCACCCAATGTGCAGCTGGTGGGTAACCAAAAATGGAGGCTTGCAGGCTCCTTTTATCCCCTAGTCTCTAACACAAATGGTACCTCCCTTTTTTCATCATTGGTCTGATTACTTAATGGGCAATTACAATCTATGGGCAAAAACCTAGCCAATGGGAGAGGTGATATAGGGACAATTCTTGAATTCCTCCCTTATATGGACACAGCGCAGGAGCAAACCTAATTGGGACCAGTTCACGGTTTCCCTGAACCATGTGATTTTGTTTGCTAGAGGGTTGGGAGAGGAGAAGGAGACCTTTTTCCTCAAACAGGTCTAAAGGAGTGTAATTTGAATGGTGACTATTATAATCTTATTGAGAGGAGACAAATGTCCATTTCCTCACAAACACTCTGAACTGTTCTGGTGTTGTTGTTTTTGTTTTTGAGTCATGTTTAACTCTGTGACCACATTTGGGTTTTTCTTATCAGTCTAATTTCTTTCAGGAAAAGTAATAGCTCATATTCTTTGTCATTTTTTTTTTTTTTTGCAGGGCAATGATGGTTTAGTGACTTGGCCAGGGTCACGCAGTTAGTAAGTGTCATGTCTGAGGCTGGATTTGAACTCAGATACTCCTGAATCCAGGGCTGGTGCTTTATCCACTGCACCACCTAGCTGCCCCCTTTCTTTGGCACTTTTGAGGAAGAGTGTCCTCATTTTATAGCTATATACAAAATGCATTTGGGTCTTTCTTGCCAAAGATACCGGAGCAGGTTATTTTTTTCTTCTACAGCTCATCTTACAGATGAGGAAACTAAGGCAAATAGGGTAAATGAATTTGCTCAGGGTCACACAGCAAGGAAGTATCTGAGGACAAATTTTAACTCAGGTTTTCCTGACTCATGACCTGGAGTTCTATGTACTATGTACACTATGTACTATGAGAATTATCAGTTCCCTCACACCAAGACTTAAACAGTTCATGTTCCTTTTCATAGAGGGAGCAATAGTAAAATAAGTGGATTCTACTTTCCTGAGTATTGAATACAGAATAATGACCACTTGTCCCTGGGTAAATATTCATTTGAAGGGTCACTAAGGATGAAGAGAGTGGCTATTACCACTCTGTCTTATCTGAAAACAGCAGGGCACAATGTTAAGAAGCTGGATTTAATCAGCATTTATTATCCACTGCAATACTCACTGTCAAGATGATACCAAATCAAGGCACTCAGCAGTGATTGACACATATATCCCTCAATCGAACTGTTTGCTAGAAGATTGAGAGGCTCTAGGCCGGTCAAGAAGAATTTTTTTAAAATGCTCTGGGGTATTCTCCCCCCTCCCCTGTAACTCCTCCCTGCGAGTCCAAGAACCTTTATATCATGAAGGGAGAACAAAAGGTTTCATCCACCTCAGCACACTATGTGGCTTCTGATCAATCTCCTCATGCTACAGTTTCCCAGTTAAATACCTGTTTGTTTTCCTTCCAAAATTTAGAGCCAGCCAGAGGTCAGGAAGTAATTTGCTGAAGAGAAATAGGAGGGTCATGGTTCTTTAGGCCTCTTTCCATGAATCTCCTTCCTCACTCTGCCAGGTCTTTGCTTCAGAGGAGACCTTTCCAGAGCAGGTGGCATAGAGGAATCAAATCATTTGTTCTCTTTCAAAAGCTTTACTTGCAGCTTAAGATTTGATTTCTTCAGTATATTTTATTTCAGGATTAGTAATAGTGTATTTTTCTTTGGCACTTTTGAGGAAGAGAATCCTCATTTTATAGATACTGAATCTGAAGCTCTGAGGAGGAGGAGGAAAAGGAAGAAGGGGAAGAAAAGGAGGAACTAGAAGAGAAAGAAAATCACTTCTCTCAGAGAGTTTATGTACATAAGAATGTTGAAAAGCAAATCTTGAGGAGGGGGAGTGAGAAAATACCCATGTAGGGGGACAGTGGTGCTTTTCGGAGTCAGGAATATAGAATGATGGGAGAGGCATGAAAGAATGAGCAAGAATAGCTTCGTTACTTCCTCAAAATGGAGGCTGTGGAGCAAATTAATTAAAAGGAGGTGGGTGCCAAAGGGCCAGAGACATCTTTCAGGGTTAGAAAGCTGTTGGGCGCTCTAGAGTCAGGAGTAGAAAGGAGGGAAGGGATCATGGGCTAGAATATAGAATTGCATTTTTTGTTTTTATTTTTGTTTTTTTGGTTCAAAGAAACCATCAAAATCATATAAACAAATTCCATCTTTTTGAAGATGAGGAAGCAGTCACTCATAGATTAATTGACATGTGCAAGGTCACACACACAGGATTTGAGATTAGGAGTTCTACAAATATAGTGCTCTAAAATTCATCGGTTTTGCTTCTATTTCTAGTGTTCTTTCCACTCCCAATTATGGTCTTTCTTCATCCATTACATCATATAAACTTTTTCTTCAGTCTAAAAGTTTATCTTTTCTGTTTGATTTTATTTATCCAACAAAGATATATATGTCATCATATACCTTCTTATCACAAGGGTTAGGAATCCACATAAAAATCTCTCCCTTAGTATTAAGAAATGAGGGGTGGTGTTACAAATGAAAATGTATAGCCCCAAGACTGTGTGTTAAGCTGCCATTTCAAGAAATTATTAGAAATGTATGAGGTTTAGGATTTTGTTGTTGTTCAATCACTTTCAGTTATATTCAATCATTTGTGTCCCCATTTGTGATTTTCTTGGCAAAGATCCTGTAGTAGTTTACCATTTCCTTCTCCAGCTCATTTTACAGATGACCCAAACAGAGTTAAGTGACTTGCCCTGGGTCACTTAACTAAAAAGTGTGTGAGGCCAGATTTGAACTTAGGAAGATGAGTCTTCCTGACTTCAAAGCCTGATTTACCCACTATGCCACCTAACTGTCCCTTTATACATAGTATAAGGGTGAGTTTGAGAATATGATATAGGAGGAAAACAAAAACAAAAAAGTAGCACAGTTAAGTAGGAAAAGTGTTGAATTTGGAATCATGGGATAGGGATTCGATTGCTAACTCTACCACTTTTGACCTGTGTGCCCTTGAGCAAAACATATAAATGCTGTCAGCCTAAGTTTCTTTATCTGCAGCATGATAGTATTGAATTAGATGATCTCTAAGTTCCTTTCCCATTTTAGGCATCTGAGATACTAGAATCTTATGAACTTAAACTTTACCTAGATCATTTTACTTCCCTATAGAACTGATGTTTGTTTGTTGCTGTTTTTTTAAATTATTTCAACAAATTCAACAATTATTTATTAAGTACCAGTAATTTAAGCTTTCCTCTAGGAGATAATAGGAGATAAGGGTAGATACAAAGACAAAATCAAGCATATTCTTAACTCCCTTAAGAAAAGTACAAATCTATTTGGGAATGAGTGATAGATGCTTTTAACAGATCAAACAGTATAGCCTGAGGAGATTCAAGGAATTTAACTGGGTGATCAGAGAAGGAACCATGGAGAAAGTTAAAACTGTGGGAGGAAAAGGATTTCAACGGGCCATGAGAGCCTGAGGCATGGGGAGGAGGAGTTTGTATAGGCATAATAAAATTTGTACTGGCAAATAATCTAGAGAATTCATATTAATTGTGGTGACAGTGAATCATCCCATTCTCTTTTTTCTTTAACTGTATGGAAGTGGAGAAACAGTGAATTAATACTGTAAAGATGGATTTGAGCCAATTTGTTCATCCATTAGACAATGGGGATGAACTGGGTGCTTTTGAGTAGGTCAATAGTATCATCAGAACTGGGTCTTAGAAAGATAAACCAGAGTTGAGTAGAAGATAGAGTTCTCCAAAATGCATGTTTATGGACTCTCTGACTAGTGTTCTTTTCCTTCCAAATTATAGCATTCATAAGATGACAGAGTAGCAAGTTTTTATTCTAATAATCTACAAAAAGGGTAAGGAGAGGAAGACCAAAAAAACATCACAAGTGACTTTAGGACACAATAGATCTGAATATTCTGCAAGTCAAAGATTCAGCATTAGAGAATTGCAGGCTTGGAAGGGACCTTGGAGATCAGCAACTGGGACAAAACATCCATTTGTTTAACAAATATTTAGTAAGTTTCTAATGTGTATAAAATATTGTACTAAGTTCTGTGGAAATACTAAGTAATTTTGCCCATGACAAGGTTACAACCATTACTGAACTTTCTGCTGGGTAATATGGACATCAAGTAATAATGGCAATATGCATTCAATAAGTATATTAAAGAGCTAGACAACAAAGAACTATGTGATGCCCAAGTGGGAAGACTTAACTTGAATAGGAAGGAGGATTAGGGAAGTTCTCATCCAGGAGGTAACATTTGAGTCAGGGATAAATAGTGTCATGGAAATAAAACCCAATTAAAACATAGAGTATAAGTCAATAAAGTGATTTATTGCATCCTTATTGATATAACATGATGGGAAGAATTGCTGACCTCTCCAGAGAAGAGAAGTCTATGAGACAAGTGGGCTTCTGAATATAAGCCATTTTCAACAGATAGAGTTTAAAGAAAATGTATATCTAATCTTGCTTCACAACTGGTAAACTCCTTGTCTTGGGACATGTTTTTTGTGTATTAGGGGAGGAGACAGGCTTGTTAACATGCTAATCTACTACTGGTCATGTGAGTCTGGGACATGGTAGACTCTTTTTGTCTTTTGGTTTACTTTCCCCAAGAACTGAGAGAACAAAAGATAAAACACAGATATCAGATTTAACTTCCTAGATACCTTGAAATGGGGGCTTATTCTAAAATGGCATTAACCATATCAAGAACATACATTATAGCTCTGCCCTCAATTCCTCACCCCTATGCCATCACATTAGAAATTTAAGACTTCTGGGAGCAGAACCAAGATGGCGGAGGAAAAACATTAAATGCATAGAGCTCCTGACACAATTACCCCCAAAACAGCAATAAAACAACCCCACAGAGCAGCAAAACCCACAAAAAGACAGGCTGAGATTAATTTCCAGCCAAAGACAGCTTAGAGGGGGCCATATTGGACTGTAAGAAGAGTCCAATCCCAGCAATCAGGCTGACACAGTCCTCAGGCAGGTTGCACTAGAGGAACTTACCCCTCGAGCCTCCAAGTCAGCTGCAGGAGCAGTGTCTTCTGGAACTAAACTTATGGTCGGGTGAGAGGGCTGAACAGCTGGCTGGGGGGTGGATACAGGGGTGTCTGTGGAACCTAAGGAGGAAGTCAGCCATCCCATCCCAGTGGGGAACCAGTAAGAAATCTTGAGTGGCAGGAGGCCCAGGTAGGGGAAGGCCACAGGCTCAATGTAGCTAAGAAACACAACACATAAAGTTTTGCTGCCTGGTTAATTAGCAAGTTAGTTTGAGGTTATCTTTGGACCAGACAACAAGCCAGGCAAGAGAACATCCTGCCCTTCCTCAAACCAAAACACCTGGGACCCTCTGAAGCTTGGAACAGTGTAGCTTGGAAGTAGGGCCCCACTGTAAGAGAGAGTTAAACGTCAAGTAAGACAGCAAGATGAACAAGAAAAGAAAGTTGAGAACTATAGAAAGTTTTTTTTAGCAACAAGGACCTCTACATCCAAAGCTTCCAAAAAAAATATGAATTAATCTGAGGCCATGGAAGCACTCAAAAGGGACTTTGAAGAGAAAGTAGGAGAGATAGAAGGAAGATTTAGAGAGGTGGAGGAAAGAATGGAAAGAGAAATGAGAGCAATACAGGAGAGTCATGAGAAAGTTAATAGGAAAAGATAGTTCAAGTATAAGTATATAAGGAATATCATAAACAAAGGCTCAGAGATAGGAGAGAACATACAGAAATTGGGATGGAAAAATAGTCTAGGTCAGGGCTTCTTAAACTTTTTCACCCATAACTTATTTTTGTACAATATATTTTTACATGACTCTGGATAATATAGGTAGATAAAATAGGTATACAAATCAAACATTTACTGCCAAATTTTTCACAACCCCCACATTCAGTTATGTGACCCCATATGGGGTCATGACCTACAGTTTAAGAAGCTTTGTTCTAGGTGGGATAGAAGGTAAAATCTAGAAGATAGTATTTTTGACATAGTAGGTGCATAATAAGTATGTTTTCAATAAAGTGATCAACTAGGTTATAATTTTACAATAGAATATAACATTATTTAATCCTCTACCACTTTTTGTTTCCTCTGTTTCTCCAGCACCAGTCAATACCTTGTATGTAGTACACAGCATGTTTGTTGGATTAATGAACAAATGTGGAACTTGCAGCTCAGAGAGGATGTGGTACATTCAAGGTCACACAGCTTTTGATTGACAGATGCAGAACTATAATTCTGACTCAACATCTTTCTATTGAGAGCTTTTTTCTCACTATTATTTGTTGACCCACTCGAATCATGGCAGTAGATGGAATTCAGGCTACAGGAATGGGTTGAACCTAGGATGAATGACATCCTCAGATGTCATTACATTTTTTTCAACCTTTTCTATCTGCCATATTCCACTGTTAACAAATATTGAGCTTTCAGTATGATAAAATTCCCAGATCATCTTAAATAAAACTATTGTCTAGTGTACTTCATCTTTTGTTTTTGATGTGGATTATTTAAACCCAAATACAGAACTTTATATTCATTTCTATTACATTTCTCTTTAACAGAAGCAAACCAATGTTACATAAAGTTGAAATCTTTTGCTGTCTTCATCACCATATTTGCATTTGTGAAGAATGATTATCATACTACTTCATCCATCATGCATCCTGGAATCTGTTCAGTTTCCCTTTCAAGGTCATCATCAGAATTACAGAATCATAGTAGATGCCATCTCATGGGATCAGAGAATTAGGAGCTAAAAGGGAGCATTCAGATTATCTAGTCTAGCACCTTTGTTTTATGGTTGGTGTAGATAACTGAGGCCAAGCAAGTAATGAGTTTGCTCAATGTCACCAAAGTACTAAGTAGCAAACTGTGCCTAATATTATTGAAACCCTCTTTCCCCTTCTCCACTGCATATTAGGCTAGGAAACAAGAATTATAACATTTGTGACTTCATATTATGCTGTCAATCAAGACCATCTAGTTGATTTTTTTTTTCTTCAAGATAGTGGGAAAATTGCCACTTTTCTAGCCAGATTGTTCCTGGCTTTTGAACCTGTGAAGCTTTGCTGTCTACCTAGTAAAGAAACACCTTTTGAAACCTGATAGAGAAAGTGATATTTCTAAAGCTCAAGAAAGTGTGAACTCTGCCACCGAGCACATTATGCAGCTCCACTGTCACAAGGCTTGGTATTTAATGTGAGCATTGATAGTGCTCATTTTTAAAAAAGGAAAAAGAAGAATCAAAAGAAGAGGAAATATCAGCTGAAAGGCAATTTTGGTATCTAGTTTTCTATTATTACTAGCAGAGAATCGAGTAAGTTTACTGCACACCTCAGGCAAATATTATGGTATAGGGTGGTGCTCCCCAATGTGGGGGCTATGTACCCCCAGGGGGCTCAGCTATGATTCTAAAGAAGCTGAACCTATGGTATGTGATTAGTCAATTAGAGAGGGGAAAGATAGATTGTATCTCAGCCTCCCTCATTATCCAATCATAGACTTGTCTCCAAGACAATACACTTCCACTTTCACCCAATTATCTCTCAACACCCTTCAACTCCACCCCTTGTCAGAACTGTCCTCTGTCCTGGCACTGGACTATCAGTGTGGCAAAAGCCTCTCTGTGAACCCACACCCTGTTCCTCAAATTACCTACTTGCTCACAACTATCAGTGAGGGAGGCATGCACTCTGGAGCAGGGATTGGTGAGTAAGAATCCTGCCCTATTCTCTAATTTTTTCATCAATGAGTATGAATCATACAGGACCAGAAGTCATGGATAATATATACTGGAGATCAAATTATAGGATTTCTCTTTACTATTCCCATTCTTCATCTCAAGTCTCCTATTACATTGAAGGGCTCTATCATTATTCATGTTACTCAGTCTTCCCCATTCCACATATCAAAACCAGTGGCCAAATCTTTTCTACCTCCACAACATCTCTCCATTCATCCCCTTCTGTCTACTAACCTCTTATTATGTCCCCTAATGAACCCTTTCTGGTTATTGTGATAGCCTCCTAATTGGTCTCCCTGTCTCCGGTCTCTTCTAACTCTCTTAATATCCCCTCCAAGCAACCACCAAATTGATATTCCTGAAGCACAGATTGTTGTTGTTTGTCCTTCATTCTCGAAGAGGGCCATGACATCAGAGTGATGTCATGATTTGAATTGAATTTAAGGGATTTAAGTGAGGGAGGGCTGTGCTAGGTCATCAACCTCACTTTCTCCTTCAGGGATGGGGGCAAGATATATATATATATATATATATATATATATATATATATATATATATACACACAAGTGCAGAGGGCCCTGGATATTTGAGGAAATTGGAGTTAAGTGACTTGTCCAGGGTCACACATCTAGTAGAAATCTGAGGTGAGATTTGAACTCAGTTCCTCCCAACTATGCCACCTAGCTGCCCCTAAAGCACAGATATAAATATATCATACCCCTTCGTTGTTGTTTTTGTTGTTCAGTCATTTCAGTTGTGTCTGACTATGACCCCCTTTGGGGTTTTCTTGGCAAAGTTATTGGAGTAGTTTGTCATTTTCTTCTCCAGTTCATTTTACAAATGAGGAAATTTAGGCAAACAGGATTAAGTGACTTGCCCAGAGTTACATAGTTAATAAGTGTCTGAGGCCAGATTTGGACTCAGAAACATGTCTTCCTGACTTCAGGCTAGTAACTCTATCCACTGTGCCACCTAGTTGCCATTCCCCTACTCATAAGTATAATAATAAGGATAATAATAAGGATTTCCTTACTGACTCTTGCATGAAATACTATTTCAGCATTGTCTCATGCTTTTACATTTGTTTCTGATGTATGTTATAAAATATATAAAAATATAGGGCAGCTAGGTGGCACAGTGAATAATGCACTAGCCCTGGATTCAGGAGGACCTGAGTTCAAATGCAGCCTCAGACTCTTAACACTTACTAGCTGTGTGACCCTGGTCAAGTCACTTAACCCTCATTGCCCAACAAAACAAACAAAACAAACCAAACAAACAAATTGTAAAAAAAACAAGGAACAAAACAAACAAAAGGTAATATTAATAGAGTAGTGCATTGGGTAATTTAAATATAAGTAACTATACATATCATGGTTGCATGTTTGTGCATGTTTAATGATTGGAATGTATAATCAGAAAAAGTTTGAAAACAAAAGATATTGGAGACGCTAGATGATATAGTCGATGGAGCACTGGCCCTGGATTCAGGAGGACCTAAGTGCACATCAGTCCTCAGACACTTACTAGCTGTGTGACCCTGGGCAAGTCACTTAACCCCAATTGTCTCAGAAAGAGAGAGACAGAGAGACAGAGAGAGACAGAGACAGAGAGACAGAGAGAGAAGGGGAGGGAGGGAAGAAAGAAAAAAGAAAACAAGTAATATAATAGATTGTGTGCTGGAATTGGGGTGAGGAATGTCTAATTTCAAATCCCACCTTTGATAGCTATTAGTACTGTGACCATGGGAAAATCAGTCTCTTCATTACAAAATGGCAATAATCTTTGCAGTAGTATCCAACTCAACAGGCATTATTCTGTGACTTAAAGGAGATACTTTAAATATATGACTTTGCAGACTTTAAAATTCTACATACATGAAAACAATTCATATTTTAAGTGGGTGCTATAAAAGAACTGTTACAAATAACTATTAATCCTATAAACTGTTCTTTGCTTTTGTTCATTGATGAGATTAAATTTAAACAAAAAAACCTGTAGTAAGCATGTATCATGTGTAAGACTTAATGCTTGGTAGTCCAGAAACAGTGATGAAAAATGATGTACTCCCTGTTTTCAAGGTCATTATTGCCTTCTCGGGTGGGGTAAGGGAAGGTAGAAGCATGTAGGTAAGTATAATATATGGTGGATTGTGAAAAGGGAAAAAAGAAGACATGCAGACACAATGGTCTAAGGAAATCTGAAGAAGGAGTGCCTGATTGAATGGGTAGGGGCAACTATTAGGAATGATTCCACTAAGGCAGGGCCAACTGAATTGAGCCTTTCAGGAAAGGAAAATTTTCAATGACATTGGGGAAGAAGGAACATGTCCTAGGTATGAGTACACATTAATTCATAAAATCAGAAAGGAAAAAGACATGAAGGAGTGAAAGGTTGTTTAGTTTGTTTGGATTGTAGAACATGTTAATGGAAACAAAATGAAGACAGAATATGATAAATAAGAACCAGATTGTTGAAAGCCTTAAATGGCACTGTAAATTATGTGACTTGCCTAGTGTTACAGAACTAGTAAGTGTCAAGGCTGTATTTGAACTCGGGTCTTACTGAATACAGGCCCTGCACTCTATTATCCATTGTATCATATAGCTAATAGCTACCTTATTTTGAGCACGTGAACATTTGCAAAGCCCTTTGCATATGCTCTCTCATTTGATCTTCACTTACAACCCCATTAGGGAAGTGCTATTGTTGTTTCCATTTTACAGAGGAGGAAACTGAGTCTGGAAGAGGTTAAGTTATGTGTCTGGATTCAAGTAGTAGGTGGATGAAGCAGGAAGAAAATCCTGGTTCTTTAACTGTACCCTTTTCCACTCTGCCAAACCAAATTCAAACCACAATGCAGACGTTACCAAGTTAGCAACCATGTAGTTGCATTTTATTTTGTTGTTTGGTTTTTTGTTTGTATGTATATTTGTTTTATAATGTGTTAGGCTATTTCTTGTTTACTTCTATTTTTGCTATATATTTGAAGTAAATGCCTTTTTAAAAGCCAGTTGTTATTAATTAGTTAAATTGAACTGGGATACTAGGCATTGGTATCTAACTGAGGGAGAAACATAGGCGAATGGGGTTTCAAGTCCACAGCATTAGAGACAGATATTGAGACCAACTGCCTGGTGAGGTAACAGATTGGACTTAATCACCATAGGGAGAGACCAGTACTAGAACAGTCTAACAAGAATTGTTCTATGCAGAGTTATTTGCATCCAATGAAAAGAAATCCCAAATACTTTTAGTCACAGTCTTTGCTAATTAGGAGGTTTTGTGTCTGCTTCCTGAGTGAAGCCTGGCTCAGGAGTTTCAACACTGGGAGTGCATTTGTGATGGCCTAGTCTTAGGATACTGAAGGCAATTAAAATGAAATTGAATTCTTGGTTTAATCTTGCAGAGCAAAACCACTGGACACAATGTTCTAGAGCTTCTTACTTTTGGACAGATCATTCCTGCTTCCTACAGAGTGTTTTTGCCATCATTTTAGTTATGATAGAAATTGGCTCCAGTTTGGTGTCTGGAAGTATAAGGGACAGTTTGTCAAGCATTATAAGGTTCGGATTGGCAAGGCTATCTCTCTCCTTGGGTAACCCTTTTCTATGTTCTACAATCCTTAAAGGTAACTAACTTGGAAGGAAATTTAATATTCCATTCCTGTAAGGAAGGCCAGATACCTATAACAGTAACAGTAGCGGAGCTTGAGGATGAAGAAAAAGAAGAATGGGAAAAGCAGTGGAGTCAGGATACCCGTCCTTCGTTCTATCATCATTAGCATCACTACCATCATCATTGCCATCACCATAGCAACAATAATAATATTTATATAGCACCTGTCATATGGCGGAAACTGTGCTTTGCAAATATTATTTCACGAAATCTTCACAACAAACCTGTGATCTGGGTGATATTTTATCTCCATTTTACCATTGAACAAACTGAGGCAAATATAAGTTAAGTGACTTGTTCAAGGTCAAACAGCTAGTAAATGTCTGAGACCACAAGTGAACTCAGGTATTTTTGATTTGCAGCTCTGCTTTCTATCAATTGCACCATTTAGCTGCTCCCTATATTTAATACACAAACAACCAGAAAGAGAATAATTTCCAGGGTCGTGAGGCTTCTGAGTGGTGGGGCCTCAAATAGGACCCATTTCCTATACCATTAAGACCAATGGTCTTTTCCCTCTGCCTTGGGGTCTTTGGGGGAGGAGGCTCTCCTCTCTTTAAGCCATGCTCTACACTGTATGAAGCCCAATCTTTTTGGTTGTTACATTTGTATGTAACTGGATGCTTGGAACCAGATTCTATTGCATTATTTTCCCCAGGCTTAAGTATGCTGTCATCTTATGATAGGCCATGGTAATTAAGGTGGCTGCTCTGAATTGTCCAGAGAGAGAAGCCTGAACTGATTCATCAAATTGGGAATATGAAATGAAAATGCACTGTTAAAGATAGCTTTTTAGCAAAGCTGCAGCCAGTTAAGCTGGAATGGAAGGACAGGGGGCAAGCCTGGCAGCTGTCACTTTTTTGCTCTCTTCTATCATTCATGAATCAACAGTATTTATTAAACATTTACTCTTTGCCAGGCACCATGGTAAGTACTGGGGATAAAGAAAGGCAAAACCCCTCCATATCATCAAAGAATTTACATTCTAAATGGTGAGTCCATGTACAAATAAATCGTGATATAAAAGATAGGTACAGGGTTTGGATGAAGTATAAAGGAAGCTGGGTGCTACACTGGATAAAGTGCTTTGCCTAAAATCAGGAAGAATACAATTCAGATTTGACCTCATATTTAAGCTGTGACTCTGGGAATATCACTTAATCTCTGCCTCAATTTCTTCAACTCTAAAATGGGAGTAACAATCCCTTTTAGGGATGTTGTGATGAGCAAGTGAGATAAGATATATTGTTCACTTAACAGGGTTCCTGACACATATTAGGTGCTTAATAATCCTTGCTACCCTCTCTTCTTTCTTCCAATTTGATCTTTGTTAATTATTCTCTTGGTTGATATTTGTTCTGATCCTTATCCCTTACTCCCCACTCCAGGGCAAAAATTTCTGCAGACTTCCACCATCTGGAATTTCTTAGATATGATGGTGATCAGAGAAGAGAGGGATCATGCTTCAGATATACAGGATAAAGAGAACAAAGGATTTTAGAAACAGTTATTAGGTCTAAAAAGAACCTTAAATAACTTAATTTACAGATAATGAAATTGAGGAGCACCGAGGTCAAGTGACTTGTCAAAAGTTAAGGACGTTAGAATAAAACATTCACATAATTTCAGTTTGAAATTAATACTCATATTATTGGCTCTCTAGTCCAGTCTATACTCCACAAAGAATCCTCTTTCTAACACACCTGAAAATTGTCAATCCAGTTTTTTTTGAAGACTTCCACCAAGAGGGAACTAACTACTTCTTTTTTGTTTTGTTTTAATTTGCCGCCTCTTAAGGCATCCCATTCCATTTTTGGAAAACTCTAACTCTTAGGAAGGTTTTGTTGTTGTTGTTGTTGTTTTTTGTTTTTACATCAAAGCAAAGTTTGCCTCTTGCAACTTTCACCAATTTTTCTCAGTTGTATTCTTCTTCCACATGACAGCCCTTAGATACCATAAGTATGTTCCTTTTGGGTCTCCCTTTCTTCAGGCTAAATATCCCTAGTTCTTTCAACTAGTCTTTATGTAATATATACTCATGGTCCTCAAAATTCTGGTTGCCCTCCTCTAAAAGTTCTTCACCTGAATGTTGTTGCCTTTCCTCTGGGATTATCTACATTTTTTCCTGCATCTATCATGTTTGTATATAGTTGTTCACAAGCTGTCTCCATTAGACAGTGAGTTCCTTCAGGGAAGAGAATGTTTTTGTTTTTGTGTCTCCAATGTTTAATAAAGTGTAGGCAATTAAAAAATGATTCCTGACTTGATTCATCAATGTCATTTCTAAAATGTGCTGCCCAGAACTAAACAATACTCAAAATGTAGTCTGAACATTAAAGGGTACAGTGGACATTAGAGTTTTGCTGAGAAATATTGAATAAAAAATATTAAAAAAATATGTACACATGATACACTTTTTAGTTTAATCTGTACTATCTGTATTTTCTCCATTACTTTCTTTAGTCTAGATAATCTACAAATCAATCCTGATTTGTAGTGTTTGCTTATTTACAAGGTGTAAATGTTTATTGTAAATATTTAACAATGGTCTATATGAGCTGGTTTAAATTAGCTCCACACACATACCCGTAATGCGTCTATTACCTCTTTTAGTCCCATGAACTTTGACACTCTTATCACAGCCCGAAATTACATTATCTTTTTTAGTTGTATTATTTTTTCTTTTTCTCTGAAATCTCCAAGATCCCTTTTCAGAAGAAACACTGTCTAATAATTTCTTACTAAATTCAAACTTCTAGATTAGATTATAGGGCAGCTAGAAGGCACAGTGGATAGAGTGCCAGGCCTGGAGTCAGGAAGATCTGAATACAAATCCAGCCTCAGATATTTCTTAGCCCTGTGACCTTGGGCAAATCACTTATTCCTGTTTGCTTCAGTTTCCTCATCTGTAAAATATGCTGGAGAAGGAAATGGCAAACCATGCCAGGATCTTTGGCAAGAAAATCTCAAAGGGAATCCTGTAGATTCAAATACAACTGAAATAACTGAACATCAACAAATCAGATAACTTGATCCCAAGTTTAACCTTTTACATTTCGAATTTCCCTTCAATCAGTTCAACCTAATTGCCATCCAGGAATTTACATATTCCTTTCAGCTTTATGCTATTTGCAGGTTTGGTAAGTCTACTCTATCTTTACTTAAATCACTGATTAATTTAAAATAGGGCAGGGTCAATAAGACCCCCTAGGGCTCTCCCCTGGACATTCCCTTACAAGCTCATAACTTTAAATTCCTACTTTGTGAATCAGGCCATTCAACAGGTTCAAAATCCAACTAATTGTGCTATTTATAAAAGCCACATATACCCATATTTCTTACAAAAACCCATGATTTATAAAATATTTTGCTAAACCCTAGGTAAAATATGTCTATAGTATTATAATGAATTTAGCAAAAGGGTCAAAAAGGAAATTCAGTTAGACTGGCATGGCCTGACTTTGATGAAGCTGGTCCTATTGTGATCATTGGTTCATTTTCTAGATTTTCATCAACTATCGAGTTGATAATTTGTTTCAGAATTTTTCCAAGAATCTAAGTCAGACTAACTGTTCATGGTTGGATGAATCCATTCTCTTCCATTTATTTTTCTTGGAAAATTATGATAATGTTTCAGTTTCCTCAGCCTTCTTGTACTTCTCCTCTTCTGAACACTTAAGAATACTATGACTTGGGGTTCAATATCTTATCTACAAGGTCTTTTAACACCCCAGAATAAAATTTACCTTTGCAGAATCAGAATTATATATCTCAGGACACCTAATTCAATAGCTGAAGAATGAAGAACTACTGACATCATAGAACCACAGAGTCACAGAAACTCAAAGGAGAATTGAATGGTGAAGCTCATTGAGTCCAACGTGAATAAAAATCCCTTCTATTATATACCCGAAAATTGGTCATCCTGGCTTTACTTGAACACTGTCCAATAAGGGACTTTGATTATGTATTGAGGAAGCAGATTCCACTTTTAGATTGCTCTGGTTGTTAGGAAATATTAGATTATATGAATTTTTTTGCTTCTGTATTGTTGCCATTTCCACCCATTCATTGATCCTTGTTATAATCTCTGGAGGTCAGAAAGGGAAATTATATATATATATATATATATGTATATGTATATATGTATATATATGTATATGTATGTGTATGTATATGTATATATATGTATATGTATGTGTGTATGTATATGTATGTATGTATATGTATATATGTATATGTATGTATGTGTGTATGTATGTATATGTATATAATATATGTATATACATATATATTTATAAATCCTTTATTCAAGTGAAAGTTCTTCATGTAATTGAAATCAGTTTTCTGAATTCTCATAAATATCCTCTTCTGGCTAAACAGGGACATTTTTTCAATGAACAATTTGTAACCACCACAAATGAACAAAGGTTCATTAAGAATGGGTGATCGGGGTAGCTAGGTGGTACAGTGGATGGGGTACTTGCCCTGGAGTCAGTAATACCTGAGTTCAAATCCGGCCTCAGACACTTGACACTTACTAGCTGTGTGACCCTGAGCAAGTCACTTAACCCCAACAGCCTCCCTTAAAAAAAAAAAAAAAAAGAATGGGTGATCTATTATTCTTATACCTTACATTCCCCTGAATTCTGTGATCCAATGACACTGGAATGCTTCATGTTTTGCAAATACTAGACTTAATTGCTGACTCCAAACATTGCCCCTGGCTGTCACCCATGTGTGGAATGGTCTCCTTTCTCATCACCTTCTGTCATCCCTGGCTTCCTTCAAGACCAAGTTTCAATCTCATCTTCTATAGGAGGGAAGCATTTCCTAATCCCCTTTAATACTACGATTTTTCCCCTATTAATCATTTCCAATTTATCCTGTATATTGTTTTATATAGTTATTTGCAGTCCAGCATTATACTATGAGTTTCTTGAAATCAGGGACTGTCTTTTATCTTTCTCTGTATCCCCAACACTTAGAACACTTCTGGAATCATAGTAAATGGTAAATAAATATTTATTGACTAAGCATTTTCTACCTAGTTTTATACAGAAAATTTACCTTCACAGAATCTCTAATAAGATCCTCATGGAAAAGTCAGAAAGATGTGGATTGGATGATAGTAGAATTTTGTGAGTTTGGAATTATTTGAGTAAGAGAGACCTAAGGAGTGATAAATAGTGGATCTACATAAGTCTGGAGGGACATTTGTGAACCTGGGCTTCCAACTGGTGAGCATTCACCATATCTAGTTCAAAACCAGACAGAATATCCTCCTTCCAGGCCATTTTCAAGCTTCCTTGATGCTGCACTCTGTAACTCAAGCTCCCACCATAGATTTCTGTTTGGTTAACATTCATTGGAACCTAGACCTCATGCCACACTTCCAAGGCATGTTGTGCCCCCTACCTTCCTATTATCCTTCATTATCTTCTCCAAACCATTCTCTCCCTTTACCTCTCTTAGAATAGTAATCAAATCACTTTGCTAGAAAGGATGTCAATCAACTTTTCTGTGATTTCATTCACTATTCCTGTGACATTTCTGTTGTATATGTGTTTGCATGTGTATATATATATTTATATTATATATATATATATGTGTGTGTGTGTATGTATATAAAAATATATGTGTGCATGTATATGTGTGTGTCTGTATAGTACTAAAGCCAAGATAGAATTTATATACATAAAACTAGAAAGGGGCAGTAATAAAGGCTGATGTAAATGGAATTGAAATGATCTTTACTGGCTGGAACAATGAGACAAATTTATAAAAGTTAAATCCATAATTTGGCTTCAGAAATGATACTGCAGAAGCATAGGTTTTGGAAAACATAGCTAGATGGTAGTCCATCCCACTGACCTTACTTCCTCCCCCCAAAAAAAATAAATAAAGAGAATCAGGATACAGTGAACAGCAAATTCAAAATCAGTCAAATATGTGACATGATAGTAAACCAAGCAAACAAACAAACAGCAAAAACAACAAAAAAACCCTAAATTTATATGATGATATTTCAAGAGAAGCTTATTGTCCAGAACTTAGGTAACAATGGTATCTTATTTTGCCTTGATCATATGACATCTAGAATATTGAATTGAATTATAAATGCCATATTTAAGAAAGGCATTAGGCAGCTAGATGGCGCAGTGGTTAAAGCACCGGCCCTGGATTCAGGAGTACCTGAGTTCAAATCCGGCCTCAGACACTTGACACTTACTAGCTGTGTGACCCTGGGCAAGTCACTTAACCCCCATTGCCTGCAAAAAAAAAAAAAAAGAAAGGCATTAGTAAGCTGAAGTGTATCTAGGAGAAAGGGGGTGTTTCAATCAAATCCAATACACGATATGTTTAGACTCAAAACTGCCATATGAGGTTTATATAAAGAAATACATATATTTAATCTAAAGAAGAATTATTTGGAGTAATTATCTCTCTTCAAATATTGGATGGATTGTCACATAGTAGAGAGATTATTGTATATGCCATGAGACCTCAGAGAAGAGAACTAGTAACAATATGTCGAAATTATAAAGGGGAAAATTCTCCTCAATATTTTCTTCAGCTATGGTTTAGAATAATTGGCCTCTGAGCTTCCTTTTAAGTCTGTCATTTTGTGATTTTATATGTCTATGTTTTCTTTAACTCTGATACTGATCACAGGTAAAAACTTGGTTCTCCTTCTAACCCATGTCACTATGAAAAGATGCCACAGTGTTATCTGATGCCAAGAATTATATTCCCTTCCTTCTTCAACCATTATTCCTCATTCCTCCACCTTTCTGAATGTTCCTTTTCATGGGGTAACATATATTCTCTCTTCCTCTTCCATTTCCTGTCGTTAACTTCATGCATCTTCATCTGTATATAAATATGTACATTTATATGTAACTTTGTACTTTTAAATATTATTTTCATAAAGACCTAAATATGAGGAAGGACTTTCTACCTTCCAAAATATAATTTGGAGGGGCAGCTAGGTGGTGCAGTGGATAAAGCTCCAGCCCTGGATTTAGGAAGACCTGAGTTCAAGTCCAGCCTTGGACACTTGATTGCCGCTTACTAGCTGTGTGACCCTGAGCAAGTCACTTAACCCTCATTGCCTCGCATATATATATATTTATATATAATTTGGTTTTGTTTGACAATTCAAAGCTTTTCCTTTGTTCCCCTTTATTTCTTCAATAAAATTCTTATTCTGTGACATTAAAAAAAACAGAACTGATTATATAAACTGACGTCCAATTTCCTGGTTTTAGTTTTTTTTTTTCCTCAATCAGGTGTGCTCATTATGAAGGCAAGAAAATTTATAGCATGTATGTGATTATTTGAGAAAGGTCAGAGAACTAAAATACTGGCATAATATTACCCTTTTTACTGTATATTAAAAATCACCCACCAATTAATTTCATTTTAGCAAAGTACAATTCATCAGCTGGAGCAAGCATATCTGTATCCTGGCTAGAGCCTGACCCTTAATATGATGTTTCCATTAAAGTTTGATTGGGAAGAAATGAAGAAACAAATGGATAGAAGTGGAGGGAAGGCTTAAGAATGAGTATGTAAATGTTCTGGCCTATTTTTAAAAATGGCAGTCTCTTATGAAAACTTACAAATATCACAGAATCTGGCATGTGATAGCTTTTGACAAGTAAATTGAGGATTGTTATTCAAAGAGTAAATTTGATGGTGTCTTTAAATGCCCAGTCACTTTAGAAACTTTTGCATCAAGTGGGTTCTACAGCTTGAATAGAAGATGAGTATTAAGAGATGTGGCCTCCCACAGTAGAAAGCATGGTCTTCTCTAAAAAGAAGTGTTATTTACATAATTCAGTGTGCCTTCAGTGCACATGTTTCATGCTCTTAGATGCTTTCCCTAACCTCTTACATTTTCCCTGCCACCCACCCCCAGCCAATAGTAATCTAAAAAATCCTTGGATATTTGGTTGCATTTGGTTTATTCCTATCTTGTTTACTCTTCACATTTTGCTTTTTATGGTCGTAGGGTGTATTGTTTCTATCTTGTCAATGTGTTTAGTTTATAAAACACTAAACCCAAAATTAATGATGTGGAAATACAAAGACTAAGGGTAATACTGAATAAAAGATGAGAAAATGCACCAACCCTCCCTTCTTTGTTGTGAATTTGAAAATTGATAGCCCACTTTATTTTGTATTATTTTCAATTTAGTATTATTAATGATCAATTCACTAGGTATTCATTGGTCTTCTCATTATGTTTGAGCTCCCTTAAGCCTATATCCCCAGTTGCCTCTTGTGAAATTATATAATTGCTACTCCATGATTAATTATTGATTGAAAATTATATCTAGTCAGTGTAACTAATCAGAATCAATATTTATGAATCAAAGTCAAACTAGCTCCTGTTAGTAAAATTTGTAAGAGCTTAACTTCCCTATTCTTACGGGTTACAGTCCAACCACAAAAATTCTTATCTGTAGGCCTTTGTTGACTATAAAGACAGATGAGTCAATCTGATGATAAGCTGTTCGATTACAATGGAACTTTTCAGAAGATGGTCATCATAGGATGGTGATCCACTTGATGAAAAAATCATGTAAGCATCATTAACCAATTAAGATTGAAATATGTGTGTTTAATTATTATCCAAATGGTATAAAACAGTTGCTCTGCTTGGAAGTTGGATCTTAGACTACTGAGGGGCCTTGGATCCAATTTATTGGTGTATGCTAGCTATACTAATCAATTGATCATACTTGGGACTTTGTACCTCAGTTTCTCTTCTTTGCAGATTTTTATTGTGACATTGCACAGGTATGGGAATGCAGTCACAAGTTCCTATGAAAAATGACTTGATTTTATCAGTAATTCATTCTCCTCTGGTACCTTAGCAATATTTCTGGAATTTTTAACCTTTACCCTTTTCATTCATCCTATTCCTAGCCATCCACTAAAGACCAGCCTACTCTTATCCCCTGAGACAATTAATAACAGTTTTATCACTCAGTCCTCACATACCTCTCTAATGCAATTGCCGTGTGTTTTTCTATGTTGAGACTCTGTGCTCTTTCTTATTTCCTTACAGTATAATCTCTTAAAAGGCAGGACTTCCATTTTCTATAAGCTTTCTATGTCCCTCGGTACAGTGCTTTCCCCAGAATAAATACTTAAATGGTTGTTGTGTTCCACTGAATTAGGTACTTGAAATATTTTTGAAATGAAAGTGTAAATTAATGCTAATTCAGGAACACCATGGCTGCCAATGTTATTCTAAGGTTTCTTTACATATTTACTGCTCAACCATCTTATAGAATACACATGAAGATGACTCTGCTCTGATTGCCAAGTCCTTGGACCTCAATTTGGGCACTGATGGGAAGGGGTGTGGAGCATTATACCACTAAGGCCTGAGAGAGCAGCATTAGGAAATGTGAGAACTCTCCTTAATCTGAGGAAGTGGTGGGTAACTGACTCCTACTTCATTCCCCAGTACAAGAGAATAGATTAGACAATTTGCCTGAACTTTCTTCTAATCCCAGCTAAAATCCCAATTTCCCCAGGAAGCCTTTCCAAATCCCCATTAATATTGACACCTTGCTTCTATTGATTATTTCCAGTTTCTCCTCTAAGGAACATATATATATATATATATATATATATATATATATATATATATATATATGTAGTTGTTTACATTTGACTCCCCCATTGGATTATGAACTTTTTGAGGGCATAGATTATCTTTTTTTTTCCTGTCAAATCCCCAGAGTTTAGTACACTGCCTGCCATATAGTAGGAACTTAATAAATGTTTGTCATTTGACTGACAGAAGGGTACATGATATCAAGTATTGTCCTATGGTCTAAGGTGCATTGTGAATAATATACAGAATTTGAAGTCAGAAAGAACTGGATTTTGCTCTGTCAGATTCAGTTTCCTCATTTGTAAAGTGATAAAGTACCTGCAGTGTAGCATTTTAGATTAAAAGAAATCATGGTGCCTTGAAGGCCTTGGATTCAAGTCTTGACTCTAAAAAATACTAATTTTGTGACTCTGAGCTACTCCACCTCTCCATGTCTAAGATAACTTTCAGGTCTATAAATTGCAACATGGGTGTGGATATGTTTTAAGAGAATGGCTTTGTTTCTTAGGAGTCCACATTGGTCTAGTCTAATATAGTACCTGAAATAATCTATACCAGAGTTATTGAGAGGATCAAAATAGACAACGTAGCTAAAATTGTCAGCAAATCATTTACAGGGTGGACCAAAAGTCATGATGTTTTAATAACTTTTTGAAAATTATTTTTCATTATTTCTCATCATTTATGAGATTTGATTTTTTACACATAATGTAAATTCATTTCTGATATATGTTATATAATGCTGCAGTATTATAAATTAAAAACAAAAAAGTAAAGGAGTTATTAAATACTGAATCCCCTTTGTGACTTTTGGCCCATCCTGCAGTATGTAAAATGTCAGTTAGCATTAGTCTCTGAGTATTTCCTTGAAGAAGTGCTGTGGAATCTAGTTTCCATACTAGAAAGAAATAAACCTAGACTGTTTAATAAGGTTATAAAAGTAACTCATCACTGAAAAGGCTGGAAGGTTGTTGAGGGTTTCACATTGGAGAAAAATATCATTAAATAGCCTAGTCCCCTTTATCCAAAGATAGTAGAAACTAGGATTTACCAGTATGGTGCTAGAACCCCCATTGTCTGGCAGACATTGCAAATGGTACAAGGCATCCTGAGTTCCCCTCTAATCCAAAAGTGTTGATCTTCTTACATGAGAGTTTTCAGCTGTCTCTGGATGAAAGCTGGATTCAGAAACTGAAAGTGATCGAACACCTGACCCTGAAATTGGGATGATGAAATGAGTATGGACCCAGAAAAAAAAGGAGATGTTTTCTGGAGGCTGAGAATTTTGTGATATAGGGGTGGCTCATTAGAGAGAGATAATTCACCTGTGTCCAGCTCTAAAACCCAAACTCCCTGTTCTAATTTCTAGCCTATCCAATTCAGTGGTTACCTCTTTAGGGAGAGATAAATTCAGTTCTATATAGTGTGTTGTGAGCTATTGGGCAAGTGAAGAATGTAGCTCTTCAGGTGAAGAAAAATGAAGAAGTAAAAGAAATAGAAAAGAGTAGGGTCAGGGAAAAAAATTTCATGAACATAAAAGGAAATTTGCAAACAACATATATTATCTCATTAGAAAAATATATTTTAGAACAAGAGTTCTTAAACATTTCTTCCATAGACCCATTGGCAATCTTGCTAACCTTATGGTATTCTCAGAATTTTTTTTAATAATTGAAGGAAATGCTAATTTTCAGTTATAGGTTAGTGGAGAAAAAGTAATTTTCTCCCATACAAGTCCATATTTCAAATTCATCTACAGACTCCTTAATGTTTCAGGTTAAGAACCACTATTTAGGGATTTTTTCCCTTTCTAATTCAACAGTACAAATGTGTTCACTAAAAATTTAAATGAAATAAGTTCTTGTTCTTTGGCTAAGTTGATTAGAACTGAATTAATAGTTATAATTTCATGATTTCTCATGAAAACTTCAGCAAAGATTGGGATGAAATTAACTTGCATCATCTTCATGGATTATGGAAATATTGACTACTGGCATTCCTCAGTGCTGAGAAGCAGCTCACTTTAACACAGATTCTGCTATCCTGTTTAGAATCACATGCCCCATAAGAAAGGTGATATATGATGCATCATTCCCAGATCAAAAATCCAATACTTTTAGAGCTAGAGGATACCTTAGAGGTCATCTAGTATAGCCCTCTCATTTTTATTTATTCATTTATTTTTTTGGTGAGGCAATTGGGGTTAAGTGACTTGCCCAGGGTCATACAACTAGTAAATGTCAAGTGTCTGAGGCCAGATTTGAACTCAGTTCCTCCTGAATTCAGGGCCAGTGCTCTATCCACTACACCACCTAGCTGCCCCTATCTCATTTTAAAGATAGTGAAATTTAGGACTAGATGGATTCTAGTTGTCTAATGGCACACAGTTACTAAGTTACAGGGCTAGGATTCAAACCCAGGCTTTAGAATCATAGGATGATAAATCTAGTGTTGGGAGGTACCAGAGAGACTTTAAATTCCATCCCATATTGCAGATGAGATACTAAAGTCCTAGAGAAATTCAGTGAATTGCCCAGTGTTACATGGCTAGACATTACCTGATGTAGGGGCCAAATTTAATATGTGGAAAGTTAACTGGGTAGCTTGCTGTAATATTGAGGTTCAGAAAATAATGAGGAGGGGCAGCTAGGTGGCACAATGGATAGAGCACCGGCCCTGGATTCAGGAGGACCTGAGTTCAAATCCGACCTCAGACCCTTGACACTTACTAGCTGTGTGACTCTGGGCAAGTCACTTAACCCCAATTGCCTCACCAAAAACAAACAAACAAAAAGAAAAGAAAACATGAGAGACATCTAGGTCCAAAACTTCCTCCCCTCCAAACTGCCTTTTTAGATATTTCTCCCAGGCCAATAAAAAAGGAGCTTAACAGCCTCTTTTCCACAAACGAATCAGGTTTTATTAATGGCAATAAAACACACATGAAAGGTGAAATTAATAAAGTCAAGGACAAGGGAATAGAGAAAAATAAAAATGGATAACCCCCAACTCTAACAAAAGCCTGTACAATCCCCAACCTCGCTTCCAGCTCAGTTAATTCAAAGAGCCGGTCTCGTTTTATTAACTTACCACCTGGGGTCCAAAATTTCAGTAGGAGACAGCTGTGCAGCCAAGGCCCACAGCAGAAATTGCCAGGAAAAACCTCTCTCTTGTCTGCTCACTGAAGCTCCCCTGACTGGAAAAGGACTGAGCTCCCCTCAGCAAGTGTTTACTCTCCATCCCCCAAAAGGGAGGTCCTTCAAACTGCATGTGGAGAATGGTTCCCCTGCTGACATCAGCAGTATATGTCTCTCAGGGCAGGCCACATGTGGCCCATATCCAATCATCCATCATCCCTAGTTGGTTTCTCAAACAGTACTAGGTCATTCAGGTGAGACCCCCTAGGTGTTTGCCAAATGCCATTATTTTACCACACTGAGATGGGATTTAAATCTAGGTATGCTTAAAATAGTCTTGTTGTACTAGCACCATTGTACCTCTCTCCTCCTCCCCTCTCTGCAATATTACAAAACAATTACAATAATTCACATTGCTAGGGCACTGTTGATGAGTCACTTTCTTCATTATGGCCCTATGTATATTCTCTCTCTCTTTTTGTGTGTGTGTGTGTGTGTGTGTGTGTGTGTGTGTGTATGTGCTCAAGTGAGCAGGAAAACAGATTTCTATATATGAATTCCTATTGAAGGACTATTTTTTGTAAAAACTTCAACCATGCCTTCTGACTTCCTTCAAATCTCAGTTACATTCTCACCTTCTGTAAAAAGTCTTTCTCAATCCTCTTTCATCTCTCTCCAATGTATCCATTATAGTGCTTGTTTGTATATACTTGTTGACATATTCTCACCCCCATTGTAACTGTGTACTACTTGACAATAAGGACATTTCCTTTCTTTTTTTCTGGCTCTTAGACCAGTGCCTGGCACATAGTAAGTACCTAATAAATGCTTCTTGACTAAGTCAGGTAGGGAACCTAGTATACAGAGTGCTGAAAATGGAGTCAGGAAGACAAATTCAAATATGGACTCAATAGTACTATCTCTCAGGTTTTTGTGATGATCAATGGAGTCAATATCTTTAAAGTGCTTAGCACATTGGGTAGCACATAGTAAGTGTTATATATTGATAATTATTATTATTGACTGACCAAGATATCATTGACAAGATCCTTATGCTAATCACTTTAGGGTCTATGCCCACAAATAATATAAATATTAGGAGACAAGTAGCTTAGGAAGAATGGTAAAATAGCATCCCTTAAAGACCAAGGGGAAGGGAATAAAGATTTATATAGCACCTACTATGTGCCAGGCCCTGTGCTAAGTGCTTTTTAGAAATAGTATTTCATTTCACCTTTAGGGAGGCACTATTATTATCCCCATTTAACAATTGAATAAACTAAGTGAAATAGAAGTTAAGTGATGTCCCCAGGGTTACACAGCTAGTATATGTCTGAGTCAGGATTTGAACTTGTTCTTCCTGATTTCAGATCCATGACTCTACCCAATGGGCTGTCAGTTGCCTCTAGAGCAAACTGAGTATTATCATTATTTTATTAATAGCAGTAGCAGCAGCAGTCATACTCATGGTAGTAGTAGTAGTAGCAGCAGTAGTAGTAGTAATATTGATGTTAGTAGCTAGGTTAATCAGCTTCTGGCTGGCTTGCCAAAACTGTGGGGACCAATTTTTAATTGGGGAGTGTTAGCTAAGTGGCTTGCTGCAATATTGGGGCAAGGAAGGAGACAGACAGCCTCCCTCAAAACAGAGCAGGATTTATTTAACAAGAATGAACTTTAAAAAACACAAAGAGGATCAGTAGGATTAAGGGAAAGAAAATAAAATGGGGAAAGGGAAATTATACAACCTGAACAATACTACTGCCCAGTAATCAACTGAGAACACACAGTAGCATCCTATAACCTTCCAGCTTCAAGCTAAAATGGCATTCTTCCCAGAAAACCCCAGGCTGACCACACACAGCCCCCAGCCAAATGGCTGGCTGCTCTGACAGTCACATAACTGCCCTCACTAGGCTTCCAATCATTATAATTTTGCCAGGCCCATGTAGGCATCCGCAAGTGGTGATGATGTAAGGTGCCAGCGCCACAGTGACAGATACAACCAGTGGGTGGAGCATCGTTCTGTTTGTGGAGCCCCAGAGACCAGTGCACATGCCGAGTTTTTTTTTTAAATTCTAGCCAAAAAATGGGGTCATAAAAACCTCAAATAACAATTAATTCTTTATAGTAGCTAACATTTATATAGCATTATTTTTCATGATTAATACTCATCGGTAGGCAGAGACGTCAGATAGACAATGATAGGATGGATAGTGGCTTCAATAATCTTACATGTTTGGTAAAATCAGTTAAAATATTCTAATAAAAGAAGCAATGGATATGCTTCTAAATTGGCATTTCTCCATTGCAGAGTAGTAAAAAGACTGCTCTGAGAAATTCTTTTTAATTTTCTCTAGGAAAGAGAATATTTGTCTTTCTCTTACCATTCCTATTTCCCTCTAATTGTCCTTTTTTCTCCTCTTTTTGAAGAAAAAAATATTTTTGTCTATATTTGTTAATATCAGAGGCATTATGTGCACTGAGTAAAAAAAAATAGAAATCTGATTAAGACTCTAAGGACCTGGGTTCATGTTTCTGTGTCAAAACATACAGGTTGTGTAACCTTGGATAAGTTATGTGAGCTCTCTTTTTCCAACTCTACAAAGTGAAGGGTTTAGACTAGATCATCTCTAAGGTAGCTTTCAACATTAACATTCTATGCTCCATTTTCAGTCAATCACCAAGAATACAGATAATTTGTTACTTTTATTCAGCTCACTCCAATGTGTATAGTTTAGAAAATCAGATGTGTATTTGATAATTGACTCATTAAATCTCTTTAAATGTGGAATTAATTAGGCAAGCCCCATAGATGCTACACAACACATGAGAAATATGGAATTCTGTGCAGTACAATCAAAAAGAAGTGAGAAAGAATGAGGAACCTTATTTAATTGTGTAGCTGTGAATAACTGGAAAGAGAAAATATTTGTTATTTTCAAAATCTGTTATGAACACAAGCAAAGCAATAATGCTACCCCTGTGCCATTTGTTATCAAGGGTCCTTATCAACAGCTTTAAGTTTACATCAAAAGTTATGAAAACAAAACATAGCTCTCTAAAAAATGATTGATGTTCAATAGCACCTAGTGGACACAAATAACACTATGTAATTTGACTCCTCTCTTCTCTCTATTTACCACATCTCTCTTGGTTGTCTCATCAACTCCTTTTGGGTCACTTGTAACTTCTATACAGAAGACTCCAAATTCTACATATTCATGATGTTTAAAGTCTGTGTGTGTCCTTACCTGCCCCCCCCCCGTGTGTGTGTTTGTGTGTGTGTGTGTGTGTGTGTGTGTGTGTGTGTGTGTGTGTGTGTGTGTGTGTGTGTGTAGGGGGGAGAACTAGCTAAGTTTACTTATAAATTCAGCAACAGTTTAGGCTTTTACGCATTTATTAAAGTATATTAGAGCTTAGCAAAGAGAGAGAGAATGCTGCCTTCCCCTAGCTATCCAAGAGACTCAGTGCACTGGAAGCCCCCTGTCGAACCAGAAGAGGGGCCATACCCACAGACGGCTCCAAGTTAATTGGCTGGTAGCATTCAAGTCCATTGATTGACATGACTTACAGGCAGTCCATGAATTTCTGGTATGCCAGCCTGACCTTTGAAATCTCAGAAAGGTCACCTCATGCTTTCTCAACAGGGGATGGTACCCTGGTTCTCACAGATCCTACTCTAATTTCTCTCTTGAACTCCAGTGCTACATCATCAAATTCTTGTTGGGTTTTCTTACTGCATGTGCCTTAGGCATTTCAATGCCTACTCATCCAACATGAGCTACATTATCTTCACCTCTGAATTGGGTTCTCTGGCAAACTTTTCCATTTTCTTCTAGTCATGAATGTTCTCCATCTCAGAGTTATCTTTGCCTCTTCATGCTTCTCCCTGCCATTCCAAATGTGGATCTGTTACCAAGTCTTGTCAATTCTACTTTGACATCTTTCTGCACCTGTCTCTTGCTCTCCACTCCTGGTTTTACCACCCTTGTGAGTATTCATTATCTCTAGCCTTCTAATCCTCCTTCCTTCTAGTCAATTCCTTATTCAATACATCTTCCCTATAGCTATCAAAATAATTCACCAAAAACAGAGGTCTAACCCAAGTGCTATCCTGTTTATTATTTTTTATGTTCTGTGACTTCCTATTTCCTCTATGTTAAAATATGTGCTGCTTAGCCTGGCATTTAAAGCCTTCCATTATCTGTTTCCAGTCCACCTTTATTTTTCCCATTGTTGTGATTTATTATATGAAGTCGTTAAGGATTTTGAAAACTTTACTTCATGTCACTCCCTTTCACACCTTCTAAATTCTGTGGATATGCTAAAGTCAACATTCCATCTCCCATATCTTCCTGAAATGTACCCTCTTCCTAATCCCCAGAAAATCCTCAATTTCCTTCATACCTCAGCTTAGATGCCACTGTAGGAAGTGTTTCCTGATTCCCCCATCTTGTTAGTGCTTTCTCTGTCTAAAATTTTCAAATCATCTTATGCTTGTCTTTCAGTGTAGAGGTTATATCTCCCCAGCCTGTGACCCCAGTAGAATGTAAAGTCCTTGAAGACAGAAGCATTTTTTTCCTTCTTCTTGTTTTTATATCTACAACACAAAGTGGTATGTAAACTAAAACAGGCATATTAGACATTGGAAACTGTTTATTGAATTTAATTCAATTCAGTTTAACTGAACATCATACCAACTTTGTGTGGTAAACAGGGTAGATATGAACCTTCCCATATTACAAGATTTAGAGAAGTTTTAAGTAAGTTTCCCAAGTAAAAGCAACTAGAGAGTGTTAAATCTGAGTCTGTTACCCAGATCTCCTGACTTTAAGCACAGTGCTCTTTCCATTGTTTCTTGGTAGTCTAACAGAATATCTTGTTTATCCTATTACCTTCAAATGAGATTTTCAACAGAGCTGAGAGAAGTACATTCCCAATCTCTTCAGGAATGCATGACTATAATTGTGATCCAAGTTCTGTACTCTTTACAGCATGTTTCATATGGCATTTCTGTAATGGAAATGGAATCTTTGGGGCATGCTTAACTAATTCAACTTTAAAAGAGATTTAATTAGTCATTTATCTAATAAACATCCAAATTCATAAACAGTGCACATCAGAATGTGTTGAATAAAAGTTGCAAATTGCCTATATTCATAACAGATGATTGAAACCTCTTTAAAGGAATGCAAATGCAAAATCATTTCATTTAGAACTCTAAGAGAAAAATGGCAATTAAAAAAAAGAAAAAATTAGAAGTGTTTTTAGGCACAAGAGTGCATATGGGAAGTATAATGGTCATATTTGCCAAAAGAGGCAATCCCACATTGGAAAGAACATTATGTTTAGAGTCATAAGACCTAGAGATTCCTAGGTCTGATGCTTATTACCAATGTGCCTTTGGATAGGTCACTTTTTTGCTACTGGCATTATTTTCTTTATATGTTCACTGGTAGAATTAGACTAGATATAATACAAGGTGTCTTCCAATTCCAAATTTTCATCCAATTTAGCCACCAGGCCCCCTAGAGACAGTGTTAGTATTTCAGTTAATTTGACCTTTGATAAGAGGCAGCCTTGTGCTAGGATTAGAGAGCTGGTGTTAAAAAAAAAATCTATTCAATCTTGCCTTTTATACATGGATTCTCATGGACCCAAGGAGAGTCAGAATGGTCAAAACCATTTTCATAATATTGCTAAGATCTTTTGATTTATTTATGTCACATATTGATTGCTATAACCCACATAAATTAAACTTCTTGAGGAGGTTTGTGGTTTCATGTGAAATTCTCTTTTTTATTGTACTACATTATGGAAGGGCTTGTCTTATTCCATAAATTAAAAGAAATAAATTTTTTAAAAAGTAACTGGAAGAGGATTCAAACTCAGGTCTTCATGAATCTAAAAGAAAAAAAAAGGAAAAAGAGTGTAAAGGGTTGCTAAGGCAAAGAGAGAGAGAGAGAGAGAGAGAGAGAGAGAGAGAGAGAGAGAGAGAGAGAGAGAGAGAGAGAGAGAAACTGTGCTCTGGAAAATACTTGCTATGTGACCCTGGTCAAGATAATGAAATTCTTAGTGCTTATGCAAAAGTCCCAAACTGTAAGCTACTGAGAAATTGCTGATTTACATCAATGGAGGCATTTTCCTCAACTGGGCATTGCCTATACCAAACACCGGTCCATTTCCTAACCTAGTATCTAATGTGTGACATAAACAAATAATTAAAAAGTAACATATAAGAATAATCATCAATCATTAAGCACATTTAAATGCTGTTTGTCAGTCACGTGCTAAGCATTAGGGATATAAAGTAAAAAATAAAGCAGTCCCTACCTTCAGTGAACTTAAAAATTCCAACAAGGCAGCTGAGGTGTACATTTCTACAATGTGCATGCATATCCATAACAAATACAATAAGAACACAAGGTAATTTTTGGAGGAAGTGTTCAAGGAACTGAGGGGAATCTGAAAAGGTTTTTTCTTTTTTTGGTAGATATTATAATTAAACTGGAACTTAAAGGAAACAAGAGATTCTGAGAAGAAGAGTTGAGGTAAAAAGTGAGAGCATTCTAGGCAAGTGTGACAACCAGTGCAAAGGCACACAGATAGGAAATGAGAAAATTAATAACAATAAGAACAACATCAATAATAGTGATTCATATCCATACTATGATTTCCTTATAAGAATCTTATGATAAAGAGAGGACATATATCATACATATGATTGAGAATATAAAACTTATATTCATGGACAGGGTGAATTTTCCAAAGGTGACAAGATTTTGAATCAGTGTACATGCACACAATTTGCTTTGTGTGGCTGAGTCAGAAAATCATTGTAAGTTTCATTCAGGGGTATGCTGGTGAATGTTTAATTTGTTTGGGGCAGTGATGTACAATTGAGAGGACACTTTTAAGTCCAATATGAATTTTAAATATTTCCCCTAATACTTTCTTGGTCTAAAAATGAACAAAACAATAAACTATTTCCTGATTTTTAGCATTTGCCTTTTTCTGAAGCATAAATGTTCAAATTAAAAGTTTAGTGATCACTTGTTACAATTTCCAACATACAGTTGGCCCCACCCATGATTATGCCTGAAAATAAAGGCCATCTGTGGAAGAATACTGACAGATGCTGCAATAAAAAAACCTGGAGATTTGGTAAATGAAACAGAGTTGACAAATTGTCACCTTATCAGCAATCACAGATATCTTGAATTTAAATCTCTGCCTAAAACTCAGTACTTAGATTTTGACACAAATCAGCATATCAAGGATTGATGACTTCATCAGGATGGGAACTCCCTCCTTTAAGATAGATAAGAGCCCAGCTATACCTTCCTCTTTGTTGCTTAAGTTTTACAGGAATTAATTTATTTGCCTACGGTCATCAGCTAGTAAATGTCAAGGAAATTATTTTATTCTGGGTTTCTTTGTGTCTAACTCTAAAACCCTAGCCATTATGAATATTACCTCTGACTATAATGGGATAAACCTAGCCTGAATTTGTGTTTATGATTGTTCTCCTACCAACACAGATCCAGCTTCCTCAACCCCATGAAAAAACAAAAACAAAACAAAACAAAACACCAGCAACAACAAAACACCTTTCAATTACTTAATCATGAATACACATCATGTAGCCTTCAGGTAGGTAAAACCTAACACTTAAATCTCTGAGATTTAATGGCATCAATATTTAAACTAAACCAAACCAAATCTTAGAACTGTGGTTCTAAGATATGGAATTTTAGGATTTTTGTGTCCTTAAGACACCCATGATTAGAAAATGTAAGTGATAAAAATAAAGAAAAATAATCAGAAGAAAAAATAAAAGAAAAAGAAAAAAATCAAATGGAAGTGATAAAAAGGAGGAAAACAGAGAGTAGTGATGCTAAAAATGTAACTAACAGGGCAGCAGGTGGCACAGTGGATAAAGCAGCAGCCCTGGATTCAGGAGGACCTGAGTTCAAATTCGGCCTCACATACTTGACACTTACTAGCTGTGTGACCCTGGGCAATTCACTTAACCCTCATCGCCCTACCAAAAGAAAAATGTAACCAACTACCTCAGTAACTCTGGGAATATTGAAACAGCCTATTATATGTCCCACCCTTTCATTTTTTCCCCCATCTATCCCATTCTTAATTCCACTACCTGCTTAATCTTCATCATTTGCAAATCTTATCATTCCATTGCCCTGCTCAGACCATTCTTTGATTTCCTCTGGTCTGGCATTCAAATGTTTACAAAATTTTCTACCTTGTTGCATGCTATAGTGACTCACATACTCTACCCACTTGCCCAAGTGGAGAATATTCCTGGCTCACACATGTCTTATGTTTTCCTGACAAGTCCACACTTATGACTTTCCTTATGGTTAGAATGATAATTCCATAAGACAGCAAAAATAATCTTTATATGGCACATCCATGTATATCACCCACACAATCCAGTCTAAGAAATTGTTACATGCCTATGAAATGACATTCAACTATCCATTAGGAAAATCAATTTTAAAAAGTCCTAGGGGCTAGCTAGGTGGCACAGTGGATAAAACACTGACCCTGGATTCAGGAGGACCTTAGTTCAAATCTGGCCTTGGACACTTGACACATACTGGCTGTGTGACCCTGGGCAAGTCACTTAACCCCCATTGCCCCACCAAAAAAAAAATCCTGCTTTCAAAAAGTTTACATTTTCCTGTGGACAGGGAAAGGGCATATGCCACGTAAACAGATAAGTATATACATCATATGTTGAGGAAACAGAAAACAATAACCACTAGGAAGATCTGGGGAGACTTCCATTAGAAGGTGGTACATGAGTTAAATTCAGGAAGCAATTCCCATAGATTCAAGTCAGAATTGATCTCTCTCTCTCTCTCCCCTCTCACACAAACAAACACACACACACACACACACACACACACACACACACACACATATATATATATAACATGCACAATACTGATATTTTGTTTCTTCTCTTAGTGCTTGAGGATGTTTTGTTGATTTGATTTGAACCCTCAGAAGTAGTTGTAATTATGTACTTATGCTTGACTTTAGCATTATCAATATTTGTAAGATTGGAAGCTCCTTAAAAGTAGGGAATATGCATTATTCATTTTTTATACTGAGCATCTAGTAAATATCAATTCCATAATAAATGCTTTATGAATGTTAAATAAAAGAAGCAGAAATTCTAGAATGTTTTTGCTTTAATTGCCAGAAAATTATCTAATATATTAAATATTTGTTTTTCATGAATTATAAAAGAAAGCAATAATTACTAAAAATCAGAGTAACAACTGAGGATTTTTATACTTGGAGTAATTACTAACACCAAACCTAGAAAAAAATGACAGATGGGCAGAGGAGATTGGGACACCAATCCTTTCAGTGATCTGTAGACTATGCAGACAAAACTATTCAAACAAATACTATTAAAGACTGCTGGTAGGGAGACTGAGATGTGGGGCATCCAGGAGAGTAATATGGGATGAAGACAGAGTTCTAGTCTGGCCTATTCTATACTTTTTTTTTTCATTTTAACTAATTATGCTTGATAATTATGTCCTAAGTTCTCTTTTTTTTCTATGCTACTGAAAATGTACCTTATAAAGCCCTCTAAATTAAGTGCCCTGGAACAAAGCCCCAGTTGTCCTTGTCCTAGTTACAGCATTTCAATAAGTCTTCATGACATGACAGTCACACTGCAGTAGGAGCTGAGGAGAATTTTGCAGATGAAATATTTAGAATTCATACAAATATTCCAATTATTCTCTAATAGTATTCTTGTTTTGTTTTTTGTTTTTTTTGTTTTTTGGCAGGGCAATGGGGGTTAAGTAACTTGCCCAGGGTCACACAGCTAGTAAGTGTCAAGTGTCTGAGGCTGGATTTGAACTCAGGTACTCCTGAATCCAGGGCCAGCGCTTTAACCACTGTGCCATCTAGCTGCCCCAATAGTATTCTTAATAAACATAATTTAGAAATGTGGGTAAAATAACAAGAAAACATTAGGTGTGTTTGCAACTATTTGAATGCTAGCCAAAGATTATTCATTAATGGAAAGATGTGAATCTGAAAAGAAGTTTCTAGTGAATTGACCCATGTAAGTAGCATTGGTACTGTTCTGGTCAATATGTCTTAATGACTTGAATGAAAAACTAAATTATTTCTTTGCTAAATTGGCAGATGCCTTGATGTATGGAAGGATGGCTCCCACATTCAATGTCAGAGTCTGGAACCGTAACAATCTTCAGAGGCAAGGTCAATGGATCAAAATGTTGAGGAGATTGGAAATTTAAGTTCTAGATTAATTATTATAATATTTAATATCACAAACACAAAATGGAACAGGCATGGTTAGAGCAAAGTTACTGTGAAAACTTCATCAATTTTCATTCAGTACATGTGAGCAGTGTATAATGGACTCTTCTAAAGCAAATGCTATCAATGCTTACAGGAAGAAAAGCAGCTCCACCAAGATACCTAAAATATATGTACTGATCTTTCTTTTTTCATATGATCTTTATTCTCTTTTGCCTTTATGTATTTAACCTTAAAGTGTCAGTTTATCTCTAAGTGACTTGAAGGGTTTATGTAGACTTATGGAGAATAGAAGATAAGATGTACTCCCAGTGAGGATAGCTGTATAGATTCTCCTCAAACTCCTACTCCTTCCCCTCCTCCTCTTTGTCCTCCTCCTCCTATGCATTCACATTTCTATAGTTCTCTATCACTAAGAAAATATTTCTCTAACAACAACAGCATTATGAGGTAGACAATAAAGCTATTATTATTATTAGACGTAGTATGGCCTAGAGAAAAACTCATTTTGAGTCAGGCAAGAACTGGGTTTGAGTCATGTGTCCAACAGTTACCAGTTGTGTGACCATATAGAACAACTCTCTGAGCCTTACCTTGATAGTGTTTATTTATGTGGTGTCGTTGTTGTTAGAGTTGTGGTCATTGTTGTGTTTATGTCCAGGCCTATTTCTGAATCTGCATAGTGAAATTCTGGCATGGTACTCATCTACATCAATGAATATCATGAACTCTTCTACAACTTCTGCTTTTAATGAGTCAATCTCTTAGTCAATAAGATTTTACTAAGTTCCTACTAGGTGCCAAACACTACGGTAATTGCTAGGAATCCAAAGAAAGGCAAAAAACTACCTGCTCTCAAGAAGCTCACAATCTAATGTAGTGAGTCTCTTGATAGCTCTGAGAAATTGAGGTATTTGCATGCCCTATAGTTAATATATTATAATTATATGATATAAACATATTGTCAGGAAAATTTTTAAGTCCGACGGAAGAACAAAAACAACAAAGTTTCCAGGCTGAAGCAAATAGGTTTATTGAGAGAGGGTTAGTCCCCCAACAAAGCCAATAGGTTTATTGAGAGAGTTTTAGTCTCCCAATAAATCCAATCATTCAGGAATTGGACCTGAACGACCCAGAATTACACAATCCATGGGTTTATATACCCTTCCAAAGTTACACTTGTACAGCATTATATCATTAGTTGTGCTTCTAAAATTAAAACATATTCTTAGAAAATATCAGAAACTACCTAAATGACCATAAATGTCAGCATTATGATGACAATAGGGTGGGTCATTGTCAGGCCACTGGTCAGCACCGTGAACTCTTTATAGAAAAGTATGTCACTCGTGATTATTAAAATATAGCATTGCTGACTACTAGATCTTGTGATATTACCTAATGCTTGACATTGGAAAATTAGGAAATATGAGAAAAGACTTAATCTTTTGACCTTATGTAATCTAAATATAATAATAGCTAAATATAATAAATCACAATTTTTTAGTTGATATATTGATTATTATCTTAATCCAATCACTTATAACTATGGTGAATCTCTTATAACTAAGGGATGGGGAAAATCTCATTCACAATATAGTCTGTATTTTAATAGTATAAAATATCATATAATATATAATATACAGTATGGCTTCATAGGTAATATATTTCAGAGGCAGAACTTGACCTCAGGTTTCTGGATTCAAAGGTTGGCATCACTTTCTACTATACTATGTTGAAAAGATGTGTATTCACCTAAATTAGAAATCCCTGATGGATAACCACTCACTAGGAAAGTTGGATGGAGAATTATTTTTTATATCTGGGAAAAAGATAGTCTCCTATGTCTATTATAACTTTGAAATTTTGTAATTCTGTGAATCTTATGTCAGGTATGCAGCTTCTATTGATTTTATTATTTCCTCTTTTTCTCACTGCCCTCTGTCTACCATTGAAATACCTATCTACTTTTTACAATTTTATTTTATATATTTTATCAAAGAAAGTCTCAATATATGCATAGGCCAGTAAGCCAATCTCAAAAACAGACTTTATAGAAATGAGAATGTTGATAAATGAACTCATAGTTATGTGTCTTCTCTACTGCCATTTTATTATTTTTAATAAAAATAGCAACTATGATCTTTTCTATCCTTCTGGAACATTCCCTTCTTTGATAAAGCTTGAAAATGGATTCTTGTTCCACTTCCACCAAGGATTTTCTCTCTCTATATATATATATATTTGTTCAGGTCAGTTCATCCTGACTTCATTCTCTTGAATGTAATTTCCATTTCTTATATAGCACAGAGATAAAACTATAGGATTGGATAAAACAGAAAAAGGAATAAAAACAAAATCTACCCCAAACTCAGACTCGTCATGGTAAAGTGATTTACCCAACCTATTTCTATGAAGACAGTGTCAGAAGCAAGATTGTAATTCGTGTTTTAGAGCCCAAATGTGGTGATTTCACTTTATTCAATGATAAGAGATTCTCTTTCACATCTAATTATCCTCTTTCCCATTCCATCGTTAAAATTTCTTTTTATCATCTGTTTTGTTTCTCACCATACTTTGGCTGGTTTATATGTAATAAATTAATGGAGATTGTTAATTCATTCATTAAGCATTTAGTATATGCAAGGCCTTTAGGAAGATACAAAAGTTAATAAAAAATACTTATTACTTTCATGGGATTTACAATGCATATGATGAAATAACTATAATAGCAACTAAATATATGTGTAAGTGATATAAGGGCATCCAAGTGGTGCATTGGATAGAGTGCCTGTGTTCAAAGAAGTGATCGAACTGCTCAAGGTCACAAATATGATTAGTAGTTGTAACAATTGGAGTGACACCACCTGCTGGAGAGTTACTGTAGGAAAGCTTGGCCATGACGAGAAGGCATCTGAGGCCAAACCATGCGGCTTTTCCTTGGCGTCGGAAGTGACATTTGCTCGTGGGTACTGTCTATCAAAGCTACCAGCCAATTAGCTTGGATCTGTGTGTGCGTGTGGATGGGATGTTCACAGTTTCACAGGAGGCTTGTGGGAGGAAGAAGGGGCAAGGCTGGCTCTCTCGCTCTCTTTTGTCAGGGCTCTTGTGGAAAGTAGACCAGAAATGTGAGCTTCCTGAGATAGATAGCTGAATCTAGGCCTCTTTCTCTCTCTATTCACCAAATTCTTATTCTCCTTAAAAAATGCTTAAAAGTCTAACTCTTGCTAAAGCTTATAATATATTGGTGACTACTCATTAGATATTTTAGAAAGACTAGCTAGAATTTTAGCCCCTTACATACTGAAGGAGGGAGGAGGTTTGGATTTGAGAGGGGGGCATTCAGTTCTTCATTGCCTTATCCTTTCTTTTTAAATGTAACTTCATTTCTCTCACAATTATGAGATGAACCATTCACAGGGTCTAATCAACACAAAAGCACAAAGTGGTAATTGTAAACAATGAAAATGGCACTTTCCATCTTGAAAGAGCAGGGGACAATTTAAGGGGGGAAACCACTATTTTATGAAAATGGCATCTAGCCCAACAGCTCTTTCAAAGGCTTGAGTGGCATAAAATTACATAATTAGTAGGAACCTTAGAGGTCATCAAGTCCAACTCTCTCTCTCTCTCTTTTTTTTTTTTAGATGAGAAAACTAAGGGCTAGAAAATTTAAATGACTTCAAATTATACAAATACTTAATGGTAGATGAGGAATGCAAACTCAGATAATTGTATTCTAGGGACAGAGTTGGAAGGCATCATCTTATCAAGCGTCCTTATTTTAAAGATAAGGAAATTGAGAGTTTAGAACTTGACCAAAGTCACATAAATAGGAATAGGACCCTGGGGTCCTAAGTTGTTGTTGTTTGCTATTGTACTATAATGCCTACTCTTATGGAATATAAACCCAGTTCCCTTTCCAGGAGAATATACTTGATATTTGATGCCTTTCATGGCCTGTGTACCTGGATACGAAAAATATTCTAATTTTAATTATAACACAATCCTCTATGAAAGCTATTAATGAATTCAGTTAACCCAGTTCAGTTAAGAGGGTAACAGAGCAAAACTATGAATGTTTATATAATAATTCAGAGATCTTTCATTCTTTTTTCTTATCTTCTTGACCTTTATTACTAAAAGCTATTATGGAACATTATTGAAGTGCTATAGTATGGGAGAAAGGGCTCTGAATTTGGAGTTAGATGTTGGGTTGAATCCAAGCTTTGCTAAGTTCTAATTGTGTGACCTTAGGTAAGTGATTTCATTTCCCTTGGTAACAGTTTCCTCATCAGAAATAGGCTTGGGGTTAGATGCCCCTTTTCCAAGTATATCCTATGAAATATGGAATATTTTAAATGGATATATATATATTTATATATATGAAGCTTTCATCTATTGATTCCTTGATTCCTTCATTCATATTTATTATTGTTCAATCATATTTCTACATACCAAACACCAGAAATTCAATTAATTTCGAATCAGTTAACATTTAATAAATGCCTACTATGTGCCAAGTAGCAATGCTCTGGGGATGCAAATGAGAAAAAGAGATGCTTCCTGCCCTCTACGAGCTTACCTACTAGTTAGGTAAGACAACACAAAAAAAGGAAGTTTAATAGGGGAGTGTTGAGAGGAAAGATGATCTTGTTTCAGGGAGTGGAAGCTATGCAGTTACTGATAGAAAATGGAGTTACTGGAGGTTTGTGATCCCTTATATAAATAACTCTGGCTTTGTCCCACATGTCATTATTCAAAGCCAACTATTCCTTTTTTTTTTTTTTGTGAGACAATTGGGGTTAAGTGACTTGCCCAGGGTCACACAGCTAATTAAGTATTAAGTGTCTGAGGCTGGAATTGAACTCAGGTCCTCCTGACTCTATTCACTCTATTCACTGTCCCCCAAAGCCAACTATTCCTAACCAAGACTGTGGGAGGAATCTTGGATCATCTAGTCTGAACTCTTTTTATTAAACTGAATCAGCAAACATTATGCATCTTCTCTTAGCTCCCATTTATGGCATGCACTAATTCTAGGTATTTAAGTAGTACAGACATAATAAACAGTTACCTGGCTAATACAAAAGTTCCATAAGTATATCTGACTGCTTTCCTTTATCATAACAAAAGAAGAGATAAATCCAGAGCCCCAAAATACCTTCGGCCTGACTCTGGAAGGACTTTTCAAGTCCAAATTGATACATTGCACTCAAGGCCATACAAATATTGCCTGAAATGAATAGCCAGCATTGAGCTAATGACTACTATGTCCCACAATTATTTGATCTTCACAACAACCCAGGGAGGTCAGTGTTATTACTATCTCCGTCTTATAGATGAAGAAGCTGAAGTAAAGAGAGATTAATGATTTGCCCAAAGTCACACGTCTAGTAATTGTCTGAGGACATATTTGAACTCTAGTCTTTCTGACTCAAGGCACAGCATTCTATCCACTGTACCATGTAGATGCTTCCTATTCTTCTTTAGCAGTAACTGTGCCTAAATCTTCTTCTTACTACTTATTGTTGCTGGGATCCATTGCTGGCACGGACCCTCTTCCCTTGACTCACTCCATTCTTACTCTTTGCCCAGGGCCATCAGAACTTCTGACTGATCTCACCTAATTTTTAGCCTCTGATTCACCCCTTGTGGGTCAGTGTGATCAAATATATAAAGCAAATAATACCGTCAGTCAAACATTCAAAGTTAAAAAACCTGAATTAGAATTAATTGATCACTTATTCTAAGCTCATAATTTTTTTCATATAAAGAAACTGAGAAATTCAGAGAATTTAGATGGCATTTTCCAAGTTTACTCAATGGCAACCCAAGTCTTTGGATGTTAGGTCCATTGTTGTTTCAATTACACCACAGTTTATGTCATGTTGATTATGTATCTCACAAAGCTTCTCTTTTCCTGATAGGCTTCATATAGTAATCTTCTTAATACAAAAAAAAAAAGATACATTAGAGTATGTTTATATACATGCACACATATATAAATATATGTATGTATGCATGTATATATGCATGTATGTTATGGAATTGCCAAAGACTCCTTGAAACAGCAAGCTCTCTGAGGGCATCTAAAATGCGATGTGATTTATAGAATTTCTCTATTCATACAACTTTTCATAGAATGAACCTATTGTATAGAACTAATGATTTCCATTTAAAAAATATTATAAATCACATGCAGGTAGGAATCACACTTCTCCTCATTATTCCCCAAATGTCTCAATATCAGTTATTTTGGTGGAAAGATCACTAGAAATGGGTACCTTATATGAAGAATAGACTTAATGATTCTTGAATTATAACTACCTTACAGGGCTATTGTGGAAAAAAATACTTCATAGACTCTGAAATGTTATAAAATGTGAATTATTATCTTTCTCATAGTTACTCTTGAACCCAAATCTTCAGCACTCAATGTTGGCCAGGGTAATCCTGTCCCAACATACCCTTAAAAGAAACTGACCAATATTGGTAAAATTGCTACACTAGTAACAATATCAGTACACATCTCTGTTCACTCTCTTGATGCAAAATGTAAGATAGTGAAAGTTTACAAATGGAATTGAATAATTTTAATGGATGTCCATGAAATATGATTTGTGGTCAGAGTTTACAGAAACATATCACAGTACCAAAAAACCCACTATTATTCAGAAAAGAAACAATATATGTGTACCAAAGTGTTATAACTGCACACTACCATTTTATAAATAAATCAAGGGAATCCTCTAGTTCAGTCTTTTCCCTCCCACCTCCGCCTTACTCCAAATTTTATAGATGTGGGAACTGAAGGCCAGAGAGGTGAGGTGAATTGCACTTGATAGTATGACTAATAAACATTAAAGATCCTTATTAGATAGTAAACTCCTAAAGAGCTGGTATAGTGTTTTGTGTTTGGGGGGTTGTCATGGCTTTATTTTTAAGTTCTTGAATCTCCAGTGCCTTGATTTTTTTAAAGGCCTTAATAAATGTAGAAGGAATTAAATGGAAATTATCAAAAATAGAGAAAAATTCAGGGGCAGGATGACAAGCCAATTGTCATGAATCCTAAACCCCATATACTTTCTGCTTTTCAGCATTAAATGTTTACCCTCTTGTTGTCTAATTACTAAATTAAATGAGGTAAATAAATGGGCAATATGTAGCTTATTAAAAATAGCACTCCAAAGAGGCTGAATAAATGAAATGAAAATATTTAGTCATAAGAGCATTAATACTGGGAGGATGGTGTTAAATAGTACAGATAAGAGGTGGGGGAATGTGTTTTAAAGTCAGATTTAAAAGAGTCAATGAGGCAGAATATGCAGGAAGACAGTTCCAGTGAATAACAATGATTCTCTTAAGGTTTATATGGCTTATGTGGCTGGGTTCTACAAGAAGACTTGGAATTGGAAAAGCCATGGACATAAAATGCCTATCAAGATTTCATGCTTCATTAATTTAATATGCCTTTTAATTCAAGTACAAGTAACTAAAATTGGAACCTGCTGAGAAGAAATTGCTACAGTGAGACATGAAGTGGGAAGAATGCTGGATGGGGAGCCTGGAGACTTGGGTTCTCATTCTGACTCTGATTCTTGCTACCATGTGACCTCAGGGAAGTCAGTCTCCTGGACCTTGGTGTCTTCATCTGGGAAATGAAAGCATAGGATGAAATGACCTCGAAAGCCACTCCTTTCTCTAAATCTATGATGGGATGAGTTTTTTGACTTTATAATTTCATGATGATTCCCTTGTATTAAAATACACTAATCTATGAATAGCTGCCTCTTAAAATATGCTGTTAGCAAAAAATTCTAGGAAAGGGGATTTTTGAGAGAGAAAAAGTGGAAAACATTCTTATTCAGAGAAATGACTTTTTTAGAGAGTAGTTTTGAGCTACATTTTAAATCCTTATTTTTTAAAAAAAGAAATATAATTATGAGTCAAAGATATTGAAATTGCTAATTCATGCAATTGGCAAATATTTGTTTAGTACTATAATTGACATTGTGGGAGATCTTAAGCTTTAAAGGAAGCTGTCCTTTACCCTCATGAAATTTACAGTGTAGCAGAAGAAAGAAGATAAGGATACAAATAAAAATCTACAAGTGGAGATACCCTATGACAAATGGTCAAAAGTGCGTTGCTAGTTTGGTACTGTGAAAATAGTACTGAACTGAGAGTCAGAAGATTTGTATATGGGATTTCTCACTAAGCAGCTTAGTGACCTTGCTTATATAAACATCCATATGTATATAATTCTATCTACCTATGTATCTATGTACCTATGTATCTATCTCTCTCTCTCTATCATCTATCTCTACCTATCTACCTACTATTTTTTCTAGAACTTAAAAAACAAAAAAAATTCAACAGAAAAATGAAAATATAAATACATATAAAGTAGTATTTTATTAGTCCATTTTTAATAATTATATTTAACTTGTAACATAATTATATCAAAATGTCCTTGTCTATATTTCTTTCTGCTCTCTTCTATGCCTTTTTACAAATAAATTTTTATTGATGTCCTTAGGTATTTACATCAATGTAGTTTCTCTAAATATCCTTCCTCATCTTCCCAGCCATTATATATGAATATTTTTAAAGGCAAGAAAAAAGAAAAAGAGAAGGGGGGGGGGAATCAGCAGAACTAATCAATACTTTGAAAAAGTCTGAAAACACAATATGTAACCATTGTGGACTTTCATTTATACTTGTTTTAAATGATGAATTCATGTTCTTCTTATTTTCTTCTTGTTTTATATGTCTATCACTATTTACAATCTACTTGTCCCAAAATTAAGTATTCTATTTTAACAAATAAGTTTATTTAAGTAAAACAATGCAACACATTGGCTATATCTGAAAATGTATGTCAATCTACCTGTAATCTATCATCCCTTTTCTCCCAGGAAGAGGGACACATGCTTCAGTCTCAGCTTTCTAGCATAAATTAGTGGTCACTGAATTGAGCAGAGTTCTAAAGTACTTCAAAGTCTTTTTTTGTTTGCATTTCTGTTATTGTATACATTTTTCTCATGATTTTGTTCATTTTACTCTGCATTGATTGATATGTTTTCAGGTGTCCCTGAATCCAATATATTTGTTATTTTTGCTTATAGTAATATTTTATTACAACCATATACAATAATTTGTTCATCTTGATGTCTTCAAGTACATGTTACCTGACCACTTTTCTGGGATATTGCAGGAAGGATTCATTTATTATCATTTGGATGAATCAATTAAATCAACAATTTATTAGGTTTCTACTATGTGCCAGGCACTGTGCTAAGAGGTGAGAATACAAAGGTGAAAATTAAAGAATCCCTTTCTTCAAGAAGCTTATAGTCTAATGGAAGAGACAACATGTGTGTATACATATATAAACATATACAAAATATATACAAAATAAGTACAAACTAGTTTTGGGAGGGAGAGTACTAGGATATAAGGTAGAATCAGAAAATTTGTTTGGAGGTGAGACTTAACCTGAAGTTTTCAGGAACCCAGGGTAGTAGTGGGGGAACATTCCAGGCTCCCTTTCCATTGGGAGATGGCCAATACAGAGAAGGTGGCTACTGAACTACCTTAAAGCTCGGACATTCCTTACAATAATGTGATGAAAACTTCTATTAAGGAAGAGCTCACTGGTCAAGGGTAAGCAAGGAAGTCTTTTTTTTTTTTTTTTTTTTGTAGGGCAATTGAGGTTAAGTGCCTTGCTCAGGGTCACATACCAACTAAGTGTCCAGTGTCTGAGGTCAGATTTGAAATCAGATCCTCCTGAATCCAGGGCTGGTGCTTTATGCACTGCACCACCTAGCTGCCCCAGCAAGGAAGTCTTTATGAAGAAGATGGCACTGGAGTTAGGTCTTGAAGGATAGCTAGAATTGGAATAGGCAGAGAGGGTATAAACCATCTTTAATCTGTTTATTGCCATTTGAGATAAGTTCCAAAACAATCCTAACCACAAAAGACATATCACCAATTGACTTTTTTTTTTGTGCTGTGTTGTTGCTAATGTGGAGAACTTATATTCTTTAACACTGTGTAATTGTCTTTCTTAATCTTTCATATAGAAGCTAAGCATAAAAAATGCTTCTGTAAAAACTTTGATTTGTAGGCAAGAATTCTTACTACAAGGCAGCTAGGTGGCTCAGTGTATAGAGTGATGGGCCCGAAATCAAGAAGACCTGAGTTTAAAATCAGCCTTAGACACTTACTAGTTTTGTGACCTTACCCCTATTTGCTTTAATATACTGGAGAAAGAAATGACAAAGCACTCTAGTATCTTTGCCAAGAAAACCCCAAGGATAGTATTGTTGTTCTATGGACCATAGGCTTAAAAAGAATTGGACACAAGCGAATAAATTCTTGTTATGGGTCAGGTTTCTGACTAACATATATACTTGTTTGAAGTCCCATGTTTTTAGGAGTATTAAAAAATTTATGAAATGCTAGTCCTTTGTTTGACCTATTTTTTGCGGGTGGGGTGAGGCAATTGGGGTTAAGTGACTTGCCCAGGGTCACACAGCTAATAAATGTCAAGTGTCTGAATCAGGATTTGAACTCAGGTCCTCCTGACTCCAGGGCTGGTGCTCTATCCACTGTGCCACCTAGCTGCCCCCCTTTGCTTGACCTATTAAGGGAGGCTATAGGCTTTCTTGAATGTATGCTTGGATTCAGCACCCTCTTATTCTGAATTGCTTCTGACTATTTTGTTCCATCTCAATTATCCATCATCCATATAAGTATGATACCTCATGCAGTACACTGAACATATACCTCCTCTCCTCTATTACCTTCATTGGCTCCCTATTATCTATTACATTAAGCATAAACTTCCATTCCTGCTTTTCAAGGATTTCAACCAATTTTTTATTCTTTGGCTCACTGTTCTCTATAGCTGAAGACTTATAATGGACTCTTCCACCACATTCACCCTCCATCTTCTAGTGTTAAACTTTTCTTCCTTCCTTCCTTCTTTCCTCTTCTATCCTTTCTCCTCCTCCTCCTCCTCCTCCTCCTTCTCCTTTTCCTCCTTATTCCTGATGACTTAGTTAAAAGTTCTGGGTTCTAATTCCATATTATTGGCCCTTCTCAGCTGCTCAGTCTGTGATTTGCTCTGGGCAACCCTGCATTGCTGGCCTACCTCTAGGTGCTGAGTTTGTGATCCCAGTCCACTCCTATGCTAACATTTATGCTCAGACCATTTGCCTATAGATAAAATTGATCTAGGGCTGGAAAGATTAACCAGTCTAGTTGTTATTTCAATTTCCTGATCACTACTTGGGCCAGCATTCTTGTAGTCTTCTTAAATCATTGAGTAATTGGTGATGGCAACTGAACTGTATTGCTTCTTTCTATTCTACTGTCTTGATTCTTCTCATAAATTCTGTTTTGTGCATATTCAGTATGAGTTGCCTATTTATGGCATACAATTGGATATTTCCAACAATTGTTGCAATTACAGTTCTGAAGTTGAAAAGTGTTGAGGAGAATTGGAAAGACAGAGATGTCTGCCAGAATTCATATTAGAACTCACAGGACCTTATGAGAATATAAATTAGGAGAGTCTAGAGAGGAAAGAGGACAGAGACCTGCAGTATGTCTATGTTTGTGGGTATTAGGTGAAAGATCAAAGCATTGAGCTAGGAGCTGGATAGGAATAAGAGGTCATGTAATCCAATCCTCCTCTTTTAAATATAAGTAAATTGGGGGCAGCTAGGTGGCACAGTAGATAGAGCACCGGCCCTGGAGTCAGGAAGACCTGAATTGAAATCTGACCTCAGACACTTGATATGTACTAGCTGTGTGACCCTAGGCAAGTCACTTAACCACAATTGCCTCACAAAAACAAACAAACCAAAAAACCCAAACCCAAAAATAAATAAATAAATATAAGTAAAGTAACAGCCAGAATTTGAGTGATTTGTCCAAGGTCACACATGTATGTGGCTTATGCAGCATATTTATATTGTTATCCATTTAAGCTGTTTGTTAGAAAAAAATGATTGACCTAAAGGACATCTTATTCCCCAATTATTTCAAAGAAAGTGCCTGAGGCAAAAGGAGGTATGACAATTGCTTTCAATTCTCCCTCTCTGTTACTGCTGGACCAACTTCAAGTGTTTTGTTATTTTAATAGGTGGTTACATATCTTGAGTCAGGATTAGAGCCTTCTAGCCACTTGTGTTTCATTTTGCTAATTACTTGTGAATGTGACATGCATAGTTTATGAAAGCTTCCTGTGAGGCTTTTTAATAAGCCTGGAGCCCCTCCTGAGCTTGGACTGCTCAGTCATTTAAGGAGTGATAATTACCCTGAAAGTGTTATGTAAATAATAAGTGCTTCCTGATTTCTGGGTCTTAGTTAGGAAGAATCTTTTGTGCTGACAAAGAAGCTAACTACACGTTCAAGCTTTGACCCATCATGGATTTTAAAGTGCTGGTCTCTTCTAAGTTTCTTGTTTCTACCTTTCAGGTTCTAAACTAGCTTTAAAAAAATCTTAGGTGGTTGAAAAAATTCATAATATCAGAAATATAAAGCTAGGGGTGGCTAGGTGGCACAGTGGATAAAGCACCGGACTTGGATTCAGGAGGACCTGAGATCAAATCCGACCTCAGACACCTGACTTACTAGCTGTGTGACCCTGGGCAAGTCACTTAACCCCCATAGTCCAGCAAAAAAAAAAAAAAAAAGAAAGAAATATAAAGCTAGAATGACTTGAGAGGTCATTCAGCTGCACCTCCTCTTTTTTTTCAATTGAGGAAACAGACTGGGGATGTGAAATGATTTTTCAAAGTCAAACATGTAGTACTTGGGAGAGCTGGAAGTTGAACCACTGACTTCTGATTTGGTTGGGTTGATTCGGGAATACGTACCTATAGAAGATAGGAAAACAGATTCTTTTTGACTGGTTGATACATATCACATACACACATATGCAAATATGTGTGCATGCGTGTATGTGTATGTATGTATACCATTATAAACATCTGTGTCATTTGAAGATATTTCGGGGAGCTTGTCCCTATTTTGTTATTGGAGAACTTAGCTGGGGTTTCAAATATATTGCTACTTATATATTAGAGACTATTGCACCAGTTTTGGACATTAAGCATTTATTACAGCATATCAAATGTTAGTAAAGAGAGAGCACATGGCTCCAGAATTCAGAATCCCTACATACCTAAATAGAGAAAGAAGAGAGGGGGGCCATGTGGCTGCCTTTTCTAGCATCTTAGCATCTTTTGGTTTACTGAACTTGAGGCTGGTCCATATTAAAATGAGAAGTATGTGCTGAGGTCAGAATCCAGAGGACAGACCCTCTGAGGGGAAAAGTTTTTGAGGTCAGTGTGGTTTTAATCTCTATTGTGTCTACTGAGTTAATCTGATTTTCGTTTCTAAGGACTCTGGGCTGGTTCTGAGTGAGGGGGAGTCCCTGGGTCCCCCCAAACCCCATTATTAATAATTTTCTCACACTTTTCATTAATAAATAAACACTAATGTCCTTTCAAAGTTCAATTCCTGAGATTCTATGATATATGAAATGAAAGAAATAATAAAAAATACTATTATGGTTATCATTTTTATATTATTTCTGTGTGATTAATTTTCAGGTTTTATCTCCTTTTCCCTTTGAAAGTTTTTAATTTACAGGTATGGTTTTTATTTGAATTACCACGGTCTGCTATATATGTATACCTTAATAGAACATATGAAAACATTTCATCCAGGTAAGAAACTCCCAGTTTAGGTACTTTCCCCACCTATGGACATTAAAATCCATTTGAGGCTTAGAAAGAAAGCCCTTTAGAGTTAGCTTGGAGGTTACATTGTTTGCCCATAGTCACATAGCTAGTTAATGACAGCCATTGATTAAAACCCAGGGCTTTGTGATTTCAAGCAAAACCCTCTATCCAGTGTATGGTACTGCTCTGTTTTTCTAATTTATGATTCTTTATACTTCTTGTTCTATATATAGATACATTTCATTGGGAAGTATATGAAGAGATGAAGAATTAAAAAGAAACTAGGAAACAATGGGACCAAATCATGGAGGATTTTGAATAGCAAGCTAAGCTTCTAAAAGAAAATCCTATATACCACTAGTTTTCACCCCCCCCCCAAAATGTATACTCATTTCATAAAGGAAAAAAAAAAGAGTATGTACCCCTGATATATGTATACATGGCTTTCCAAAAGTCTTAGTAAAATTTTATACTATTAAAGTTTGGATAGCATGTGACTGCATTAAAACTTTTGGAAGGTCCTATATTTGCTTATTAACAAATTATATGCATGTGCTGCTCTAGAAATTTAGAACAGACATTTCAAAGGATGAAATAAAGATAAATAGATATTTAATCGTAGAGTCTATAGGAGTCACTCAAATTTGTTGAGTAGGGGAGTCAAATGGTTAGACTGCATTTTAGAACTAGAGTATCAAATTTTCAGCTTTTTGGAGGAGAAGAGATAAAATACATAAAAGTTGGAAACCATTTAGGTAGTTATTGCAACACTCTAAGCAGTAGTTGGTGAGTTGAGAGGAGATAAATATGAGAGATGTTGTTGATGTCTGGTCAACAAATATTAAGTACCTATTAAATACCAGGCACTGTCAAAAGCAATGCAGCCTACAAAACCAAAGAAAACAAAACAAACAAACAAAAAACCCAAACATGCAAAAAAGATAGTCAAAGAATGCAGAATCTAATGGGAAACATAACATACAAATAACACAATACACATGTATGGGTGTACATACATACACATATTATACATTTATAAACATATACACATTATACATTTACATAGAAGCCCCTATATAATATGTATACACATATACACATATATGCACACATGCATATATAATCTTAGAGTTAATGTTGAAGAAAATGCTATATTGAGGGGGAAGGGTCAGGAATGAAATAATTTGTCAACTGATTGGAGAAGAGGGCTAGGAGAGAGTAAGAAGTTGAGAACAATATTGAGGTTGTGAATCTATATGATTGAAAGGAAGGTGGTATAAAATAAATAATGCATGTTGAAATGCATTACTATGAGACTTAGTTCAAGGTACTGAGATACTAATGGCTGAAATAGTTGCAAGAGGTAATAATGTGTGGAGAGGAAGAGCATTGAGCGATAATGGGTAAATGGCATGATATAATTATGTTGGAGATAGGGCATGGGTTGGCTATCTGGGGAATGTTGGCATAGAAGAGAAAGCAAAACATCTTATCAGAAAAGCAACTGATATGGAGAACAGATCTCTACTTGAAAATTACTATAAAAAGAATCTTGTTAACAATATTACAAGGAATTATCAATGAAAATTGCCCCCAAATTCTAGAACAGAAAGGCAAAATAGAAATCTAAAAAAATCCACCAATCACAACCTGAAAGAGATGCCAGGAGGAAAATTTAAGGAATATCATAGCCAAATTTCAAAGCTCCCAGGCTAAGGAAAAAATATTGAAGGCAACAAGAAAAAAAAAAGTAATTTAAATATCATGGAGCTACAAAAAGGACTGCACAAGACCTAGCAGCTACTTCACTGAAGGACTATAGGTGGTACAATACTGTACTCTGTAGAGCAAAAGAACTGGGGTTATGATCAAAGGGGAACTTACTCAGCAAAGTTAAGCATGCTCCCAAATGGGAAAAAAAAAGACATTTTAAAAATTGAAAGACTTTAGGGTTTTTGTGACAAAACACCCAGAACTTAAGGGAAAATACAACATGTAACATCCAGGAGAAACAGAAGGTAAACATTAAAGACCAATTATAAGGGACTCAATGAGATCAAAACCATTAATTCTTATATGTGAAAATAATAATAGTACTCATCATTGTCAGTAGGATCTGGGTAGTTTGAAAGAAAGACTTAGCTAAGCTGAGTATGATGGAGTGATTCTAAAAAAAAGTCATATTGTGCAGGGAGAGAATACAGAAGAATCTACTTGAGGGAGATTGGGTAGTGCTAGAACCTTACTCATCACAAATGAATTAAAGAAGGAAGAATATTTATATCTGGAAGGGTATAAAAGTCTTCTAAATTCAGAAAGAAATAAGAGGACAAGGGTATAGGGGAAGGGGAAAGGATAATGAAAGGACTTTTTGAGGGGTGGGTAGGTTAAGAAATAGGAGGCCAATTGGGTAGAAGTAAAGCAGAGGGCAGCTAGGTGGCGCAGTGGATAGAGCACCAGCCCTGGAGTCAGGAGGACCTGAGTTCAAATCCGGCCTCAGACACATAACACTTACTAGCTGTGTGACCCTGGGCAAGTCACTTAACCCTAATTGCCTCACTAAAAAAAAAAAAAGTGATTAAAAAAAAAGAAGTAAAACAGAGGAGTGAGGAGGGATAGCTAAGTAGGGTGAGAAGGATTGTGAGGAAAAATAGGAAAGGAAAACATACAAGTAATAGTAATTTAGAATGTGAATAGGATGAATTTACCTAGAAAAGAGTAATAGCAGATTAACAATTGAATTAAACAATATGTTGCTTTCAGAAAACATTATAAAAATGAATGATACAAAGATAAAAAAGGGCAAGAGCAGAATTTATTATGTAAAAAAGCAAAGACAGTAATCATGATCTCAGACAGTTAAAGTTAAAATAGATTTAATCAAAAGAGAAAAATAGAGAAACCACATTGTGTCATCAATAGTATTCAATATTGTCTTGGACCATTCAAAATAACTAGACATTATGAAATACCCGAACATATACCTGCCAAAACAGACCCAGGAACTATATTAATATAAACATGAAACACTTTTTGTACAAATAAACTCAGACCCAAATAGTTGAAGTAATATTTATTGTTTGTGGGTAGGTAAAGATAAGATAATTTTTAAAATGACAATTTTAGTGAACTAATCTATTTATTCAAAATCATAGCAATCAAATGACTAAAAACTATATTAATTAGAAAAATTATAACAAAATTCATTTGGAAGAACAAAAGTTCAGGAACTTTTTTTTTTTTTCGGGTCTATGGTGGGTTAAGTGACTCACCCAGGGTCACACAACTAATAAGTGTCAAGCGTCTGAGGCCAGATTTGAACTCAGGTACTCCTGAATCCAGGGCTGGTGCTTTATCCACTGCACCACCTAGCTGTCCCCAAAAGTTCAGGAGCTTTAAAGAAATCAGGGGGGAGGGGAGATTTAAAGGCAGTTGATTCAGTAATATCAGACCATAAATTATATTATAAGGTAGAAACATTTTTGAAGTGTAAAATGGATAATTTTGATTATTTTAAATTAAAAATTTCTTGTATAAATAAAAGCTATGTCGCTAGGAATAGAATGAATGCAAGAAATTGAGAAAAAGAGAGTTTCATGGACAATCTCTGAGATAGGATATGATTAGGTTGGAATATTGGTGTCATGTAGGAAATGATGAGTTGGTTGATTTAGAAAAACATGGAAAGACTTGGACTTATGAAGGAAGGTGTCATCTGCCTTCAGGAAGGCAGATAACCGGTGGAAATATGTCTATTATAGTCTTGCTTATATGTGTGTGTGTGTATATATACATACATACATACATACATACCCATGCTTAATTATAGTCTTCTTTGGTGGGGAGAGGGACAGGAAAAATAAAGTTAAAAGTACACAGCAGAGAACAAAGGAAACCAACTAGGAAGCAAAGAAAATCTGGGCAGCTTTGTGAACAATGTCTAGTATTTCTTATATAGGTTTTCTTGAAATGAAAATTTATTATTTTGTATTGAATCTTCTCTTATGTTCTGCTGTGTATATGGCAAAGATTTTTTTTTCTTTTTTCATTTTGCAGGTAATTTAAAAATATTTTGAAATTACCCCAAAAAGGGATATTGAGAAGCTAGAATATATCTAGAGTGGCTAGAGTAGGATGAAAGGAATAGGACAAAAGGAATATTTTGAGTGTCCAGAATTATTTCAACAGAATAGAGTGATAGATCAAATCCTATAATCTTGACATCTGCTTTCAAGCAGAGATTTGGGGGTCATGATTTTGGACTACAAACTCAAGAAGTCAGCAATGTGGCTGCTTAAAAAAAGTTTATACTATTTTAAAAATAATAGAGTGATATTAAGAGTCATAATATCTAGAATGAATGAGGTAGTTGTGAATTACACCCTGAACTGATTGTGCCTAGTATGTTTTGTTCTGGGTACCAGATTTTAGAAAGGACTCAATAAGATAGATTGTTTCAAGAAGGCCACAAGAATGCCAAGGAAAATAAAGAGCAGCTCGTATAAAGATATATTGAAGGAATTATAGAAGACATAGTTTAAGGTTGAGTAAGTTCTAGTTGTCCAGTTAGACTTGTTCTGCTTGAGTGAAAGGACAATACTAGAAGTAATAAGTGGAAGTTACAAAAGAGCATATTTATGTTTAATGTATGACAACTATACTTCTTTAACTCTATCCAAAATGAAATAGATTGTCTTACAAAGGTAATGTGTTTTCTACATTAGATGCCTTTAAAAGTGTATGAATGGAAACTCTTCAAGACTGTAGTAAAAGCAAGTCTTTTTCAGTTTTCAGCGTAGAAAACCTCTGAGATCTCTTCCAACTCAGATATTGAAGAGTAAATAAGAAGTAAAAATGTTATGAGGGAGATGTTTTATCCAACTCTAAGAAGCAAAGGCAAGGATGATTTCATGAGGAAGGTATGTTTTGAGCTATACATTGAAAGCAGGGTGTTAACAGTAGACATGCATACTCGTGATGGAACTAAGGTACTGAGACAGTGATTGGAAGAAAAAACATTGTTCCAGTTTCTGGAAATTACATAACTTAATCCCCAAATAATTAACTAGGCATGGTGATCAATTAAAAAAATTGAAACTGCATGATAGTTTCAGCAAATAATGAACTATTTTTCTCAATATCTGAGAAATAGCTTATTAACTGTATACCATTATATGGTTTTACATGTCATTTAGTTAATGCATTCCCAAAGAAATTGTCCACATTCATGCAAAAACTCATTGGTAATATATTATGGGAACACATAAAATTTGTTATATAGATCAAAATCTTACAACCTAGCTTGTGGTCAACCTCATTGGTCTCACTTTCTCTTCTGATCTGACTGACTGAAACCATCTTCTCCATTCTCTCCAGTGACCCACCAGAGGTATAAAAGAATCAGATACTTCCTCTAAAATGCTCTTGTCTATAGAAATACCCAGATAAAAAAATATCTCAGTGTTTCTAATCCTCTGGGACAAATACAGCAAAGATAACACTGACAAATAAAAGTGGAAGGTGTTAATTGTCTCCCAGTAGTTTAATTATTAAAGTTCTTGAAACATCTTATCCTTTCTATGAAGGAACCTACTATGCCACTCCAAATCATGGATTGTCCTAAGAGATGTGGACTGGGTAAAATTCTTTAATGACAGGTAAATGTAACACAAATATCTCCACTGTATTCCTTTTCCCAAGGCTGCTCAAAGTCCATTTTTTTCCCAGTTTTCTGGATTGATAACCCAATATATATAAATATAAATAAATAAATAAATATGTATATGTATATGTATATGTATATGTATATGTGTGTATATATATGTATATATGTGTGTGTATATATTCTAGATAATCTTCCTCAGAAGGATGTTAGCCTGGTTCTTCTTCATAACATCCTTTCCTGGTTAAATGAAAAGTTATAGTGATGGCAAAATAGTCATAACTTGCCATTAATTTGAGTCTAAAATTTGAACTCTTCCTGGGTGGTTCCATTGGCTTCCATGGTGCTATCTACCTCAGTACAGATAATGCTTCTTATTCTGTGGGTATGTGTGTGTGTATATGTATATATACACATACATATATAAACACACATATATGTATGCTTATACATTTATTTGCATGTATATACACATATACGCACATGTTATACATGTATCGATTTTATGTGTCTATGTATATGTTTGTATATACACAAAGTAATATTTGTATACACATGCATAAGTGTGGAGACACACATATGTATACACACTCGTGTATAGACATTTGCACACATTCACACACATGTACATGCACATGTGTACTAATTTGTCTGTGTAATATACATATACACATACATATACACGTAGACACATGTATTTATTGATAGCTATCTCAATTGTTAAGGGCTAAAATTCTAGCTAGTCTGTCTAAAATATCTAATGAGTGGTCGCCAATAAATTATAAGCTTTAGCAAGAGTTAGACTTTTAAGCATTTATTAAGGAGAATAAGAACTTGGTAAAGAGAGAGAAAGGCCTAGATTCCTATCTATTAAAGGGAGAGCACATTTCTAGCTCCGCTCTCCACCAGAGTCCCAAGGAAAGAGCGCGAGACTGAGCGCCAGTCTCTTCCTTCCTCCTCCCACTAGTCCGCGTCACTTCCTGACTCCTGGTCTTGCCCTCAAAGACCTTCCCTTCATGGGCAGAACTCTTCTACAGTAAGTATCCAGCAGAAACTAAGTATAAGACACAATCTCAAAAGGATTAAAATCTCTATGAAAATAAACCTATACCATTAATTTCAAAATGTATATGTAATAGCATAGAAATCCTATGTAACCTCTGAACTGATACTATTAATAATCTGAGTGAATTCAGAACACTCTTGATTCCGATATCTAAAATCCCCAATACTCATATCAATACCTTGCTGCTTACTTCTACATTTCTGTAAAATATATACCCTTCCATGGCAAAAGAAGCAGAGTCTTGAACTATGTTGACTGTCGTTCTTATTCAGCTTAAGTTTTTCTTCTTTAACCCCTCTATATTGTCTGTCGGGCTTTTCACCATACAAATGCTTTATAAGATTACTAATTAAAGACAAAAGCAGGTTAGCAAAATTATGAACAAATCGAGCATATCTGGAATTTAAAGGGTTTTCTAAGGTTGCCTCAGAAGCACAGCCAGGCTGGGAAAGGGCTGAGCCTGAAGCTGCAAATGTAGTTAGAGAAAGTTGAGCATGCGCATCAGATCTCTGGACTTCCCAGGCAGGGGAAGCAATGGGCTTGGCCATAGGAGGAGTAGAGGGTGGGGTCTGGAGAGGAGGGGAGGGACCAGAGCAATTTGAATCAGACTTGATTTTGAACTCAGGCCTGGATTCCTCTTCCCCCACTTTGCCTCCAGGTGCTAGGGGATTAAAAGCTTCTAGAGGGTGGGTCATTGCCTCCAGGCATGCAAAATTAGAGCAACAATTAGTGTTAGAACTGGGAAAAGCTGCAGGAATCTCTTCAGGTTTCTCTGAAAAAGCATGGTTGGGAGAGGGAGAGATATTTCCTTGTGTGAGTAAGTTGCTGGCTCTTTTAACAAAAATAAAAAGAAAAATAGAAAATCCACAAAAACAAAGCATTAACATGATCTTATCTCCCATTTGTCTGGTTAAGCAGACTAAAATCAAAAATAGGGTAATTAGGGAGTTTAAAAGGTCCATTCGAAAAAATTTAAAGGGAAAACACAGCCGGTACGCCAGTACGCCAGTACTTAGCAGTTTAAAGGGTAGGGGAAATTTCTTACCCAACCAGAAGATCAGAAGTGAGGTTCAGCTTTCCTCTTCGTGGTCAGCCATCTGTTAAGGGCTAAAATTCTAGCTAGTCTGTCTAAAATATCTAATGAGTGGTCGCCAATAAATTATAAGCTTTAGCAAGAGTTAGACTTTTAAGCATTTATTAAGGAGAATAAGAACTTGGTAAAGAGAGAGAAAGGCCTAGATTCCTATCTATTAAAGGGAGAGCACATTTCTAGCTCCGCTCTCCACCAGAGTCCCAAGGAAAGAGCGCGAGACTGAGCGCCAGTCTCTTCCTTCCTCCTCCCACTAGCTCGCGTCACTTCCTGACTCCTGGTCTTGCCCTCAAAGACCTTCCCTTCATGGGCAGAACTCTTCTACAGTAAGTATCCAGCAGGTGGCGTTATTCCAATCGTTACACAATATATATACCAGTCTCAGTCTTTTTAATTTAAATTATTTCTTAATATCAAAACAATAAACTATGCATGATGATCAATCAAGAAATTGATTTTATCTCTAACCTCTATTCATCCCTTCTCTTAACTTTCTGTTTTTCTTGAAGGCACCATTAAACTTCCAGTCACACTTCTTAAAGGGGCATCTAATGCTCATTCTGAAATTTTCTTCTTCTCTCTCCACTGCCATTGTCAAGTCTTGTCAACATTATACTTCTAGATGTACCTCTATATCTTGCATATTGCACCCCCTTTCACCACTCTCCTCTATCACAAGTGAGACCCTCATCATCTCTCACAGTAGTTAGTATAATCCCTTTCTAACTAGTCTTTCTTCTTTCAGTCTCTTCCCTTTCCAATCCATTCTCTACATAGCTGCCAAAATTACTTACCTAAAATGCATCTGAGCACATAATCATTATATTGAAAGCTATAGGAAATTTCATTAGGGTATAGTACTAAATCCTCCGCTTGACAATTAAAGCCCTCTACAATCTGGATTCAACCTACTTTTCCAATTTCAGATCACTCTCTTTTCCACACTCTCTGTTCCATTCAATATATCCTGCTAGCTCCCTATAGTTAATATTCAATCTCCTACTTCCCTGCCTTTGCAGAGGTACTTTAATAGATCTGAATTTTATTTATTCTTTATCTCCATGTAATAGAATCATAATGTTTCTTTAAAGAAGCTATCCGATGGCACCACCTACATGAGATCTTTCCTCAGTTTTCAAGTCAGTATTACCTTCTCTTGTAATTATATATTATTCCTTTGTATATATTTATCTCCACATATATTTTATTAATACAAACACACCCACTGTAGGATTTAAGTAGTATGAGGGAAGGCAATATTTTGTTTGAATCCTTCTTTTGCTCTTAATTTTATGCATATAATAGACACTCAATGAATATTTGGTGAATGGAATTGTCATTGGGTAAATGAGCAGTAAATTAGCAATAGACATGTCCACCTAGTATTACAATCAACTAAAATTGTTTGGAACAATGTTGATTAAAAGATAATCCAGCTTAAGGGTCATGATTTGCGAAAGAAATATCATTCCTCTCACAACATTTTGGTGCCCATGATTTCCTGGAGTTGCTTTAGCACAGAGCCCTGGTTTCATTTATTTGAATTATTTTCTGGCTTAGTGTGAATCCCCTACTATATAAGCACTTAAAATGTCAGAAAGGGTTGAAAACAGTTGGTGTAGTAGTGGAGTAATGAAGCCAACACATAATATGTGTCAACCTTCACAGCAGGGTCTGGGGCACAGACTTCTTAGAGTAGCTATTCTAAGTATTCCAGGGTGAAAGGACCCATTTGAAGGTGCTGGCTGCACCAAATGGGCACTGTGATTAGAATAACGATTGTCCCACTTGGTTCCTGTAGTGACTAATTAGCCTACAATTAGATAATACCTCTATTAAGGGTCAGTCATGATTTCCATATTCCCCTCCTCACTTCCATGCAATTCTATATGCTGTGTAGGTTCATTGTATAAATGAAGAAATGGAGTTAAAACACTATTCTCAACACTAATTTGAAGATGTAAATGATGTAAATGTGGAAATGTGACATTATTTGTACAGTCCAGCACTGCAAGATTTAAAAAAGTAACAATCCTGAATGATAATAAAAAATTACTAGAGAAACGGAGTTGTTATGCCTCCCTGAAATGATTTCTCAATCACAGCAAGAGAAAACTAAGATTTTAGTTTATTCTATATGACATAGTTACATAGTTTAATTACTTTAGTCATTGAGCTGTAGTGGAAAGAACATCAGTTATCAAGTCCAAATGCTTGGCCCTGAATTCTAAATTTACTGTTTACTAATTTCTGATTGATCTTGGTTGTCTGACATTTCCTCATCTATCAGACTGGGATGTTAATAATTATGTGATTACTGAATAGTATCAAATGAGATCCTTTGCAGAAAAGCAGCACAATGTAATAGAAAGAGGGTTACATAGGGAGTGAACTGGACTTTGAATCCGGGGTGGACATTTACTAATAATTGACCTTGGGCAAGTCACCTAACCTCTGAACCTCAGTTTTCTCACCTGTAAAATTGGGAGATCATATTAGCTGTCTCTCAATGTTTTTAGAAAAATACTCTGTAAATCTTTAAGTGCTAAATAAATGTTATTACTTTTCTCAAAAGATTATATGAATCAAATAAGATATTTGTAATGCTTAAGCATGTTTTTATAAAACACTTAAATATTTTATTCATACATGATAATTGTAACTGAATAAGTTAACAAAATCATTATAATTAATAAAAATAATATCCTTATTTTTATACTTAAGAGTGGCTTGCTCATGTTAAGTAGATAAAGTGTATTAAATGAGTGTGAAACAGGTATGTGTAAGATACTATGGAAGGAAGAGAGAGGGATGAACAGAAAGAAACTTGTTCCCTATCTCTAAAACCATTATAATCTAATTTTATCTTGTGCAATTCTGCTTTTTTAGTTTCTGAATTTATTTTTTTAGTTCAACATGAGAAACTGATATAATCTGCTCCCTTTTAATTCTACTGCCTTCCCCTCTGTTGATAATTTCTAATTTATCCTGCACATAGCTTGTATGTATATAGGTGTTCACATGTTGCCTCCTGCATCATGCTGTGCAATCCTTGAGAGCAAGGCCTGGCTTTTGCATTACTTTGTATCCTCATTGCTTAGCACAGTCCCTGGAACAGAGTAGCTGATTCATAAATGGTTATTTATTTGATTTACATCAAATAAAATGCATTATCACCTGCTTTTCCACTGTACCAGAGGACTATGGGACTCTTTCAGTTAACTTGAAGCTAAAATCTATTACTATATTGTCTCTGCTTTTAGAATACGAGCACCTTGAGAGCACGGACTGTGATACTTTTCTATTTATATCCTTATCAATTATCAGTGCTTTGCACATAGTAGCCAAATGCTTGGGACATGTCCTAAAAGACTGTGATACCTATCAGTATCCAGGGTTCTTATGTTTGGTATATTTATCATGGCCTATTGGAAGTCCCCTCTCAACCTCTGACTGCCAGAATCTCATCACCTTTGACACAAGCCTGCCCAAGATAATTTGGACTATGGGGACAGCTAGGTGGCACTGTAGATAAAGCACCAGCCCTGGATTCAGGTGGATCTGAATTCAAATTCCCACCCTCAGACTGACACTGAGTAGCTATGTGACCCTCGGCAAGTCACTTAATCATCTTTACCCCACAAGAAAAAAAAAGAAAAGATAATTTGGACTGGTTCAAAAGGTATGACCATGAGGGCAGCTAGGTGGCATAGTGGATAAAAGACCAGCCCTGGATTCAGGAGGACCTGAGTTCAAATCCAGCTGCAGATACTTGACACTTTTACTAGCTATGTGACCCTGGGCAAGTCACTTAACCCTCCTTGCCCCACAAAAAAGAAGGTATTTCCATGGCACAGTTATTATTTGTCTTGGAATACTGAATCACTAACCAGACTTTTGGCATATTCTGTATCTAAGACTTCAGGTACTTTATAGCACAATTGAAGATACAAGGAGACACAAAGCACACAGCAACAGAAAAAGCCATCAACAAGGGAAACCCATCCAGGTAAGAAGGCTCTCTGTAGCTCTATTATTCCAAAGCAGAGTCCTGAATCCTTTGTTTTTCCTCCTTTCATAATCCATGGCCAAATTCTCTGTGGAATTCTCACCCCCAACACTAAATTTTGAGATTAGTCAAGCTCAGGGAATATGTAGGTACATAAGTGGATAATAACCTTGATTCAATAATCAGAGTAGAATGGACCATCCAAACAACAACCCCTAAATGAAACCCTCCTTGAATTAATTTGCTACTTTCATATGGCTGCAGAAGAGAGAAAGGAGGAGACAGGGGGAAGGAGGGAGGGAAGGAGGGAAGGAGAGAGGGGGGAGAGAGACAGAGACAGAGAGGTGGAGAGACAGAGAGAGAAGGAGAGAGAGTTGTACCCAAATGTATATATGTAAATATTAGATATAAATATATATGTGTGTGTTTATACATATATGCAATACAATGTGTAAGTTAACATATAAACATATAAAAATATGTACATACAAATGTGGGGGTCAAATTTAATATATGGAAAGTTAATTGGGTGACTTGCCAAAATATTGGGGTCCTGGAAATAATGAGGGACTTCTAGGTTCAAACCTTCCTTTCCTCTGAAATGCTCTTTTAGATATTTCTCCTAGGCCAATAACAAAGGAACCTTACAGCTTCTGTTCCACAAAAGTTTCAGATTTTATCACTTGGGAATTAATTAAATAACAAAGGTGAAATTAATAAAAATCAAAGATAAGGAAGTAGGGAAAAAGAAATATATATGTATATGTATGTTTATGCATGTGTATATATATATAACTACACACACACACACACACACACACAAATACACATCTGTATTTGTAAAATTGGAAGAAGCATACATGGGCTACTACACCCACAGTGTGTTTGTGCAGAAACTGCAATATAGTCTACAAAACACCACATAAATTCTTGGGAGTGATTATGTTTCATTTTGCTTTTAAGAAATGAGCCAGAATTTGACATTTATATTCCTAAAGCCCTTATTCAGAACATTTTGACTCTAGTCAATTTTTAATGTCCCTAAATAATCCTCTGCATTTTGCCTAGTGAGCTAGCTCTTTTTTCTCTTTCTTATAGGAACCAAATTATATTAACTATATTAATGTCTCTATCAAGAACATCATCATTTCACCTACAGATTTAATGCTGACCCATAGTCCTTTGATGTGCTGGGAAAAGTTGAACAATCATTTCATATTCTACTTTTCCACAAAATTACTGAAATTTCAAGGAACTGTTAGAATTCAGTGGAAAGGACACCAACTCTGAGGTCAGAGTACCTGTGTTTCATCCCTGGGTTACAAAGGTGGTGGAGTAACAAAAACACTTACTTTGCAAGATTGTCGTGAGGATCAAATGATAAAATATTTGTAAAGCACTTACCACAGTCTCTGTCACATAGCAGGTGCTATACAGGTGCTTATTTCCTTCCCTTCTGGATCATTATTTCTTGTTGAGCTTTATCTCCTTTACCCTTAAGTCACAGAATTGCTAGAGTGATCCTTTTTTAGTGATTATAGACTAAATAAGTTGTTCTGTTTACCACGAGTCTATATAATTAGAACAATATCATTTGGAAGTGAGAGAATATAAAGAATCTCACCATCTATACACAAAAGACACTTGAAAAATGAACTATATGAGATAGAGCAAGGAGAAATACAGAAAATGTTCTCAGATAGTTGAGGGGACAGATAATCTTTTTCACTTGGGAACATGATGGAGGTGGTCATGAGGGCAGTAGTACCTGGATCTTAAAGGAATGGGAGAATTTCAATGGACAAAGATGGGGATAGTAAGAGCCATTCAACCCATGCATAAATGTCATGAGTGGAGAAGGGAGAAGGCAGGGTAAGAAGTGTAAGAGAGACATATCACCTATTTGGTGGAATGTCCAGCATATGATGTAGAGGGGTCTCGATAAGTCTGGAAAAGTAGGTTGAAGCCAGATTTTGAAGGACACAGAAAGTTAGAACCAAGTGTTTAAACTTTCCCAAATAGGCAAAGGGGAAACTGAAGCTTTTTGATTAGAGAAGGATGATAATAGGGTAATAGAGAGATATGGTAGCAGAATGAAGAACAGATTGGAGAGAAGCAAGAATACTAAGTAAGAGTCAAATACACTATTATAGAAGACAATAAAATAGTTTCAGTGGAATTAAAAAGAGATGGGCTTCTGAGACACTGTGGAAATAAAATTAAGAGGCCTTGGCAACCTTAATGGGTATGAGAAATGTAGAAGAAAGAATCAAAGATAACTTTGAAGTTCTAAATCTGGGTGACATGAAAGATTGCTATATACCACCATCAGCTAAAATAGAGACATTAGGGAGGAGGGAAACTTTTGGAGGAGGAAGTTTAGGAGGTCAGTTTTATACCAACTGAGTCTGAAGTTCATCCATTTGGAGCTATTCACCAAACAGTAAAAGCCATGGAATTGTAGCTCTGAGGAAAGGTTATGTTGGAGATAAGAATCTGTAAGGAGATAACAAATAAAGACAGAATCTTGATATCACCATTTTAGGGGAGTAAAAAGTATAAAAGAGTAATATTTAAGTAATACCTATATTTAAGGGGAGAGAGGAAAATTAGGAGTCAGAAAGAGAGATGGAGCTGTGGTTGACAAGAATTTGAAGAACCAATGCATGAAATTTAAGGGAGGAAAATACATCAACAATGAACAGGTTGGTGGCGGCTACGTGGCGCAGTAGATAGAGCACCAGCCCTGGAATCAGGAGTACCCGAGTTCAAATCCTGCCTCAGACAGTTAACACTTACTAGCTATGTGACCCTGGGCAAGTCACTTAACCCCGATTGCCTCACTAAAAAAAAAAAAAAAGAATGAATAGGTTGATTAAAACAGAGATGTCAAAATTGGGACCCAGGGACAGCATGTACTTAGAAATACTCTGGAGTGGTTCTGGAAGTAGATTAAATGCCTCAACCAGATATAATGTACTTGGGAACTATTTTTTAAAATAAGCATACAACAGAGCATAGATAATGCTAATATATGTTTTTGTTCTTGTTGTTGTTGTTGTTGTTGTTTTTGTTTCTGTTTGGTTTTTTTGTTTTTGTTTTTGTTTTTTTTTTTTGTGGGACAGTGGGGGTTTAAGTGACTGCCCAGCATCACACAGCTAGTAAGTGTCAAGTGTCTAAGGCCAGATTTGAACCCAGATCCTCTTGAATGAAAGCAGGGTCGGTAATTTATCCACTATACAATATATAGTTTTTTTTGTTTTGTTTTGTTTTGTTTTTTTGTTTTTTTTAGGCAATGGGGGTTAAGTGACTTGCCCAGGGTCACACAGCTAGTAAGTGTCAAGGGTCTGAGGCCGGATTTGAACCCAGGTACTCCTGAATCCAGGGCCGGTGCTTTAACCACTGCGCCATCTAGCTGCCCCACCAATATATAGTTTTTTAAGTCAATATGAAGCCTAGATTATCTGTTTCTCTTATTTCAATTTTACACTACTTGATTGGGTCAAATATCAATGAGAACTCAAGGAAAATAGGAATAGCTACAGCTATGGAGGGGGTGGTTATTTGAGGTAGAGGGGACCTCAGAAAATATCCAACATTCCACCCCTCACCTTCTTTGCCCCCTGCCCCCATTTTAGAGATGAAGAAACAGTGGCTGAATGATAGTAAATAACTCTGCCAAAGCCATACAAGGATTAAGTAGAAGAACTGGGATTCAAACCCACATCCTGCTACTAAAAAATCTAGCTCCATTTTTCATTGCATCACTATCTCTCACATAAGTTTCTTTGATACCCACAAAAACCCTGTGGGGAAGGGATTAGGGGTGTTAAACATCCCATTTTACAAATGAGGAAAGTGAGACCCCATTTTGTCCATAGAATTGCCCACCAGATATTTAACCTCGTCCTCTTTTTCACCCCCATGGTACTCTGGTCTATTAGAAAAAAAAATCACTGTCACCTTTTACTGGCACCTTCTATATATGGGTTGATTAACACATGGAGCAAATTGTTGCACATCTAAAGAGTGGGGTGTACACTTTTCTTGAGCTAAAATGCTCTGATGAAGTTCTGGTTTGGTCAGTAAGTTAATTCTGGGCTGTGGGTGAAAAATCCTGGACTAGAATTGTACCTCTCTCTTTGTCGTTGTCTCTGCCTCTCTCTGTCTTTGTCTGTGTGTGTGTGTGTGAAATCTTCCCTTTCCTTCTACAGCGTTATCCCAACACCACTTTGCCCTTACTTCCTTAGGTTGTACATTCATTTAATCTTCAAACAAAGTCTTGGTTACACCGCCCTTGTTAAAGTCATGTCAAATAAGGCCTTCCAAAGTTGCTGTGGCCAAAACATCATCATTCTGCAAAACCAAATTAACTATGTGGTTGCTCAGATGATAGGAGTACACTGTAATTGTGGGGAATCAGTATGGCATAATGAATTGACTGCTATAATGGGACTCAGGAAAGTCTGGATTTAAATCTTTCCTTAGATACCAACTAAATGTGTGTACTTGGGCAAGTCTCAACTTCCCTGGCATAGGGTTTTTTTTCCTCTATAAAAAGAAATGGTTGGACTTTATGATCCCTAAAGTGCCTTTCATCTCTCAATCTATTATACTAGAATCCTAGGAGGGTAATAACAGGATCTACTACACAGAATTACTGTGGGGATCAAAAAGGATTATATATGTAAAGTTCTTTATAAAGGCTAAATCACTGTAAATATATTACCTATAGTTATTACCATAAAATCCCATTAATTTGGGCTCCAAAAATCCAAATGTCTTCTAATCTTTGGCAGGAACATCCTGATATTTACTTTTGAAGTATACATGAAAAGAGACTTATTAAGTAAATGAATAACATACACAACTGTTCAGGGGGCATGTTTAACCTGCTTAGGAGAACAAACTGTATTTAAGACTCTAGCATATTGGTTGTTTATATGCAAATTGATGCTACTAATTACAAATAAGTCTTATCTATTCATTAAAAGAGGCCTGAGAGGATTTCTACTAAGAAACATTTGGTTAGAAATGAGTTTTGAGTTCCTTTTGCTTAAGCATGATGCAGCTGAACATCTTTAATACTATTCAATAATTCAGACATTTTTATTCTTTTGAGCCCATCTCTCTCCCAATTAGCCTGGATCAGTGAAAAATTACATGATTTAGAAAACACTGTTGTTATTTTCAGGTACTGTTATTTAGTGATTTCCTTGGGCCTTTGTATTATTGAAACTCTTTTAAATTCAAAATATATTTGTAACCCCTGTAATGAGACTTTGAGCAAATACTCTCTTGTCTGTACACCCAACGTGATTTGCTTTTGGCTCTGATGCTGCCTACTTATGTGACTTTGGACAATTTCTTCTACCTCTCTGGGCCTAAATTTCTTCAGATCTAAAAGGAAGGTGTTGGACTAGTTCACATCTGATGTCCCTTCTAGCTCTTAATTTTGAAAACATATAATCTTACAATCTTTTGAAAAAGAATTGGCAAGTGGAAGAGGCATTAGGCTTGCTCACTTCCCCCCCCCAAAAAAAAAAAAAAACAAAAAACAAGAACTATGAAAAATAGGTAAATGGTAAAGAAAGACTGATTTCAGCTCAAAGGAAGGAAACACTTCCTAACAATCAGATTTTTCAGCTACTAATATGAATATATGGATCACCTGGATTTTATGGATGTGCCTTATTATCCAAAAGTATTTTTATGAAACCCTAGGTTAATAGGATCAAAATGTCCTTTAACTGAACTCCAAACCGAACCCAGATAGCTAGCTGATAAAAGTCCCTACCTGGTGACTTCTTTTCCTTAAGGAAAGCAAGTCCCTATCTTATGGGGACATCTGGGTGTCCTCATCCTTGCCAAACCCTTTTTTGGAATCCTATGATATTATCACGATAGCTCTGTTACATTCATTCTTGTTACAGTATTTGCTTTTGGGTTGATCTGTAACTGACAACACCCTGTAACCAGTGGACAAAATGAACCTTATATACCCTCAAAAGGAGGGAGTCCCTGAGCTCCCTTCTGAGGAGGGGGTATCTAACATGATCATGCTATATTTCTTTTTGGGACAAAATTAGATTGGCACTATGTTTTTTTGTCTGTCTCTGATCTGGTTTATCTTGTAGGAGACATTATGTTCTCTGATCTGGTTTGTAGCCATGTTCTCTGATCTATTTATTAATTTTCTTTGTATGAGACAGGCAGATAAAAAGTATATTTAATTTTCAACACAGCCAATGCACATTTGCTAAATACTAGCCTTGAAATAAGGGAAATAATTTGACAGGTAAAGATATTAGGATAGAGGAGTCCATTCCAGCCATTAGAGAGGGGGAGAAACAAGGGGGTACCTGACAGGAATGAAGAATAATCTTATTCTTCATAGAATACAAGAAGATGGAAATAGAAGACCAGGAAAGCAGGTTGTAGGCAGTTCATGAAGAATTTCCATTGCCAATGTGAGAAATCTGGCCTTTTTTTCGCAGGAGACATTAAAAAAAATAGAGTGTGTGGAACAAGAGAACAAATGATGCTAGCATTCAATTTTCCTCCTCCTAACACCTTTTAACTGAAAAAAAAAATCTGAGCAATATGAACTTCTTAAGAAAATTTTCTAAGAAATAGTTGGATTGTGTCTTATGTTAACAAGAATTCTGACTAAAGTCAAGAGTGAATAGGTTAATTTATTGTAATAATTCAATTGCTTAAAAATAAGTCAGATAAGGATGGATTAAAAAGTATCTTCTCAAGCAATTAAGTTTATCCTCAAACTATCTTATATTTGTGTATACTGAAGACAGGGTAATTACATATGTTGTGTTAACTTATCTTTGTACGTGTAGTTTGGCCCCAGTGGAATGCCAGTTCTTTTAAAATAGAGACTATTATTCATTATTTGTGTTTTTATCCATGACATATCATTCAATACCTTGTATGTAGTAGGTGCTTAGCAACTATTACTTAATCAAATTAGATTGAATTAAGATCAATTGGTTGATGTTACTGGAAGACAAATTTCACATTGACATGTCAGAAAACGTTCTATGTTAACTTCTAGGAACTGGTAGACCAAGAAGATAATGAGTTCCCCTTGAATAGAAGAATGTAAGTAAAGATAATTGGGGATATACTACAAAGGATTAGTGATATGAGTAGGGATTATATTAGGCAATTACTTTGAACTATGAAACATATTCAAAAGATGACAATATAGGGCAGAGTAACATAAAGGAGATTTGGCTTGCACTCATAAGACATGGGTGTAAATTTTTTTTTTTGCGGGGGGGGGGGGGCAATGAGGGTTAAGTGACTTGCCCAGGGTCACATAGCTAGTAAGTGTCAAGTGTCTGAGGCTGGATTTGAACTCAGGTCCTCCTGAATCCAGGACCAGTGCTTGATCCACTATACCACCTAGCCAAACCCTCTACTCTTACCTTTTCAATAACTGTGTATGCTTGAGTAAGGTAGATCTAGCTGCCCCCTAATTTTTTTTAATAAATCAATTGATTTATTTATTTAGAATTATTCCCCACCTTAAATGCAAAAACAAATTGTAACATTGATTTTTAAAACTTTGCATTCAAAATTCTCTTCCTCCCTACCCACCCCACTTTAAGAACTCAAGCCATTCAATATAAGTTATACATGTGCGGTCATGCAAAATATAGTATACACAAAAAGAAAAAAAAATACTTTACAAAAAGGAACTAACAACAACAATTATACTTCCATATGTATTCAGATACCATCAGTTCTTTCTCTGTAGATGGACTGCATTTTTCTAAAGTTCTTTAGAGTTGTCTTGTATCATTGCATTGCTGAAAGTAACTGTCATTCACAGCAGATTATCTTACAATATTGCTGTTATTTTGTGTAAAGTACATTTCACTTTGCATCTGCTCATTTAAGTCTTTCCAGTTTTTTCTGAAACCATACTGCTCATCATTTTAAAAAATATTAAGCTATATTTATATAGTACTTTAAAGAGATATTTCCTTACAATACACCCATGAGGTTGGTTATTGCAATAATAATAGCTAACATTTATATAGTACCTTATACCTGATTGAATTTTATTAACAACAGCCCAGCAAAGTAAGTACCATCCTCATCACCATCATCATCCTTATCTTACATTGCTCTTGCCTCTGCTTCAAATTTTTTCCCCGGTTAGTGTTGCTAACTGTGTTTCCCTACATCTTATTTATTCACCATGATATTTACTCTATTTTGTATCTTCTTTTACCCTATCCCTTCTCAAAAGTATTACCTGCATTTAAATTCTGCCCCTTATACTTGCTAGCAATGTGACCGTCCGGAAAGTCATGTAACTTCCTTGGGTATAAGTTTCCAAAAAATGAAATCAGAGGGTTTGATTAGATGGAGATAAAAGTCACTTCCAGAGCTAGATCTAGTATTCTTATGTAAATATGGTGCCTAGCCCAGTGCCATGAACACAATAATGGAGGCCTGTTTAGAACACTGTTTTCAATTGCTTCGAAGTCAATAGAAGATTTTCATGACCAAATGATATTTAATGAGCACCCACTTTGTTCAGGGTTTTTGCAAGGTACTAGGTATACAGCAAATTATATGACATAGTTTCATAACTAGCAGCTAGGTGGTCTAGTGGATAGGTCCACTGGACCTGGAGCCAAGAAGGCTGGAATTTAAATCCGTCCTCAGACACTTATTAGATCCTGGGCAATCATCTAACCATTGTATACCTCAGTTTACTTATCAATAATATGGGGGTAATGATAACATCTTCCTTTCAGGGATTTTATTAAGTATCAAATGAAATAATATTTGTTAAAAAAATAGCAAGGTGCCTGGAACATAGTGCTTTTGCCATTCAGTTGTTTCAGTTATGTCCAATTCTTTATGACTCTATTTGGGGTTTTCTTGGCAAAGGCATTGTAGTAGTTTTTCAAATAAGGTTAAGTGACTTTCCCAGGGTCACACAACTACTAAGTGTCTGAGGTCAGATTTGTACTCAGGAAGTTGAGTTCCTGACTCCAGGTCTGGTTCTCTATATGATAATTCAACTTGTCTCCTGGCACATAGTAGGTGCCCATGATTTTTCCCTTCTCTTTCCCTTCATGTTTTCCCTAATTCAAAAATATAATTGAAACCAGATGGATTTTTGTTATTGATCTCCACAATGAATCACTGCCAAAAAGAATAAAACACAAATAAAAGAACAGCTGTGTGTCAAGGATACCTCATTTCCAACTACTGGATATTTTGTCTTTTAAATTTGTTTTGTGCTTGTTTTCATTTTTCCCATTTTGGGCAAGACATATAATAAATAAACTTTTAAAATACCAAGGGGATATTCAAATCCTCTCTTCAAATCCTTTTTAGTCTTCAAAGTACCCTGCAAAAATCTTAATAACAAATTTTTTCAGTGTAGTCAATAACTTATTAACTAAAATTTAGAAACAATTCACAGTTTGTCTATATTGGCCACCTCAGAAAAAAACAAAAACAAAAAAATGCCATTGAATGTTATTGGAATGCACTTTCTCTCTTGTATGGAACTGGCTACTGAAAAATAAGCCAAGAAAACAACATAATTACCTGAAAGGAGGCCCATCAGCCTGTGTAATGGATTGATAGCTTAATTGCCTGGAGAATCATGACAATGACCAGCTGTCTGAAATCACTTATCTCACAAAGCTACTAATACATTCATTCCCAGGCACTCCCTTAGCTGGTCTTCATTAGAAAATGAGAAGAAAGAAAGAAAATAAATTCAGTAAAAGGCAGAATATGAGTTTCCAAAGATAATGCATGCAGCTACACATTGGCACCAGGTTTCTCGTACTATATAATCTTGGAACCTGAGCCAATCAATAAGGGAAGAATTAGTAACAGTGATATGAAGTTGGGGAGAAAAGGTGTTATGTTTGTAGTGTGAGATTTAGAGTGCTACCAACTTGTTGAGAAAGATACCACAGGGAAGCTCCGCCATGAAAAGAAACCATGTGACTTTGGCATCTGGAAGTTGTGTCTACCTTGTGAGACCTGTCAATCAGTGCTACCAACCAATTAGCTTGGAGCTGTGAGTGAGGATGTCCCAGCTTCCAGTGTCAGAGGGGGATTCTGGAAGAAGCCCCTGAGGAGAGGACTTTCATTTTGGGGGACTGCGGCTTGGCAAGAATACAGATTCTGGGCTCTCTTAGAGTTACATGAAGTTTGCTTTTTACCTCTCTCTCTCTCCTTACTAACTTCTGATGTACTTTAATAAATATTTAAAAGTCTAAACTCTTACTTAAGCTTCTAATTTAAGGAGACCACTCATTTAGATTTTAGACATCATAGCTAGAATTTTAGGCCCATACAGTAGTAAAATTACCTCCTTTCCAGATTTCCTAAGTACCAGTTGTTGGACCTTGAACAAATTATTTAAGCTATGAAGACTTCAGTTTCCTCAATTATAAATTGGTAAAATAATACTTTAATTATCTACCTCACAGGTTGGTTGTTTTCCCTTCATAAAGTGTTATAAAATATGAATTGGTGTTTTCTAATCATCCATCATTATTCCAATCATCACCTATTTTTGATGTTGCAAATCAGGACATTTTTCTATCATGGCTGATCTTAGAAACCCAACCTTAACTTACCATGCAGTAGCCTTGTATGTATACAGCTAGCACCCAGTATTTGTGGTCAGCTAATCTAGCATCAATCATAGTGCCCCAAACATCAATACCTTTCATACCTTCTATTTACTGTGTTTTAATCTTTATGAGTCATAGCATGTCTCATAGTATTGTTAAGGGCTAAAATTCTAGCTAAACTGTCTAAAATATCTAATGAGTGGTTGCCAATAAATTATAAGCTTTAGCAAGAGTTAGACTTTTAAGCATTTATTAAGGAGAATAAGAATTTGGTAAAGAGAGAGAGAAAGGCCTAGATTTCTATCTATTAAAGGGAGAGCACATTTCTAGCTCCACTCTCCACCAGCATCCTCAGGAAAGAGAGCCCGAGACAGAGTGCTAGTCCTTTCCTTCTTCCTCCCACTACCCAACGTCACTTCCTGATGCCAAAGAAAAGACTCCTGGTCTTGCCCTCAAAGACCTTCACTTCATGGGTGGAACTCTTCTACAGTAAGTCTCCAGCAGGTGGCGTCATTCCAATCATTACAGTATATTGAATGGATAGGATAGAGCTATGGACTTGGAATCAGGAACATAAATTCAAGTCTCACATCTGATATTTAGTAGCTAGGGCATGATGTATAAGACAGCAATTATTTAGAACTTACCGTGTATCAGGCACTGTGTTAAGTGCTGGGGATAATAATATAAGCAAGCAAGATAGTGACTGCCTTCAAGGAACTTATATTCCAATGGAGGAAGAAAATAAAGTGATGAAGAGAAGGGGAGCATATGGTGTCTCTGTGAGGAGCTAGCAAAATGTGGCATAGAGGCCTGATTTCAGGCAAGACAAAAGGAAAACTCACCTATCTGGACCTTGGGACTAATGGTTAGGGTCTAATTTTCTTTCAGATAGATCTATTGAGAAATAATGAGATGATTCTCTCACTCTGTCTACATATACATACTTATATGCATATATACATAAATATATATACCTATACACACATATACATATACATGAATTCACATATAAATACATTTACATATATACATGTACATATACTTTTATACATATACATATATACATACACATACACAAACATACATACATACACTTATTTAGCACCTGGCATCCAGTTCCAGGCCCTGTGCTAAACATTTCCTTATAGTTAGATCATGCTGTTTTGTAAGAAGCCTTTCTCAGACCTTTTTATTCTCATTACCTTCCCTCTGAGATTATCTCCACTTTATCCTGTGTGTATGTATATGTTTGTACGTATACATTATACATATTAATTATATATTAATTATTAATTATATAAATTTTATTTATATATGTGTGTGTATATGCGTGTGTATGTATATATATAAATTAAAGAAAAAACAGGGTCAGAAGATTCTACCTGAGATCCTATACTGTACTTAACTAGACAGGAAACTGAGACAAAACAGATAAAAGCTTTATTTATTTAGTAGGTATTTCTACATTTCCTAAGACTGTTTTCTGACTTTGGTACAAGGTGTAATATACACCCACCAACTCTTGACTTTTAATGAATTATGTGGGTGCTAAATTACACTGGTGTAGCAAGCTGATACTGTGAGCTGTGGTCCAAGATAAGAAGAATGTTATACTTTGCTTTCTAGAAGTTTTAAGCTGATTTTTTTTCAATTATGTGAGATCAATAGGGGAGATGATTTCCCTGAATCATTATGCTAAGTATATATTCTGGATATATTCCTTAAAGGAGAAGCTAAAAATCATTTATATATTTTCCTTATATAAATGAATTTGATAAAAACATTTTCCAATAATTCAAGTAACTATGTCAAGATTAAAAGTCAGTATTGAGGGGGCAGCTAGGTGGTACAATGGATAAAGCACCAGCCCTGGATTCAGGAGGACCTGAGTTCAAATCCAGCCTCAGATACTTGACAATTACTAGCTGTGTGACCCTGGGCAAGTCACTTAACCCTCATTGCCCCGTTAAAAATAATAATAATAACTAAAAAATTTTATAAAACAGTATTGAACATAAGCATATATGAGAAAATGGTTGAACTTTAATTAAAAAATAATGATATCATACATTTTATAATATTTCATAGTTTGAAAAAGCATTTTAAAATATTTATATCCAAAATAGCTAGACCTTTTGACTCTGAGATTACACTGAAAGTCATAAACCCCAAGAAGGTCAGTGACAAAAAATGGCTCCTTATAAAATAAATTAACAGTAAATAATTGAACACATCAATCAGTATATTTTTTTTGTGAGGCAATTGGGGTTAAGTGACTTGCCCAGGGTGACACAGCCAGTAAGTGTCAAGTGTCTGAGGTCAGATTTGAAATTATAAAAATATAAGTTTTGTCCCAAGGCAAGAGATATGAGAAGATACTTTGCCATTTTTTTCCCCTTGGGTATATATATATATATATATACACACACACACACACACACATATATATATATATATATATGTGTGTGTGTGTGTGTGTGTGTGTGTGTATGTGTGTATATATGTATATATATGTATATATATGTGTGTGTGTATATATATGTATATATATATGTGTGTGAGGGAGATAGGGATGGTGAATGATTATGGATGATATATAAAATGTCATTTCTTAAAGCTCTTTTTTCTTTTTCATTTCCCTCAATTCATTGTAATATGGAATGGCTTTCTGGGTAAAAGAGGGGAAGGGATAGAAAGAAAATAAAGGCAAAGAATAAATGAATGTCATTTTTTAAAGAAAAATTATATATATCATAAAGCCTAAAATTCTAGCTGTTATATGTAAAAGCTAATGTGTGGTTGCCTGACCTGACCCCAGTGTGGGGGAGAAACGAGCTAAGATTTACTGATCAATTCAACAAGAATTTAGGCTTTTACACATTTATTAAAGTATATTAGAAGTTAGTGAAAAGAGCGAGAGAGGGAAAGCTGCTTTCACCTAGCTATCTAAGAGAGTGAAAAATGCCTCCCACCAACAGCCAGTTCTCAAACCAAAAAAAACCCCAATTCTTCAGCTGCTTTTCCCAGAAGCCCTCTGTGAAAAAGGAAGCAGGGCCATCCACACACACAGATCCAAGCTAATTGGCTGGTAACTTTGATTGACACGACCCACAGGTGACAGTCACAACTTCTGTACATGAATCCGACCCTCAAAACCCCAGAAAAGTCACTTCCAGAACCAAAGTCACAAGTTTTCTTTTCAGGCCTGATTCTCACAATGTCCCTCTCAGCGGGGGGTATGGTTCCAATTCTCACAATATATATGTATATGTAATGTATTTATCTATACCTATGTGTGTATACATGAACACTGTTGAGTCATTTGAATTGTATTCTAGTCTTTTTTAAAATGTATTTTATTTTTAATTTATGGAAATTACATTCACAAAAGCAACATAGAGCAGCAAAAATAAAGGAGTAAAGCAGTCGTACCCTTAAGACAACTTGAAAAGACCTCAGAAAAGGAAGGTCCTCCAGGGGCTGAGGTGTGGCCTGAGTGAAGTCTACACACCTCCAGGCTTGCTCCTCTGGGTCAACAAACAGCAGGTCCTGGAGCAGCTCTGTCAGGAGGCTAACTAGGCCTCAGGAGGTTTCACTTCAACTTTCACCTCACTTAGGGCCTCAAGTGTCTGAGTCTTCATGACCCCTTTTTTGAGGTTTTCTTTGCAAAGATACTGGAGTGGTTTGCCAATCCCTTCTCCAGCTCATTTTACGCATGAGAAAATGGGGTTAAATGTCTTGCCCAGGGTCACATATATAGTAAGATTCTCAGGCCAGATTTGAACTCAACAAGATGCGTCTTTTTGACTCATTGCTCTACCCGCTGTAACACCTAGCTGCACACACACACACCCTAGATAAAGACACTTCATGGTCTTTATAATTCTCGGGGGTAGACAAGCATTTTTTCTGTCTCTATTGCTTGACATACAAAAACCTTCAAGCATTTCCCATGTCTTGCCAAATGACATATTAAATTCCAAATTGACATTTAAAGGTTTCCAAAATATCCAGGTATCCTATACCTGTGTAGTGCTATCTCATATTATTCCCCCTAACATATTTTACATACTGGCCAAGTTAGACAGCTAGATTTTACAAAGATGAAGTGTTGAACATGGAGTCAGAAAGACCTGAGTTCAAATTTGACCTAGGACACTTACTGGCTGTGTGACCTGGGGGAGTGGGGGGTGGTGGTGGTGGTTTTGGTAGTCTTTTAACCAGTGTTTTCCTCAGTTTCCCTTAATTGAAAATGGGAATAATAATAGCATCTTTTCCCAAGCTTGTTGTGAGGATCAAATGAGAAAATATTTGTAAAGCACTTCACACAGTGCCTGGCACATAATAGGTACTTAATAAATGCTTCTTTCTTTGCTTTTAAATGTTAATCTTCTTCCTTCTTTATGCCTTTGTTTACACTGTCTTCCATATCTGAAATGGAGTATGTCCTAGGTCCATTTGTTGAAATTTGTTGAAATTTGTTGAAAGTGTTTTTACTCCCCCACCATTCTTTTTTTTTTTTTTTTTTGTGGGGCAATGGGGGTTAAGTGACTTGCCCAGGGTCACACAGCTAGTAAGTGTTAAGTGTCTGAGGCTGGATTTGAACTCAGGTACTCCTGGATCCAGGGCCAACGCTTTAACCACTGCGCCATCTAGCTGCCCCTCCCCCACCATTCTTTTACCAGCTGCCTTGCTGTTAGAGCAAGATTAGGTCCTGAAGTACTTAAACTTTTTTTTTTTTAATATGTATAACTCCTACCTAGGTGATACAGTGGTTAGAACATAGGGCCTAGAGTAAGAAAGACTCCTCTCCTGAGTTCAAATCTGGTTTTCAGCATCTACTCACTGTGTAACCCTGGGCAAGTCACTTAATTCTGTTTTTGTTTACTCACCTATAAAATGAGCTGGAAAAGGAAATATCAAATCACTATAGTATTGTTGCCGAGAAAAACCCAAATGCCCCATGATGAGACAGACACAATTGAACAAATCTCTTCCCAAGGCGCTTGTTTGTGTTTCTGACAGCTGATGACTTTAAGAATGGCTACTACACCTCATTATTCCAGTCATATTTCTTTGGACTGACCTTTTCAACAGCCTCCTTGCTATCATAAGTGTATTCTGCACTCCACTTTTGTTTTATATCCTTAATATTTAGTTTGGTATATTAAAATGACAATAAAACATTTTAAGTTTCTTTGATGGCTGGCTTAGATGATGTAGAGGAGGAGGAAGAAGAGAAAAAGATGGACAAAGTGTGTCAATGTTAGCCTGATTTTTATAAAACATATCTTTCAAGATTGATTTTACATTATTCCCTCTACTCCCATGCTTTCAGTATCATAAACTAACTGGCATACTGGTTATTACCTCTACATGACACTGCATCTTCTCCCTCTGTTTCCCTCCACAAGTTGTCTCCTAATTATAATTATTTCCTTTATCTCTGCCTCTTCCAGATGCAGATTCCTTCTTAATTTTCCTGTAAATCTTAGCTTCTATGTTACATATGAAGTCTTCACTGATACCCCACCCTAACTTTTCATAGTCATAGTACAAAAATTACTTAATATTTGCATTGTATTTATTTGTGTTCACTTATTTTGTTTTTGGTTTCTGGATTTTTTTTGTTGAGGCAATTGGGGTTAAATGATTTGCTCAGGGTCATACAGCTAGTGTCAAGTGTCTGAGAACGGATTTGAACTCAGGTCCTCCTGAATCCAGGGCCTATGCTTTATCCACTGTGCCACCTAGCTGCCACCATGTTCACTTATTTTGAAAATGATTTTACTCCCTGATCAAAACATAAGCTTTTAGCTGTAATTATTAGTCTAATCTTTTTTTTCTTTTTATTCCCATTGCATGACAAAGTATGTTTCTCCTTTTAGAAATGATAAATTCTCAACAAAATGAATTGGCATCCCATGCATGTTCTGCTTCTGTGCAAGATAGAATTATGCAGACTATATAGACCTATGTGGTCCAGACCTTAGCCTAATTAGCCAAATTCAGAACTAGCCAAATGGTTGAACCCAAAGTGTAGTAATTATTGAATCAAGATGAGATTCTATGAAGGCTTCTAATGGAGTATTCTGAGATATATCCTCGGTACAAAATGTTTTATTGATGATGCTGATAAAGATATAGGTGGACTTCTTATCAGATTTGCAAATGGCACAATGCTGAGAAGTGATCAATAATATATTAGACAGCAGATTCAGCATAAAAAGAGATCTTAGCAAGAAAAAAAAGACTGAATTGAATATGTTGCAATAAAATAGGGGTAAGTGTAAAACCTTCACCTGGTTAACAAATCAACTGTATCAAGAAAATCGCATTTATAAGTTAGAATTGAGGGATACATGTCTATATAGCAGTTAGCATTGAATAGTCCCTGTTTTTTGAAGATCTTTAAACTCAATATGATTCAGCATTGTGACATGGCACCCCAACCCCCGATAAAAGCAAATGTAATCTTAGTCTGCATGACAACATAAAATGTGGCCAGTACAGAGAAAGTATTATGGTAAACTAGTGTCAAACTCAAATTGAAATGGGGCACCTAAACCATGCATCCCTGTAGGCTACACAATAACTTAGAAAACCAAAAATTAACATTATCTATATTCTATTGTATTTTTATTTTTTTTTTCATTCTGGCTCAGCATGATAGAGTGCAGGGTAAATTGAGTGACATCTCTAGTTTATATTGGTTGAGTATTGTGGGCATTACAGTTTAAGGAGAGCATAAACCACAATGTGGACTTGAAAGGGTAACCAGACTTCTAGAGGACTGAAAACCGTGCCATATCAAAATTGACAGAAGTAATTGGGGATGGTTAGTTTTAAATGAATGAAAGAAGGAAGGAAGGAAGGAAGGAAGGAAGGAAGGAAGGAAGGAAGGAAGGAAGGAAGGAAGGAAGGAAGGAAGGAAGGAAGGAAGGAAAGAAGGAAGGAAGGAGGGAGGGAGGGAGGGAGGGAGGGAGGAAGGAAGGAAGGAAGGAAGGAAGGAAGGAAGGAAGGAAGGAAGGAAGGAAAGAAAGAAAGAAAGAAAGAAAGAAAGAAAGAAAGAAAGAAAGAAAGAAAGAAAGAAAGAAAGAAAGAATCTGTAATAAGAGCTATCCCAAAGTAAAAGTTCTATGTGGTTGCTATGGTTGCTTTGAGGTTACCTCTTGTATAACTGGTCTACATATGAGTCACCAGCTAGTGATGATCAAGTTTGAAAGTCCTCTGTTTGTTCTGTCATGTCTTGGATAACTATCATAGGCATATATTGCCAGAAGGTTACTCATATCAAGCTAGCATATACTCACTTTGGTATTGCTCAGAAAGCCAACTTTACTGGTTCCATTTTCTTTCAATTAGCATTATACCTCTATTTCTTCATTTTCTGTGATATGTGAAATGGGAAGCTGCTTCATCCCCAGGGGATTAACATCAATGTGAACCTATTTAGTGCCAGTATTTAGGAATACAGGAAGACTGTGATTTTATCCACGCACTGGTATGAGAATTATATCCACCCACATAGATAGCATTCCTAGATAACAGTAGCTAAGCCCTAGGGAATTACTTTAAGCACAGTGTTTTGCAAAGTATGGTTGGGGACAACTGAAGGTCCCAGAAACTCTTTTAGGGGTCCAAAAGATCAAATATCTTTTTATAATACTCAACCATTTTAATTTTAATATAGTAAATATCAATAAATATAACCTACATAAACAAAAGCTTTGGAGGATGTTTTATGGTTTTCAAGAGTATAAAGGATTCTTGAGACCAAAAAAATTTGAAACTAGCAGTCTAAGGCAATAGAGCTTAATTAACATATAAAGGACCTTACCTCTCAGTCCTAGAGGTCAGTTATTTCTGATATCTTTTTAAAAGTTCTTCTAAGGGACATTTCATTTTTCCCAGATAAGTTTGAAAAGCCAGAAGCATTGGCTCAGAATTCCTCTTCTTCTCTGATAGAAAGAACAACGTAAATTCTATATACATTCAGGGTATAGAAGAATCAGAAACAGTACAACTTCTGTAAACTTCTAGAATACTCCCTTTGTTCATCATACTGTTATCTTTATTTCTCTATAACTTTTCTCTGTCTTATGCCTAAATGCCATCCATGATAAACTGTGTTTATAATTATTCATGCATTATTATATTATAATAATATAATATAATTTATTCATATAATATAACGTTTTATATTATAATTATAGTATTGTTTATATTATCTATTATTATGTGACAAAGCAAACATGTCCTACATTTGGCTTTCTTGCTATTTTCTACATTTTTTCCCACCTGTTGTCGAATTAGCTATAATTATTTGACCAAGTGCCTTGAAGTTTGCTGCCAATATCTGATTTTTTTTGGATAGATGTCCATTATGGAAGGTGGCAAAGCAAAGCAAATAAAATTAAAAGGATCAAACATGTAAAAATTGGGTGTAAGAAATAGAAACACCCAATTTAATTCTAAGTGCCTTAACATCAATTCAAGCCCCAACATAGAAGGGTGATGTCAAGGAAACCAAATCTTTTCTTACCCACCACCTCCAAACATGAAATTATAATTCATATCCAAATCCTTATCTTCCCACTCCTCTAGCTCCACCTTGCCTCCTTCCCCCCAGTTACAAACCCATCATTTTTTTGGGAGGGGCAATAAGAGTTAAGTGACTTGCCCAGAGTCACACCGCTAGTGAGGGTCAAGTGTCTGAGGTCAGATTTGAACTCAGGTCCCCCTGAATCCAGTGCCAGTGCTTAATCCACTGCAGCACTTAGCTGGCCCTAGGAAACACATCATAAATCTTCTCCCCTCCCTACAAAGTATTCAGCCAGAACCACGTGGCACAAAGGGTAATGGGAACTTGGGAACTCAGTGTGTGTCAACATGAGGCCCAAAGACTTCTACACTCCCATGCTTATTTTTCTTCTGTGATTAGTAGTAACTTAGGATTCTGTACAAGCAGGAAGAAATAAGATGAAAGGAAGGTAGGAACAGAGGAGATCTCTAAATATTGTCTTCATAGGGCCCCAAACTGCAAAACCAACTCTTCTTTTGCATGAACCCGAATCTGAGAAAGTGCAGTATAGGCATAAGCAGTTGTTCTGGAGGCCTGCTGCAAATCTGTAAAGGGGATAGGGTCACTGGCTAGCACTTGGTAGGGTTGGTTGGTGTGAGAATTGGAATGACACCCCCTGCTGGGAGGGACATTGTGAGTCCTGGCCATGAAAAGAAAGCATGTGGCTTTAGCATCTGGAAGTGATGTCTGCTACCTGTGGGACCTGTCAATCACAGTTACCAGCCAATTAGCTTGGACGTGTGTGTGTGTGTGTGTGTGTGTGTGTGTGTGTGTGGACAGCCTCGTTTCCTGTTTCACAGGTGGGTTCTGGCTGGATGGGAGCTTGATGGCAGAGAAAGGCAGGAGAGAGAGAACAGGAAAATCTCGTACTTTATCCATGTGTTTCTCTTTACTAACCCTAATATACCTTAATAAATACTTAAAAGTCTAAACTCTTGCTAAAGCTTCTAATTTAAGGTGACCACTCATTAGATTTTAGACATCATAGCTAGAATTTTAGGCCCTTACACTGGTCAGTGATGGCAGTGGTGGCAGCTTTTTCCAATGAGTCAAGCTACTGCTCAGGACAGCCAGTCAGGTACCATATTGTCTTGCTTGGTCCATGTACTCATGTTGCTCCATGCCCTGGGAATCTGCTGCTGATTCATCAATGATGTTGCTGGCTGCCTTGGCAAGGACAGAAGACAGCAGGGCCTATTCATCTATAGGACGCAGGCAGAATGTGCTACGTGGGTTCTGCTCCATTTAGAGTCTTGGTTGGGGGACTTCTGGGGTCCAGAAGTAGCTTCTGCTCCTCTCGATCCTGGTCTGAGTCCTTGTTGTCACTGCTACAGTGGCATCCCATGGTGGGGGCTAATTCTGGGAGCTCAGATCTAGGGGATCTGCTACCAACAGGAACCCTTTCTCATCACATGACCCAGGGCCATGGCCTGCAGGCTCCCACTGTCCATGCTGCCACCAGGGCAGTAGGCTCCAATGTCTGATTTTAAATAGCAAGTCCCCTCAGGTGTTTTCCATGAAGTCATTTAAAGAATTGCAATCTCCAATCCACTTCTCACCTCATCTTTTCCTCTTACCATGACCCAACACTTGGTGTTTCCTGTCTACAGCTCAAATCTTTAACTATTTCTTGCCTTTTTCTAATCATGTATAATTCATTTGCTTCCATCTACATGTGTACACTCTTGTCCCAGTCAATGGCTCTTCTTAACATTATTCTACAGTGCTAGGTATACCCCTTTTTTGGGATCCACTGCTCCCTCTGAATGGATTATACCATCCACACCTTCATCTATTGACACCTTAATTCTGTAAAGGCCTAAATAATTTTAATTGTGTTTTGCCTAATTTAGCTATTGAAAAGATTTTCCAGTTTCTCAGTGAGCTCCTTGGGGAAGGATTATGCCTTTTCACTGTAGTGGATTTCTCTCTCTCTCTCCTCTCCTCTCTTAACTCAACTGTTGTGGTTAAATACATTTTGTTCTAATAGCTCATTTTCCATGTGTTGGGCCATCTATCAGTGATATTGCTTTGGGAGACAAACATATCACAATTTAACTACAGAGTCTGTAACACTCTGATCATGCATAAACAAGAGCAGTGGAGCATGTGCAGAGATTACCCAGAGACCGAAATCAACAACCTAAAAAAGTAGGTTTATGGATTTTGTTTTTCCTTTGCCAAGGAGATAAGTGAATTTTGAACCCAAATTAGGGGATCAGTATAAGTATGCTACAGGGCCAATGGAGGATACTAGGGAGGCAGTCTGGAAAGCTGGATAGAACTTGGGACTATGTGTCAGAGAGCGGAATTGTAGAGCCATTTATTGCTACTAAATCATCATGTGATTTTAGGAACTTGATCTCAGGGCCACTGTTTTGTTATCTTTAAAATATTGGGGTTGAAATGAATACCCTCTAAGGTACCTTTTGAGTTGAAGCTCTATTGTTTTAGAAGAACTAAGATTTTAGGAGACAAATGTCTGGAAGGCAGTTGGATATGTGAGAATTGGAGTCAGAAGAGAGGCTGGGACGATATAGGTAGATTTGAGAAGTATTATAGAGATAGTACAACTTGGTAGCACAGTAGATAGAATATCAGGCATGGATTTGGAAAGACTTGAGTTTAAATTTGTTCTCACACACTTACTAGTTATATGACCCTGGACAATTCACTTCTCTCTGACTCAATTTCCTCATCTGTAAGAGGAGGTGGAGAAGGAAATGTCAAACTAGTATCTTTCCAAGAAAATCCCAAATGGGGTGATGAAGAGTTGAATACAACTTAAAAGACTAAACAACAATCAAAAAAATATCTTTGGGATATAAACTTAATGGTGGTATTGCTGGGTCAAAGGTTATGTGTGTCTTTATAACCATTTGGGCAAAGTTCAAAATTGTTCTCCAGAATAATTGAATTAGTTCGCAATTCCATCAACAGTGCTTTGGTATCTCAATTCTCCCATATCCCCTTGAACATTTGTTATTTTCCTTTTATGTGATATTAAACAGTTTGATAGGTGTGAAGTGGCAATTCGCATTTCTCTAATCAACAGGGATTTAGAGCATTTTTTTATATGACTAAAGATATTTTTGCTTTCTTTATCTGAAAACTGCCTGGTCATATCATTTGACTGTTTATAAATAGGAGAATGCCTTCTATTTTTTATAAAGTTGACTCAGTTCTCCATAGATTTGAGAAATGAGACCTTTATCAAACAATGCAATTTTCAATTATGATTACTAACCATATTTCTCTCCATCCTATTTCTCTAATTGTTGCCATTCTCTTGGATGAAGTTTTTGATTGTTCTTATGATTTGTTTTTTGACCCAATCATTTTTTTAGGATGAGATTATTTAGTTTCCATTTCATTTTTGGTCTGTCTTTCCATTGCCCTTTATTACAAATAATTTTTATTAAACTAGGATCTGAAAAGTATGCCTTTATTATTTCTGCCTTTTTGCATTTGGCTGTGAGGTCTTTATGTGCTAATACATGGTCAATTTTTTGTGTATATGCCATGTGCCACTGAAAAAAAGGTATATTCTTTTCTATTCCCATTCACTTTTTTCCAGAGGTCTATCTTGTTTAATTTTTCTAAAATTCTATTCACCTCCTTAACTTCTTTTTTATTAATTTTGTGGTTAGATTTATCTAGTTCTGAGAGGGGGAGGTTGAGGTCCCCTACTAATGTAGTTTTGCTATCCATTTCTTCCTGTAACTCACTTAAAGTCTTGAAGAATTTGGATGCTGTACCACTTGGTGCATACATGTTCCGTATTGATATTAATGCATTATCTATAGTACCTTTTAGCAAGGTGTAGTTTCCTTCCTTATCTCTTAATTAGATCAAATTTTTGCTTCTGCTTTGGCTGAAACAAGGATTGCTACATCACTTTCTTTACTTCAGCTGAAGAATAATATATTATGCTTCAGCCCTTTACCTTTACTCTGTACGTATCTCTCTACTTCAAATGTGTTTCATGTAAACAACATATTGTAGGTTTTTAATCCATTCTGCTATTTATTTCTGTTTTATAGGAGAGTTCATCCAATTCACATTCACAGTTGATTACTAACTATGTATTTTCCCTGCATCCTATTTTTCCTTTGTTTGTATTTTTCTCTTTCCTTTTCACCTTTCTCTTCTCACTAGTGTTTGGTTCTGGCCACCTCAGTCTTCACTTGCTTCTATCAGCCCTACCTCCTTTCCTCTTTCAATTCCTGATTTTGCCCTTCCTTCCATCATTCTTACCTCCTTTTTTGTCCCTTCCCCTTTTCCCACCTAGTTTTAACCTCCCTTCTCTCAGCACCCCACCCTTTTCTTTCGTCTTTCCCATTTTACTTCACTATAGGGTAACATAGAATGCTATACCCAATTGAGTGTGTATGTTATTCATTCTTTGAGCCAAATCAGATGAAAGTAAGTTCAAAACACTGATTACTCTTCCTTTCTTTCCCTCTCTTTTAATAGGTCTTTTGTGCCTCTTCATATGATGTGATTTACCCCATTCTGACTTCCCTTTCCTCTCCCAGTAAAATACTTTTTGTTTCCCCTTAAGGTTTGATTTTTTTAATATTTTCACATCAGAATTAAATTATACCCATACCTTCTGTATATATGTAGTCCACCTATATGCCTTAATAAAGATGCAGCTCTTGGGAAGCTAGCTGGTGCAATGGATAAAGCACAGGCCCTAGATTCAGGAGGACCTGAGTTCAAATCCAACCTCAGACAAGGGACACTTATTAGCTGTGTGACCCTGGGCAAGTCACTTAACCCTCATAGTCTCACTAAATAAATAAATAAAATGAAAAAAAATAAATATACAGCTCTCAGGAGTTACAAGTATGGTTTTCCCACGTAGGGATGCAAACATTTTAACCTTATTGAATATCATGTTTTGTTTTATCACTTTTTACCTTTTCATGTGTCTCTTGAGCCTTGTATTTGTAGATTAAATTTTCCATTCAATTCTGGGCTTTTTATTAAAAAAGCTTTAAAGTCTCCTAATTCATTGAAATCCATCTTTTCCCCTGAAAGATTATGATTAATTTTGCTCAGTAGTAAATTCTTGGTTGTAATATTACTTCCTTTGCCTTCCAGAATATCATATTCTAAGCCCTGCAATTCTTTAATGTTGAAGCTGCCAGGTCATGTATTATTCTGATAGTTGTTCCTTGATATGTAAATTGTTTCTCTCTGACTAATTGCAGTATTTTCTTCTTTACTTGATAGTTCTGGAATTTAGCTTCACTTTCCTTGGCATTTTCTTTTGGGGGTCTCTTTCAGGAGGTGATCAGTTGATTCTTTTTTAAGGGGGCAAAAATTCTACCTATGATGTCTAAAATCCAATGAGTGGTCACCTTAAATTAGAAAATGTATAGTACCAGTCTTTGGGCATTAAATATTTATTAAAGTATATTAGCAGTAAGTAAAGAGAAACACGTGGATCAGGTATGAAATGAGCTGTTCTCCCTATCCTGCCTGTCTCTTGCTCCCCTACCAGAGTCTCTGATTCAAAGGCCTACTTGCTCCTCAGCTTCTCTCCACAGCCTCCTGAGAAACCAGAAACAGGGCCATCCACACACAGCACTCCAAGTTAATTTGCTGGTAACACTGATTGACAGGACCCAAGAGCAAAAATCACTTCCTAATGCCAAACTGACCTTTGAAACCCCAGAAAAGGTCACTTCCAGAAGCTAAAGTCACATGGTTTCTTTTCAGCCCAGAGTCACATGGTTTCTTTTCACCATATTCCTCCCAGCAGGGGGTGTCATCCTAATTTTCACAGTCTCCCCTGTGCTTCATGCAAAGAAACATCATTTCTTCACATCAAGCAATAACATTAAAGATGCTTATGACTAAGTAAAGGGAATGAAAAGAGAGAAAAAGAAATTGAGTGACGCATTGACAAAGGCTAAAGGGGGTACTCCTCTACTAGCAGGTGGACATCACAAGCAGAAAAACTAAAGGGGCACTCCCCTTTAGTAAGTGGACATTATAAACAGTGTATACAATGTGGAAAAGGAAAACAGGAAAATATCCATATATGTCTTTGGAAATCTTTTCTCAGATGATTCTTGAGATGTCCTCTGCGTGTAGTTCTGGAATGGATGTCTTTCCAGGTGTTTCAGATGTATGGATGCTGGTAATCAGTCAGGAAAATTTCCTACAAAATTGAGCTTAACACAACTTTAAATAGCTTTGGCAATAATAAAATCAAACAATGAGAGTTATCAAAAACATGTCTAAGGAAATTCAGAATATTAGTTGTTACACATGAAACACATATGACATCAAACAATCTGATATAGGTTATATACGTACAATCCACAAGTGCTCTTTTTAGCAGTTTTTTCTATGGGGGTGGATAATATGCTTCATCATTAGTCCCTTGGGATTGTCTTGGATCGTTGTATTGCTGAGTGTAGTTAAGTCATTCACAATTGTTCATAGAATAATACTGCTGGCACTATGCACAATGTCCTCCCAGTTCTGCTTACTTCACTATACATCAGTTAATATGAGACTTTCCAGATTTTTCTGGTATCATATTGTTAGTTATTTCCAATAGAACAATACCATTCCACTACAATCATATACCACAGCTTCTTTAGTCATTCCTCAATTGATGGACATTCCCTTGATTCCCAATTCTTAGCCACCACAGAGAGTTGCTATAAATATATTTTTCACAATTTTCCCCCTTTTTTCTTTTTCATGATTACTATTGTTAATTATTTCCCTCCATCTCATTCCCTTCGCCATGATATTTACTCTAGTATTTATCTTCTTTAACCCTATCCCTCTTCAAAATGGATTTGCTACTGTCCATCCTCTACCCCAATCTGCTCTCCCTTCTTTTGCCGCTCTCTCTTTATCCCCTTCCCCTCCTATTTTCCTGCAGGGTTAGATAGATTATTCCACCAAATTGAGTGTCTATGTTATTCACTCCTTGAGCCAATTTTTATGAGATTGGGTCTTTGAGCCAATTCTGATGAGTGTTAGGCTCATTTACTGCCCAGATTAAATAAATTATTCCACGCAATTGGATGCGTGTGTTCATCCCTACTTGAGGAAACTCTGTTGAATTTAAGATCTTTAGCCTATTTTAATGAGTGTAAAATTCATTTACTGCTCTACTCCTCCCCCTTCCCTTCCCCTACTCTGTTTCTTTCATATGGGATTTCACCCCATACTACATCTTCCCTACCTCCTCACCTAGTTCATTCCCCTCACCCCTCAATTTAACCCTAAAGATATCTTCATGGGGCAGCTAGGTGACACAGTGCACAAAGCATCCACCCTGGACCCAGGGGGACCCCAGCCAAAACCCAGGCTCAGACACAAGACAATCACCCACTGCATGACCCCAGGTATGTCCCACAACTCCAATTTTTTATGGTTCTCTAAGGTCTTGTATTTGAAAGTCAAATATTACATTCAGTTCAGGTCTTTTCATCAAGAGTACCTGAGGGGCAGCTAGATGGCGCAGTGGATAGAGTATTGGCCCTGGATTCAGAATGACCTGAGTTCAAATTTGGCCTCAGACACTTGAAACTTACTAGCTGTGTGGCCCTGGCCAAGTCACTTAACCCCAATTGCCTCACCAAAAAAAAAAAAAAAAAAAGAGTACTTGAAAGTCCTCTTTTTTATTGATGCCCTATCTTTTCCTCTGAAAAAATTATGCTGAGTTTTGCTTGATATGTAATTCTTGGTTGTAATCTCAATTCCTTTGCCCTCTAGAATATCATATTCCATTCCCCTTGGGTCCTTTATTGTAGAAGCTGTGAGATCTTCTGCTATCCTGACTGGTGCTCCACAGTACTTGAATTCTTTCTTTTTGGCATCTTGCAATATTTTCTCCTTGATCTGAGAGTTCTATAATTTGGTTATAATATTCCTAGGAGTTTTCTTTTTGGGATCACTTTCAGGAGGTGATCAGTGGATTATATCAATTTCTATTTTACATTCTGCTTCTAGAATATCAGGGCAATGATTCCCTGACAGTTTTTTGGAAGGTGATATCTAAGCTCTTTCCTTGATCATGGTTTTCAGGTAGACCAATAATTTCAAACAATCTCTCCTGCACATATTTTCCTGGTCAGCAGTTTTTCCATATTGCCTTCTCTTTTTTTTTTTATTCATTTATATTTGCTTTATTGTTTCTTGGTTTCTCATAAAATCACTAGCTTTCATTTGTTCAATTGTAATTCTTAGGCAATTGTTTTCATCAGAGAGCTTTTGTAGCTCTTTTTCCACTTGGCCAATTTGGCTTTTCAAGCTGTTGACTTTTTTCTCATGTCTTTCCTGCATCACCCTCATTTCTCTTTCCATTTTTTCCTCTAACTCTCTAACTTTATCTTAAAAGTCCTTTGTGAGTGCCTCTATGGCCTGAGACTAATTCATATTTTTCTTGGAAGCTTTATATATAGGGGCACTGACATTGAAATCTTCCCCTAAGGGTGCACCTCAATCTTCCTTTTCACTAAAGAAACTTTCTATGGTCCTCACCTTTCTCTGTTGGCTCATCTTGCCTTCCTTTTACCTAACTTTTAGCTCCTTAAAGTGGGACACTTTTTCCAGGCTGCAGTATCCCCAAGCTTCAGAAGATCCCAGGTGGTATGATTTAAAGAGGAGCATGTTCTTCACTCGCCTGGCCTGTTCCCTGGTCCATAGATGACCCCAGACCAACTTGCTAATCAGCCAGGTTTGTGTTTTGTGGTTTTCAGCTGAGGAGCCTGTGTCCCTTGCCCACCTGGGTCACTGCTACTCAAGCCTACCTCCTGGTTCCCACCAGGGGTGAAAAAACCAAGTTCTTCCTCAGCAGCAGCAGAGACCATGGTAATCTACCCCCTTCCAAGGGCTCAGCCCTCTCACCAGACTGTGAACTTAGTTCTAGATGACACTAGTGCTCCACGTATTCAGAGGCTCGGGGGGGGGGGGGGCGGGTTTCTTTCTCTGGCAAGGCCTTCCTGGGTGACTATGAGGTTGGGCTCCACTCCTGTCTTAGTGCAGCAGCTCCCTCCTTCCAACCTTACGAACTGTCCTTGGTTGAAGGATGATTTCAGTACATTTTTCTGTGGGTTTTCCTGCTCAAGGAATTGTCCTATGACATTATTTGGATTTTTTTTTTGGAGTGATTGTGTCATGAGTTCAAGAGCTCACTGCCTTTCCTCCACCATCTTAGCTCAGCCCCTATATACTTTTCTTCTGTATTTGTTGTCTCTCCTTTACTTAGCTTGTGACTCTTTTTTCATAATTATATCACTTTCATTTAATTTCCAAATTTTTCCTCTATTTCTAATCTGATGTTTAAAATTTTTTGAGGTCTTCCAATTCAACCTAAGACCAATTCACATCTGTCTTTGTGGTATTGGATAATTTTTTTTTTACTTTGTTTTTTCTCAGTTTGTGTTTTGATCTTCTCTGTCATCATAGTAAATTTATTTGAACACATTCTTTGTTTTTGTTGTTTTGGGCATACTTTTTCACTTTATTTCCTAACATTTAACTTTATGTTATAGTTGTGTTCTGCTCACATGGTAGAGAGATCAGTGTCAAAAGTCTGAGATGTTTCATACTGATGTTTCAGGGCTAGTTCTGGGATTCCGTAAGTTTTCAGTTCTTTCAAGGTGATATGACCTAAGAAAACACGTGGTCACTGCTTTTCTGGCCTGTGCTCTATCCTGTTAATTTCCTGAACCACTTTTTTTTTTTCCTCCCTACAACTATTTTCATAATCCCTCATTTCCCTGTGACTATAGGCTTTAGCATGCTAGGGCCTCTCTTCACCCTGAGATTGCTTACCCAGAATTGCATGTGGGCAATACAACATAAGCATCCTATAGCTTTATCCAAATCATTGATAGGAAACCTTATGTAATATTTAAATAATACAAAACTAAGCAACATGAGATAAAAAGAATAAAAAACCTAAGGGTAGAATGATGGATCAAGTTTAAAAAGATGAATTTTTGGGCTATAACCAAAATGATCTTTATTAAGTGTAGACAAGAAAATAAATAAGAGAAGCCATCCAGAGCAATGGAGATATAACAAGACTTTATTTTTGAATGTGTTCTTTATGTTTTGGTAGATCACCAATCCAAAATTATGCCCATGCCAAAGAAAAGAGGAAAAAAGAAAAAGAAAAAATCCGAAATAAAAGCAAAACATAACATGATCTTGAGTTTCATTGTATTAACAATGAGATAGTTTCAGGATATTTTGCCATGTTCACACAACATCTAGAGGACGCTTCTGGATGATACCTTTTAAAAGAATGCTCAATAATATGGGGTATTTCTAGTCCTTCCAGTCCAGAAGGATTGTAAAGGGAATGTGAATTATGTCACATTCTTTTGAACAGAGGAACTACAGAAAAGCCAGAATAAGAAGAGACTTAATTTTAGGTTCTTCAAATATTTGAAGAACTGTCATGTTGCAGAGTTTAGATTTATTATTCTTAGCCTCACAGGACAAAACTAATGGCAACAGGAAAATCTTAGAGAAACTGATTCTGAAAGTCTCATTACTTGGCAGGAAGGGAAAGATTACAATGTGAATGTGAATTAGCAGCAGAAGATCTGATAATGGTAAAATCCCTGATCATTTAGAAAGGCAAAATTCCCAGAAAATTTGAACCATCTAAAACTGGAATGGGCTATTTCAGGAAGTAACTTGTTCTGACTAAAGCAAGCTTCTGACAAGGAGTTAGATGACTACCTGTATATGTTGTAGAAGAGGAAAAGAGGATTCTTCTTCAAATACTTAAACCAGATGTCTTCTTTTTATTTTATTTTATTTATTTATTTATTCATTTGTTTTTTTTTTGTTTATTTATTTATCTATTTATTCATTTATTTATTTTGTGGGACAATGAGAGTTAAGTGACTTGCCCAGGATCACACAGCTAATAACTGTCAAGTGCCTGCAATTAGATTTGAATTCAGGTCCTCATGAATCCTGGGCCAGTGATTTATCCACTATGCCACCTAGCTGCCACCTAGCTGCCACCCCCTAGTGTCTTTTAATTGTGAAATTCTATGATCCTTGGAATGTATGCTCTAAACAATTTGAAGGGAGAGAAGGAAAAGGAGAGAGGAGAGAGGAGAGAAGAGAGAGAATAGGGGAAGGGAGGGAGAAAGAGAGACAGAGACAAAGGGAGACACAAAAAAATGCGGGATACAGAGAAAGACATAGAAATTGTATCAGAGACAGAGAAAGGGGGCAGGGAGAAAGGGAAAGGGATCACTTTCCCAATTGTGGGACAAGGGTGCCTGTGAAGTGAAAGTAATTAGGAAAAGCCTTCAAATGGAGGGATTATGAGTAAGACTTTGAAAGAAGGATCACATTCACATTACTCAGTATTATTACTGGTGTGAGTATTACTCAATAGTGTCCAAGAACGATGAATCAAATGTCAGATTCTAATCAGTTTTTCTATGTGGGAATGTAGATCTCAGTTGCTTTTTCTTTCTACCCTCCAACAACACCAACCACAACCAACCAACAAACAACAACAACAAAAAATGGGTCCCAGAGGGAAAAAAAAGCATGCTTTGACACCTAATGTTTTATGCTGGTCATCTTGAACAAAGAATATTTTGTTCAAATTTGATTATTAGGAGTAAATTGTACCGTTCTGGCATTGGACTTGGTAGTCTTTTGAGGCTGTAAATTACACTGAATCACAGAAAAGCATGTTTTCTCTTATTTTCTTGACATAGTACTTCTAAAAGGAGGAAAAAGTTATGCATTTTCTATCATTCTCTTGAAAACATAAAGTGTTTCAACCAATTATCTCCCCTAGTTCTTCATCAACTCTTTGTATGGGGAGAGCCCCTTGAAATTGCCATGTAGAATGTTGGCATATGTTCTATATTTTATCTAGCTTTTGTTTAATGTCCTCATGGAAAGGAAAAAAAATAATATTTGATTGCCATGGAAACAAACTATGTTTCACATCCAATTTATTCCTACACAAGCTATAATGATAATATGTACCTCTAGATTTGGGGTGGGAGGTGGGGGAAGTTTTGGTAATTTATGTCAATCTAGTAACAAAAGAAAGTGAATCATGCTAGTACACTGCCTCATATTCTGATAAGCTCAGAACCAGTCTTGTGTACTCCAGTGTAGATATTCTTTCAGCTATCCTCCCCACCAGTGCTATGTCTTCCAAACATAAAATTTTGTTCATGATATAGAACAAAGAAAGTTGGATTTAGAATCAGGAGATTTGGGGCAGCTAGGTGACACAGTGGATAAAGTACTGGCCCTGGATTCAAGAGGACCTGAGTTCAAATCTGGCTTCAGGCACCTGACACTTTCTAGCTGTGTGACCCTGGGCAAGTCACTTAACTCTCATTGCCCTAAAAAAAGACATAAAAGAATCAGGAGACTTGGGTTCATAATTTGATTTTGCCACCCATTACATTAACCAAATCATTTAACCTCGTTGGTAAATGGTATGTGTGGGGGGAGAGGGAGGGGCTGCTGAACTAAATGACCTCTAAGGTCCCTTCCACCTCTATGTGCATGATAAACTAATTAAAAATATGCAAAGGCTCACTACAGCCTAAAAAACAAAGTATACCACAGCTAAGTGCTTTCTCTCTCTCTCTCTCTCTCTCTCTCTCTCTCTCTCTCTCTCTCTCTCTCTCTCTCTCTCTCTCTCTCTCTCTGTGTGTGCATTTACTTTCCCATTGCTTTAATAGCTCTTTTCATTCAATACCCCTTCCAGATGTCATATCCTTCATAAAGCTATTCCTTCATTCCTGTGAGTAAATTAATAAAACCTATTTCTCAAATGCTTACTATGTGCATGCCTCTGCTAAATAATGTGTATCCAAAAACAAGTAAGCAACACAGACCTTGTCCTCAAGCAGTTTGCCCTCTAATAAAAGATAGCATATGAAGAAGAGCTAGAGTAAAGAGTTAAGAGGTAGGATGGGTATCTATAAGACTTGATGTTCCCTGGAGCAGCTAGGTGGCATAGTGGATAAAGCACTGGCCCTGGATTCAGGAGGACTTGAATTCAAATCTGGTTTCAGACTTTTGACACTTACTAGCTGTGTGACCCTGGACAAGTCACTTAACCCCCATTGCCCTGAAAAAACAAAACATAAACAAAGAACAAAAAAAAACTATGTTTGCAGCGTTAGAATGGATTTTTTCATATAATATATTGCCTAGAATAACTTGTACTTCTTTCACTTTCCCCAGCATTTTTGTTTTCTGTGTATGTCCTTTCCCCCATAATATTGTTCATTCCTATTAAGCCTTAATAAATACAAATTGAAATTTGTGTTTATCTTTGGCTTCATAGCACCTAACACAGTGTAGGTTTGTTACAAGTATGTTGATTTGAATTTATCAATATGAAACTGAGGTCTTTTTGTTTTCTGTAGTACCAATCATAGGGTTAAGTTCATACTGGGTTGCTGATAAAGGCAGTTTTTCTTGAGTCTGAAGCTATTTACATGGTTTCTCTAGATTATAGCAGTATTGATCCTAAATGACAAGCTTCAACTTTTATTTGTATTTTTCCTGGATATGGCTGAATCTCCAGCTGTGTGGCTTCTGTAGAGAATACAATTTCTCCCTTTATATGGACTGAATAAAAAGCAATATAGAAAACAAAAGAAAACCAAGAGAAGTATTTTGTACTCATTTTTTCTGTATTATAAATGGGTTTCTGAAAAAAAATGTGTGTAATTAAAAGTTGCTATAATATGGATCCAATTTTAAATGAATAGAACCTTTTCCCTTGAATGCAAACATTACTGGCATTATCCTGCTTTAATATATACATAAGAAATATTTGCCAAAAGTGTTATTGAAATTTTAAGCTTCAATGTATATATTTGTGCATAGGTAATATATGTGCATACTATGTACATCTAAATACACAGGTACATATATAGATCCAACAAGGTACCAGAGGCTATGGGGGAACCAATATTCTCATCAATGAATCTTTACACAACAAGCTTTCACTAAAGAAATTCAGAAAGATGGATTCATCTCCTGGATTGAAATGCAATTATTCCCTTGGGTAATAAAACTAGTCAAATTTGAACAGAGACTGATGAAATTATAACCTTCACGTATAATCATGAAAATATGTACCTTTCCAGTGACTGTACTTTAAAGAAAAGTTATCTACAAAATATATGGACAAGTCACAAGATGAAAATAAGTGGTCGACTGACCATATAATCACCCTTCCCTAGTTATGAATGAATAACATTCAGTTTATTTTGAACCTGGCAAAAAAAAAACAAGGCAAAAAACAAATGTCTCATTTTCCCAATTTTGGAAAGTATGCTTTCATGTCCATTGCTATAATTAATTTTGATCATTTCTTCTGTATATATAAAATTCACAATTGCTTTACATTTATTATTTGAAGAGTGGGAACAGCACCAAAGTGGGATATGAGACTGGGGCTAATCCCTATTAACTAGGCCAGATCACCTTTCCTACTATCCCATCAATTTTTGGCTTGTTTTTTTTTGTTGTTGTTGTTGTTTTTACCTGATTCTTGGTGGGGAAAATGGGGTAATTTTTTCTTGTCTGTTTGTTTTTCTTTGTTTTTCCATGCTATGAAATGTGGTCTCTACTTAAATTTCAGGGTTGAATTAAGGGAGAAAATAATAATAGCTAATATTTATCATATCAATTATAAGACAATCATCATGTTCTACCTCCTGCCTAGGTCTTTTCTTCTCAAATGAATTAAATTTATATTAAAAATATTTACATTATCTTTTTACAGAACACTGTGTTGAGTAGTGAGAAATAATATAGGTTAAAATACATACACAGTGAGTTCTCCATTGTGCTTCCTCTAATGCCAGTATTCTTAAGAAATCATACATATGAAAAATAACTAAAACTTATGAATAGAGTGGGAAGAAGACTAAAAAATATTGACAGAATCTGATTCCAACAGAACTGCCTAAGAAATTCAATCTACCAAATTCATGTGCTGATGTGTGTGTGTGTGTGTGTGTGTGTGTGTGTGTATTTGCATGGCAATGAGGGTTAAATAACTTGCCCAAGGTCACACAGCTAGTGAGTGTCAAGTGTCTGAGTCTGGATTTGAACTCAGGTCCTCCTGAATCCAGGGCCAGTGCTTTATCCACTGTGCCACCTAGCTGTCCCTATGCTACTTTTTAAAAAATAAGTTAAGAATGCTGTGTTATCAATAGTTCTATTGATATGAATCAGTTGGAATTAAAAAAATATTTTTTTTTAATTAAAAAAATTTTTAATTAAAAAAAACAAACAAAAAAAACCTTTCCTTGGGAGTCAGGTTCTATTCACAACCATGTTTCTTGTGAATTATCTCCTTTGGGAAGTCAGTTGACTTCTCTGGGCTTTCCTCATCTGTATAGAGAGAACTAGATTTTCTCTGTAACTCTGTTGTACCTCAAACACTATGAAATGAAAAAAACAATAGATGTAAAAAATAATGATCATGCAAGCTTGAATATTCAAGTGCATATGGAGAATGGGCAAAAGCCTGACACTAGGAGTCTCTCCTATGAAGATGTGGTAAGATAATGGAATTTGGCAGACTGATTGGGATGGGCCACACCTGGCCTGTCCTCTGTGACATATGCTGCTGTCAGCAGGAGAAACCACTCTCCACAGGCAGTTTGAAGGACCTCCCCTTTTGGGAGGGGGAGAGTAAAAGCTTGCTCAGGGGAGCTCAGTCTCTTTCCTGGAGTCACTTTTTTTTTTTTTTCTGGTGGTGCGAGCTGCAGGAGGGGGCAGGAAGAGGTTTTTTCCTGGCACTTTGACCTGTGGGCCCTGACTACAAAGCTGTTTCCCATTGAAGCTACAGATCCTAGGTGTGGTGAGTTAACTTACAAGCCCTGCACTTTTTAATTGGCTGAACTGGAAGTGAGTTTGGGGATTGTATAGACTTAGGTTAGAGTTAGGGGGATTATCCATTTTTCTTTTTCCCTATTCCCTTGTCTTTGATTTTATTAATTTCACCTTTGCTGTTTATTTTATTCCTATTAATAAAACCTGATTTGTTTGTGGAAAAGAGGCTGTTTGGTTCCTTTTTTATTGGCCTGGGAGAAATATCTAAAAAGGCAGTTCAGAGGGAAAGGAACTTTGGGCCTAGAGATCCCTCATTATTTCCAAGACCCCAATATTATGGCAAACCACTCAATTAACTCTCCCTATATCAAATTTGGCCCCAACAAAGAGTCATTATAAAGAATCAGAGCTAGAGGGAATCTTTGAAGAAATAGAAGCTAAACTTTAAAATTGGGATTTATATTTTCTGTAATATACCTAATGAAATATCCCCCAGTCTTCTCTTACATATGAGTAATGTGATGTGCAAAGAGAGGAAATGATTTCCCCTAGGTCATCCAGCTAGTTAAGAGCAGAGCCAGGGTTCAGATTCAAATGTCAGTCAGTTAGTCAACCAGTATATATTAAGTGATTTTTATATTTTGGGCACTGTGTTAAGAACTAGAAATGGAGAGAGACAGACAGACAGACAGAGAGACAGAGAGACAAATGTAAAGTTGCTATTTGTAATGTAGCTAAAATTCTAGCTAGTCTATCTAAAAAAAATCTAATGAGTGGTAGCTAATAAATTAGAAGCTTTAGCAAGAAATTTGACTATTAAGCATTTATTAAGGAGCATAAGAATTTGGTGAAGAGAGAAAGAGGCTTAGATTCAGCTATCTATCTCATGTAGACAGTGTCTCCTGTCCTACTCCCCCCTGAGGTCCTGGTGAAAGAGAGAGCAAGCCTCGCACCTTCTTCATCCCACAAACCTCCTGTGAAACTGGGAACATCCCATCCACACGCACACCCAGCTCCCAGCTAATTGGTTGGTAGCTTTGATCGACAATACCCATGAGCAAATGTCACTTCCTGACACCAAGGAACTGACCTTCCAAGCCACATGGCCTGCCCTCAGATGCCTTCTCCTCATGGTGGATCTTTCCTACAGTAACTCTCCAGCAGGTGGCATCATGCCAGTTGTCACACAGAGAAAAGGAAAAAGAAAGAAAAGGAGGATTAAAAATTCATAAAGTGTATTATATACCATCTTTTCTGAATTCTTTGTTCTCTTAACTGATTTTGTGGAATCAGATGAAAGTAAATACATGCTGGACAGCTAGGTGGCACTGTGGATAAAGCACCTGCCTTGGATTCAGGAAGACCTGAGTTCAAATACGGCTTCAGACACTTGACACTTACTGGCTGTGTGACTCTGGGGAGTCACTTAACCCTCATTTTCACACCAAAAAAGAAAAGAAAAGAAAAGAAAAGAAAGTAAATACATCCCCTTTTTCCTACTCACACAACTAAAAAATCTAGTGCATGCCCCATCAACTTGAGTTTGTAGTATTTTACTACGGCTTCTCATTCTACTCCAAAATCCTTTCCCTTCTCCAATTCATCCTTCACTCTACTTCCTGACTCCATACCTTTCTACTAGCTGTCCTCTATTTCTGCAGTGTTCTCCCTCCTTACTTTTGTCTCTGAGATTCCCTGGCTTTCTTGAAAACTAAACTCAAACCCCACCTTTTACAGGTGGTGTAGAAGGATTCCCCCTGCCCCCTTTCTGATGTCTCCTGCTTCAATACCCTCTCAAAACAAAATAAAAAAGCAAAAACAAAACCTCCCTTTGTAGTGCCTCTAAAATTACCAACCATCTAAGTATCTATACAGCATATGTATATAAGTATTTACTTGTTATCTCTTCAATTAGAATGAGTTCCTTGAAGACAAATACACTTTCTTCCCATATTTCCTCCCTTCACCTTACCTCTTTCCCTGACTTCTTTCCTTCCTTCCTCCCTCCCTGTCTTCCTTCCTTCCTTCCATCCTTCCATCTTCTCCCTCTTTCTTTCCTACAATTCTTTGAATAAAGTCTTATTAGATAAAAAAGAAAGTCTACAAGTAACTTAAGGATTTGTTGTTGCTCACTGCACAAAGCTAAGTCATTTTCTAATCCTCCATTCTCAATTTTATATTCTCAGAAAATAATTGTGCTGAATGTAGGCAAATTCTCCCTTATTTCTCTATGTTTGCATCAATAATTATTCTTTATTTCCTTCCACTCCTGAAACAAAAAAGGAACAACTATTTTCCTATGTTGACATACATTTCCGTGGTAAATATGTAATGATGATTGTATGTGGGGGTATTAAATAAAAAATGTGTCATTAATATAAGAAGCTAAATTGTGCACAGATTTCTACTTTGAATGGAACATTCTTGTGAGGTATGTCATACAGACATGGTTATTCCCTTATTTTAAAGATAAAGAACTTGAGATGGGAAAGGTGAGGTGACACCTAGAATTAAATAATTATAAAGGGGAGGGGAAGATTGGAATCTTTGGGAATACAAAGAGACTCCCATTTTTTTTTTTTGGTGAGGTAATTGGGTTTATGTGACTTGCCCAGGGTCACACAGCTAGTAAGTGTGAAGTGTCTGAAGCCAGATTTAAACTCAGGTCTTCCTGACTCCAGGGTTGGTATTCTATCCACTGTGCCACCTAGCTGCCCCTCCCAAGTCTTTTTGAATACAGGTTCATTATTTTATCAATTGCATAAGACTGATGAAAGGGAATTTGCGGGATTGAGCATAGAAAGAAAAACATTGATTTCTAATAATCCAATTGCCTTATAATACAGAGAAGGAAGAAAAAGTCCAAAGAAAAGAAATGACTTTTCAAAGGTTAAAAATGTTATAGAACCAGGCCTAGAACTTTTGTGTGAGTTATCTTATGCTAATATTTTCTCTACTTTAATCTAGAATAGATGAGAATTTAAGATATCAGTAATCATCTTATCTTACCTGGACATCAAAGGAATTGCCAATACACAAGAAATAGTCACCCCAGTGTCTTTTTAAAATTACAATTCCATTTTTTTCTAATGAAAGTATGCTTCCTTTCTTACTTGCACTTTCCCCTCCAAAAAAGAAATAAAAACAAAATCTTTTGTTACAATTATGTACAGTCCTTATTAGTTGTGTGGTCCTGGGCAAGTCACTGGCCTCATTGCCCCACCAAAAAAAAAAAAAAAGATGTATTGTCAAAGAAGCAAATTCCTAGGTTGTCTATGTCCAAAATTTATGCATCACTCTCCTTTTTAAGTCCATCAACTCTCTAAAATGAGGTGGGTATCCTATTAAATCATGAGTCCTCTTGAACAGTGATTGGTCATTGTGTTGATTAGAGTTCTTAAGACTTTCAAATTTGTCTTTATGATACTGTTCTTATTGTATAAATTCTTTCCCTGGTTCTGCTCACTTTACTCTGCATCAGTTCAAACAAGTCTTCCTAGGTTACTCTGGTTTTTTTTTTTTTTTTTTTTTTTGCAGGGCAATGAGGGTTAAGTGACTTGCCCAGGGTCACACAGCTAGTTAAGTGTCAAGTATCTGAGGCTGGATTTGAACTCAGGGAGTCCTGAATCCAGGGCCAGTGCTTTATCCACTGCACCACCTAGGTGCTCCTTTCCTAGGTTACTCTGAATCTATCTCCTTCAATATTTCTTACAACACAATAGTATTCCATTATTTTAATAATTTTCTATCATTCCATTCCTATGTCACAACCTCTTCAGGAATTCTCTAATTGATGAGCCCTCCCTCATTTTCCAATTCTTTGGCATCATAAGCAGAGCTAAATAAATATTTCTTGTAACTATATGTCTTTTCTTCTTTTTATTTATTTATTTATTTATTTACTTATTTATTTACTTATTTATTTACTTATTTATTTATTTATTTATTTATTTATTTATTTATTTATTTATTTATTTATTTATTTATTGGTATATACTTTGTAATGAAATCACTGAGTCAAAGGGTTAATGGCTTTTATTTTATGCAGTTCCAAATTGTTTTCCTGAATTGCCAATTTCATATATGTGTGTGTATGTATGTATTTATATATATGATTCCTGCCTCAATCTCTTAACTTTATATCCTATGATCTTTTGAATTCACTAACAAGGAATTATTCTGTCATTTGTGATCATCAATACTGAATTATCAGTCAGAAACCTCATCCACTTCATTAAGCCAGTACTGTGTGTATATTTTCCCCCATCTACTTAGGCGTTTTGGGTCAGGCTTAAAATTACATTATATGTCTCTTTATTAATACTTGTACTGTCACAAATCAAATCCTTTCCTGGGTACAAACATGTGGCGAGCCAATAACATTGTCTGCCCAGTTATTTCTCAATTCAGAAAGTTTTGTTTTGTCAATACCCTCCACTTCTACTTTTCACTCTAGATAATTAGACTCATTCCCCATGGAATTTTCTAAGCCATGTTGCAAGACTTTGCCTCTCTTGTGTTTTGTATGCTGAAGTTCACACTATTGGAGTTTAGTGTTCAGGAAATTAAATGCCTGATTTGAAAGTCTATCCTGAGAGACAAGGTAACAATTGACTGTTGACATTAACATAGAGTAACAATCAGCTTTATAGGCTTTCAAACTTTTATCCATTCTGCAAATAATTAGTGATCATTTACAATGTGTAAAACATACTAGGCATTAGGGAAGATACACAGATTCAATAATAACAACCACCATAATAGTTTAAAGAAATAGAAACCATTTCATAATAATAGTTAGCATTTAAATAGTGTTTATGTAGTGATAACTTTACATGTTGTCTCACATGATTCTCCTAACAACCCTGTGAGGTAGGTTCTACTATTAACTTCACTTAAAAGATGAGGAAAGTGAAGAAAACATATATTAAATGACTTGCCAAAGATGAGAAAGTTAAATTTGTGGTACTAGATTTGAACACAGATCTTCTTGACTCAAGGTCCAGTCAATCTATTGGATTACCTAGCTAACTCTGAGGCACTTATTATGTGATGGAAACAAGGCTTAAAATAAAAATACAAGCAAATGAGATGGTCCCTGCTTTTAAGGAGCTTAAATTCTAATAGGGAAAGATAGAATGTGAAGGGAGTCTAGAAAATTGTTGTCAGTGAGGGCAAGGAGCAAGGCTCATGGTGAGGAACTGATCCCCTATGAGTAAATTGATCTGAAGGTAAAGTGAGAAAAAATTCTATTGTAATCCAGGACCTGGGTGGTCCTGTCCAGGGACTCCCATAAATCAAATGAGCAGGTCCCAGGAAAGGCATCTCAAGCAGGGCAAGGCTGATGAATAACATTAATTAATTATTATTAGATGCTGAAAATAATATATATGTGTGTGTGTGTGTGTGTGTGTGTGTGTGTGTGTACTGTGGGATAATAGTAGATATGGGATTTATTTAAGGTATCCTTTCTAATGGCATAAATAATAACTCATAAATGGATGTCTATCTTGGGTCACTCTTGCCCCTGTCCTCCCATGAGTTTTCTTTCTTTCTTTCTTTTTTGTTTTTTGGTGGGGCAATGAGTGTTAAGTGACTTGCCTAGGGTCACACAGCTAGTAAGTGTAAAGTGACTGAGGCTGGATTTGAACTAAGGTCTTCCTGAATCCAAGGCCAGTGCTTTATCCACTGTGCCAACTAGCTGCACCTTCTTTTCTTTTATTTTCTTTCCTTTTTAATTTTTTTTCTCCCATGAGTTTTACATATTGGAGTGAAAGTAAGGAAAGAGAAGGTCCACCCAACTTGAAAAAGGTCTTCATCATTTTCTCATTACATCTCAAAGATACCAAATTAGCAGACAAGCTACTAAATGGTTATTCCTTTCCTTTGCCATGTGGACAGCACAAACCACGTTTTGCTTATTTCTTTTATTCTGCTTATCCTTCAGGATTTCTCATATGGTATATGCTTGTCCTATATTCAGCCTGCTCAGATCAGTCAAGCAAGTTTCTGTTTCTCTTTGGACAATGCGACTTTGGTGACTATAGAATTGCTTGATGTGTAGTCATATACCTTACAACAAGAATATTGGTGTTTCAAAAAATTATTTTGTTTCACAAAGAAGCTTGGGGGAGGCGTCATTAAAACAACTATCATTTTCCAAACGCATTCCAGCCCACTCTCCTTGTATTCAATTCTGGACCTCTTCTATACATAAGATTCTCTGATAGTCTGAATGTCCTTGACCATTGGGAATACAATGATGAAAAACAACATAAGGTTTGCTCTTACAGAGATGACAATATAGTAGAGGCAGCAGTTCTGTACATAAATATTGTGACCTATGGACCCTTCAGTTCGAATTGCAGCTCTCATGCTTCCATTGATATTAGAAACTCACTCTTATAATCCCTTGAAGCTTTAGTTTCTATAACAGTCAAATGAGAATACTGGTGATGATAAGAAATGTTCATAGAATGTTTAGAAGTTGGTAAAGCACTATATCTATATCTATCTATCTATCTATCTATCTATCTATCTATCTATCTATCTATCTATCTATCTATCCACACACACATACATACACACATATGTGAAACTATATATTGTGAGAACTTGAATGACACCCCCAGCTGGGAACGATTTTGCAGGGAAGCTCTGCCATGAGGAGAAAGCATGTGATTTAGAAAGCATGTGACTTTAGCATACAGAAGTTACCTGGCATCCAGACTTTGCCCAACATCTGGAAGTCACATCTATAGAACCACCTGGGGGCCTGTCAATCAGAACTACTAGCTAGTTAGCTTGGAGCTTTATGCATGGACGGTCTTGTTTCCAGTTTCTCAGGAGGCTTCTGGGAGAAGCCAAGGAGCAAGCGGGGTTTTTGGTGGGAGACTTTGGCAGGGGAGCAAGAGACAGGCAGGATAGGGAGAGCAAGCAAATTTCATACTTTATCCACATATTTCTCTTTACTAACCCATAATATACTTTAATAAATACTTAATGCCCAAAGATTGATACTATATGTTTTCTAATTTAAGTCGACCACTCATTAGATTTTAGACATCATACCTTATAGACATATAATCCTTACTATATATATATATATATATAATTTCATTTAAATCTCACCATAGTCCCATCAGGAAACTGTTACAGGTATTTTTGTCATTATATTATTATTATTATTATTATTATTATTATTATTATTATTATTATTACTACTACTACTACTACTACTACTACTACTACTACTATTAAGAATCTCCTTGTCATATATTGATGTACTTCAAGTGTAAGTGGTTTGAGGGTGAGACACATACTGATTTTCTTTTTTATGTTTAATGTTCTGTTGGCTATTGGACAGGTAAAGAAAATTCTTTTTGTAGTTGAATAAAAGTATTGTGAGGTAAGTCACTTTTTGTAGGTACACTGAAAGCACCTTTGGGGAAAAAATAGTACCAGACAGGACAACAGGAAAAATATGAACCTCATTCTGATTCCTCAAGATTTTAATTTATTCTGTTTTCTCTATATGTTGAATTTTTTTATTACAAAATTGATTTGTTTCTATAATGTGCTATATAATGTGTTTATTTTATTTTTGCTATTTATATTTTTCAGTAACAGGGAGGGCTAAGGAGAAGTAAGTAGTGTGGGGGCCAAATTTATTTGGGGAATGTTAGTTAGTTGGATCGCTGCAATATTGGGGCAAGGAAGGAGATGAACAGCCTCTTTCAAAAACAAAACTGGGTTTATTAACCAGAATGAACTTAAAAACACAAGTAAGATTAGTGGAATTAAGGAAAAGGGAAAAAGGGAATGGGGAAAAGAATATTATATGACCTGCTATCACACGACCGCCAAGGGCTCAGCAGAGCACACAGCTACATCCCATCTCTTTCCAGCTCAAACGCCAAAATGGCAAATCTCCTCCCTTCTCCTTCCCAGCAAACCCCGGGTTGTCCACACACACAGCCCCAAGCTAATTGGCTGACAGCCCTAATTGGCAGTCACATGACTGCCCTCACTGGGCTTCCAGTCATTATAATTTTGCCGGGCCCATTTTGGCGTCAGCATGTGGTGATGACATGAGCTGTCAGCACCATGGTGATGGCTACAGCCAGTGGGTGGAGCATTGCACTGGTGCAGAGGCATGGCAACTGAGCCCTGGCCAGTGTGTGCACCATTGCCCCTCCAATTCTAGCCAAAAGATGGTATCATAAAAACCTCAAATAACAATCAACTCTTTATAGTAGGAAGAAAAATATGGCATAGTAGATAGAGTATTAGACTTATAGTCAGGAAAATCTGAGTCCACATCCCACCTATGATTCATATTCAGGAATCATGTGATAATGAGCAAGGCACTTTCCCCTTGCTCATACCCTGTGAAGCTCAAATCAGATAATCTAGGAAAAATAGAAATATAAGACTGAATGTAATCCCCCAATTCATAAGTGGTTAAATGATATGAACAAAGCATTATTTAATGGTAACCTCTTGACACTATAAAAATATTGCTTCACATTATTAATAAGAAAAACACAAAGCAGAAACCTCAGAGGGGTCACATTCTATATATAGTCAAAGATGACAATGTTGGAGGGGCTGTAAGAATATACATAGGCTAATATGCTAGTCATGGATTTGGGAAATTGATGTAAACATTCTGGTAAGTATTCAGAATTATATGTAGAAAAGGCCTCAATTGCTAATACTCTTTGACCATATATAATCTTGAGAGATCTACTGACAAAAAGTAAAGTCTTTCAAAGTATTTATAGTCACATGTTTTGTTAGAGAAGAACTAGAACGAAAATTGATGCGCATCAACTGTGGAATGACTGAACATTTTGTGGTATATGTACATAATGGATGAAGATTTTACTCTAAGGAAATGTGAACAGGATGAATACAAGGAAGTAAGAGGAGACTTTATGAACAGATGCATAGTAAAGCAAGAAAAAACAGAGAAATGGCATACACAATGACTATAATGATGTAAATAGAATAAAAACCCATCCAAATAAACAAATCTTGATGTTTGTCATTATTATGGGCAATAAGTTCCTAAAGAAGAATTATGAGAAGGTCCCTTTCTACCACTGAAGAGATCAGAAACTGTATATATAGAACAATGCATATTTTTATATGTAGGCAGTATAAAAACAAGGTATTTCAAATGATTTTTAAAAGTATATTAAGGGTCTAGAACTGACTTAAAAAATTGTGAGCATTGAAACGACACCCCCTGATGAGAGGGACATTTTGAGAATCAGGCCTGAAAAGAAAACATGTGACTTCAGTGTCTGAAAGTGACCTTTCTGGGCTTTCAAAGTTGAGATTATATCCAAATGTTGTGTCTAACCCCTGTGGGTCGTGTCAATCAGTGCTACAAGCCGATTAGCTTGGAGCTGTGTATGAGGACAGCCCTGCTTCCTGTTTCACAGGGGGCTTCTGGGAGAAGCAGCTAAGGAACTTGGTCTTTTCATCTGGGATTTTGGTGTGGTGGCAGAACTTCACGTGGACTGCTAGGAAAAGCAAGGGTTTCTCTCTGGCTATACCGCATAGATCTAAGCCAGGGTTTTCCATGCTATAAGGAATCTATTCTCAATCTCTCTCTCTTCACTAACTTATAATACATTTTAATAAACACTTAAAATCTTAAACTCTTGCTGAATTTATCAGTAAATCTTAGCTAATTTCTCTCCCACACTGGGGTCAGGTCAGGCGACCACACATTAGATTTTAAACATTACAGCTAGAATTTTAGGTTTTACAAAATGAACTTCTGGTCAATTAGATGAACATCCCAAAACATCCATTTCAGATAAAGTTTTCTATCATATCAGTTCCTTAACCCCCATTTCATGCACTTTTTGTCTTAATTCCTTCCCAAAATGATTTATCTCTTAGATAACTCAACCAGGTATATTAACATTGTTCCTGCTTCCAGATAACACTTACCCCAATTTCTCCATTATTACCATGTCCTCTGCCCAATACTTACCAGATACCAGCTTCAGACAGATAAGAGGATCACATCATTTTCAAGCTTCAAAGGACACAAGAGATCATATCATCTGACCTGTTCATTTTTTAAAATAAAAGTATTTTATTATTTTCCAGTTACATGAGAAATAATTTTCAAGATTTGTTTATATAATATTTCCAATTTCAAATTTTTCTTCCTCCCTTCCCCCCTCCCCTAGACAGCAGGCAATCTTATTACTGGCTGTGTGACCTTTGACAAACCACTTTTTAATATGCTTCATTGTTCTCCAGAGTGAAGTACGGATTATAATGCCTACATTATCTAACTGATGGGGTGTTGTGAGGCTCAAATGAAATAATACATTGACGCCTTTTATAAATGTGAAAGATATATGTATATAAAAACATATATAAACATTTATATATTTATATAAATATATGTGCACCTACCTACATACATACATATTATTATAACCATAAAAATACTTTCTTAATGTGTTACATTTGTGAAATTCAAAAACATTTGAAAGAAAGAAATTCATCTAGGAGAAGGAAAAATGGGAGACAAACTTTGCATCAAATACCTATGAGAACAATCATATATACAAGATATTTAGGGAACTATCTGAAATTTATAAAAGAGAAAATCATTCTCCAATGAATTAGTGATCAAATGATGATAAACAATGCACACACACTTCTTTAAAAGAAATACAAGCTATAAAATCATATAAAATATTGCTGTGAATCAGTAATAAGAAAACATAAATCTGGGATTTCACCTCATACCCTGGAAATTGGAACAGTTGCCAAAATGTAGGAATAGTTAATACTAGAATGACTGTGAAAAGACAAGCAAACTGATACACTGTTGGCTTTTCCTTTGACCTAGAGAGTTTACTGTTAAGCACATAGCTCACGGAAACCAAATATAAAAAGAAAGGTCCTTTATAAACCAAAATATTTATAGTAACATTTTTTTCCACTATTAAAATGAATTAGAAGCAAAGCAGATGGAGATCAATTGGGGAATGGCAATATAAATTATTATATATTAATGCAATGGGATATTCCTGCTCAGAAAGGCAGTATTATTATCAAGAATATAGGGAAGTATGGAAAACAATACTGTGAACTGATACAAAGTGATATAAGCAGAATCAAGAGAAGAAATAGGATGATGAAGTAAAGGAAATGAGAAATAAAAAGCAAAAAAAACCCCTTTAATTCTATATATTTATAATAACTAAGTTTGGCCCCAAGAAAGAGGTCAAAGTGGATATTATAGGTGAAAAACCTACATTTCATGCCAGACTTGTGATGTTTTGCTTAGTTTTCTTGAACAGATTTTTCTTTTCTTTTAAAAAATTTAGCAAAAATACAAGAAAAGAAAGGTTTTTTTGTTTTGTTTTGTTTTGAACATACGCTTTCATCTGCATTCAGATACCATTAATTCTTTCTCTGGAAATGGATAATATTTTTAATCATTATAATTGCTTAGAGTAGTTCAGTTATTCACAATTGATCATTGTACAATAGTGCTGTTAGTGTGTACAAAGTTTTCCTAGTTCTGCTCACCTCACATTGCAACAATTATGTATTTCCAGGTTTTTCTGAATGCATCCTGCTGGTCATTTCTTATAACACAACAGTATTCCTTAATGATCATATACCACAACTTGGTCAGCCTTCCCCCAGTTTATGGGCAATGCTTCAATTTCTGATTTTTTGTCACAATAAAAGGAGTTGTTATATTTTTATACATATATGTCTTTTTTCTTTTTTTATGTTGTTGGGATACAGACCTAATAGTGGTGTTGTCTGCAGTTATTTTAAAAGTAGTTTCTTCTTCTATCTCCACCTGCTGGAATTTTTTGGTAATTTATAGGCATGTTAATGATTGTTATAGTTTTATTTTCTATCTTACAACTTTGCAGGAGTAGGAGTTCTTTTTAGTAGATTCGCTAGGATTCTCTAAGTAAATAATTATATCATCTGCAAAGAATGATGTTTGGTTTTATTACCTATTCTAATTTCTTCAATTTCTATTTCTTCCCTTATTACCATAGCTAGCATTTCTGCTTATTTGTTTCTTTTTGCAGGGCAATGAGGTTTAAGTGACTTGCCCAGGGTCACACAGCTAGTAAGTGTCAAGTGTCTGAGGCCAGATTTGAACTTAGGTCCTTCTGAATCCAGGGCTGGTGTTTTATCCAGTGCACCACCTAACTGTTCCTATAGCTATCATTTCTAGCACAATACTGCATAATGGTGGTAATAATGGGATGTTTTAACAATTAAGCTTACACTTCACCCCTGATCTTATTGGGAAGGCTTCTATCTTATCCAAATTATAGATAATGCTTGTTGCTGGTTTTAGCTAGATACCACTAATAATTTTAAAGAAAGCTCCATTGTTTCCCATGTTTTCTAGTGTTTTTAATAGACATGAATGTACATGTATTTTGTTAAAATCTTTTTCTGCATCTACTGAGATAATCATATGATTATTATTATTATTTTGTTATCAATATGGTAAATTATTCTTAATATTAAAGAAGCCCTGCATTTTTTATATAAATCCCACTTCATCATAATGTATGCTCTTTGTGATATATTGCAGTAATATCTGCTAGTATTTTATTTAATTTTTACATCAATATTCATTAGGTAAATTGATTTATAATTTTCTTTGGATTTTTGCTCATCCTAGGTTAGGTATCAGCACCATATTTGTGTCACAAAAGGAATTTTGTAGGCCTCCTTCTTTGCCTATTTGTTTCCAAGTAGTTCACATACTATTAGCTTAATTGTTCTTTAAATGCTTGGTAGAATTCACTTATGAATTCATCTGGTCTTATGGATTAATTTTTAGTTCATTTATGTCTTGTTCAATTTATTTTTCTGAGGCAGGGCTATTTAAGTATTATCTTTCCTCTTCTGTGATTATGAGCAATTTATAGATGTGTAATTATTGATTATTAGATTTATTAACATATCATTGGGCAAAATAGCTATTAATAATTGCTTTAATTTCATCTTCATTGGTGGTGAATTCAATTTTTTTTCATTTTTGATACTGGCAGTATGGTTTTCTCCTTTCCTTTTAATCATATAATGTTTTTAAAAACATTTTTGAGCCATATTTCTTTGTGAAACTATGAGTTTTATGAGTGCAAGGTCATGCCTCATTGTTGCATCCTTAGTTTGTTTTTCTCCTTTGTACTATCCTTAACTCTAGAATAGGGTTATACATATAATGGGCACTTATCTTTTTTTTTAATTGAAAAAATGTATATTCTTGTTTAAAGGAGAATCTATAACATTCCATTTGAAGGAGTATCTTGGAATGTTATTCTGTTGCCAATGAAGATATATATCTATATCTATATCTATATCTATATCTATATCTATATCTATATCTATATCTATATCTATATCTATATCTATATCTATATCTATATCTATATCTATATCTATATCTATATCTATATCTATATCTATATCTATATCTATATCTATATCTATATCTATATCTATATCTATATCTATATCTATATCTATATCTATATCTATATCTATATCTATATCTATATCTATATACATTTTTGAATCAATTAATTTAGAAAAGGATGGGATTCTTAGAGAAAGTAGAATAGATTAACCCCTTCAATTTACAGAGGAGGAAACAGAAACTCTCAAGGTCAAATGATATACCTAAGCTCACACTGGTAATAAATTGTAGATGAGGTATTTGAACAAAGTCTTCAGAGTAGTTGGTATTTGGGGGAGCAGAGAGAGGAAGCTTTCTATTTTCTACTATACTACCCTTCCCTGAAGTGGATCAGAAGTTATTCAACCATGAGAATTAGAGCAACAATTTCTATCCATTGTGATTTGGGGTTTTATGAAGTGTAGAGCATGTTGAACATGCAAGGAAGAGAAGGTAGAAAGAACAACTTGGACCAACATGAGGAGGTGTGACTAGTAGTAGATACAGGAAGTCATAAGAGTTGGAATTTACAGTAGGGCTTAGGCCATGTCAATGGGCCTCTGTTTCATGTTTGTACATCATGTCTGTCTGGTTTCTTTGTAAAACCATGTATTCAAAAGAAGATATATTTGTTATATCATGTTATACCACACTATACATATTAATTATTCAACTCATGTTGCTCGACACCTTGCTCCTTAAAATAGGGGATTCATAATTGAAGAGATGCTAGTTGTAAGTAACTTTCCATGTGATAAAATCAAAGAAAAGTTTAAGTATAATTAAGTCTAATATTTTCAAAACATCTCATGTGGAGGGCAATGATTACATTTCAGTAGAGGATCTACTGCACATATTCTGTAATCCTAAAATCTTTGTTTTAATAAAAAGAGATCTCAGGGGTCATTCAGTAAATATTCAGTAAAGACCTGGAATAGCAAACCTCATCAACAAAAATGCTTGAATATCTTCAGTGACAAGAACTCCTTCCCTCCTGAGGCATTCTATCCTATTGTAGGATATCACAAATTGTTAAAAACAAACAAACAAAGTGAACAAAAAATTACAACAACAACAACTGGAATCTGCCTTGCAAAAGACAATGAGATCAAATAAGATAACATATGGAAATCATTTTGCAAATATTAAAGCTCTATAAAATACTAGTTATTATCTTTCTTTGGAATAAAGTTATAAAATTGAAAGGGAAAATAAAGATCATCTAATACAACTCCATTTATCAAAGGAGGAAACTGAGAAACATTATTTGTCCCAGAATAAGTGACTTTCCAGTGACACACAGCTATAAAATGTGTGAGGCTATATTTTAGTCTAGATCTTCTTGACTCCCAATCCTGTGCCCTGTCCACCATGCCATGAAGTGAAATCAAGTCTTCAAGGTCACACAAATAGGAAATTGAAGAAATGAAATATGAACTCATTATTCTGAGAAGGATTCCATGGGTTTTACCAGGCTGTCAGAGTCCATAACAAAAATGGTTAAGAACCCCTACACTAGATACACCATGCCCTAAGTATACTATCAATATACATTTCTGTCTATGTGTGTCCAGGTCTCAATGCATAAACATGTTCTGGGCATGAATCAAATATCGAAACTACAGACTATATTTGTATCTTCCTTAGTTCATTCCAGTGCAAGAGTAAATAAACTAAGCACAAGAATTGGTCATCTAAAATTGTCCAGTTTCATCATCTTAGTTAAAATAGCCCAGTTCATTAGCTGATTCCATCAAATTTTCAACTGATTCAAAGAATGAAATTTGTGAGATGTCATGTATTAGTTACAAGGTCTCTTTTATTGTAAGGTTCATGGAACGGGGGAAATAGATTGTTCTAATGAAGTGTCATATATTGAAAAGTGAAAGAGGCCTCATAGGCCATTTGGTCTAAACCCCTTGATTTACAGATGAAAAATGAAAGCCTGAAATGGTTGTGACTTGGGTATGCACATTCAGAGCTAGGATGCATTATCCACCATCTTTTCCACTGTGCAAATACAAATTAGCTGATAAAATTCTCCCTGACAAGCTATTTAAAAAAATGAATCCATACCTATATTTAAATGTTGGTGTTGGGCACCTCCCTTAAAATTGTCAGGTCTTCTGGTTTTCAGGTTGGAAACGTGACTAAATAATGTAAAAGGCAAAATTCTTTGTGTTGATGGAATAGTAGGTCTGCACTTGAATCCTAGTTCTGCCATTCTGTGGCACATGTGTGAATCGTGGAAATCCAGGAGCCTTTTTGGGCTCCAGGTTATTCCTCTGAAAATTGAGATTCTTTGGTCAAGTATTCTCTGTGGTCCCTTTCAGCTTCTTAATGCTGTATTTTCTGTTTAGCCTATTAGTCTGTTGCGGTATTTTATTCTTGAATAGAAGAGCTCTTTTGTGTTTCCACTTGGGATGTAGAAGGAACTAAATAATTTAGTGCAGCAATGGTGCAGGGTTAGATTTTAATCATTATTATTGAAGGAGAGATCAATAAATCTCTTTGCTTCTACACAGGAGTTTGCTCTTTTCCCTAGGGGGAATTGGCCTTCTATTCAAATACTTCTGTGTGACATGTTTTATATGAAGTAAAAATTGAGACGCAATAAGAAATTACTTTTATACAATATGCGACTAAAAAGGTTACTATGAATGAAGAAAACAGTAGAACAAGGGGCAATATAAATTCAGATATGGGCAAATACAGAGAAAGCCAAGGGTGTGAAGAGACAGAAAAAGGGAAGAATAATGAGTGGTAAAATGATACGTTAGAAAATATGTTGGGCTAATTTTCAAAGAAGGGGAGCTAAGTGGCATAGTAGACGAAACACCAGGCCTATGGTTAGGAAGACCTGGGTTCAAATCTGTTCCCAGACACTTACTAGCTTTGTAATCCTTGGCAAGAGACTTAATCCTGTTTGCCTCAGTTTCCTCAACATTAAAATGAACTGAGAAAGGAAATAGTAAAGCACTTCACTATTTTTTCCAAGAAAACCCCCAAAAATGGTTTCATGAGGAGTTGGATATGACTAAAAGTGAATAAACAAGAAGATTCAAATATTAGGTTTGGGGTACTATCTTGACTGCTTTCTAGCTATGGGACATTGGTTAAGTAATTTAATCCTTTTAGATATCAGTACCTCCTTCTATAACATGATGAGATCATGTTGTTGATTACTCAAGTTCCTTTCATCTCTAACTCTTTATGGTTAACTGACCTCTGACACTTTCCCCATTGGAACCATTCTAAGCAGGCACCATAGGATACATATGTATTCTAAGTTCAAGTGACCCTACTAACCATGCCCTCCTTCACAGTAAATAAACATCAATGCATTATTCCTGTACTTTTAGCATATGGAAATAGGACAAATTATATAACTGGACAAAGTAACCCTATAAATGGAATATTATATATTCCAAGAAAGCACTTCTGAACTCTGACTCCTGGCTACCAGCCTTCCAAATTATACTATCTCATCCCAGAACTTGCCTCAGCACCCTGGCTCTCCTTGAGTTGGAACACCTCACTACTCATGTGGCCTTTTCAATCTAGCACATCTATTCATGCAGGCCTCCATCATGTGAGAATTAGAAATATAATCTTCAATGGCTTAAGCCCTTCTTCACAGTAATCTCTTTCTAGTTGCAAGTTGTGAATTCTTCACAAATGTGACACACATGCATGCATATATATGGATGGGGTGTTCAGGGAGGACTAGCAAGCACCTAAGGTGTGAAAATTTTCTGATCCTTTTTCAGTGATGTTCACCAACCCCTGGTTTCCATCTTTTTGTCCAATTCTCACTTGTGTCTTCAAGAAGCTGTAGCATGCAGAGAGTAAACCATCTTGGCAGACAGGCTGAACCATGCTGAAGGTAATGTGATGAAATAATGAGATTTAGCAGATACTCAAAGACCCACCTGGAGATTAATCTAGACTGATTGAATCAAGTGAGAGTGCTTAACTGCTGATTAGCCTACTTCAAGTTAACTGGATTGTAATCACACCTTCAGAACACCTTCAGAACCAATGGATTTGGATGATGCCAACCAATCAGCTTGAAGCAGTTGTATAAGGACCGCCTCTGTTCCAGAACTATAAAAAGCTTCCACAGTCAGCTTGCTGTTCAGTTCCTGATTAAAGCAGGCTCCTGGAGGAAGACTTGAGGAAGAACCCAACCAGGCTGGAACTCTATGCAAGATAGGCTTTTTCTTAACTTTCTGAACTCCTTGTGAACACCTGCATGCTTTAATAAATGTTTAATGCCTAAAGACTGGTGCTGAAGCTTCTAATTTAAGTCGACTACAATTTACATTTTAAACATCACACAACAGGACTCAAATCCATTGATGAGTTAGGGGTTATCCCAAGCATGTAAAGACTTCCCCTGGCAAAATGGACAAATGAAAACAGTTTGTTCTAATGGTCATGAAGGTGGCTGAAGCAGGTGCTGTGGAGAACTTAGAGTTTGGAACCAAGGTCATACACTGCATCCCAGGCCATTTCAAGTTGTCTTGACTTTTGTCCTGTCACTGAACTTCAGTGACTCAGAGAGAGTGAAAATGATGACTTTGAGCAACTCTGCCTCATTTAAATCCAATCCACATGCAACTCAAGACATTAACCATGATGCCATAGGTCCTCTTCAAAAATGAAAGACAAATAACAACAATGTGTGTATGTAACACAAAAAAATAGCCAATATGAGGAACACCTTCTATGAACTTATCTAGGCTGGTGTTAATATGACGGGTGTGAGAAACTATTAGGGTTTTGGGAACTCCCAAAGGCCCTGACCTGGGAGGGATTGAATGGATTAAGATTGATTGGATTGATCAACTTTTCTGATTAACTCTCGTAAAGTTAATTCAATTAAAACCACACTTGCTGACCCTTAAGAGGGTGTGTTCTCAGAGGGTGTGAACTCTGACCTCAACATGGGACCATACTCAACTCCAGTGAGCCAATGGATATGGCTGATGCTAGCCAATTAGCTTGAAATAGTGTGTAAGAACCACCTCTCTTCCAGACCCAGAAAAGTCTTCCACAAGCAGTTACTTGGAGACGATTACTCTCTCTTTCTTTCTCTTTTGGTGGCAGGGGACTTGGAGGAAGAAGCAGGCCAGGTTGAGCTCTATTCTCTCCTCTAGGCTCGATAGGCCTTTTCTTAACTTTCTGTCCTAGGTGTTCTCTCTGTACTAACATCTAATATACTTTAATAAAGGCTTAATGCCCAAAACTGGTGCTAAAGCTTCTAATTTATGAGTAACATATATATTGAAAATCCCAGTTAATTTTCCCTAAACTTGGGACAGAACTAAGGTGATCACATATAGTTTTACACACCACACAGGTCTATACACAAAGCTTTTATATTTTGAAAGGACCTGGAAGAGCCTATGCTTTTACTGCTACAACTTTTAAGAATATAACATGGTCATTGTGCTGGTCCCTGTGAGGGTGAGACAGTGTGACATTGTAGTTGAGGTAACCCTTTTTTCATACTGTGTCACATCAGAGTTCCACAGACTGTGTTTTTAAGAAAACCTTGTTTAGACCCTCAGGAAATATGTTGCATATTCACTTACCTTTAGTCTGTCTTCTCCCTCTACTCAGAAGAGAAAGAACTAAAGGGATCTAAATGGAGATTGAAACATATATATTTTTCTTTATTATTTTTTGTTTTTATTTTATTTTATTTTTGTCTAAGTTTTCTTTTAAAATATGACCAATATGGAAATGTTTTGCATAAATGCACATGTATAATCTGTATCAAATTGCTTGTCTTCTCTTTTTTTTTTTTTTCTTGTAGGGCAATGAGAGTTAAGTGACTTTCCCAGGGTCACATGGCTAATAAGTGTCAGGTGTCTGAGGCTGGATTTGAACTCAAGTACTCCTGAATCCAAGGCCAGTGCTTTATCCACTGCACTACCTAGCTGCCCCCTAAATTGCTTGTCTTCTTAAGGAGAGGGGAGGGAGAAAATATGGAACTTAAAGTTAAAAAAAGAATGCTAATTTTGTTTATATGTAATTGATAAAAATATAACTAAAATTAAATATTTAAACAAGTAATAATATAATAGTCCATGACCACACCAAGATAAAGTTGAGGACATTTGAATTTGACTTCATTTTAATAAGCTCATCATCTGACAAATGATCATTTTACACATAAATATATTTATATCCAAACACATGGATATAAAAGAGTTTAGAAGTAAGTCTAGTAGTAAAGAACAAATAGATTCATCATTCACGTTCCCACAAAATAGGTGGAACTTACCTTGATTTCATGAAGCCCATTTTAGCATCCTTTCTTCTTTCTGATCCTATATGAGCTACAGAAGTCCAAGATACTAGCCTATCAGCAAGAGCCTTTGCAGTCTTATCATCTCTTCATTTTTTAGAAAAAAGTAAGAATCCTTTTCACTTTGTCCCTTTATGTTATTCTCTTTGTCTCTGTTTCCCTGTCTTTCACTGTTTCTGTCTTTCTGCCTATGGATCTCTCTGTTTCCCTCTCCTCCCCATCCATTCTTTTCTGTCCATCTCTTGTTGGATCTGAAGCATATTGTATTCTTGGAAATTACTTGTGCCATCATAAAAATCTTGAAATCTTTGCCTTAGTAGATGTCTGATCTATGAACTAGTGATGGATATTTTAGCTCAATATAATCAGATGGAATAGCACTTGGGCTCCGTGATACTAATGTACAGTACCATGAAACAGAGACAGCCTGAAACCAAGGGAAAAGCAGCCAATTCTTTAAACTATAGTAAATTGGCTTTGCTTGCTGTGGCAATACTGTCATAGTTCCTCAATAATTACCCATATGTTCAGAAAGGTTTGGAATGAGTCTGCCATTCCCTTGCTAATTGTAGGCTGCTACAAAGCTAATTTTTCATTACTGAGATCATGCTATGCTTATGGGGATTGATAAGGGTTTTTAATGCTTTTATTACCCGTTCTGGAGTGATGCATTGCAGTTTTGCAAAAGTTGCATGCTTGAATTTCAGATCAATAGTAAGATAACATTTTTTTAACCAGGCTGCATTTCTGTTAGTATAATGATCATAGAAGGTAGTATTGACTTCAAGTCAAATGACATGAAGGAAAAATCATAACCCTCAGCTGTAAATGGGATTGATTATTCATCAGATCTGGTCTTCTGTTTTCAAATTCTTGCAGATCATTTCTCTTTTTAGAAAAAATACAAAAACTTGATTTGCCTCAACTTTTTCTTTGAATATCTGCCACAGGGCACAGAAGCAGTATTACCAAAATACCTTTATGTGTGGTGATTGGAGAGATGGGTGGTTATTTTATTACCTTATAGCCCAGATGATGTAATCAGAGAAAGTAAGGGTTATATAGCAGAGTTCATAAAGTATTAAGATTTTTAGGGGAAGCTAGGTGGCACAGTGAATAGAGCACCGGCCCTGGAATCAGGAGTACCTGAGTTCAAATCCAGCCTTAGACACTTAACACTTACTAGCTGTGTGACCCTGGGCAAGTCACTTAACCCTAATTGCCTCCCTAAAAAAAAAACACAAACAAAAAAAATAAAGTATTAAGATTTTTATTAAAGTGTATATATGTATATGTATATATATGTATATATATATATGCTCCATTAAACATAATAAGTATGATTTCACTTATCATATTGGCTGATGTGACAAAAAAGGAAAATAATAAATGTTGGAGAAACTGTGGAGAAATTGGAACAATAATGCATTGTTGGTGGAGGTGTGAACTGAAACACCCATTTTGGAGAGCAATTTGGAACTATTCTCAAAGTATTATGGGACTGTGCATTCCTTTCACAGAGATACCACTATTAGATCTGTATCCATCTATATATTCAAGTGAGAATTAGTGCTGACATTTGGAAGTCAACTTGTCAAGAGGAGAAGGCCTCGAGAGTCTGGTTGTGTGACCTGCCCAACAGAGATGTTTTGCTCAGGAAAGAATAGCATGAGGACACCAGGAGAGCGAGGACTTTCTGGTTCTTCAGAATAAAACATGAGTAACCTTGACCTTGTATATTCTCTAGCTGTATGCCCCTTTACTTGTGTATTCTATTTTCCCACTGTCCACTGAGGCTATTTGTATTGGGCAGATAATATGCTCAAGGTTTAGGGGATAATGACTTGCTTATCTACTATTTTTACTACGCTATTTTGGAGGGGTTTTGCCTTTGCTTTGGAATACATTTTTCTAAATCTTACTATTAAAGGGATATAGATAGATAGATAGATAGATAGATGGATGGACGGATGGAGAGATAGATGGGGACCAAGAAGCTTTAGGAATATGTCCCAGCAGACTTCTCTGAATCTGGGATAGTCAACTCCTTGGGAAGGTGCAGGTAGAGGTAAGGATGAATTAGTAGCTCAGAAGTTTGTGTGATGTTTAAAATCTAAATGTGAGTCCTAACCTGCCCCACCCCCCAGTTTTGGGGAGAAACTGACTAAGATTTACTGATAAATTCAGAAGGAGTTTAGGCTTTTAAGTATTTATTAAAATGTATTAGGAGTTAGTAAAGAGAGAGAGGTTGAGAACAGATCCCTTATATAATGGAAAACCCTAGCTTAGATCTATTCTGTCTAGCCAGAGAGAAACCTTGTCTTTCCCTAGCAGTCCACATGAAGTTCTGCCACCAAGCCAATATCCTGGATGAAAAAGGGCCCTCTCTTTTTCTCTGTCTGCTGCCACATGCCGGTTCCTAAAAGGAAAGAGAGAAATACAGTGAGCAAACCTCAGTTTCCTAGTTCCTTTTTCCCTCCCCAAAAGGGGATGTCCTTTCGAACTAGTTGAGGGTGTTCTCCTGTTGATGTAGTAGTGCACAGCCTCTGAGAACAATATCCCACTCAGTTCCAGGCAGGTGCGTTCTAGATTTAATCATTCTTTTTTTTTTTTAATTAATAAAGTATTTTATTTTTTCCCATTACATGTAAAGATAGTTCTCAACTTTTGTTTATACAAGCTTTCCAATTTCAGATTTTTCTCCCTCCCTCCCCTACTTCGCCCCTCTCCAAGACAGCAGGTTTTATATATATATATATATACATATATATACACATACACATAATAACATTAAACATATTTCTGCATTAGTCATGTTATAAGAGAAAAATCAGAGCAATGACGAAAAACTTCAAAATAGAAAAACATCAGTACCAAAACCAAAAGAAATAGAATGGTTCATTCAGCATCTATACTCCACAGTTCTTTTTTATTTTTATTTTTCCTGGATTTGGAGATCTTCTTCTATCATGAGTTCTCTGGAACTCTTCTGCACCATTGCACTGGTGAGAAGAATATAGTTCATCACAGTAGATCAACACTCAATGTTGATGATACTGTGCACAGTGTTGTTCTGGTTCTGCTCATCTCACTCATCATCAGCCCACTCAAGACCCTCCAGGTTTCTCTGAACTCCTGCTGATCATCATTTCTTACAGCACAATAGTATTCAATTACATTCATATACCACAACTAGTCCAGCCATTCCCCAGTTGATGGGCATCCCCTCAACTTCCAATTCCTTGCCACCATGTAAAGAGCAGCTATAAATATTTTTGGACATGTGGGTCCCTTTCCCATTTCCATGATTTCTTTGGGCAAAAGACCCAAAAGTGGTATTGCTTGGTCAAAGGGTATGCACAGATTTATTGCCCTTTGGGCATAATTGCAAATTGCTCTCCAGAATGCTTGGATCAGTTCACAGCTCCACCAACAATGAATTAGTGTTCCAATTTTTCCACAGTTCTCCAATATTTATTATTTTCCGTTTTTGTCATTTTAGCCAATCTGACAGGTGTCAGGTGGTACCTCAGAGTTGTTTTAATTTGCATCTCTCTAATCATTAGAGATTTAGAGCATTTTTTCATATGGGAATGGATAGCTGTGGTTTCTTTATCAGAAAACTGCCTGTTCATATCCTTTCACCATTTTTCAATTGGGGAATCACTTGGATTCTTATAAATTTGATTTAGTTCCCTATATATTTTAGAGATGAGGCCTTTATCAGAAGTACTGGCCACAAAAATTGTTTCCCAGCTTTCTGCCTCCCTTCTAATTTTGGGTGCATTGCTTCTGTTCATACAAATTTTTTTTAAGTTTAATGTAATCAAAATCATCCATTTTTCATTTTATAATATACTCTATCTCTTGTTTGGTCATAAACTGTTTTCCTTTCCAAAGATCTGATAGGTAGACTATTCCTTTCTCTCCTAATTTACCTATGGTATCACCTCTTATGTCTAAATCATGTATCCATTTTGACCTTATTTTAGTATAAGGTGTGTTAAGGGCTAAAATTCTAGCTAAACTGTCTAAAATATCTAATGAGTGGTCACCAATAAATTATAAGCTTTAGCAAGAGTTAGACTTTTAAGCATTTATTAAGGAGAATAAGAATTTGGTAAAGAGAGAGAAAAAGGCCTAGATTCCTATCTATTAAAGGGAGAGCACATTTCTAGCTCCCTTCTCCGCCAGAGTCCAGAGGAAAGAGAGCGAGACTGAGCGCCAGTCTCTTCCTTCCTCCTCCCACTAGCCCGCGTCACTTCCTGACTCCTGGTCTTGCCCTCAAAGACCTTCCCTTCATGGGCAGAACTCCTCTACAGTAAGTATCCAGCAGGTGGCGTTATTCCAATCGTTACAGTCCCCCCTGTTGTTCCTCAAGAAACAAAATGTTTCCTTGACGGAACAGTAAAAAGAATACAATAACTATTGCTAACTAATAATATGTGAACGACAATATAGAAAAGGAAGAGAGGAAAGTTTTGTCCAGAGGGGCGATTTTTTTTTTGTCCTCATGAACCGACGCTTTGACATTAGTCTTGCAAAGGGAGGGCCTCTGCAGAGAATACATGTTACAGATGGTGTATATTATAACAGAAAGAGAAAAAAAACAACAAAAACAACAAATCAAAACTGTTCATTTAAAGTCTCTGAAAGTCTTTTTTTCAGATGTCCTCTAGGTGTAGTCGTGGAATGGAAGTCTTTACAGGAGTTGATGTGTGGATGCTGGTAATCAGCCAGGAAAATTTCCTACAAAATTGAGCTTAACACAACTTTAAAATAGCTTTGTCAATAATCAAATCAAACAATGAAAGTTCTCAAAAACATGTCTAAGGGAATTCAGAATCTTAGTTGTTACACATGAAACATATAATAAAACAAAAATTGAAACATTCTTTAAAATTATATTATTATTATAGTCCCCCCTTATGGAGAGTAATTGAGAAGACAATTGCTGCGATATTAATTTTTAAAAATAATTTTTATCTTTGTTTCATCACTTTTTGCATCATCTGCCTAATTATCCTCATGCCATTATGAGAAATTAGAAAATCTAATATAATTGGTAACAGGTGTCAAGGCCAAATTCAACACTGTTATTTATCATGACACCTGAGATAATTATGGGGGTTACCATAAAAGAACAGAGAAATGATGGGATATGAGCATTCCCACACTTGAGCAATATGTACTGCCCATACAGTATGCCAGGCTTAAAATAGGTGGATGGAATATATGTCCATGCCACCGAACATATTGGAAGAAACTTTGTCAGACTTAATCAGATGCATGGGATTGAGATGTCCATGGCATCAGGCATATAGGAGGGAGCATAGAAGCCAGGTGTAGAAGTGAGATGGGTGGGATGAATACTTCCAGCCATCTGTACAATATTGTGGGGAAAAATAAAATAAAATATTAAACCAAGAGAATCCAACCTCAACATTTGTCAAAAGCCGTTCTCTCAGCCATACCTTGACTTCATGCATGTCTCCCCTCATGTGACAGTTCAGTGTCTGCTCTTGCATGTATTCCTCTTGTGATTGGATGGCACCTTGGCCAACTGGCATCTGATAACTCAGAATAAAGGCAATTAATGTCTTAAATGATAAGTTCCCATAATCCAAGTCTCATATGGATTTAAAATTGAGATAATAAATGATTGCAAAAAACGTGAATACATCTTGACTCAAAATATAATATATAATTATGCAACAATTTCAAATAATACCCTTTTTTTTACTTAGTATACAATTACTTTTGTGAAAAATCAGAACATACTTAAATACAAGTTAAAGCACAACAGAATCTCAAAGAACTTTTTTTTTTTTTGAAAAAAGAAAACTTTTACAAATGTTCCCCTCTTTTTTTGGGGGGGGGGATATGCTTATCAAAAATAATACTTCTAGAATCAATTTACACTTGCCATGGCAACCAATTTGCCAGGGAAATGCTTTAAAGAGTTTGATCAAATAATCAGTTGAGGAAAAAAAAATAACAAAAACAAACAACTCAGAATATGGGAGCACAATACTCCTAGAATTAACATTGTATTATGAAATCAAAACCATGTTTCAAAATTAGATAGATGAATGAATAGAAGAAAATACACGTGGAATAATAAAAGACAATGAAATTCAAACTAGGGAAATCTAAATGAATATGAATTTAATATCAATAAGAGTACTATAAAATATAAACTTGATCACATGACTATAAAAAGCTTTTACAAATATTCTCCTTGTTTTAAAAACTAAGTATAAGACACAATCTCAAAAGCATGAAAATCTCTATGAAAATAAACCCATACCATTAATTTCAAAATGTATATATAATAGCATAGAAATCCTATGTAACCTCTGAACTGACATTAATACTCTGAGTGAATTCAGAACACTTTTGATTCCGATATCTAAAATCCCCAACACTCATATCAATACCTTGCTGCTTACTTCTACATTTCTCTAAAATATATACCCTTCCATGGCAAAAGAAGCAGAGTCTTGAACTATGTTGATGGTTGTCATTCTTATTCAGCTTAAGTTTTTCTTCTTTAACCCCTCTATATTGTCTGTCGGGCTTTTCACCATACAAACGCTTTATAAGATTACTAATTAAAGACAAAAGCAGGTTAGCAAAATTATGAATAAATCGAGCATATCTGGAATTTAAAGGGTTTTCTAAAGTTGTCTCAGAAGCACAGCCAGGCTGGGGAAGGGCTGAGCCTGAAGCTGCAAATGTAGTTAGAGAAAGTTGCGCATGAGCATTAGATCTCTGGACTTCCCAGGCCTGGGAAGCAATGGGCTTGGCCATGGGAGGAGTAGAGGGTGGAGTCTAGAGAGGGGGGGAGGGACCAGCGCAATTTGAATCAGACTTGATTTTGAACTCAGGCCTGGATTCCTCTTCCCCCACTTTGCCTCCAGGTGCTAGGGGATTAAAAGCTTCTAGAGGGTGGGTCTTTGCCTCCAGGCATGCAAAATTAGAGCAACAATTAGTGTTAGAACTGGGAAAAGCTGTGGGAATCTCTTCAGGTTTCTCTGAAAAAGCATGGTTGGGAGAGGGAGAGATATTTCCTTGTGTGAGTAAGTTGCTGGCTCTTTTAACAAAAATAAAAAGAAAAATAGAAAATCCACAAAAACAAAGCATTAACATGATCTTATCTCCCATTTGTCTGGTTAAACAGACTAAAATCAAAAATAGGATAATTAGGGAGTTTAAAAGGTCCATTTGAAAAAATTTAAAGGTAAAACACCAGGCCAGTCAGCAGTACTTAGCAGTTAAAGGGTTAGGGTAGGGGAAATTTCTTACCCAACCAGAAGATCAGAAGACTGAGGGTTCAGCTTTCCTCTTCGTGGTCAGCCATCTGTTAAGGGCTAAAATTCTAGCTAATCTGTCTAAAATATCTAATGAGTGGTCGCCAATAAATTATAAGCTTTAGCAAGAGTTAGACTTTTAAGCATTTATTAAGGAGAATAAGAATTTGGTAAAGAGAGAGAAAAAGGCATAGATTCCTATCTATTAAAGGGAGAGCACATTTCTAGCTCCCTTCTCCGCCAGCGTCCTCAGGAAAGAGAGAGCGAGACTGAGCGCCAGTCTCTTCCTTCCTCCTCCCACTAGCCCGCGTCACTTCCTGACTCCTGGTCTTGCCCTCAAAGACCTTCCCTTCATGGGCAGAACTCCTCTACAGTAAGTATCCAGCAGGTGGCGTTATTCCAATCGTTACAGGTGTAAGATGTTGGTCTATGCCTAATTTCTGCCATACTATCTTCCAGTTTTCCCTGCAGTTTTTGTCAAATACTGAGTTCCTATCCCAGAAGCTGGAGTCTTTGGGTTGATCAAACACTACATTACTAGTGTCATTTACTACTGCATTTCCTGTGCCTAACCTATTCCATTGATCTACCACTCTATTTTTTAGCCAGTACCAGATGGTTTTGATGACTGCTGCTTTATAGTAAAGCTTCAGGTTTGGCACTGCTAATCCACCTTCCTGTGAATTTTTTTCATTATTTCTCTAGATATTCTTGATTTTTTGTTTTTCCAGATGAATTTTGTTATTATTTTTTCTAGCCCTATAAAATAATTTTTAGGTAATCTGATTGGTATGGCACTGAATAAGTAAATTAATTTAGGCAGTATTGTCATTTTTACTATATTAGCTCTGCCTATCCATGAGCAATTGATATCTTTCCAATTATTTAGATCTGATTTGATTTGTGTGAAGAGTGTTTGGTAGTTGTGTTCATAGAGTTCCTGGGTTTGTCTTGGCAAGTAGACTCCCAAGTATTTTATATTATCTACCGTTACTTTAAATGGAATTTCTCTTTCTATCTCTTGCTGCTGGACTTTGTTGGTCATGTATAGAAATGCTGATGATTTATGTGGATTTATTTAATATCCTGCTACTTTGCTAAAGTTGTTAATTGGTTCAAGTAATTTTTGAGTTGATTCTCTAGGATTCTTTAAGTATACCATCATATCATCTGCGAAGAGTGATAGTTTTGTTTCCTCCTTGCCTATTCTAATTCCTTTACTTCCTTTCTCTTCTCTGATTGCTAAAGCTAACATTTCTAGGATAATATTAAATAATAGGGTTGATAATTGACATCCCTGTTTCACCCCTGATCTTATTGGGAAGGCCTCTAATTTATCTCCATTGCATATAATGCTTGCTGATGGTTTTAGGTAGATACTGTTTATTATTTTAAGGAAAGCTCCACCTATTCCTAAACTCTAGTGTTTTTATTAGGAATGGGTGCTGGATTTTGTCAAAAGCTTTCTCTGCATCTATTGAGATAATCATATGATTTTGGTTGGTTTTCTTATTGATGTGGTTGATTATGTTAATAGTTTTCCTAATGTTGAACAAGCCCTGCATTCAAAGTATAAATCCCAACTGGTCATAGTGTATTATCCCGGTGATCACATGCTGTAATCTCCTTGCTAATATCTTATTTAAGATTTCAGCATCAATATTCATTAGGGAAATTGGTCTATAATTTTCTTTCTCTGTTTTTGCTTTGCCTGGTTTTGGTATTAGCACCATATTTGTGTCATAAAACAAATTTGGTGGAACTCCTTCTTCACCTATTTTTCCAAATAATTTTTATAATATTGGAATTAATTGTTCTTTAAACATTTGGTAAAATTCACCCATAAACCCATCTGGCCCTGGGGATTTTTTCTTAGGGAGCTCATTAATGGGTTGTTCAATTTCTTTTTCTGATATGGGTTTATTTAAGGATTTTATTTCTTCTTCCGTTAACCTGGGCAGTTTGTATTTTTGTAAATATTCATCCATTTCATTTAGATTGTCAAATTTATTGGCATACAGTTGGGCAAAATAGTTTCTAATTATTGATTTAATTTCTACTTCATTGGTGGTAACATCACCCTTTTCATTTTTGATACTGGTAATTTGGTTTTCTTATTTCATTTTTTAAATCAAATTAACCAATATTTTATCTATTTTATTGGTTTTTTCATAAAACCAGCTGTTAGTTTTATTGAGTAATTCTATAGTTTTTTTGCTTTCAATCTTATTAATTTCTACTTTAATTTTCAGGATCTCTAGTTTAGTATCTAATTGGGGATTTCTAATTTGTTCTTTTTCTAACTTTTTAAGTTGCATGCCCAATTCATTAATCTCCTCTTTCTCTTTCTTATTCATGCAAGCATTTAGAGCTATAAATTTTCCCCTAAGCACTGCTTTGGCTGCATCCCATAGATTTTGGTACGTTGTCTCATTATTGTCATTCTCTTGGATATAGTTATTGATTGTTTCTATGATTTCTTTTATGGCCCATTCATTCTTTACAATGAAATTATTTAGTTTCCAATTGATTTTCTTTCTACTTTTCCCTGGCTTTTTCTTAAATGTAATTTTTATTGCATCATGACCTGAGAAGGATGCATTTACTATTTCTGCCTTTCTACATTTGACTATGATGTTTTTGTGCCCTAATACATGGTCAATTTTTGAAAATGTGCCATGTACTGCTGAGAAAAAGGTATATTCCTTTCTATCCCCATTCAGTTTTCTCCAGACATCTATCATGTCTAACTTTTCTAGTAATCTATTCACTTCTTTCACTCCTTTCTTATTTATTTTTTCGTTAGATTTATCTAATTCTGAGAGGGGGAGATTCAGATCCCCCACTATTATAGTATTACTGTTTAATTCCTCTTGTAACTCATTTAACTTCTCCTCTAAGAACTTGGATGCTATACCACTTGGCGCATACATATTTAATATTGATATTACTTCATTATCTATAGAACCTTTAAGCAAGATGTAATTTCCTTCCTTATTTGTTTTAATGAGATCTATTTTTGCCTGCACTTTGTCTGAGATAAGGATTGCTACCTCTGCTTTTTTTACTTTAGCTGAAATATAATATATTCTGCTCCAGCCTTTTACCTTTACTCTGTGTGTATCTCTCTGTTTCAAATGTGTTTCTATTAAACAGCATATTGTAGGATTCTGATTTTTAATCCACTCTGCAATTTGCTTCCATATTATAGCAAAGTTCATCCTATTGCCAATCAGTTATCATTACTGACTGTCTATTCCCCTCCATTCTATTTACCCCCTTTGTACTTTCCCCCGCTTCTTTCTCCCTATTCCTCCTCACCGACATTTTACTTCTTAATCTTGCCTCCCCCTATCTGCCCTCCCTTTTTATCACCCCCTTTCTTTTCTTTACCCTTTTCTCCCTTGCTTTTGTCCTCCCTTCTATCATTCCCCACCCTTGTCCTTCCCCTTTTGCTACCTTAAAGAATGAGCTAAGTTTATTTATCCCAATGAACGGATATGTTATTCCCTCTTTGAATCAATTCTAATAAGAGTAGGGTTGAATCAATGTTCACCCCTCCTTTCTTTCCCTCTATTGTAATAGGTTTTCTTTTTCACCTCTTCATATAATATAATTCATTCCATTCTACCCCTCCCCTTTCCTCTCCTCCCCATAGACTCCTTTTTCAACCCCTTAATTTTTTTTGTATCATCACATCAAAGACAATTTGTATTTATACCCTCTGTGCAAAGTCCTTCTCTCTGCCCAAATAAATTTCTAGTTATTCAGAGTTATGAGCATCATCTTCCCAAGTAGGGATATAAACAGTTTAACCTAATTGAGTAACCTTTTTTTTCCCTCAGTTTACCTTTTTAAACTTCTCTTGAGTCTTGTATGTTAAGATCGAATTTTCTATCCAGTTCTGGCCTTTTCACCAGGAAAGATTGAAAGTGCCCAATGTCATTAAATGTCCATGTATTCCTCTGAAAGAGAATGCACATTTTTGCTGGGTAATAGATTCTTGGCTGCAATCCAAGTTCCTTTGCCTTCCGGAATATCATATTCCAAGCCTTGCGGGCCTTTAATGTTGAAGCTGCCAGGTCCTGAGCAATCCTGACTGTGGCTCCATGATATTTAAATTGCTTCTTTCTGGCTGCTTGGAATATTTTCTCCTTCACCTGATAATTCTGGAATTTGGCTACAATATTCCTTGGAGTTTTCCTTTTGGGGTCTCTTTCAGGAGGTGATCGGTGGATTCTTTCAATGATGATTTTATCCTCTGATTCTATGATATCAGGGCAGTTCTCCTTAATAATTTCCTGGAATATGGTGTCTAGATTCTTTTTCTGGTCATGGCTTTCAGGCAGTCCAATGATTCTCAAATTGTTTCTCCTGGACCTGTTTTCCAGATCAGTTGTCTTTCCAATGAGGTATTTTACATTTTCTTCTATTTTTCCATTCTTTTGATTCTGCTTGACTGATTCCTGGTGTCTCATGGATTCCTTATCTTCCAGCTTTCCAATTTTAATTTTTAAGGCATTGTTTTCCTGCTGACTTGCCCCGACCCCCTTGGCGCTGGGCTGCTGCCCTGCGCTGAGCCTCCCTTTTGCTGAGTCAGACCGACCTTTTCCTGAAGTCTTCTAATTTATCTCTGGTTGGAAGACTGTGTCTCTCTGTCTCTTTGCAGGTTCTCTAGTTTCAGAATCTGTCCAGAGGCTTGATTTAATGTTCTATTTGAGGGAACAGAAGGAGAGCTCAGGCAGCTTGTTGCTTCCTCTCCGCCATCTTGGCTCTGCCTCAATTTAATCATTCTTACATAGGGTTTCAGTCAGTTTCTCTGTCTGCTGCAATTCAATCAATTCCAAGTCAATCTTCAGATGGGGCCCTTGGGGGTCTGCCAAATCCCATTATTTTATCACAATTGAAGGGGCATAATAGTTAGAATTAGAAAACCAGGATTTGTATATAAGTATCTTCCTCTTAGGCTTTTTTTTTTTTGCAACTTTGCATTGGTCCATTTACTACCTTTGGCTTCAATTTTCTTATCCCTAAAATTAGGATGACATCAATATCTCCTTCTTTACCTTACAGAATGATGAGAAAGCTGCTTTATCAGGCTCTGTGTGAATATAAACTGCAAATAGAATTCTAGCTCTGTGTAAAAACTGAGAACAGAGCTAAATTACAGAAATTTACAGTATTTAATAATCAACATATTAGATACAGCTACCTAAATATTTTAAACCAAATGATGGTTATGTATACTAGACAACTGGTAAATGACATTTTGTGTGAAAAAAAGAGAGATTTGGTAACTAATAGCTGATATTTATCCAGTTTTGTAAAGTTGTTATTTTTCTGTCTTTTTATTTTTGGTTTTTGGTTTTGTTTTGTTTTAAGACCTTCTCTCACTTGACCTGGCCTATTAGTATAGAACAGGATAGGTATAAAGGAGAAATCCTGACAAAGTGATCTAAGACAGTATGAGAAGAAAATAAGCATGTGATATTCCAAGGTGACTATCTCAGCAATGACAACATTTAATGGCTTATAAGAATCCTGGTCTGTTAATAAATCAGTCACATCCATTTGTTATCATATCTCCTATGCTTAAAAGAAAATCCAGCACATTTGCGTGACATTTCTTCATTTGCGAGGGTGTTTCACACCCATTATCTCATCAGATCATAAACATTACATTGTTGGATGAGTAGGGCAACTATTACTATCTTCATTTTACAGATGAGGGACCTGAGCCTCAGAAAGTTTAAGCAACTAACTCAAATGAGTGACAGGGTTGGACCTGAGAAATCCATCTTTTTATCATGACATAGTATTATTTTCAGTATATTGAACAGATATTCCTAAAAAAATAATTGCACAAACATTCTTATTTCCATGCTATTGTTTTGGTCATTAGGTAAAACTTGGGGATGAGAAAAATGACTATTTGGTTACTTTCAGAAGATCAAGGCTATCTAGTCCCGCTCTCTCCTTTTACAGATAAGGAAAGTGAAGCAAAGAAGCCTGTGACCTTCACAACTTTGAACAGATAATAGGTGTTAAAAGTCATCTTAGAGACCTTCTTTGAGAGAGGGGTAGGAGGATTAGAGGTTAAAACATGGGGATAGAGAAGGAGGTCTGGGGGAGTAGAGAAGGATGGGGTTGCGGGAAGTGAGTAACAAGGCAGGAGAGAGAGACATAGAAGGAAAGGAAGGAGAAGAGGAGGGGAATTGAGAGAAAGAGAAAGGAAAAAGAATGGAGAAGTTTGGAAGGGGAAAAAAGGACTTCTGCTTCTGACTTTCTTTAAAAATATTTTTAATATTCATATATTTACCATAAATAAACCAAATTTCTTACCTAGAAAAGTGCCTCATTTAAAAATGAATGATTCTATATTTGGTGATTACACAGTCTTTCAAGACCTATACTCATTATAAACTTAACATCTTTTTGTCTAGGGAATACAAACAATGCCTATTCCTTGTCTTCAGAATCACTCCAGGGAAAGGATGTTTGTATGCCTCCAAATAGGGGCTGTCTGAAAGTCAACATAAATTGCCAGTGGAGGAGTTGAATTTACTAGGTGTTGTTTGCTTTATTACCACTGAGTGTCACTGTGTGCTGAAAAGCCCATGCAAAAGTCAAAAACAAGCATGAAATGCAGTTGGGAAGCAGAAATCTCCAGGATGATGATCCATTGCTTTTTCCTGGCTTTCCTTTATGCCCCCACGCCCATCCCCTCTCTTTTCCTACATGAATGGTCTTCTAAAGCATAACGAGATAATGAGAACTATTAGCTGGAAGCACAGAATCCTTGAGCAGGAGAAACAGACAAATACTATCTCTTCTCAAAGAGCAGTAGTGAATCAAACAGGAGAGAACTGATTGCAGTCACTAAAGAAACACAAAGAAGATTTACTTTTAGAATGCTATACTGGATGTTAGTGTGGCTAATTTTACTTTGGTGATAATACAGAATGGACAAGGAATTGTTCAACATTTTACCTTGAAATGCAGGAATTGGAGATGTTTACAGAGCCTGATAGGAGGAGGCTTCCACATATGCCAGCATCTTCCTCAGAGACTCCAAGGGAAGTTTACTCCATTCGTGAGATAAGCTGTCTACTCCAACCCAGCTTTTCACCTTGTCATCTCTACTCTCACACTTGCAAATTGAAATGATTATTGAGCAAGTCACTCCTGCTCTCTGAGCTTCAGTTTCCTCCTTCGTAAATTAAGGATAATAATACATGTAGCAGTTCCCTCACAGGGTTGTTGTGGGGCAAGATAATATATAATGCATATTAAAATATTATAGAAATGTGGTATTGATGCTACTTCACTTGCTGTTATTTCACATTACTAGCATATTTTGATTCAGATGTGACCTCTTTCTTCCAGTGGAACACAGCAGAGGTGCCTTGATGGTGCCTTAGTTCTATTTCAATTATTTTCTGAGAGTAACATTTGAAGAGCTAGATGTATTTTGAAAACTTGGATTTTGGGGGGATCCAGTTTTAAATGAAATTCAAAATATTTGAACAACTTCTCCAACCCTTATTTTACAGATGAGAAAACTGAATTCTAGAAAGATTAAGGGACTTGCCCAAGATCACAAGGCTAACAACTTAAAACTTGAATTAAACCCAGGACCTTTGAAACCAAATGCAACACTCCTTCCACTATACCATACTTTCTCTTTTATCATAGTAGCTATGAGGTTCAGGGGATAGAACACTAGCACTGGAATCAGAAAGATCTGAGTTCTAATGTTACCTCAGACATTTGGGCAAGTCTACTTGGGTAAGTCATTTAAATATCTGTCTCAGTTTCTTCAATTCTACTATACTGATAATAATAGCATCTATCTCCAGGGATATTTTGAGGAATGAATAAGATAATATTTGCAAAGGGCTTAGCACAGTTCCTGGCATGTAGTAGATACTTAACAGGGGCAGCTAGATGGTGCAGTGGATAGAGCACTGGCCCTGGAGTCAGGAGTACCTGAGTTCAAATCCGGCCTCAGACACTTAACACTTACTAGCTGTGTGACCCTGGGCAAGTCACTTAACAAATATTTCTTTCCTCCCTCCCTCCCTCTCTCTCTTCCTTCCTTCCTTCCTTCCTTCCTTCCTTCCTTCCTTCCTTCCTTCCTTCCTTCCTTCCTTCCTTCCTTCCTTCCTTCCTTCCTTCCTTCCTTCCTTCCTTCCTTCCTTCCTTCCTTCCTTCCTTTCTTCTTTCCTCCCTTCCTTCTTCCCCCTTCCTTTCCATGGATCCATCTACCCATCATAGGCTTAGAGCTGGTAGTAACTTTATATTCCTAACCAGTTTAACCTGTTCATGTTACACATGAGAAAACTAAGACTCAGAGGAGTTATTACTAGCCAAACATGGCACAGGTAGTGACAGAGACAGTATTAGAATCAATGCAGTGTTTGTTAAGTCACATGCATGATTTCACTGAGTTGGGTGGACCTTCTTTGATGGACAATTTAACAATGTAGATCAGCAACTTCTATAATATTTATGATTTAAAATGATTTCCTGGGAACAATGAAACATTTAGTAACCTACTCAGAATTATACAAATTTTACGTGTTTGTGGCAGGACAGTAACCAAGGTCTTATGTTCTTAAGGGTCTCATAGTGGGTTGGGTGAAGTAACATGTAAACGGGTGTACACAAACAAGCTATATACAGGAGAAACTGAAAATAATAGAGGAAAGATATAAGAATTAAGGGGGAATCAGGGAAAGCTACATGAAGGTGCAAATTTTATCCCCTCTGCCAAGTACCCTACGATGGCTGAAATCAGGAAAGAATGATGTTCCATGACCATCCCCCAAACTTTCAACTCATTGGTTGAAGAACAATTTGAAAAGTGAAATTATGATAACTGAGTTTGCACGGGTAATGCTTCAGGAAAGAGAGATAAAAGGGGGAAAAGACTCTATGTTGGATTTGTTATCTTTCTAAGAACAAACCTAATACATGAGCCCATTTTTCTCTGTTATCTTAAAACTTAAACCAGACAATCTTTAGTGTCTTACTTATATCTGATATCCTGTCTATTTTATTTGAACATTCTATGCTATATTCTAAAGTTTTTCTAAGGTCTGAAATTATATATTTTAAATCATATATATACTTTCATCTATTTGTATGTGTGCATACACATATACATATGAATATAGTTTTGCCAGGCTTTCTGCTTAATCTTCTGTCCTCTACTATCCTCCACTGGGAAATATCATCAGGTGAGCAGTGGTCACTGGCTGTGACACTGTTCCTTGCTTGCCTCGTCACAGCAACTCGCCGCATTATGTATAGTGCATGGCTGGAGGAGGTGCTTCCAGCCAACACTGTTTCTTTGAACAGTTTTCTTTTTTTCTCTCCTGTCTTTCTGTGTGTCTACCTGCTTTTTTCATGGAAAGAAGTCCCTTCCCAAGACAAAAGCCCTTAAAAACTTGGAAAACTCTAATAAAATGCTTTCTTTCATGTAGACAATCTTGCTCCACCAAGTCTCCATGGTGACACCCTTCACCAGGGGATATATTTATTAATGTTACCATCACTAATATAAAATGAAGAAATTGGACCGGATGTTCTCTAATGTCTTGTTTATATCTCAAATCCTATTTATTTGAACATTCTATGCTCTTTGATCCTTTATAGCACCTATATATGCTATGTGCTAAATTTCTTTCAAGGTCTGGCATTCTATATTTTAAATCTAATTTACATATATATTTATCTCCATATATGAACAAATATGAATATACAAACACATATGCATATACAAATGTGTGCATTTTATATGTATGTATGTATGTATGTATGTATGTATGTATGTGTGTATATATATATGGCATTCCAAAATGTAAAATTTCAAGATATTAAAAGGTAAAACATCTGAAGGACTTAGGAAAAATGCAATCCATCTCCAGAGAAAGAACTGATGGTGTTTGAATACAGATTGAAGCATAATTCTTTTGTTAGTTCCTTTTTCTGAAGTTTTTTTGTCTGTTTTGTTTCACAACCTGATTAATGTGCAAATGTTTTGCATGACTACATGTGTATAACATATTAAATTGCTTGAATTCCTTTTTGTTGCTGGGCAATGAGGGTTAAGTGACTTGCCCAGGGTCACACAGCTAGTAAGTGTCAAGTGTTTGAGTCCGGATTTGAACTCAGGTCCTCCTGAATCCAGGGCCAGTACCCTATCCACTGTGCCACCTAGCTGCCCCTAAATTGCTTGAATTCTTAAGGGAAGGAGGGGAGAGAGCGAGGAAGAAAATTTGGACCACAAAGTTTTTAAAAATTGATGTTAAAATGTGTTTTTACATGTAAATTGGGAACATAAAATTCTAAATTAAATATTTTTAAAAAATAAAATAATATGCAAAACAGTAAATTTATACATTCATTTAATTAATGTGTATACAATGCACATGTATTCTAAGTAAGTCACATCATATAATACATATTAGAGCAGAGAGGGATATACATATAGAATGTAGAACTTTGAAACATAGACTGCACCTGTGAGTGAGTGAGTGTATATATGAATATATGTATAGATATGTATGCTTATGCATATGTATTTGTGGATAACTACATATGTATATTCATGTTTATTCTCTAAGCTCCTTTTTATTTCTGACATCTTGTAAAGTCCTTCTTAGCTGCAAATTCTATTTTCTAAGGCCATTTCCACATTTAATATATTGTTCATATTCTAATAGTATCTGTTATAAAGTTCCTCCCAATTCTGACATTCTATGTTCTGAGATGCCTTGTAACCTTGCTATTCTTGGTTCTGAGGGTTGCTTCTTGGTTCTAACATTCTGTGTTCTAAAGTCCACCCAAACTACTGCATCATATGTTCTGAGGTGCTACCTTCAAACATATAATGTTTTTTTTTTCTTTACTCTACAATGACTTTTTAACTTTGATATCATTTTCCTAATTTGTTTTCTACTTGTAATATTCTATATTCTAAATTTTACATTCCACTGCTAAGGTAACTTTTACCTGATATCCTATAATTCTTTCAATTTAAGAAAAAGAATAGTTCATATTGATTAAACTAAGTATGCTTCTTCCCTTCCTGTATTCCCTTAAACTCGTCCCAGATCTTTCAATAATAGTATTTTTATCCAAACCCATTTCAACCACACATAGCTTCATAATCAGCTTGTCTTCCTTTTCCTTGAATCCACGCAAGTATAGAAAGTATTTTATAATACCTGATTATAGAAAGACAGCACTCAACGATCTCTATTTTTAAACATTTAGACAAGAAATATTTGTTTATGAGATTCATGTAGAAATGCTGACTCTTTCAGAATCACTTAATTTCTTTTTTTTTTTTTTTAAGGGAGGCTGTTGGGGTTAAGTGACTTGCCCAGGGTCACACAACTAGTAATTGTCAAGTGTTCGAGGCTGGATTTGAACTCAGGTCCTCCTGAATCCAAGGCCAGTGCTTTATCCACTGTGCCACCTAGCTGCCCCCACTTAATTTCTTTTAAATCATGATTAATAATTAATAATTTTATATATTATAATATTATTTATATAAGTTCTCTCATTTGATCCTCACAATTATAATGGGAATTAGACATTTTATTAGTTTTCACATAGAAAACAAAACAGATTCAAGTAATCCCTAGTCCTCAAATAAGAAGGAAACTAAGGATTAGATCAACTACACAAAGCAATTTACTCAAAAACATGCAACAAGTCTGTTGGAGAACTCGAATGAATCCAAGTCTTTGAAACCCAAGTGTTCAGCTTTTTGTTACTAATCCAATATATCTGAAACTTTCTTGTGTGTACACAGTTGTTTGAATATTATTTCCTCCATTAGACTGTGAGATTCTTGAGAGCAGGGAGCATTTTTTGTTTGTTTGTTTTGTGGTTTGTTTGTTTTGTTTTTCACCTTTCTATCCCCAGCATTAGATGACTGGTATATAGTAGGTGCTTAACAAATACTTGTCTTGACTTTTCCAATGCTTTGTTAGGAACTTAAGGGGCTATAAATCTAGTTTAATTAAATTCCATAGTACTTTGACTTCTAAGATTTTTACAAAGAAATTATAAAATCTCTTTAGCATTTATAGCTCTTCTTTAACTCAGCCCCTGCCTAGCTTTGCAATTTCTACTCCCCTCCACAGACTCTAGATAGAATGGCATACTTGCTGCTGTTTTTCATACAGACAGCACACAATTCCCAGAATCAAAATCTATACTATTTCTCTGTCTCCCATTACAGAATCTATTCTTTTCCTATCTTTGTCTCCTAGATTCTATGCTCTCCTGCAGGAAGTCTTTCACCACTTCCTTCCTTCCCTTCTTTACCCCCCACATTATAGTATCTTCCCTCTGAGTTTGTTTTCCATTTATACTATTTAAATATTCTATGCATATGGTTATTTTCAGGTTGTATTCCCCCATTAGAATATGAAAAATGAGTTCCTTGAGGACAGAATTTTTTTTCTCTCTTTCCTTCCTTCCTTCCTTCCTTCCTTCCTTCCTTCCTTCCTTCCTTCCTTCCTTCCTTCCTTCCTTCCTTCCTTCCTTCCTTCCTTCCTTCTTTCCTTCCTGCCTGCCTTCCTTCCTGCCTTCCTGCCTTCCTTCCTCCCTTTCTCTCTCTCTCCTCTGTCTCTCTGTCTCTGTCTCAGTCTCTCAGTCTCTATCTCTTTCTCTCTATTTCCCTTCATGGCTCCTTTTTTTTCTCTTTTTTTTGCAGACTCATGGCCTAGCACCATACCTAACACACAAATACTTAATAAATGATTATTGACTGAAAAATGAACTAGCATCCCCTGATTCCCAAATCCAATTTTTATTCCACTTCTATTTTTTCCTTAAGCTGCTTCCTAATTTTTTATTGTCATTCTCTCATCAATTCATTTGATGAAATACAAATTATCCTTTAACATTCAACTAAAATAGAGCCCCTTCTAAGGACCCTTCCCTTATCCTGTAGTATCCCCTTTATAGTTGTCATAAAATTGTGCTGAACTGAAATATTTCACATTATAAGACTACATCTTTGTTTTAACTACTAATCAGATGGTTATCCTTTTGAAAGCAGCTACCAATCTCTTATATAAATTCTATATCTTCCTCAGTGCCCAGGACAGTGTGCTGCTGATAGAAATTGCTTAACAAAAATCTGTTTGATTTGTTGTTGAACCATACAAAACAACACCAGAGATGTTCCAAGGTAATACACAATTCAGGGCCAACTGAATGGCAGATAATAAAGGCTGTGAGTTAGTTGACTGCTTATGGAGCTGTGTAAGGTTAGATAAGCAAAATGTCTCTTCCCTCCAGGAATTTCCAATGTGAAGCCAACAACAAATGAAAAGACAGAAAGAGAATTATACAAACAGTGGAAAGAAACTATTTTGGTGTTCATTGGAAATGCAAGGGAACCTGAGCAACAACAGACAAACTCCTAGAATATTTGAACACAGAAAACTTTAAGCCTTTAGGGCTGGAGCTCTGATGTGCAAAACTAATGAACCCCCCTCGTTTTCCACCACAAGTTGTCTATTCTTGCTGAGGAATCAGAGTTATTTTAAGTGAGGTACTGAAATAGCTTTTTCCTCTTTTAATGAAATAATGGATGACTTTATTTAACCTTCCTCAATTCTTTCATTTACAAAGAGATACATTGGTGTCAGGAAACTGGATATATCTGTGCTTTTGTGCTCAAGAAAAAAAATGCTTCCTAGACAGATTTGTCCCACTGTTCCCATCTGATCTTTGCAGTAGCCTTTGCAGTCTGGAACAGGGGAGAATTCTTTGTATCCTTTATGTAAGCCACACAAAGAAGTCAGCATGGCTGTCTTCAAACAAGCTTTTCCCCCTATAAGCACAAGGCAGGGCCATGCCCTCTATCACCTTAGGTCTCTTCTTTTAGTGATCAAGAATGCTTGAAAGGTTCTCAAATGCTTTGGGGTCATTGTGACACTATTATGAGTAACCTATCACTAATCAATAGGTCACCCAAGAATGTTATGGATTATGTGTGTGTGTCCATTTGTGTTGCTATTGTCAAACCTGACCATTGTTTCTGAGGGTTGACTAAGTATGTAATTAAGTTCTACTTTGGTCTTGCAAAGAGAAAAAGGGACCAGACTTTGAAATGCTGAGGGACATCAAGCTGCTATTTAGAAGGGACCACAAGCCATGTGAACCGACAGATAACAAATAGAGCAGTAGAAAATGAGCTGGATGACAAACTGGTTCAGCAGACTCCCTGAAAATCACAAAGATAATAAAAAAATAAGCAATTATCTGAGCCCAATAAAATAATTCTCTTTTATTGGTTTAGATTGGGCCTGACTAATGTATACTGTTATCATGATGAGATTTAGACATAAAAGGTGATACCAAAGGTAAATTAGAAAAGGAAGGCATAGTTTATCTCTCAGATTTATGGAAAGGAGAAGAGTTTATGACCAAACAAGAGACAGAGAATATTATGAAATGCAAGATGGAAGACTGATTACATTAAATTAAAAAGTATTCTGATATAGGTTATATATGTACAATCACATTAAACATATTTCTGCATTAGTCATACTGTGAAAGAAGAATCAGAGCACAAAGGAAAAACCTCAAAAAAGAAAAACAACAAAAACAAAAACTATAGAAATAATATGGTTCAATCTGTATCTAGATTCCACAGTTCCTTTTTTTCTCAATTTGGAGAGCATTTTCCATCGTGAGTCCTTTGGAACTATCTTGGAGCATTGTATTGCTGAGAAGAATAAAGTCTATCACAATTGATCAACACATAATGTTGTTGATACTGTGTACAATCTTCTCCTGGTTCTGCTCATCTCACTCAACATCAGTTCATGTAAATCCTTCCAGGTTTCTCTGAAATCTGCCTACACATTATTTCTTACAGGACAATAGTATTCCATTACATTCATATGCCACAACTTGTTCAGCTATTCCCCAACTGATTGGTTTCTTATAAATTTGATTTAGTTCCTGATATATTTTAGAAATGAGGTCTTTAACTCATTTCTAAAATATATTGGGATATTGGGAACTAAGTCAAATTTAAAAGATTATAAGTCATTCCCCAATTGAAAAATGTTCAAAGGATATGAACAGGCAGTTTTCATATCCATTACTTCATTTTATAAAATTACAAAATTTAAATTCTAGAAGGAAACACAAAACAACAAATGAAACGTTGTTGAAAACACTGTGATTTGATACAAAGTGTATTTCAATTAAAAGAAATAGGCTTGAATTTTGAGTCATTTCAAATTATAGGATTGTGTGCAAATTATGCTCTGGCTCACTTTTTCATAAATTGTAGGCAATAATGTTTCCTAAGCTATTTATTTGATAGAATTCATGTAATTAAATAAAAACCCTCAACTCTAATAACTTAGAGAATTGATAAACTTCCTTGTGTAGTCCAGACCATTCATTTTCTATAGATATTGAGACCCAAAGACTCTAAGAGTCATGATTATACTTTTGAACCTCAAATGACATCTGTATTCCACTTCCTCCCCACCCAAGGCAATTGATGAAACAATAATAATTATTAACTCAGAAGCCTATTTTCTGACCTCTGTACAATATTTATAAGACTTATTCACACAAATGTTGATGTTCTTTCTGAAAATATGAGGCCTGTGTAGGTTGGTTTCCATAAACAACTATTTATAGGAGAATTCTTTTTATAATCATGAGTTGACATGCATTTTGTAGAACATAAGAGCCAACTATGACATTAAATTATTGATTACAAAAATATCTAGGTAGAGTAAACTATTTATTTTTGATTATATCGTTTTGATGAGCCCCCTCTATTCAACCAGGAGTCTTCCATTATTTGTTCTGAACTTTCTTTGCTTGCTCATCTTTTACTTGACTTTAAACTCCCCATTGGGGGGCCCTGCTTCTCAGCTATACTACTGTCCCTAGCTTCAGAGGGTCCTAGGTGTTTTGGTATGAGGGAGGGCAGGTTTTTCTTTTGCCTGGCCTGTTCTCTGGTCTGAAGATGACCTCAAGCCAACTTGCTAGTTAACCAGCCAGCAGAGCACTGTGGAGGTTTTTAGCTTCAATGAGACTGGTACCTCCCCGACCTGGGCCTCTCCCAGTTTAGATTTTCTTCCTGGTTCCCCACTGGGGTGGGACAGCCAAATTCCTCCCTAGGTCCCACTGATACCCCTGCACTCTGCCCCCCTCCCAGCCAGCCATTCATAACTCTCCCTGGACCATAAGTTCAGTTCCAGAAGATGCTGGTGCTGTAGCTGTTTCAGAGGCTCTGGGGTAAATTCTTCTGGTGCGGTTTGCCTGGGATCTCTGTTGGTGAGATTGCAGGGTTGGACTTTACTCATAGCCCAGGAAGGCCCCCTTTAATCTATCTATTGTGGGAAAATAATCACTGCCCATATTTTTGTGGGTTTTTCTGCTCCAAGGCTTCTTTTATTGCTGTTTTGGGGGGTAATTGTATGAGGAGCTCTGTGCATTTAATGTCTTTCTCTGCATTATTTGTTAAGATTATAATTGATTGCTTGATAAATGCAACCCCTGACAACTCTTCAAATCCTTCTCATTTTTAATGTTGTACAAGATATAAAGCAGGATGAACTATGTTCAGCACAGGTTTGTTGCCACTTCTGTGGAAGATATCCAAATGAAAGGATTTCCTATTAATGGTGAGATCTTTAATTAATCACTTTTGAGGATGGTAGTCTTACCTCTGATACATCTAGGTTAGTTATTGTATTTGTGCCCTTAGACATGTAACTTAAATTTTCAAGTTCAGAAAAGTTGATTATCTGAATTGGAACATTTTTTTCTTCATTCTTCTAGTTATTCTATATGCCTGTGTAAACCCTTACCTGGATTTTTTTTAAGTGCTAATTGGATCATATAAAACTTCAGTATGTACAGGAAATTCTCAGTATACCATGTTGCCAAAACTGCAAAGAAATGGGAGTTGATCTAGGTGGAATGAGATGAGAAAGAGAAACAGATGGACTGAAAGTTGATATTAAAAACTAGGTTTAAGGTGAGTTCATCAAAATTATAGAGTTGGAAGGGGACTTAGAAGTGTTCTAGTCAAAACTTCTTAATTTTTAAGGTTCCCTGAGGCTTGAATAGTCCTACTCATAATTATGCTGGTAACCTGGCATTTGACAACACTCAAGTTTCATCATCTTTATAAGGTCCCACCTAAGTATAAAACCTAAGACTCTAAGACACAACTAGCTTTTATAGTCAATATAAAATAACAAGTATATCAGTGTATTGAGTCATATTATTCATGTGCATATATTTTATTACTTATAAATAAGAATTATAAGATGTGTTATAAGATATTTACATAATTATAAGACTTATAAAACTTAACAATGACTATCCCACAACATATTAGAAGTTTTCAGTGTTGATTTTAAGTAGCAGGTTGTACCCAGACAAATGAAACAAAAGGAAATGTTAGTGTTGTCTTTGATTGATGATAAATGCAGCTAAGTGACAGTATATTGAGCTCTGAGTCTGGAGACAGGAAGATCTGGGTTCAGATATGACCTTAGATACTTACTAGCTATGTGACCCTGGGCCAGTTATTTCACCTGTTTGTCTTAGTTCCCTCAAGTAAAATTAGGATATTGATAGCAGTTACTTCACAAGGTTGTTTTGAGCATAACATAAATATTCATTAGCACAATGCCTAGTACATTGTAGGTACTTAATAAATTTTTGTTTCCTTCTTTTCTTTTCAAAAGTGTGATAGATTTGGACAAGTTTAACCTAAATCTGCCAAACTAAACTTTGGCCCAGAATACTCTGTATCAGGTAATACTACTATTCAGAGGTAGCCTGAACACAATAATAGGTTTTGGGAGTGCTTAGATTTATTGTCATATAAATTAGACTATAAATGCCCATGTATGCCTCCATGAAAGCTGCATGGTACAGGGGAAGGATTGAGAAGCATGGAAAACAGAGGATCTAGGTTCAAATCCTGACAATTCTACAAAAAGGACACTGCCTAAGACAATTCACTTTTCTCGTCCCTTAATTTCCTTCTCTAGAAAATGAATCAGCCTCTGATGTCCTCTTTGCTATTTAATGTATGATATAATTCTCATTGGTCTGTCTTTGATACATCATCATTTTATGCAGGTAAATTCTCAACTTTCAAAGGCCATGCTAGCAGAGCATAAAACCTGAAAGATACTTCTATTTCTGTTAATACTATTACTTATTATTTATATCTAATATTTATTATATTTGTATATATATATATAAATTATATATTTAAAATATATTATTGATAATAATGTGCACCTAGGTGGCACATTGGATAGAGCTCTGGACCTGAAACCAGGAAGACTCATCACCTTGAGTTCAAATCTGGCCTCAGATACTTACTAGCTATATGACTCTGAGAAAGTCACTTAATTGCCTCTGTTTCCCCATCTGTAAAATGAACTGGAGAAGGGAATGGCAACTGTTCCAGTATCTTTGCCAAGAAAATTCCAAAAGGGTTCAGAAAGAGTCAGACACAACTAAATGATTAAACAACAAAATTCATAATAAAACTCATTACTCTTTTCCCCCTCCCCCAAAAGTCTTTGAGTATGGGACCCAGAAATAGACTGCTTACCACTAATTTAATTACCAGTATAGGTAATTATGGAGAAACTTGTTACTAGAAGGTAATCAATAAGAATTGCATTTTTTTAGCCACTATGAGTCAGGAAAATCATATCTTAAACCATGGTTGGGCTGAAATTTGTACCAGTAAAGGGAATACCCACATTGATGATGTACTAGATCTGTGAAATATTGTTGTAGGCAATAAAAAAGGATAAACCAGCACAGATGAAGTTGGTGTAAAACTTACTGACATCAATTGAAAAAACACACACATGCACATGTATGTGTCTGTATGTATGTATAAAATATCATGCAACTATTCAGAATTTAATATTCTAAGAATGTTACTAAGAAATTACTTTTCTCCCTTAAAAGGATTTTGTCACTCTTTGCCGTAGGATACAATTCCAGTACTCTATCACTTAGCTATTCTATACTCTATAAATTGCTTTATTTTTGCCCATTTATTTTAGTTCCTAGTAAATCCACTTTTGAAAGGTCAACCTGTCTCTTAGGATGGAGAATTAGAGTAATTTAGAGGCCAGACAGGAATTCATAGCAATGCAAATGGGAAGAGAGAGAGGGGAATAAGGAGTGGGTATCAATGCTACCATTAGAGAATGATTATGGCCTATGGACAAAAGTATAAAGGAACCCTGAGGGAGGATAAGGGCAGAAACAAATTGTGGTGAATGGAGATCAACTTTCTTCCCTGGGTCTTTCAATTCAGTTCAATTCCAGTTATATTCATTGGGTTTGTCCTATGTGCCCTGTTCCTTGCAAGGTGAAGAGGATGCAAAGACAAAAATAAAACAGTCCCTGACTTCAAAGAACTTAGAATCTACTGAAGAAAACATATATACAGGTAAAGAAAATCACTATGTATACAGAATGAATGATAATTTGAGACTGGGGACAAGGGATAATGATAAGTAATTCTTTAGAACAGCCAAGTGAATCATGGCCTCTGGCCATCAAGTGTGTTTAGGCTTCCTTTGTAATAAGTACTATGTGCCCTATTAAAAAACAACATAAAGATAACCAGTAAATTTAATTTTTAAAAAGAATCAAATACTTAGAAAGAAGAGGGAGCTAGTCTCCAATACACCTGAGTATTGACTACAGGAAATGTCTTTGCAGAACTCACAATAAAAATAAATCCCACTTATTTAGTGCTTTAAGGTTTACAAAAGCTTGGACAGCTAAGTAAATGGTGCAGTGGATAGAGTATTGGGTCTTGAGTTAGGAAAACTCATTTTCCTAAATTCAGTTATGGCCTCAGGAACTTACTAGGTGTGTGACCTGGGTAAAGTCACTTAACCCTGTTTGCCGTAGTTTTCTCATCTGGAAAATGAGTTGAAGAAAGAAAAGGTAAATCACTCTAGTATCTTTGCTAACATAAGGATCAAATTAAGTATGGGAAGAGTTAATTGGATGGCTTGCCTTAACATTGGGGTAAGAAAAGAAACAGCCTCTTTCAAAAACATAAAACACAGGTTTATTAATGGTAACAAGTTTAAAACACAATATCTGAGTTACACAAGTGAGATTAATAGAACTAGAAAAAATGTATAAATCTCTGGGGTAAAAAGGCCCCAGGGCCCTAACCTGGCTCCAGCCCAGCCAGCTCCAAAGAGCTAGCTCTGCCTAAGAAAAACAAAACAAAGCAAAACAAAACAAACAAACAAACAAAAAACCACAAACTCACCAATACCCCAAATCTTTAGCTATTAGCTGTAGTCTTTTCTGTTTTGGTCTGAAGGTCAAACACCAGCAGCTCCTCTAAATGTCTGCCTTCCTTCCCCGTTTTCCTCAGAACCCTCTCTAACTGCCTCTTTAACTGTATCCAACTGAATCTAGCTGACTCCCCCATAAGAAGGGGAGGGGTGGCTCTTAGTCATGCTGAGTCTCCAATTGGCTCAGCACACCCTCATGGGCTGTCCCCACTATAATCTTGCCACATCCATGTGGGAATGGGGAAACTATTAGAGGAGCTAGTTACTTAGTTTCAGTAAATGTTCCCTGTGGTCAGAGTTCCTCTTGTTTGTTCAATTTTTTCTCAAAGTACATACCCATCCTCTCTTAGGCTTTTACACTTACCTTTTTTTTCAGTCTGACCATAATGAAGCAAAGATAGGGTTATGAAAACCCCCAAAATCACAATTAATTCCTTATACCAAGAAAACCCTAAATGTGGTCATGAAAAATTGGACACAGCTAAAACATGACTGAACACCGCAAAGGTTTACAGAGTATGTGTATTCCCAATAGTCATGTGAGATAGATCATAATGTATTATTCCCATTTTACAGATGAAGAAACAGAGGCTTTTAGAGATTCAGCACATTGAGCATGATCTCACAGATCATAAATGTCTGAGGTAGGATTTTATATTAATTTAGACTCAAAAGGCTTCTCAATACCAATAATCCAGTGCAAGGAAATATATCACACACAATACCAAAGCAAGCCAGATTCATTAAGGGGACAGATTTAAAAATATAAAAGATTTCCAAAGATGGGGCCAGAAAAGGGAAGAAATGAATCATTCCTCTATCAGAGACTAAGTACCAGGCACTTTTCTAAGAACTTTATAAATACTATCTCATTTACTGAAGGAAAATTACATATATGGAGCAGGTCTGCTGAGGTCCTGGGTAGAATTGGTTGTGCCGTACTGGGGTCCTGCAAGGAAAGGACCAGCATTCCAAATCAAAATCTTGGGAGTGGATGGTGATAGAGATGTTATCTGCATCTAGTAGGACCAGGTATTGGGGTAAATGAACAATTACTTTTGTTCTTAATCTGATAAAAAGACTCAGGAATTTGGAAGTTTCCCTGGGTGGAATATGGCATAACTGGGGTTATTACACAATTGAAATAAATATCTTCTGATTCCAGGTTAATCACTGTTCATAAGACCATTATTCTTTTCTATATTTTCCCACTTCTCTGTGTGTAATTTAAAATGCTAAATGTGGGTTCTAATCTGTTCCCCCAGTTTTGGGGAAAAACTGACTAAAATCACTAATAAATGAATTTAGGTTTGTAATGGTTTATTAAGAGATAGTAAAAGAAAGAGAAAGATTGAGAACAGATTTCTTATAGCCTGGCAATCCTAGCCTTCCTAAACCTCCCACTTCTGATATACTGTGCCACCATGCAGATCTCTCACACCAAAAATGAGACAACTCTCTCTCAGTTGTCTGCTTCCTCCTTCATGTTCCCCTCCCAGAAATGGGAGGTTCTTCAAGCTGATTGGCTAGCATCATTCAGATTCATTGGTTCACTGGACCCAAAGGTGGTCTTGATGTAAAGTTCAAAGTTTTTAGCTTCTGAGAACAATACCTACTTAAGTACCTTCTTAAGTACCAGCCAGATGTGCTTACAATCTTGTAAACCAGTCAGCAGTCAGTCAGTCACCTTATCCAATTCAATCAGTTTAAATCAATCTCCAGGTGGGCCCTTAGTATCTGTTAAATCTCCTCATCTCCCACATTCTATTATCTTGATACATCTGGCATTTTCCTAGGTAGCTGTAATTACTGTTCACAGAATATCAGACATGGAAAGGACATTCAAGTTTTTAAAAAATGTTTTAACTCATATGAGAAATAGAGTACACTATAACATTCCTAAAAAGTGGTTATCCACACTCTGCTTGATTGAAGGTCAGTAAAGGAAGATGTTACTTTCCAAAGTAGTCCATTCTCTATCTGTGGGAAAGAGGTTGGTTGGTAGAGAAGAGAAGGGTCTCGGTTGCTAGAGTAGAGGTCTTAGAAATCATTGTGAGGATAACACATAAGGCTAGCAGGAATTTGGTAGCATGAAAGAGTGAAAGAAAAGAAATAATAATTAAGAAGAGGATATTTTAGTTTGAGATTTTAGAGGTGAAAACATATGTAATTGCGGAACTCAGGAGTAAAATTCTATGTAAAGCAAACTGAGGAGTTTAATGGAAACAATAAGCAGGTTGTTGGGGGTGGAGATGCAATGTAAATAACGATGTCTCCAAATGTAAAGGCAAGGGGAGGGTTAGGTAGGAACATTATGGGAGAGTTACTGAACTTTCATGCAAAGGAGCATGTATCTAGGTTCTATGGGACTGATGTGTCATTCCATTAGTAGAGAGACCCCTCTGTTGAGGTTCTTTTATCAATGCAAATTGGTACCTTCTCTACAATTTATAATTTTTGGAAATCATATAGAACAAAGGTATCAAACATATTACTTAGAGGCCACAACATAAGCCCAAACTAGTTTAAAAAGTAGTTCCTAGCTGATTTTTATGTTTTGATGTGTTAATAAATAAAAAAGAAAGAAATATATAAACATTCCTGGTTTTCTAAGTCTCTATGCAGCCCTCAGGGATCCTTATGTAAAGTTTTGTTACCCCTCTTTCTGAATTTGATACCACAGGTCTAGAGCATAAAGAAGTTAAGAGGTTATTCAGGAGGCCCCCAAACTGCCCTTATTATTTACTTTAACCAGTGTAATATTCATAAATAACAGTAACCTTGCTCAAGTACAGAGTCATCTTAATTATATGTTTACTTTATGCACCTCTGGAGTTGTAATTTTATTATCTGGTTGTGATTTATAACTATAAATTAAATAATTATCAAAAATAATGCCATGAATGCTGGGACTGGAGATGTGAAATCTAATCAGTGTTTTAGGCTTAATGTCTCCTACAAATGGAAACTAGCTCAGGAATTCATATCCTCTTTTATTTTCTGCTATCATTCTGCAGCATCATTAATTGGATCTAGAAAAGAAAAAAAAAACACGAGAGAAAAATATTATCTTCCTAAAACCTCTTGCAGTCAATTGGGAAGATTTAGAAAGTAATAAAATTTGCTTCTTTTTTTTTTCAAATGGAAACAATTTAATCTGAGTGTTTTGGAGGTAATGAGCTGGAATAATTCTGTATACACATTTATGGTGAGCTCTTCTAGTCAATCCTTAATCTGATGTTATAGGGCAACTTGCCATCTAGACTAACTCATGATGTATCTGCACAGTTTGTTGCTGTGTTGTTGATTACTCATTTCAATCCTATCTGACTGAAATGCTACCCCATTTGGAATTTTATTGGCAAAGATACTAAAGGAGAATTCCATTTCTTTCTCCCATTCATTTTACAGATGAAGAAACAGGCAAACAAGGTTAAGTGACTTGCTCATAGTCACACAGCTAGTAAATGACAAAAGCAAGATTTGAATTCCGGAAGATGTGTTCTCCTAACTCTAGGCTCAGTGCTATATCCAGTGTACCAACTAGTTCTTCCTGACCATCCTTCATCCCTTGCCCCTTTCAAAACATATTTTGTTTGCATTGAATGAGGTAGGAAGAACACTGGCTTTATAATCCATAATGAGAGTCTTGGATTTTTAATAAGAGCATCAAGGTGTGAATCCGATTGTGCTCCTTACTATTTTGACACCTTCAGAAAGGCATTTAAACTCTCTGGTCCTCATTATTTTCATCTGTATAAATACAGGTATTTATTTCCAGCTTTTCATCATATAACATCCTGTGGCTAGATTAAAATCTCATCTATGGAATTTACTGGTAATGTGACATTGGAAAAGCTATTCACCTTTCTCTTAACTAAGAAATGTGGGGTATTCTGAATGTCTGAGGCTGGGAAGGTAGTTAGGGTGGAGTGAAAGTAGGGAGAGATACAAAGCTTCAGTAAGAATCAATGCTTCCAAAATTTGTATATTCTAGGTCTTAAAAATTTTTAGAAATGACAGTTATTACTCTTTCCTAAATAATCAAAAGAATAGTCACTTTTTCATCTACATCATTTACTTTAACTCTTGATGAACGAGTCTTTACCCAGTCAATAGTTCCAAAATAGTGGAGTAATTTGCCAGATCTAAAGAAATAACAAGTAGAAATTTAAAATGAAGCATAAAGTAATACACACTTTAGCTGTATAAACCGAGACCCAGAAACATTAGTTTCTAAACATCATAGAGTTATTAAATAATAAAGTTGATAGACTGAGAATATTTTCTTGGCAGTTCTTTGCATGAAATGACTAAATGCCCAACCAAAGTAGAAGGGCATTGTGGAAATACCCTCACTTGTGTTTCAGAAAGCCTCAATTTTTGAGACCAGGATCTGCCCATACTTATTATTTCAGCCCATGTCCACTAATCTGAAGCTTAGTCTACAAATCTGTAAAATGGAGATTATACTACTGGAACTACAGACCCCACAGAGAGCCTGTGAGAATCAGATTCCCAGGAAGATGTTTTTTGGGCCATAAAACCCTATGTAAATATAAGTTATTATTTTGTTGTGCTAGGTTTGTTCTATAAGTCAAGAGAAGAGGAATTATTTCTGTATAATTATGTCTCTCAGGTCCTTCCATGAAAATAAAATAGTATTATTTGCTTTATTATTAAATCCATGCATGACAGCCTGAAATTTCAAAGGTGATCAGTCCCAGTCAAATAATAGTCACAGAGTGGTTAGTATGTTTGTTTGTTTTATTATATTCTTTGCATATACATTTCTTATTTGGTTTCTCCTTTTATGAATAGTTTTCCCCAAAACAGATTATGAAGAACTGTCCGTGCTATTTTCCTTGGTAATGCATCTCGGGGGACATTGTTCTTGCCAAGAGAGAAACGATTTGAGATTCTTTCCAATAAGAGGAAACAAGATTACATTGAAATCTATGTCAGTAAAGGTTTAAGCTTTATTGACAAAGATGGTACATCATTGTGTAAAATCCTTGCTAAATGTCTCTTGAGATAGACTAAAAATATATTAAATGCAAAGCAGTGTTGTGGAATATGACCTCCATTTCTAGGGTATTACAAGGATTGCAATATTATTTTCCATCAGTATATTTTTCAACATCCAAAAAGACTATTTAACAAAACTCAATAAAATTTTCAGTAGGCAAAAGAAAGCATAGAATAGCTGTTTAAATTATGATCTGTAAAAACAAAACAAAACAAAAACAAGCAAAAAACTATAATGAAGACATGTAAAAAGTTGAGAGAGGAACACCCACAAAATATCCCAGGCCTTAATGTATTTTTTTTTATTTTTCTAGTACTTTCTTCATTTTTTAAAAAAAGTAACTATAAAGTCCTATTAAGTATCCTCATATTGAAAGGGATTTCTTTTCTTAATAATAAATATTTTTATCTATAATTTTGAGTTCCAATTTTTATCCCTCTTTCCCTCTCTGAGGTGGTAATCAATCAGATGTGGGTTATACATGTGCAATTATGTAAAACATTACCACATTAGTCATTTTGTATAAGAAAACTTGAATAAAAGAAAATGAAAAATAGCATGCTTCAGTCTGTGTTCAATTAATATTCATTCCTTAGAGGTGGATAGTATGCTTCATCATTATTCCTTTGTGATTGTGTTGGGTAATTTTATTACTAAGAATAGTTGGCATTCATAGTTCTTCATCAAACAATATTGCTGTTTCTGTGCACAGTATTCTCTTGGTTCTGCTCACTTCACTATACATCAGTTCATACAAGTCTCTGTAGGCCTTTCTGATATCATCCTGCTTTTCATTCCTTATAGCACAATAATATTTCATCACCAAATTTGAAAGGGATTTCAAAAAATCATCAAGACATCATACCACTGGTAGAAGTTTGAATCCATCTCTACATTTCCCATAAGTAATTAAACAATATGTTTTGCACACTTCCAGAGGAAATGATCACAAAACCTCAAAGAACAGCATAAGTGCCTTTTACATATTTATTATTTGAAAGCCCCTCTTACCATCCTGGTGACTCTATAATCCATTCAATAAAAAGTTATAAATCAACTATTGTTTGAAATACTTTGATGACCTCTGGAGGAGACACAAAGTATAGATAAGAAAATTGTCTCCTTGCTGGTGGGGCTTATTTCCTAGCATCTTAGACCTATATGCAGATAATAAACATATACAATATCACATGGTAAGTACATTAGAAAAATGAAATGATGTCAGTGTTAGGTCCAACAGAAAGGATCTATAGAGTCCTGGGATCAAGGAAGGCTTTACAGAGAAGAAGGCACCTGATTTTGGCTTTAATAGATGGGTAGAAATTCAGAAGGCCAAAAGGGAAGGGATAACAACATTCTAGGAATAGAGTAAAGAGTGTGCAAAAACAGGAAAGTTGGAAAGTTAGAGACTAGTTTTTGTCTATCAGTTGAGGAATAGCTGAATTAGCTATGCATGTATATGTGTGTGTGTATATATATATATATATATATATATACACATATATGTACACATAATGAAATATTACTTTGCAGTAAGCAATGAATGTGAAGAACTAAGAAAAATGGGGAAATGCATATGAACTGAAAAAGTTAAGTAGAACAAAAAATAAATGGCTATGACAAATAATGGAAGATAACTTACTCTTCTCATCAGAGAAGCAAGAAAATACTGATTTTTTTTTAAAATCTCTTCCTATATTGTCAGAATTGTTCCCTCTACTTCATCATTTTTACTTATGTTTCTTTTTTTTCCTATTTTTTTTTTTTGGTGAGGCAATTGGGGTTAAGGGACTTGCCTAGGGTCCCACAGCTAGTAAGTGTTAAGTGTCTGAGGTCAAATTTGAACTCAGGTCCCCCTGACTTCAGGGTCTGTGTTCTATCCACTGCGCCACCTTGCTGCCCCCTATTTTTTCCTTTGAAGCAAGGAAGGATACAAGGGGAGCAGAGAGGGAGAACTAGAAATGAAAGATATGAAAATAAATAAAACCTATTTATAAGAAAGTTAAGGGGATTTTCAAGGGCTAGAGAGCAGTCTGTCCATTGAGGTTGGGAAGCATAAAATATAGAAAGAAAAAAATCTGTTCATTTATGTTGCTGCTAGTTTTGGAAGACCTTGAACACTGGGCAATACCATTTAACTTATTTATTCTTTGAAATAGGCAATAAGGAGCTAATTAAAGATTTGTGGGTTCATCAGTGAAATACCTTTATAAATACATAGGAAAGCTTAATATGTCAGAAGCAAAAGTGATACTTTAGAGATTATATAGAGAGAGGAATACATTTAAAGACCATGAGGCAACTCTAGCAATAGCAAGTGATAAGGATAGATTATTTTAGAGTTATAGGAATAGAAGCATGGAGGAAATGTGGTTGTAAGAGACCTCAAGTAGGTGGATTTGGGGATAGTTGGTATGTGAGAAGTAAAGGCAATAGTAAAAAATAATGCTTAGTAAGTCAAATAGCATGGTACACTAAACTTTGAAGTCAGAATGACTTGGATTCAAGTCACACCTTAGACACTAGTTGTGTTATCTTGGGAAAGTCATTTGACTCTTTCTTGCCTGTTTTCTGGTCTATAAAATTAAGGGATTGGAGTTTATGACCTGAGAGAAACTATTATTTCTCTCATATTAATAATCAGCTATTGAATTACGACCTGGATTTTTCTCAAAAACATGTAGGTTGTTCAGGACATTGAACTGAAGGACATTATTGATGGATAAGTTTGCCTAAATCACCACAGTAGATGCTTTTTGAAACTGGGAGATCTTACCCAACTAGAGCACCTTACAAAGAACTTAATATAAGGTGAAATCAGTCTCAAAGTGTTTTAGTTAGCCAGGTCTGAATAGAGGTAGATTCCCGGTTATCTAGCCTTCTCTAGGGAGTGGTGGTCTGGTTAAGAGATAAATAAGTCCCTTTGTCTAAGACAGAGTGATCAATTATATCCCCCCAGCCCTTCATTAGAATAAACCTATCTCTCATTATAATATTACTTTTTTCATTAATTGTTAACCAATTAGAGTTGATTGCCAACCTCACTGTTCCAAGGGCATATAAGGGTTAAGTGGGTTCCATGAGGGGTCTTTGGCATTCAGGAGTGCCACTGACCTCTTTTATTAATTACCCACTAGCACAATTAATAAAATGATTAATTAGCCAGAAAATGTCTCTCAAACTTTTTATGTGTCACAGATCTCTAAGTACTCTTCCAACTTGGAATCTGAGCCTATGATCTTATCTTATCTTATCTTATGATTTTATGGGACAAAAGGTAAATAGAGCTGTTGACAGAATTTAAAAAAAAAAGAAAAAAAAAAGAGTGGTCTTAGGAGAGAGATAATAAGTTAAAGACTATAGTAGTCAGATCTAAAGATAGAACTATAGGTAAGATCTTACCAAGGGCCTGAGCACCTTTATAGGATCTTATTTCATCTGCTTGTTTGTTTGTTTGTTTTGACAAATTAATTGTTCTTCATTTGTTGTTGTTGTTGTTGGTGGTGTTGTTGTTATTAATATTGAGTCTTTTCAGCTGTGTCCCACTGTCTGTGACCCCATTTAGGGTCACATATCTTTGCACAGATATCAGAGGGATTTCTCATTTCCTTCTCCAGATGATTTTTACAGAGAAGGAATCTGAAACAAACAGGATTAAGTGACTTTCCCAGAGTCACACAGCTATTAAATGTCTGATGCCAGATTTTAACTCAGGTCTTAATAACAGTAACCACCACAACCACATTTTGGATCTGGGTAGTTAGGTGGTGTAGTGGATAGAATGTTGGACTTGATGTCAGGGAGACTCATCTTAATGAGTTTAAATATGGCCTCAGATACCTACTAGCTGTGTGAGCCTGAGCAAATCACTTAACCCCATTTGCCTTAATCCTTCCTAATCTGTAAAAAGAGCTGCAGAAGGAAATGGCAAATCATTTCAGTATCTTTGACAAGAAAATACCAAATGGAATCACAAAGTGTTGGCATGCTAGAATAAGAACAGGAACATATTTTGCATCTAGAAATCTGGAAGTCATCTGGCTGGTAGGTTGTATGGGACTTTCCACTGATGTCTAGCAAATTAGATTGAATTTTAAAACATTTCAAACTGGATTTATATGCAGTGAAGCAGGAAATAGTGTTTAATGCAATATGTTTGCCTTTTTAAAAACATGATTGCTGTTTTCCTTTTCTAATGCATGATAATGACCAATGACTTTAGATAGACCCTCCAAAACTGTCCTTTGTAATTAGCACATAATTTTGTCTGAAACACAAACTGAAAAACAATGACAGGCCATCTGGCTTAAAATATGATTTTACTCTTTGAGGAAGACCAAATGAAGGTGTTCCTAAAAGAATACACACTAACATATGTGGATTGGTCATTTATTTCACTTCTTAACATGAAATTTGTGAACTTCTAAAATATGTTGACAAATGTATTTCAATATAATTGATTTCCTTTATAATTGTATATATTTCATCTTTAGGATTAAAAAAAAATCTGTGGTGTCCAGAGGTTTCACTAGTCTGCTAAACAGTTTGTGATACACCAAAAACAGTTAAGAATATCTTTCTTCATGACTTGTCTTTCCCCATTAGAATACATATTTGTTGAAAGCATTGGCTATCTTTCATGAGTTTATTTGTACCCCCTAGTGCTTAGCACAGTGCTAGGCACATTGTTAAGTGCTTAATAAATGTTTATATTATTCCTTCATATATTCCCTACCCTTCACACCCCATTACAGTTAAATGTGACTACAATCATTTTTCTGAGAACATCATGTCTCCTTCCATTTGTGCCTCATATAGGTGCCTCCTATTTTGGGAATACCTTTCTTCCTCATCTCTTCTTTATAGAATTCCTACCATCTTTCAAAGTATAGTTTACTGCTACTTCCTCTTTGAGGTAGTTTTTGGCACCTTCTGTCCCATTGTGATTAGTGTGCTGTCTGTCATGAAGCTGCTTCATATAAACATTTATCTATTTACCTGTTTACCTTCAGCTTCCTCTCCATAGTATTTAAGCTCTCTGAAGGCAAGGGCTGTTTTAATTTTGTCCTTGTATCACAGCACCTAGCACAGTGCCTTAGTCTTACAATTACAGATTTAGTTTTAGAGTTGGAAGGGATGTAAGAGGACATTAAGTCTAACACCCCATTTTGCAAATGGGGAACTTGAGAAAGAGAGAATTTAAATAATTTACCCAGGCTCACAGAACTAATAAGTGTGTCAGAATGGATTTTATTGCAGGTTCTTCTGACTCAGAGTCAGTGTCTAATGTATTATGTCACACTGCCTCTCTAAAAATGAGAAAATAGGCCCAAGGAAGCTAAAACAACTGTCTAAGATTTCACAGGTAAATGTCAGAGCCAGGCCTTGAATGCAGATCTTCTGACTCCAGAGTCAGTGCCCTTTCCGGATGCTATGCTGCCTTCCCTAGCATGTACTTGATAAATGTTCATTAATGAACTATTATTTTCTGTAGTCAATTGATCTTTTCCTTTAAGTAGCATCTGCATCTAATGTTATTCCTACTACATTTTGGACTGATAAAACAGACTCAGGTTATAATAATAGTAGTAATAATAATAATAATAATAAAAATAAACATATGTATAGTATAGATAGATGATAATATATTAGATTACATATCACATTAAACATATTGTAATTTGGTTATGATATAATATAATATATATATATCACATTAGAACATACATTTTAGGTTATAATGTGATAAAATTCTATTATTTAATATTGTAATTATATAGTAAAATATGTATCATAACATTATAATTAGATAGTGTAATTATCATTGTTATCATCATCACTGTCATCATTGTCATTATTATTATTGTTATAGCTTTTGCACCAGTACAATGTGTCCCAAAAGTTATAGTGCTTTGTAAAAGCAATTATTGGTCAGTATTCTAGCCCTTTCAAGCTTGGAAGAATCTTCTAGTGTTTATATTCTTCTGACATAGGTCTTATGAACCCTCAATTACTACCATAATATGATGAGGTATCAGACTGCAACTTAGTGCATTTTAGTATATGGCCAAGTACAGCCATAAATATACTTGGAGAATAGTGATTTCCTTAGTGTGGGTTCTTCCAGTATTAACATCAATTGTAAGTCATATATTCTTTAATTATTTGTCTTCTAGAGAAGTTGTGGCTGACAAATCCTTCAAACTACAACCAACTTAGTAATTAGCTCATTTACATTTAGCCAGGTTGGTGATAAGAGCAGATATAGAGTATATTTCCTTCCTGTCCTCAGATCCATTTCAGTTTGGTATAGCCTGTCAAACTTTGTAGGCCTTGCCAAACGTAGGGCCACATCAATTTCATGATAAAGAGGGGGACTTCTGTGTAAAATTTATAGTGCATAGATCACTAACTGTCAAGAAGACCCGAGTTCAAAGATTGCCACAGACATTTACCAACTATATGAACCTAAGAAAGTATCTTAAATAAGTTTGATCTAAGTTTCCTCATCCATTAAATGGAGATGATAATAGCACCTACATCACAGAGTTATTGTGAGAACCAAATGATTTAACATAGGAAAGAACTAAGAGAAACCTTAATTATTGGTGGTATTTGTTCATTCATTGGTACCGGACTCTTGGTAATCCCATGAGCTATAGTATCATAGACCCTTCACTATCTCCTGAAGTCTGCCCAAGATCATGTTCATTGCTTCCATGGCATTATCTATCCATCTCATTCTCTGCCATTACCTTCTCCTTTAGCCTTCAATTTTTCCCAACATCAGTTCTTTCTTACTCCAATGAGTCGTTTCTTTTCATTATATGGCCAAAGTGTTTACATTTTAGTATTTGTCTTTCCAATGAGAAATCTGAATTAATTTCTATAAGAATCAACTGATTTAAGCTCCTTGCTCTCTAAGAGACTCTTAAAAATCTTCTCTAGCACCACAATTCAAAAGTGTTGATTTTGAGGCACTCAGTTTTCTTTATAGTCCAGCTCTCATATCCATACATTACTACTTACAAACAAACCTAGTTTTGACTATACAGACCTTTGTTGTCAAAGTGATGTCTCTGCTTTTTGTTAGCCATTTAGATTTGCCATAGCTTTCCTACTATAGCATTCCTGCAATGAATGATCATTGAGCCCAAGAATAGAAAATCTGATATTGCTTCAATTTCTTCTCCCTCTAATTTCAAGGAAGTGAGGGGACCAAGTGTCATGATCTCAGTTTTTATTCATGTTAAGCTTTCAAACCAACTTTATTGTTCTTCATGTTTTAGCGATGTTTTGTTGTTTCAGTTGCATCCAATTCTTCATGACCCCATTTGGATTTTTCTTGGCACAGATACTGGAGTGGTTTGCCATTGTCTTCTTAATTTCGTTTCACAGATGTAGAAACTGAGGCAAACAGGGTTAAATGACTTGTCTAGGGGGACAAAACTCGTAAGTGTCTGAGACCAGATTTGAATTTGGGAAGATAAGTCTTCCTGACTCCAGTCCCAACACTTGATCTGCTGCACCGACTGGCTACCCTCAAGACAGGATTTACACTCTTATTAAAGTGCTTATGTAGATCTTAGCTATTATTATATAGATTTTAGTATTAACATCGATTTCTATATTTATAGACAACTATATCTAGATTAAATAATTGAACTAAAAGCTTCCTGCATAGCAAGTTTAATTCAGTACATACAAAGACAAGAGTCTTTTCTGTTCTCAAAGTGATTCCATTAAAAAAAAGGAAGCTATATCTGTGTTTTCTATCTGTCTTCATAGCTATATATCTATAATTACCTTTAGCTACTTTTACATTGAAATAAAATAGAATGGAAAAACACTTATTAAGTTCTCACTCTGGAGATAAGCAGAAGCAGGAGAACATTGGACATACACAGTATCAACAACATTGTGTTTTGATCAACTTGACTCTTGACTTGACTCTTCTCAATAATACAGTGGTCCAAGATAGTTCCAAAGGACTCATGATGGAAAATGCCCTCCAGATTAAAAACACAACAACAACACAACTGTTGAATCTAGATGCAGATTGAACCATACTATTTCTACTTTGTTTTTTGAGGTTTTTCCCTTTTGTTCTGATTCTTCTTTCACAGCATGACTAATGCAGAAATATCTTTAATGGGATTATATATATATATATATATATATATATATATATATATATATATAAAATCTCCATGTATCAGATTGCTTGCTGTCTTTGGGTGTGGGGAAGGAGGGCAGGGAGGGAGAAAAATTTGGAACTATAAATCTTATAAAAACAAATGTTGGAAAGTATATCTACATGTAACTAGAAAATAATAAAATACTTTTATGATTTAAAATAATCTCACTCTGTGCCAAGAATTGTGCTAGGAGCTCAGTACATATTTCATGATCTTCTGGAGTTCAAGGATATATTCAGATTATTCTCTCAACTTATACCTATAGATATAACAGAATTGATATCAATTGGGTGCAGTATAGACCTGTGATTTCCTTGGTAAAGGGAACTTCTTTTTATTTATTTATATATATATATATATATATATATATATATATTTTTTTTTTTTTGGTGAGGCAATTGGGGTTAAGTGACTAGCCCAGGGTCACACAGCTAGTAAGTGTTAAGTGTCTGAGGCCGGATTTGAACTCAGGTCCTCCTGACTCCAGGGCCGGTGCTCTAACCACTGTGCCATCCAAAGGCAACTTCTAATAAAAAAGTTCCCTTAAAAATACAGGTTGGAACCTTCTCTGAAATTCATAGATATGGAATCACTTGGGACAACCTTGAGCGGTTATGTGATTTATTGAGTCACACAGTCATTTTGTGTCAGAGTAGAAGTTGAATTTAACTCTTCCTTTATCTGAGACCAGGTATAACCACTATATTATGCTATCTTTGTAGTTAATTCCGGATTTTTGTATCACTATTCCTATAGCTATAGCTGCATTTATGTATCTGCATATTTATATCTGTTGCTACTTATAGCTATATCTCCTTTTATTGCTATATCAATAGCAATTTCTAGAAATCTAAGACTTCTCTCTACCATGCTACAAGTACTTCTATAGAAAATGTGGCTCTGGAAGTCCATATATCATAAACTAATATTCTTTGACTTTACTTATCACAAGCCAGCTGGGGAAACCTGGACTGGAATAAACAATTACTATGTATCACCTACAAATTGAATAAGGCACCAGTGGAATAATTGAGAAGAAGCTATAAGATAAACTTCTGTTTAGAGTGGATATCATCTCCACTGTAGGTAGGAGGAAGTATGGTTTCATAGCATAAACACATAGTTACAGATAGACACAGCTTTTAAAAGGAGGTGCTGTGTGTAAGTAGCCTGTTTTTCTTAGGTGTTTTCTCCAAATTGTGGGATTAATGGAATCTGAAATGATAGGAGGGTTTAAGTTCGAATTCTGCTTTTGAACCTTGAAGTCGTTTGTTCAAGTCACTTTGACCTTTGATATCTTGATTTTTCTGACTTGTAAGAAGGGAGCATTGTATGTAGTGGTAGCAATAATGTTTTAAGAACAACTTTGAGTGACTAAGTCATTTTGACTCTTAAAAATACCTAAATTAACTACAAAGGACCTATGGAAGTATATGCTATCTGCATCCAGAGAAAGAAGTGACAAATAGAATGGTCATACACACACATTTTTATATGTATACACATATGTATGTGCACACAATTCAGATTTGTTTCTCTATATATGTACTTATATGTATACATATACATATACATACATGTATATGTACATATATACATACCTATTTCTGTCTAATGTTAGCCATCTCTAGAATGGGAGGAGGAAATACAAAAGGGGAAAAGAAAAAAATAACATGATAACTTTATTATATGTTTAAAGGAATAGCAAGTTGTACATAATATATTTGCAGTTTCATGTGCAACCATCATTTTTATTATACTATGTTATACTAATGTTGGTTTATTTCATAAATTGAAAAGAAAAATTTAATAAAGGAAAAGAACAAAACACAATTCTATGAACAGTAGTTCAGGAAGGTCTAATTTAGGATACTGGTTTCTATTGAATGTAGTTTAATCCCTGATGGACTCCCATGGCTTGTCAACTTTCCTCTGGCACCATATTCATAACTTCTCTTAACAACTTTTAAATAGATTGGAAAAAGACCCCACCTAAACCATGACCTTACCTCAGCCATCCCATCAATTTGAAATTAATGAACTCTCCTGTCATATGTGGTATAGTACATTTGAAGAGACTGGGGAAGAGCTATGACTTCTGCCTTCGAGGATTTTACCTCTAACATAGGAGGCATAAGTTCTGTATTTAAAAATGCATAAAATGCCTAGAATTGGAATTATTTCCAGAAATGTTGACCACCTTTCTGGGCTATAATTGTAAGGTACCTCCTCAGAAGTGTTCTGGGACGTCTATCAAACTACTTCAGACTAATAGAAAAAAATAAACAAGCAAACAAACAAACAAAAAAACCCCCACTAGCATGGGAGTCAAGAGGCTGCTCAGTAATAGCAGAGGAATAGAGCTCTAGACGACATGAATCCTTCATTCTGATTTTGCCATTTATGTATTTTTTTTTACTTTGGACAAACCCCTTCCTTTTTGTAGACCATAGTTTCCTCATCTATAATATAAATTAAACAAACTACCTCCCTAAAAGCCATAATCAAATGAGAGTTTGTTATTAACTACCCCCTCAGTTTACTCATCTGTAAAATTATGTAATTTGACTATTAATCCCATTGTATCATATAGTAAAAATTTGTAATTATACTATATAATGCCTATTCTCATTTCAAGAATTTATGATCCTATAATTTAAATATATAATTTAAATAGTTAAAATTTAATAATTTAATTAAAAATAATTTAAATAGGTGCCAATTACACACACACACACACACACACACAATCTGTGGCATATTCAAGTGAAATTTTTTAACCAAGCTTTTTAGTATATTTCTAAATAAATAGATTTTATTTTATTTCTTTTCACATGTTTATCATAGTACACATTCCAATTATTACCGCCTTTGGAACCATATATTTTTTTTTTGCATTTTGATAAGTTTCTTACACAAGGAAGGCAAAAATCCTCAAAACAGAATATCATTTATGATCTGAAAGATTTAGACACAATTAGATATCTATCTTTATATACATTATATATGTTATATATTTGTTGTTCATTTGTTCAGTCTAGATAGATAGATGAATGGATGTCCACTCTAGCAAAAGCTGTCATGATACTTAATGAGTACCTCAGAGAAGCAGGCAATTAAAAATATAAAGTCAAATTTTATTAATTATGCTCCCTAAATAGTTACAAATGGTGAGGAGAAAGATAATGAAATGCATATTAATTAACCTAATTTTTAGCAAGGGAATAAAAAAAAGAAAAAAGTTAGTTGATGAATTAACATTTGGAAATACAAATAAATAACAGAGAATGAAAATGTCACTATGTAATTAAAGCTTCCAGGCTAGAAGGAGAAACTTTTGGCTCAGAACCTAATTTATTAGAAACAGAATATACAGAACATTTTAAGAAACTGCTGGCCCATGGAGCCCTGTATGCTGGCACTTCACAGTGTGTGGCATTGCATTTGCAGACAGACTCTAGATGGACTTGTGTTGGGGATTCTTGCAGTGTTGTGCCTCCTAATCTCTCTCTTCCTTCTACTTAGCTACTTCTCTTAGAGCTTTGAATTCTATGAAGTTATGAGTACAAAGCCTATAAAAGAATAGTCCTGATCATGGACTTCTGAAGGAAAAAGAAATATAACAAGTAACATAAGGACATAGAGAAGGTAGTCACACCACCTTTTAAAAAACTATTTATTGTCCTTGTATAAGACACCTGTAATTTTGTCAAAGTGATTCCCTCAATCCTGCTGTTTTTGATAAACTGACTTCTTAAATTTTTAAAAGTATTTAGCTAACCTTTTTTTTTCTTTCTTGCCTTTCAAATAAGTGTGTTTTGTTAATCTAATAACAAATGATTCCACTTGCAAGAAAAATATACTCTGCCACCCTGTGATTCCTCCCACCATTTCCTGGCGGCTGATTCCCTCTTTGTATAGAGAGTTCTCTCTCCTGTCAAAGGAATTTCTTGTCCATAATCACTTCTGTAAAATGACATTGAATGACTGCATAAATTAAGCAGGCCTGAAAAGTTATAAGAATCAAACAAGTACCCTAGGAAGCTCTGGTTGCTACCAGTCTTTTTTTAGCTTTCTGATATATTTCCTTTCATTTAATTTTTGCTCCTCACTTTATTTAATCTCCATTAATGTTGAATGACTTTTAGTTAAGGTTCTCAAGGAACCTGACTGTGATATCTATCAACATTCTTCAGTTAAATAAGTTCAGGGAGACTCTTGAAAGGATGCATACAACATGATGAGTGGCAATCAATGCTGCTACTCATACATTGGTTGTTGAAGTGGCCCTGTCTGCAGTCCTTTGTAGTAATTGTAAAGTATCATCAGGTCTGTGAAAATGGCTATATTCCTTTATTTTAAATCATGACTCATTGGCAATATTTTTCTTTGCCTTTGATATTACCCTTTTTCTCTTCTCTCCTTTCTGCCTCCTTCTCCCTGTCTCTTTTTCTTTCCATTCTGTTCTCCCTTTTTCTCTCTTTGTCTTTTTCTCCACCTCCTCTTCTTCTTCCCTCTCAAGAGCAAACTCCATTTACCACCTTACCAAAGCAGAGAATCAAGTTTTGTTCAATTTACAATCTTAAATGTTTGTCCATAAAACTGAAAGATCAAGCATGTATCATAGGACTGATCTACTCAGCCATGCTGGGTAGATGTTATCTCTTACAAACAGGTAGCAGTGGTAGAAGTAGTGGTAGTGGTAGTAGTGGTAGCAGTAGTAGTAGTAGTAGTAGCAGTAGTAGTAGTAGTAGTAGTAGTAGTGGCAGTAGCAGCAGTAGCAGTAGTAGTAGATGATGATCTTCAGTATAAATAAATAATTATTCCATTTTGGGATTTACCAATTTATATTTATATAAGATTTAAGCTCTGTAACATACTCTATACATTGCATCTAATGAATCCTACAATAAACTGTAAAGGGACAAACTACAGAAATTATTTTCCTGATTATTTTTTCCTGAAAGAAAACAGATTAATTGAGGTCAAGTGAATTCTCCATGATCACCCACATCATAAGTGTCAGAGGCACTATTTGAACCTAGGGCTCTCCTGATTTTGAGAAAAGCGATTATGACACAAAATCATGCTGGACTTACCTATTTCCAAAAAAAATGGGACAGGTTGCAAAATTATATACAAAATACATCAAAATCATTAGAAAATTGAAAACATAATAAACTAGATAGTAAATGAAAAAAGGCAATACTTTGGATTACAAAGTTCTCACTATGGGCCAAAATAAAGTATGTAACTTCATTGTCACAGGGCCCATTTTCACCAAGCGTGGAAATATGTAAATATAAGTATGCTGGACAAATAACCTCCTACTTGTTTCCTCCTTGTAGGTATTAGCCCACAAGGATTTTTCCATGTGAAAATGTGAATTTCAAAGATAAGAGTATGTTCAAGGTGGTAAAGAAAGACTGATCTAATTTTGTTCAGAGCAAACTTCTATCCCTTTTGAATAAATTCAATAAGTTTTTACTAGTACAAGGTACTGGCTGGCAGCCTGGTCTGCACTTTAATTTTCAACAAACTAAATGAATGGGGCCTCTATATTTATGTATGTGTGTGTTGACAAATGCATGCATATGTATGTTTGAATGTTTGTATATATGTATGATTATATGTATATCACATAAACACAGGTATTATGTGTATATTTTATAACACATATGCATATGCACATACACATAAATTCATGCATCTCATAAACTGATATTAAATACATCACTCATCATACTCATAAACTCATACACATATAGGCATACTTCATTGAAGTGACTGGAATATACAGACACAAACAAAACAAAAACATACTGAATAGATGTTAGAGTATCTGGCCCATAGTGATTAATACAGATTCCATTCATCTTTCCATCATCTAGTTAGCTAACTAGCATTCCATCTTTCTATCTATAATCAATATCTATCCCTATCAATCTATCTACCTCCTATAGCCTAGCTCTCTGTTTCTCTCCAATGACACTAAAGTCCTTGAGGACAGGGGGCCCTCCTTTACTTAGGCTTGGTATCACCTCCCACACTTCTCAGTCATTTAGAAACAGTCCATGCTTAATAGAAGTTGGATACTATTTCATCTTAGTGTCAATAATGAATCTTTTGAGACTTCTTATTCTGACCCTCTAATTTTACTAAAAAATAACTTGAGGCTCAGAGAGGGGAAGTGATTTGCACAGTCATGGTGAAAATAAGTGTCAGATTTTTAACTAAAGGCTATGACTTCTTATTCTCAAGTGCTAATCTCATTCACTATGCTATATTGCTTTGGATTCTTTGCTGGCATCTTGCTACTGAGAATAATCATTAAATACAGTCCATGTGATATTGTGCAACCTTAGTTGTATATGTATTTTATTTTTAGTAGGACCAAAAACAGCAGCATCAGCATACATTTTTAATCTTTTTTCAAAATACCTAGTAAAGCATAAAAATGAATGTAAAACAAATTGATCAGCAAAATGAAGAAATTCTATAATGGAGAAAGAACTTCAAAGTTAGCCACAAAGAAATCCAACAAAATTTGCCGTGCCGACAACATAAGACTCAATGTAGTACATCTAATATGTGTGTTGGTTGGTCATTGGCTCAACTCCTTTCTTACAACTAATTTCAAAATAGGGGTATTAGAGTTTTCTCCTTTCCACCCATGGGCCTTCATTTATATTTTTACAATTACTTAGATTTTGTAAGGAAGACTGAGTTTTACTTCTGTGCCTTAATATATGTGTATCTTTGGGGAAGTCACTCAATATTTCTGGGCCTGAATTTTCTAATTAGTAGAAAGGCGTCTATTTTAACTCTTGATATCATGGTGAAGTATTTGGGTTTTCAAGGAGGACCACTACCTCTGTTGTGAGGGCTTGCAGAACCCTTTTCAGGGATGCTTGTCCACTTTTGGCTTTGTTCCTGGCATTCAACTTCACCTGTAGCTGAAAGAAGCTATCACACATGAAGCAACCACACTTCAGTAAACTGTCTCAGTAGATGGGCTAAACCAGGTTGAGGGTAACTGATGGCCCTCAAACTCATTGGTGTTGTCTACCCCAAGCATGTATAAAGTTCCCCTGATTAGAACAATTTGTTCCAATGGCCATGAAGACAGTTGACACAGATGCCTTGAAGTGCTTGGATTTTGGTCACGTATTGAAAAAGCCAAAATTCAGCCACTGTATCCTGGGCCATTGCCAGTCATCTTGACTTTTGTCATGCCATTGGACTTTGATGATTGTTTAAGAAAGAGTGTGGCTGATGACTTTCTATAACTCTGCCTCACTTCAATCCAATTCAAGAATGAGTCAAGACATAACCTCATGATGTCATTGGTTCTCTTTAAATATAAAGGATAAACTGCATGTCATGCCCTTCTTAGGTTGAGGGGAAGAATGAGACCTACCTCACAGGAATTAATTTTACAAATGATTTATTGGAGTCAGAGTAATAAAAGGAGCACTTTCTCTGCATGTTTCTAGCATTGTTAGTAGGAAAGAGTTATTTCTTTTGTCCGAGTCTTAGTTCTCTTATCTATGAAATGGAAAATAATCCTTATTTCAGTGTTGAGAGAATAGACTTAAAACATATATAAAGGGGCAGCTAGGTGGCACAGTGCATAGAGCACCGGCCCTGGAGTCATGAGGACCTGAGTTCAAATCTGGCCTCAGACACTTAACACTTACTAGCTCTGTGACCCTAGGCAAGTCACTTAACCCCAATTGCCTCACCAAAAAACAAACAAAAAACATATATATAGAGAGAGCTTCATAATCACAAAGAATTTCTTCTCCTCTCTGATTAAACTTCCCTCTCCTTCCTCCTCCTCTCTCTTGCTTTTCACCTTGTCTATCTCCTCCTTTTACTTCCTTCTCTTCCATCTCCTTTTCTTCCACCTCCATCCTGATCTCCTCCTCCTCCTTCTTCTTTTCTTCTTTTCTTTCAGTAATAGGAATTGTAATAGTGGTTAATATAGTAGCAGTAATTGGAGCAGGATGTCAATGTTGTATTGGAGTCTGAGTAGAAGCAAGAGCAGTATTCTCAGTAATAGCAGCAACAGTGGTAAAATAGGAGAATCAATAGTGCACCTTTTATGTAAAGTGAGGACTGCCTTTGACTTGTTCAGTGATGTGGATATAAACCTTGTATTTGCTAAACAAACTCAATACATAAAGAGATGCACATTGTCACTGCCACTTTCCAGTATGAAGATAGCTGGCATGTTTATCTACTTCAGGTTACTACTCTGTATCATCCTAGAACTTAAGAACTCTTTGTTTCCAATATCAATGACCAAAAATGCCTGCCGGTTCTACATATCCATGCCTTCAAATCAGATACTGATGGGGCTACCCACAGTCTTTAACTGGTGAAAAAAGGCAACAAAGAAAAGTCTTCCAAAAATAGAAACCTTCATTGTAGCACCAATTGTATAAAGAACGAGAAAAGCTCTATAGAAATGGCTCCATTGCTTTTAAAGAGCCAGTATTTTTCATTAATAGTAATCTTTGCCATGAAATAATATATTTGTCCCATTTCCTCAACAATAATGTTGAAATCCTCCTCCTCCTCCTCCTCTTTCTGTGTATCTCCTACATTAATTTAGAATAGTATATATTAATTTAGGCCTAAATAATCTGGGAAAAATAAGACAGTTTTTTTTTTTGCTCTTCTCTTTTGATTTTCTTATGTCCCATTGAGATATGCTAAATTGGTCTAGACCACACTAGAGACTCAGGCATCTCCAAATGTATCAGTTTAATACTTTGTCATTTGTTCTTTGCATTCTTAGTAAAATGAAAGATGGTTTTACATTAAGAGATACAACAACAAAGTGATTTCTGAAAAGAAAAAGATTGATTTTGCTGACCTCTATCAAGTACATGAAATTAATCCTCCTCCTCCCCCTTGAAATCACAGAACTCCCAGTGAAGCAAATCCTTGAGAATATTCCCAAAGGGAGACTAGCATGATATTGAGGATCAAAACTGTTTCCTTTCTAAGAGGACTTTTATTTCCATATATGTATAGAACCATTGAGTGTTTTAATAGGAAGTTTAGAACATGGAATAATGAGCAGGAAGCACCCTTAAAACATAGTGTACAAAGTCAGAGCTTTTAGAACTTTAAGACATAGACTTATAAACAAATGACCATTCTTGAAATGTGACAGAGGTTACACCAAAAATGCAAAACAGTGAATGATTGGAGTGAATTTATGTTATATTTTTGCAATTAGTAATAATGCTTATGATAATTCAAATTTCTAAAATAGATAAATATTCATAAAGTACATTCTACAAAATAACCATGCAATGTATTCAGGACAAATAGTATTCCCTCTACCATAGTTCCCATGTATGTGTGAGAAAACAGAGGCTCAGGAAAGATGAGTGTGTTCACCAAATTGGTAGCTTCCTGATAGTGGTCCAGGTCTCTTAATACTAGATTCATCACTCTTTCTGCTATAAAATATTACACATCAGAGTTTGTGCAGTGGTTTAAATTATTCCTAAGTGCTGTAAAAATCTTAAGTCTTTAATATGAATATCCTTTTAGTGGAGGGGCAACAGGGGAGTGTAAAAAAATTGATAATCTAGGAGTAAGGAAGACGTTGGGCTCAACAAGTATTAGCTGTGTCACCAATGAAAAGTCAATTGGCTTCCCAGAATCCTAGACAATTTATAATCTGTTATTCTGTACACTAAAAGAGGTTTTCCACGTTTGTAGTTCCCTACTTTGATGAAGCATATGTCTAGCTCCCCATCAAAAGAACCATGGGACTCAGCTCGATCCCTAGATAATATATTTGAAAAGTAACCTAAAGGACAATGAATATATATATGGAGTGTATAAACAGGCTATAAATGATACAAACTAATATAAAGTATCCCAAAAGACAGCATTTGTGTGTGTGTGTGTGTGTGTGTGTGTGTGTGTGTGTGTGTGTGTGTATGTGTATGTGTTTTGATCACAGGGTGGGATCGCCATCTGCTGAGGTAAACAGGCTAGACCAAGGTGAAGTAGACAATTTTAGGGTACCTATTCTTGTCCTTTCCTCAAACCAGGAGGTAAGCAGGACAGCTCTTCCAAAAGGCTCCTCATACACCCAGGGGGTGCCTGAATATCTCTGCTACTTCAGTCCAGTGGAATAAAACAACAAGTCAATGGCCCACTCTGTCATATGTAAGGTTGTGATTACAGCTCCCTATATATCTACACCTGCTGCTTTGTCACTAGCTTGTCACCAGAGGACTTTGAGATAGGTAAAAATGTTAAAATGATATGGGTGTTCTCTTTTGATTTATGCATAAATTAGATCTAAGTGAGACAGGGTTGCATGATAGCCCCACTCTCTCTTCCAGAGTCACAAAACACCAATGATAAAACAAAAGTCAAGATGACTGGTGTTGGCTTGGGATGCAGCAGATAACCTTGGTTTCTTCAGTCTCTGAGATCTAAGCACTTGACACTGTCTGTTTCACCTCTTTCATGCCAATTGGAACAAATTGTTCTCATCTAACACTCACACCAGCGGACGTCTTCTTTAACCTCACCATAGGTTTTGAGACCCCTTGTTGCCTTTAACCCAGTTTAGCCCATCTTCTTCCAAAATAGTTTATCAGGGTGTGACCATAGTACATGCTTCCTAGAGCCACAAGGGAGAGCTGGGTGAATCAGGTGGACACCAAATTTGGAAATAGACCTGAAAGGGGCTCAGTCGCCCTTATAACAGAGGTACTAGTCTTCCCTGAATACACCCTATGCCTACAAGATACAATAAGGACTCCCTTAATATTTCTTCATATTTTATATCAAATGCATTTTTTTATTATACATTTCACTATCTTTGGAAAAGAAAACATGAAATGTAAGCTTTGAGAATAATAATTTTCTCTCTGGTGTCAGTTAATATAATTCCATCTACATCAGGGTCTTGTCTTTTTTCCTCCACTTTTTTACTCTACTTTTTAAAATACTCTTTGTTGTTTGTTTATTTTTTCAGTTACAGCTCTTGCTGGATTTACCACTCCTGATAATATTCTTAGAGTATCATGCCATGTTTTTTATTGGCCTTTTTTATCTCATTTAAATAGAATATTTTAAAATTGTAAGTACCATATGTTTTACCCTCAAATTCCTCATTGGTCTCCTTAGACAACTCTCATTTTCCCTTATTTTGAACTATTTCCCTTTCACCTATAAAACTGCATTTGTAAAAATGTCTCACCCCCCTTGTCTAACTTGCTCCATATAATTCCAGTCCATTGGGTTCTACCAGTGCTTCCTCTTAATCATATGAATTTTTCCCTTCCAAAATATTGCACATTTATCATATTATTTCTAGTTGCCCTCTCTTTCGCCAGCACAAACTCTAGGAGTAATTGTTTGCTTCCCCATCCATGGATCTCACCATTTTTACAAAATTCTTCCTTGTTAGTGAGAATCAAATTCAAAATGAAACCACTTATTTGGTTTCTCTATTTTGTGAAGGATGAAATTATAATTTAATCAAGCCTAAAAGTTATTAGTTTATCTGTTTTAAATGAAAGAGTTTCAGTGAATGTTTAGATCCCCCATTCCTACCATAATATGTCTTAGGCGTGTGTATCTTTTTTTTTTTTTCCTGAACTCCTTACCTATCCCTGTTTCTCTCCTGTAGGTTTGTAAGATTTGCCAATGACAAATCATTCCTGTATTTTTCCTCACTTTATCTTCATTCGGGTTTTCTCTATTATTGATTCTTGCTTCCCCCTACCTTATTCTTTGATTTCTGTATATGTGAATACCTTTTAATATATAATACTAACTTATCCTTGACAGCTTTTGCCTCATTAGTTTCTTTGGATTAAAATATAGCCACACAGACATACATTCTAGTCATGACTCTAATCCCATCAGCTCTCATTTGTATAGGACCTCTAGCTCATTTTACTTGTTACTTAAACTTTATATATTTGTGTATGAAAACTTGAAGCCTTTGATTTACTGCTGATGATATCCTTTTGGAAGCTGTCTCCTGTGAATATATGGATTTCCCTACTGCTATTATTTTTGCTCATAATTTTTTTTCAACTATGATACCTAGCTTGATAATCTTTCTCCTTTCCCTAACTTTTTTTCAGCTTACAGCCCTTTGGTTTTGATTTTTTAGTATATTCTTAATAACTTCTGTTTGGGGCTCTTTATTCTTGGATAGGAATAATCATTCATATATAAATACACATACACATATATACACACATATTCATATAAATGCATATATGTACACGAATTATACATGTATATTTGTATTGTATATGTACAAATACATATATGTATATTGTATATGTATGTTTTTATAGATAGAACAGCCTATATATGAACACATGTGTATGTGTGTACATTCACACACATGTGTAAACATACACATACACATACTCATACACACATGTATATATGCATGTATGAGTGTGTATAGGTATACATGCACATACACATACACATACTTATATACACATATACATGTACACACATATATACATTATACACATATATACACACATATATGCATATATACATATATACATACACACATACACCAGGATTTAGATTCTATTTGGGACATATGAATTATGAGGCAAATTCATTTCTTGAGTATTAATTTCAAGTTATCTATTTTACAAGAAAGGTGACATTAATGTTTACTTCTCAAAGAAAGTCAGGTAATCAAAAACTACCGCTCACAAATACACACAAACATTCAGAAATCTCCCTACTCTGATCCTTATAAGGTAAACATTGGAATTGTGGTTTTTTTCCTCAGTTACTCTTGTTCCTCATTTATTTTAAATGAGATAAGTAAAACTAATTTAACAAAGTGATCATCATCTTATCTTCAAAGAGACATAAATACCCTTCTAATCATCAGCATTAGTGTGGTGATGATTTATATTTCCTCCATTAAATTCAACATGAGGTAATACAGAATTAAAATAAATTCCTTTATGCTCAGTCACTAAATCCTCTGATACATGTCATTAAAATAAAGTATGAAAGGAAATATGTGACTCTATCAGAAATTGAGGTCAATTAGGGACTCATTATGAAGGAGCAGTGAAATTGATTTGTAACTGTATCTCTTCAGGCTGCCATTCTCCAGTGTTAATAATAAAATCTGAATTCTGACAAGGAGAGCCATTAAAGTACTTCATAGGGAAGGGTCATTCATTACCTTAGAACTTATTATCTGGAATTTATTCCCTTCTGCTACCAAGATTTGTCATGTCCAAGAGATTAATGATAAAGAATACAAACGAGTTAGCTGACATTTGTTATCATAGGCCACGTTTTCTGTAGATTTATGTGTGGTATTATTGTTCTTTTATCCTATTAAATGAAGTGACCATGAAAGGAGGTGGGCGGGCCATGGAAAAAGGATGGCACACAATAGATGGGCAGCTGGAATGATACATCAGTACTATAATCCTAGAACAATCAGAAGAAGACTTCCCAGCTATTGAATAGAACTTCTAGATAGAATCCATGGAGAAATATGGCTAAGAATTACTGAGGGAAAGAAAGCATGGCAAGGATATCCTCTAGTGTTTTTAGGTGTAACAGATATATGAATGAAATTACAAATCCTTCAAAATGTCAGAGCTAGTCTTCAAACTTTAAGGCAAAGTCCCTGAGTCAGATTCTCACCTTATTGTTCTTTAATGCATTGGTGCAAAAAGTTTTTGCGACTCAAATGACCTTTAAAATATTACTATAAAAATAGTGCACAGCCACATATGGACTGCTTTATCGACTTTTTCATCATCATAACTGAAGAGAGATCTCATGCAGCTAGAAGAATTCCAAGGAAAAGTCAAAACAATGATGTTACTGAGTGGGGTGTGAGAGAAGTGACAATATGAGGACACAGACAAACAATTGTAATAGTCCATTATATGATGCATTAAGGTCTAGAAAATGTTTTCTCAAATGATTTATTCATTTATAATTCTTTCCATTTTCAATTCAATAAAACATTTATTCCGGACCTACTCTGTGAAGGTGCCACACACAGAAACTGAATAGAAAAGAAGCTGTGAGCTGATGATGGCCACACAAACCAGAAATCACCAGAGCAGAGACTGAAATCCAAACATCAGACCTAGAGGTCCTATGTTTTTCTCATGAAACCACACTGCCTTCCACAGAACAGAATTTGACCTGGATGTTTTATTTTGCTGGAAATTTATTAAATCCATCCATCAGTTAAATGACTTTGGAGAATGTAGTTAGTCATTCTCAGGTATTCCCCTTTCACATTGCTCAATAAATGAAGACAGAACCCAATTAAAAGAAATGACAGGTTGAAGGCTCTCTTGTTGTGTCCAACAAGCAGAGAATGAATGAAAGAGCCATGGAAATTTGATCAAAATGTAAATGCTTTGGAATTATGAACATCATCTGTTAGTATTCCTGACAATGTACTTAGCACTGGGTAACCCACAGCCATGGAAGACAGAATCTCTGCCCAAAGGGTTTAATATCTAAATTATAATAAATGCATGCTGTGAGAAATGTGATTCATCTTGAGTTTAGGAAATGGTTTTCTTACAATTCTATTTAAGGGTGCATACAAAGAGTTACTTACACTTGAAAGCAAACTATATTTTATATTGGACTTTGTGGAATCATAGTACCCCTGAAGTCAGTGACTTTCATACAAAGGAAGCCTCTTTTCTCTCCATGTGACTTTGAATTCACTTCAGTCCTTTCAGGAATATGTGCTACTAACATTGGCAGAGAGGAGATTGATGAGCGTGGATAACTTAACTCAAGTCATCACTCCTCTAACAGTAGTTCAAATTGTTTAGGAAGACTAAGTGGGGAGGTCCCTCTCAGAGGTTGGGGTGGCAAACCTTTCTATGGAAAGGAATTCTGTGTGGAATTATGAAGACTCTAATTTGAAATGAGACCATGCATTTAGACCATCTCCTGATAAGGTTTTTCTTGTTGAGTCATGAGTAGTCACACATGACTGAAATGATGTAACAAAAACAATCTTATCAGAAGAGAAAACACCTTATACATTTGGGGTTTTCTTGGCAAGATAAGTGGTTTGCCATTTCTTTCTCCAGCTCATTTTTTTAGATGAGGAACTGAGGCAATCAGGGTTAAGTGATTTTCCCAGGGTGACACAGCTAGAAGGGTCTGAGGCCAGATTTTATTTAACTCAGGTCTCCCTGACTCCAGGGCCAGCACTCTATCCACTGTGCCTGCTAGCTGCCCATTTACTGTTGGTATGCTTTTGAAATAGGGACTGTAATATTGCTATATGCATTATAAGGAGAGGAAACTGTGACTCAAAGAAGATAGGGAAATGCTCCATGATCATTAAAATTCATTAGGGCAAGGAATAAGGATATGAGCATAGACTCAAAGAGGCAATGTGGTACAAAGAAGAAAAAAAAAAAAAGTTCTGATTTTAAATCAAAGGGCCTGGGCTTGAATTTCAGATCTTCTACTTAATACTTGTGTGGCATAGGCAAATCACTTAACTTCCAACGACACTTAGTTTGCTCATTTGTAAGATAATAATAATAACTACAATAACAATAACACCACCACCAATAATAATAATGTCTTGGAATAGATCATTGCTATTTCCCTTTTATTTAAAAAAATTGAATTCAGAACTGTGATATTATGATCAGGTGATGAATTTTCTTTTCACCAAAAAAATCACCACCTAAAATATTAGACTTGTAAAATAATAAGGTGTTTGGTTTTATTCCTGGAGTTTATTGAGCAGAGGGGAAACATCATCAGTTCATTTTCACCATCATCATCATCAGATATCAAGGAATATCAATTTGGAAGCTGTGTGGAGCAAAAGATTTAAAAAGGAAGAGATGTGGGTTAAGAGGGTGCATTGCCATCACAGGAATAAGAAATTATCAGGCAATAAGTATTTATTAAACACTAACTATATGCCAAGCATTTTCCTAAGTGTCAAGACTAGAATAGTGATTATGAATAGAAAGAGGTGAATATAGTAGAATAGCAGGAAGAAAATAGGAGATAAGTAATGTGAAAAAATATAGAATTAGAATTGAAAGAGTCTTACAAAGAAAATCATAGGTAATTTGGTTAGGAACACATCTTAAACAATATAAATTATTTTTCCGTGGAGATTCTCTAATATTGTCCTCTAAGCTCAAACTATTGATCATTCCCCAGCCTGTTTATTCGATCAAAAGATAAATGCTAAGTTCAGGTGATGGTGATGGTAATCCCAATCCCTAAGTATCAATTTTGGTCATCTATTATCCTCTTATTTTACAGAAGAAGCAGTAGAGGAGGGTAGAGATTTGAGTAAGGACACAAAGATAGTAAGTAGCTGAGTTGAAACTATTACTCATGTCTTTGGACTGTAATTTAGTGTGGCTTACCTGCTCCAGAAATTCCCTAAAGGTGCTCAAGGGTATTCCCCTGACACCTTTTATTTCACTCTCAAACTATATATTTGGTCTGAAGGAAAGTAATGACAATGGCTATGTGTGTGAATGAATCCCAACCAATACTAGTAAGAGAAGAGCAGTGGGATAACGGTATGAGATGCCAACCCACCTACAAGAGCTTAGGAAGTTTCACCCACCCAGTTGGTGCTCAGTAAGTATTTGCTGGTGCTTGGACCCACAGTGCAAATGCTATAAATTTACAAGGCAGATGGCACCATTTTGGAGAAAAAAAGAAATAAACAAATAGTGAGTGTGAGACATCTCTAAGCAACTCAGAGAAACTGGGTAACAAACCCAGAACAGCAGGAGTTTATAAATGGAAATTCAAGGGGGATGAACTGCATTCTTTCCTTTGATAAATTTACAAAATTAATGGATGAAGGAGAGAACATGATATATTTAGGCATTAGCAAAACATCTGATACTATGTCTGATGATATTTTACTTGCAAATTTGTTTTAAATGAGCTTAGATGACAAGAAAATCAGTCAGATTAGAATGGAGGGAAGGCTTATAAACAAAATGTAGCAAATACCAGGGCTAGTCTTATTTAACATTTTTATTAAAGATCTGGAATGAGGGAGTAAATGACATATTAATAGAATTGCCAAATGATAGCAAATTTGCAAGATTACAAAGTGTAAGGATTGCAAACTGTGAGGAAAAGAAAATTGACCTGAATTTAACAGGGATTTAAATATGCACAGAAAGAAAATGAGATGTAACTTAAGGCTCAATAATACTGGTGCCTCAGACACACAGGGGGGAAGTGTTAACTACTCTGGGAAGATCCCTGAACCAGAGGTCAGGAACAGTGGGATGTCTTCTCTGTTCTGCAACCAACTCCCATTGTAACTTGGGCTAAATCTCTTAACTCAGCTGTTCCTCTGTGTCTTCAGATTCATTCAACAAAAGCATTGGACTAAATGTTTAAGGTTCTTTCAAGCTCTACAACACTATTCCATTTTATATATCCATCCAGGACAGTGTCTGGAGAAGAGAACAGTAGTTTGCTTAAGACCATTTCCCCATCAGTTAAGAACAATAAATCTTTAGTTTTCATATTATCTGTTTGCTCAGAACACAAAGATAAAAGTGATATAATCCATGTCTTCAAGGGGCTTATGATCTAATAAGGAATCAAAATTCATACATTCTATTCAATTGAAAAATTATTTATTCAGTGCTAATTATATGTAAAGCAGGGTAATAAATGTTAGCTTTAAATAGATAAATGCCTCAAGGGTATTATATAATCCTGAGGGTGATATAATACAAGCATAAAGAAAGACAAAGTTTTATTTAATTGGATAAAATGGATGCCTCCTCCTTTTTCAGTATTGCTTCCTGGGTCTTTATCCAGGTCATATCTGTTAAAGTTGGGTATCCCCAAGCTTGTTCCCTGGAACTAACTTCTGTTCTTCCTCTGTACTATTTCATTTGATGTTCATAGCAGCACCCATGGATTCAACACTGTGACTATGCTGATGATTTCCAGATTTATTTGTCCTGACCTCCAGTCTTACATCTTCAAAAAGCACCATATAAACGGATGTCTCATAGATATCTTAAATTCAAAATGTCTAAATCTGACGTTATCTTCACCCTCTCCTCTCAAATATGTCTTCCTAATTTTACCATTACTATGGATGTCACCAGTATCTTCTAAATCACTTAGATTCTCTAACTAGGCATTATCCTCAATTCCTCACTATTTCTCAACCCACATAAAATCAGTTCTCAAGCTATAGTATTTCTCCCTTCATCATATTTCTTTTATATATCTTCTTCTCTCTATTGACACTGACACTTCCCTGAGACAGACACTCATCATCTTCTGCCTGGACTATTATAGTTGGTCACTGGTTGGTCTCCCTGAAGCAAGTCTCCCATATTCTTGATCTTCCACCACTTAAATGTAAAACTGATCTTCCTAAGTGAAGTCTGACAATGCTACATCACTTCTGTACTCCATTTGAAAAACTCCAGTGGTTCCATATTGTTTCTGGTATTAAAAAAAAGGAATATTCTATTTGTCTTTTAAAATCCCCCATGACCTAGCCCCATACTTACAGTCTTCTCATATCCCCCCACATATAGATATCTTGATCTAATGACCCTGGATTGCTTGCTGTTCCTCCCATAAGACATTCCATCTCCCGACTCCAGGCATTTTCACTGTCTGTCCTTCATATGTGGAATAATCTCCCCTTCATTTCCTCCTAGGAGCTCCTCTGTGACTTTCTTCCAATTTTGGCTAAAGCATCCCTTATATTGATTCTGCTTAAGGTTAATATCTTCCCTGTGTTAATGATACATACATACATTCATACATGTATACATATATATGATTATTTATATATATTTCATGTTTATGTACACACATGTATACATGTATATCTATATGTGTCTTGCTTGTATATAATTGTTTGCATTTTTATTCAATTAAATTATGATCCCCTGAGTATATAAACTTTTTGCCTTTAGAAACAATGGTATCTGGCACATAGTAGGCACTTTATAATTGCTAGTTGACTGACTTACATTCATGATAGGGGCTATGAACCCTTGCTAATAATAATGTTTTGAAATATATAAAATATATAGGATTATGGAAGAAACAAATTGTCCTCAAATAAAGGTATATTTGCATTCACCTATCAAAGTTCACAGACCCCTTAAATCTATCCATGGACCCCTTTATTAGAGAATTTCCTAAGGCAACAATTCTAGGGGGCTTTTTGTTTGTTTTTTTGTTTTTCCCCAGAGTCTCATGGCTAGTATGTGTCAGAAACAGGACTTGAACTCATTTCTTCCCTACTCCAAAGTCAACCAACTAACTACTATTCTCTACTACCTCTATTAAGATTACTCATTTTTCCTACTGCCACTATTATAGGATCTAAATGATTTTCTTTAATTCTCTGATCCAACTACTTATATGCAAATCAAGTATTATGTAATTAAATCCATCACCAAACTTCCATGGAATATCTTAAAAGAGAAGAAATAACAATTAAGTTCACCTTGTTTCAATATCTACTAGATATCAAATGGGCAGTGTCCTTGCATAGCCTCCTCACCTTCAAAAAAAGAGCTCCCCTATATCCACTCTGCTATGGTTCTGATTCTAATCAGCAGATTCCTTTATAGGCCTTTAAGCAAAAAGAAAAAAAAAAAGGAATGAAAAAAAGGAAAAAAGTGCTGATGAAGGCCATAAAAATAAATGAAGCTTATTGCTTCGTGACATCTTTAGCACTTTGTGCTGCTTCCTGAGTGAGCAGCAGTGGCAGACAATGGCTGGGAGATTGTGTGCAAGAGAATGAGAAAAATAAATGCCTCCTCAGGCGCAGGCAGCAGGAACGGCTGTTAACATTCATTATCCAGGGTCTTGGCTGCACTAGAGAAGATGTTATTAATTTGGAGAATGAACCAAGAAGTGTGAAGGAAAGCCGATGTTTGTTCCTGTCCTCCTTGACCATCATCATGAATATCAACCAAGGCAGTGAGGGGTGGGGGGTTAAATAGGTTACAACTTTGATTCTTTGGTTTCTTTTTATAGAACTGATGCCTGTAGGCAGAAATATGTCAGCATTTATTCTTCTTTTCACTGGGGAACATATAGATAGAGAACAGAGAAAGAGAAAGGAAAAGTAAAGGGACAGTTGGGGGAGACAGAGAGACATTCAACATCTTGTGTCAATCAGAGCTTTTATTAACTTTAGCCAGAGGGACTGTCCAACATTCAGTGTTTGATATATTTAAAAGCATTGTATAACTTGACTTGCACCTGGTTCATTTAATGACAGGACCATCAATGACTTGGGAGCCCTGAAGTTGACTGCGATTACAAGGAGGTTTTCTGATTCAGCCTCTAAAGATTAGAGTGATTGGAAATAGGCAAGTTTTTCATTTAATACATAAATATTATCAAGTGTCATAATTTAAATTGATGATTAATGAGTCAGAGAAGTAAAGCTAGAGAAAGAACAGAGGTGGATAAAATTTTCCAGGCCTTTTACTACTTATGAATTTAGGCTACCTTAAGAGAGACATAACCCAGAAGAAAGAAATCATAGATCCATTGTACCTTCTCCTGGTCAGGCCATATCTGTAATAATTATTTCTATTCTGGGAACCTTGCTTTAGGATTGCCTAGGCTAATCTGGAGAGTGTATAGAGGAGGTAAGCCAGACTGACAAAAGGATTGAAGGAAATACCATACAAGGATAAGCTGAAGGAACTGGGGGTACTTAACCTTGAGAAGAAAAAAAAAACTGGGGAGAGTGCTGGACATGATATTTGTTTTCCATAATTTCAAAACCTGTAATATTGAAAAGGAATCCAATTTGTCCTTTTGCCTTGATCCCCCTCCCTCTTAGGTAGAGGAGAGAACTAGAAGCAGTGTTGGAAGTCCTCTAAAATATATATTTTTGTTTGTTGTAAGAAAAAGTCCTGACAAATATTTAATTATTTATATATATATATATATATATGTGTATGTATATATATATATATATATATATATATATATATATATATATATATATATATATATATATATATATATATATATATATATATATATAATTTATAGTTATCTTTAAGGAGGATGAACTTATGTGGGTAGACTGTCCGTAGATGAATTAATATATACATAATATATAAAGAAAAGCTATATTACCACTTTTAAATGTATTATAGATTTGGATATTTGTTTATATATGACTTGGATGAGCTGACCACTGAGATCCTTTCCAATCTATGATTTCTCCAAGGCTACCACTTAAAGATGATTATGACAAAGGCCCATCTTAGGCCCTCATTAGACTGCATATTTCTTGAGTTTTGTACTTTTCTTTGTATCTTTGGGGCTTAGCATGATATCTAGTACATATCAGGTGACTAATAAATGCATGTTACTTAACTTATTGACTTGACTAGCGGTAAAATTTCATATATATGTGTGTGTGTATGTGTGTGTATATATGTATATATATATGTATATTTATATATATATAATGAAATATATATATAATGAAATTATAACTAATTTCATTATGGAAGAGTAGTAGTAGTTGTTGAGACCTGAGGCAGTGATTCATATTTAGCTCCAGTCTGAATCCCTCTCTATATATCTAGTAGTCACAAGAAACCTGAATCATAGAACAGAAACCATCATTCTAGTTCTTGCTTGGATCATGGAAACTAATCAATCAATAACCATGGTTCAGTCACTTCATATCAATAACTCTTTGCTTTCTTATTTATAAAATGAGGGATGTAATTTGAGATGTTCTATAGTGATCTTCAAATGACTTGTGAGAACTGATTATTAAAACTTCAATGTGAGTATTTAGTCCTCAGAAATAACCAAATGCTACTAATAAGGGGCTTGATTTACAATTTTGATGAATTTCTAGACTTAAGAAAGTCATGAAGACAATTTTAATAATGCATATTACACTTAAACATTTGGTATGTGTAACTTTGATAATAATATTTGCATAGGTTACCTCACAGGCTACTCTTGAGTAAAATGTTTGGCCAACTTGAAATTGTTACATAAATGTAAATTGTTGTTGTTATTGTTGCTGTGATCATTTATGATTATGATTTTTATTTAATGTCTCATTTTTACAATTTTGAATGGATTCCACTTTGAGACAATTAGTATCCTGTCATTATTCTTTGATGTTCATTTTCTGTGTTCTATTGCAAGTTAGATAAAGTCCTTGAGATCATAGTCTATGTAAAGTCTATGCATCAAGGTGGCTGATGAGAAAATGCTGAGAGAGTGTAGTAAAGCATGATGGAGCTATCTTAACAGTATATAATGTGGGTTGCTTATCAATTAGGGCAGGGAGGTAGGAGTTCTGAAAATGAAAGTATTAAATTCTGCTGATAAACTGAATGTGAGGAGTTTGGTAGACAGGAATTACTTTTAATGAAAATATACCTTTTAACTTTTCTATTATAAGTACTGGCTATATACTTTTACTTAATTTCCTAATGAATTTCTGAATATCTTCAATTGTACTTTGTCACCACTCCTTCCACATTTGTGTTTAATCCCTACCCTTATAGTTACTTTGTGACAACTCCACCTTTCCTTGTAAAGTTCTTACCTAGATAAGAGTTGATAGATATTTTTCTACATGCAGGTGCTGGAATATTTTCATACTTTTAGTCAAATGCTATAGGAGAATTGTTTATTCATGATAGACACCGTAGATATCAGCTTTATTCGACTAATTTATTTTATATATTTTTGTTGATATCCCAGTCATCACACCCTTTTGGGTGTGAGAGTTTTTGGAATTTTATTCTAAGCATGCTTATTGCCCTTTAAAATTATTTAACATATTGATTATATTTGTCATTCTTCACATTATTGGATAGAATATCTAGAGATTGCATTAAGTGAAAATATTCAGTGATCTGAGTCTGCAACATTTTTTTTCCTATTCCAACTTTATACCTTCCCATTTTCATATTTTCTTTTATCTAATCCACATTTAGGGATGAAGAACTCTTGCTTGTTGTTTTTTTTTTAATTTTTAATTTTGTTTTGTATGATTGTCATACCAGTAAGCCATATATTGTGGGACTTGAAGATTAGATCATCTTTGAGAAAAAATTGCATGTATTTCTTTAATAAATAATAAGATTGACTTCCAAATTTTTTTATGATATAGTTCATATGAATAATACTAGAATCATTCATGTCCAGTCCATTTTTATATTTTTATGGTTTGTACAGGTATTTCATATACATGATTGGAACCACCTGAAGTGAAGCTTTTTGTGGAACTTGGATACTGGTATTTCTTTTATCTTGTGATTCATCTTATCATATTGTGGCATCAGAATATGAAGAACCACCTCTCATCCTATTATCTTCTCTTTCAAGATAATCATCATGATGGTTTTGAGAAGGGCCAACATGTTATTCTTTTCTACCCTATTTTTTAGATCCATGAGTCTACTTTCTTCACATTGGCTAGCGTCCTAATTCAATCATGCCTATTGCCAGAACCAAGAACAATAGGCAGTATTTCAGGGTCTCTGCCAATTCTTGACAACTACCATTGCCATCTCACACCCACAAAGCCCTCACCTTAAGTAACCCTGCCAGGCATTTCCTTATTTTGCTGTTGCTGAAATCTTTATCACAATATGATCACTTGTACCACCACCATCATTATTATTGCTTTAAACAATGTACCCTTCTAAACCATGAAACTATACTATTATCCTATTTTCCATTCCTGTTATAATAGGAGAAAAGGAAGAGGAAATTAGTTCACCTTTTTTGTGGGGGTGGGGGGAAGAACCTTCATTCTCCCTTTTGTGTGCTTTATGGGTAAAGCAGGGGAAAATAGACACTATCCTTTTTTGATGTTAACTTGGAGTGAAAGAGTTGTCTGATATTTATGTTGTCACACCTAGTAAATCTAGGTGTAATGTGTAGATATCAGCGGTAGACAGATTTTTCATGAAGTATAAAATATAGTTCTTTAACTACTGTCTTTCTAACAATGGCAAGGTCTGTCCCATAAGGCAGTGAGTTACTTGTTAGTGAAAATATGTATGAAAATTTTAAAAAATAATTTGTAGGGATGCTAGAGAAGCACATCATCCATATAGTGGGAGGTAGCCATAGATAACCACTAAGATCCTTTCCTATCCTAAGATTAAATGAGTCTGTGATTTATCTTACATCATAATTACTTAGAAATCTAGTAGTAAATTTCTTTCCTGAAGATTTCATGACTCTGAATATTTTCCTCATTCTGAAGAGAATTATATTAAAACTGTGACTCAGGGTAAGTACAGTATCTGAATGACTGGGATGTCTGGTTGGATCTAAGAAAGATACAGTGTATGCTTCCAGAAAAGTTACCCAGCCATGAACACACATCCAATATCCTCAACATCCTTAGACAAAAGTGATTTATTTGGTGGTCAACCACTCTTTTTCTGTTTTGCTTTTGTTTTTATTCTGCAAGATAATTGAAGTATTGTCTTGAAAGAAGCTGTCATTTTCTTACACTGTATGGGAAAGATTGGGAGGCAACTGGTAGGTAAAAACTACAAAAGAAAAATTAGCAAAAAGGTACTACAATTGGGGCAGCTAGGTGACACAGTGGATAGAGCACTAGATCTAGAGTCAGGAGGACCTGAGTTCAAATCCGACCTCAGAAACTTGACCCTTACTAGCTATGTGACCCTGGGCAAGTCACTTAGTCCCAATTGCCTCATCCCAAAACAAAAAACAAAAAAAAATGTTACTACAATTTATATATCTTTTTTAGCTGTTAAGGAAAGAAATCTCTCAAAATGTGTATCCTATACAGGCCTTCCCAGGATACAATGATTATATCCAGTCCCATGCCACACAGATGGTTGTATCACTTAAAATTACATATAAAAAGCAGAAGTCTATAAATCAGTAATCCCTTAAATTGAGAGGCAGGCTGCTGCAGCCACAAAATTATGGTTCTAAGACAAAGGCCAACTATATCAAGCATATATAATGAGAACATATGACATCCTATCACAAAGTCACATTGGTCAGTTTTTTCCCTTAAGTGTGAAGTACTATAGAATATATCATTTCCATTGCAGGAGCCTATCATCCCTGTAGAACTACACTCAAACCTGAATTCTTCAAGAAAAAAGGGGAACTGGTAGCCTTTAAAATAAGGCAGTTAGAAAAAAATAAGGCAGTTAGTGGTGCAGTGGATAGTATTCCAGGACTGGAATCATGAAGACTCATCTTCCTGAGTTTAAATCCAGCTTATGACACTAGCTGTGTGACCGTGCACCAATCACTGAAGCTTATTTGCCTTAGTTTCCTCAACTGTAAAATGAGCTAGAGAAGGAAATGTCAAAACACTTCAATATCTTTGCCAAGAAAACCCCAAATGGGGACATGATTTGGATATAATGCAACAACAATAATAAAGTCCTTCAAAATAGACTATTTCTGTGTTACCTGATCACAGAAGCATCTAAGGACACAGAATAGGCTTTAGCTGGAAATAGATATAAAATGGGTTGGTCAAATTGTTTTAGTGCTCATCCTAGCTATTCCTATTCTCCTAGCCTTTTATTTGGGTGGTTGTGGGGCCAGTGGAGTTAAAGGAACTATGTTTAGAAACTGGGATAGAAGACTGAGGAGGGTAGGGTGGATCATGATAGCTATCTTCAAGCATTTAAAGCGCTCTGATGTAGGAAAGATTTATTGTGTTTATTATTCCATTTATTAGATTTGTTCTGTTTGCCACCAAAGAACAGAGTGAGGAATTTTGTGGTTGGGTAAAAGCTGCAAAGATGCCAACGTGGGCTTGATATCAGTAAAAGCTACCTTATAATTCAAGTTGTTTAGATGTGCAGTGGGCTAACTCAGTGGGTAGTGGGTTCTTACTCATTAGAGTTCTTTAAGTACAGTAGCAAGTAGAGGTGAATCTTTCCAAAGCATACATGGCCTCTGAGTTTGCTTTTAAAGCAGTAATTCTATGATTGTGTGATTCTGTGGCTTCACCACTTCCCTTTGGGAGAAATAATCTTGTTTTAACAGACCCTTTCATAGCTTTATTTTTCCTCTCCACTATGATGGCTGCTTTCATTTTGCACTTCCCCTGAGGTTTGAGTCATCCATTGAACTTCTTGTCATGTTGTTGAAATCCTTGGATTAATGTCCATCAGCCCAGAAAATATACTTTCCTAGTCCCCAGGATTATAGACTAATGTCAGCTTGGGACAGGAGGAGGTTTATATTTGGGGGAAAATATTATTTATATCCTGGGTTCTGATCCCATCTTAATCTAAAGTCCTCCATATGCAAACACAAAGATCTTTTTTTTTTTGGATAAGGTGGGTCTTATGGGAAAGTCTAGAAATTTCCAGTTTTCACTCTTCTAATGATACCAAAATCTTGGTATTGTACAGAATTGATCATCCAAGGGTCTTCTCCCATGCAAACTCAGCAAATGATACATCAGGGCAGGCTTGCAGATTGACACATTTCACTGTAGACAGCAAAGGCTACCAACTTCTCACTTGGCTCAGAAGTGAACATTAGTGGCCTGAATTTTTTCTGATACTAGACAACAAAATCATAGAATATACAATAACAGGAGCAACCATTTAGATACTGTTAATGTTTTACACAATAAATATTATCTCATTTAATCCTCCCCAAAACTCTGACATGCATGATGTGATTATTTCCATTTTTCCAGATGAAGAAATTATTAAAAAAAAAAAGTAGTGTAGTGACTTGCCCAGAGTCACACAGCTAGTGAGTGGCTGAGGCTGAATTTTAATTCAGGTCTTCATTATTCTATTTTTAGAACACTTTCCATGTAATGGTCTAGGTATTGGAACAAAGACTGCCAGAGCTGGAAGTGACCTTAAAATAGAGAATGTTAAAGCCAAGTGGGGACCTTAAAGGTGATATAATTTGTTCCTCTCACTTTACTGATAAGGAAGGCTTGTGGTATATCCAGGACAAACCCAGGTCTTCAGTTACTATCATATTAGATGAAGGACACCAGAAGAGGTGGGACAAAAAGTAGAATGAGTTGTCCAATATGAAAGGTGGCAAGAAATGGGACTGGTCCCACTTTATAAAATATGTAGTTTAGTAATATCATAGAATGTTATAACTTGAAGAAATTTTAGAGATTATCTAATACAACTGCCTCACTTGATAAATGGGAAAATTGAGGCCCATTGGGGGCTAGTGACTTATTTAAGATCATATGACTACTGAGTAGAAGTTGGTTTGACCAAAACTGATAAAACAAATGGAGTTAATTAAGACAGTGAATTATGTCACAGAATCTGAATTAGACAGCCAGCTGAAAGCCAAAGAAAATACACAAAAGACAAGAAATGGCCACTAATATTGCTTTTGTGTACCTGTTTTATCAGAACTTACACAGCAATTTTCTCACAAAAACATAATTTGAGTTGAGTAATCTGTTACATTGAGCACAGTCATAAAATAATTCATCTAGAAAAAAGGCAGGGTGGAAAGAAACCTGCACTTGTCATCAGAGAACCAGGGTTCAATTCCAAGCTATATCTTTCACTACCTATATTCCATGGTCATATAGCTTTACTTTTCAGTTCCTCAGCTTCTTCACTTGTAAAAATGGAGCAACTATGTTGTTCAGTAGATAGAGCACTTTCCCTGGAGTCAAGAGGACCTGAGTTCAAATCTTACCTTAGACATTTAATAGGTGTATGACCCAGGATGCCTTAAACATCCTGGGCCATCTTCAGTTGTCCTGATGTATATTGTGCCACTGGAACCAGATGGCCCTGGAGGAGAGAGTGAGGCTGGTCATCTTGCGCAGCCCTCCCTCACTTAAATCCAATACAGAGCAAGTTATGACATCACCCTGATGACTTTGTCCTCTTCAAGAATGAAGGAAAAACAACAAGAACAACTTTGAAGTGTAAGCATAAGACTAAACTTCAAGAGCCCTTTAAGGTCTCTTCCAACTATAAATCTATTATTAAATATTTCACTGGACATCATTCTGGTGATGTTTCTCCATACTTACTAAGCAACATCCTCAAAGAACCTCTTCATTTAGCCTATATTAAAAACCTTATTATCTTGGTAGAATGTACTAGATCTGAATCTTCAAGATGTTAGGGTCACATTCCTGACAGTATGAACAATTAAAATGAGTAAACTAAGGAATACCAGCAAGTAGGTGGCATGGTACATAAAGAGCTGCTCTTAAAGACAGGAAAACTTGAGTTTGAATCATACCTCATACACTTCTATGAGCATCAGTTTCCTCATCTTTAAGATACAGTGAGGGAGGCAGAGCCAAGATGGCGGAGGAAAGGCTGTGACTCCCACAAGCTCCAGATAAACCCGTCCATTCATGCCCAAATAATGCGGTAAAAATCAAAATCCAGAACAGCCTAATGCACATAAGAACAGAGTGAGGCTATTTCTCTGCAAAAAAGCGCAATTCTGATCACCTACTGATCAGGCTGAACAGCTCAGCGCGCAGTCCGGACCCAGCCAGGGACACGGCTTCCAGCGCAAGTCAGAGTCTTCAGCACCAGCAGCTTCTGAGGCTCTGATTACGGACTGGTGAGGGGGTTTGACGGTAAGCCAGGGTAAAGTAGAGGCAGTATCTACAGGAGTTGGGGCAAAGCGCCCTGGGTCTGAACCAGTGGGCTGAATCTAGTGGTGGTGGCCCAGTGGGGGAGGAGTAAAAGCACACCAAGCTTCCAACCATAGAGAATCAGAGTTCAATCAGGCTTCTGTTTCCTGGTCAAAGAGAAAGTGGCTGTGATTATTCACAAGCCAGGCAGGCTGAGAAGAAGCCCAATCACCCCCTGGGCCATGCTGTAGCACAAACACTGTGTCCTGGAAGCAGTGCTACACTTTAAAGAGTAAAAAGCCAAGAAATAGTAAGGATGAGTAGGCAGGATGAGTAGGCAGAGAAAGCAGAAGACCATTGAAAACTTCTTTGGGGGAAAGGTAGACCACAATACATCCTCAGAAGAAGAAGATAATAATAGGGTCAAAGCTCCAACATCCAAAGCTTCCAAGAAAAATATGAACTGGTCTCAGGCCATGGAAGCTCTTAAAAGGGACTTCGAAGAGAAAGTAGGAGAAATAGAATGAAGATGTAGAGAAAGAGAGGAAGGAATGGAAAGAGAAATGAGAGCAATGCAGGAGAGTCATGAGAAAAAAGTCAACAGTTTGAAAAGCCAAATGGAAAAGGAGATTAAAAAACTGTCTGATGAAAATAATTGCCTAAGAATTAGGATTGAAAAAATGGAAGCTATTGACCTTATGAGAAACCAAGACACAGTAAAGCAAATCCAACTCAATGAAAAAATAGAGGGCAATGTGAAATATCTCCTTGGAAAAACAGCTGACCTAGAAAATAAATCTAGAAGAGATAACTTGAAAATCATTGGACTACCTGAAAACCAAGACCAAAACAACAGCTTAGACACCATCCTCCAAGAGATTGTGAGGGAAAATTGCCCTGATATTCTAGAAGCAGAAGCTAAAATAGAAATTGGAAGAATCCACTGATCACCTCCTGAAAGAGATCCCAAAAGGAAAACCTCCAGGAATATTATAGCCAAATTCCAGAACTCCCAGGTCAAGGATATTGCAAGCAGCTAGAAAAAAAGGAATTTAAATATTGTGGAGCTCCAATAAGGATAAAGCAAGATCTAGCAGCTTCTACATTAAAGGACCGGATGGCATGGAATATGATATTCCAGAGGGCAAAGGAACTGGGACTACAGCCAAAAATCACGTAACCAGCAAAAACTAAGCATCATCTTTCAGAGGCAAACATGGAATTTCAATGAGAAAGAAGACTTTCAGGAATTTGTTATGAAAAGACCTGAACTGAATAGAAAATTTGACTTTCAAATACAAGACCCTGGAGAAGCATAAAAAGATAAGAAGGAAAAAGACTTCATGAGGGATATTAAAAGATCAAACTATTTATATTCCTACATGGGAAGATAATACTTCAAACTCATAAGAACTATCTCAGCAAGGATTTAACAGAGGACACAGGTCTGAACTGAATACGAAGGGATGTTATATTTTGTTCTTTGTGGGGTGTCTTATGTCTGGGGCCAGATTTTGGCTTGGGGCCTCCTGGGTCCAGGGCTGGTGCATTGTCCACTGTGCCACCTAACTAACCCATAATGCCATCCTTAAAATAGAGTTGAGGAGGAGTAGGAGAAATGGACTGGGGGAGGGGGAAGGGGAGAGATGGTCTGGGGAGAGGTTGTTCACATGAAGGAAATAAGAAAAAAGCTTATGGAGGGCAGGGGAAGAGGGGGAAGGAATTGGGGACTGAGTGAACCTTAATATCACCAGAATTGACTCAAAGAAGGACTAGCATACATACTCTAGTAGGTATAGTAATATATTTTTGCCCTGAGGGAGGGGAGGGGGCGGGGGAGAGGGGAAGGAGGGAAGGACAGATTCGGGGAGAGAGCAGTGAAAAGCAAATTACTTTTGAGGAAGGTAAAGATGTTCTGCATAACGGCACAACTATGACATATTGAATTGCTTGATTTCATAGGAAAGGTTGAGGAGAGAGGGAGGAAGAAAATTTGGAACATAGAATTAGCTCAAAGACCTTAAACTCATCAGAGTTGGCTCATGGAGGGAATAACATTGACACCCAGTTGGGGGGAGTAATCTATTTAACCCTACAGGAAAGTATGAGGGGAAGAGGATAAGGAACGTAGGGTGAAAAAAAAAGGGAGTGCAGAGTAGGGGAGGGGCCAGTCAGAAGTAAAACACTTTTGAGGAGGAATAGTTTAAAAGAAGATAGAAAATAGAGTAAATATCATGGGAAGGGAATAGGATGGAGGGAAATAGTTATGATGATTGAATATAATGGCAAAACATATGGTACCTACTTTGCTGGGCTAATATGAAGGAAATTCTTTGTCAAGTTTAAGGTACTTTATTTAGGTTATGATGAACAGGATACTATCAGAAAAACCTGGAAAGACCTACATGAACTGATATAGAGTGAAATGTACTATATACAAAATAACAGCAATAGTGGGGGATGATCTGCTGGGAAGCATGTGGTTATTTTCAGCAAGGCAATGGTCCAATATAACCCTGAAGGACTTATGAAAATGGCAACCCATCTACAGAGAAAGAAGTGATAGTATCTGAAAATAGATGGAAACACATTTTTTTTTCTTTTCTTTTCTTTTCTTTTCTTTTTTTTTTTTTGGTGAGGCAGTTGGGGTTGGGTGGCTCACCTGGGGTTGGGTGGCTGGTGGGTGTTGGGTGTCTGAGGCCGGATTTGGGCTCGGGTGCTCCTGGTTCCAGGGCCGGTGCTCTGTCTACTGCGCCACCTAGATGCCCATGGAAACACATTTAAATTTTTTTTCTCTTTGACAATTCCTCAGTCTGAAGTTTTGGGAGTTTTTTAGACTGTTTTCTCTCACAACCTAGCTAATATGGGAATGTTTTCCATGACTACTCATGTATAATTTATTTTGAAATGCTTGAGTTCTAGTGGGTGGGGAGTGGGAATGGAGGAGGAAGAGAAGTTGGAACACAATTTTTTTTTAATTGATGTTAAAATTTGTTTTTACATATATTTTGGAAAATAAAATTCTATTCAATTTAAAAAAAAAGAATGCAAATAAATGTTGTGGAGGTTGAGTGGTTAAAAAAAAAAGATATGGGTAAAAATAGCAGCTACCTCACAGGTTAAATGGGATAACATAAAATAAATGATTCTCTTCAAAACTTAGAGATAGACAGGTGGATAAATACTAGCTATTAGTGTTATTATTAATATACACACATTAATTATCAGAGCTAGAATTTGACCTCAGGTTTTTCAACTGTAGAACATCATTCATTCCATTCTACCATATCAGTTCACATTGAGTTAGAAAGTCTTTCACTCTTTACTGGGAGATACTATTATAAAGCACAAAGATAGAATTTCTAGAAATTAAACCATGGCAGAATGTCCTCTTATGACCAGGATCTCATACTTCTATAGTACTTTGAGATTATAAAATACTTCATAGTCATTTGAGCCAAGTAACAATTATATTAGAAAGGTAAAGAAAGAGAATGGACCTATGATTCCATTGGTGTAGGGACATCCCTAGCAAAAACAAACAAGCAACAGCAACAAACAGACAACAACAACAAACAACAACAACAAACTTCCCTCTGCGTAAAAAAGGTTGATATCTTTTCTACAAGTTAGAGCCTCATAGACTTGTCTAGAGCAGTGTTGTCAAACTCAAATAGAAACTAAACCATTAAACCATACATAAATATCCCTGTGGCCACATATTAACTTAGAAAATCTCATATTAACGTTATCCATGTTCCATTGTATGTTTATTTATTTTGGTAAACATTTCCCAATTACATTTTAATTTGCTTCCAGCACCACTTTGGATTGATATAGGCAGCACCCATATGTTTAACACCTTTCTTCTAGAATATTGAGAATTAAACAATAGGGAGGCAAATATGTCAGAGGTTCTCACAGTTTCCCACATAAAGTATGTCAAAGAGTCAGAAGTCAGTTGCAACATTTGAAGTCAAGTCTATCCACTACACAAAACTACCTTTTATGAGAGACAAAAAGGAGATATAATCTTATAAGCAAGGGAATTAAGCTCAGAGAGAGCAAATGACTCCCTCAACTTCACACATGTAGGTAAAGGTCACATTTCTATAGTGTTTCAAGTTTTATAGAATCCTTTTCTTAGTAGAATCCTGATTCCTTTGAGACAAGAGCTACGTTGTTTTGTCTTTGTGTCTCCAACAGCAAGCATAATAATATATTAAAATCTTGTTGAATTGCACAACCCTTAAAAAGTAGGCCTTACGCATATCATGTTCTCTATTTTTACAAAAAAAAGCTACTGGAGGGGGCGGATAGGTGGCACAGTGGATAAAGCACTGGCTCTGGATTCAGGAGTACCCTGAATTCAAAAGCGGCCTCAGACATTTGACACTTACTAGCTGTGTGACCCTGGGCAAGTCACTTAACCCCCATTGCCCCCCAAACAAACAAACAAACAAAGCTACTGGAGCTCAAAGTGCTGAAGTGATTTGCCTAAGTTCACTTATATAAGATGTCTAAGCATGACTAAGTCTCTTTTCTAATTTTGTTAATTTATCATCCCCCCACCCCAATTAAATGACTTTTATTTAGGGTGAGGTCTGGTTTTCCATGAGCACAGGTATTTCCAATGCTAGCTTGACAGGACTGGAAACAGAAAGTTGAAGAGAGAGAGACAAACAGACAGACAGACACACAGACACACAGACACACAGACATAGAAACAGAGAGAGATGGAAAGACAGAGAGACAGAGAGAGAAACACAGAGAGACAGAGACATAAAGAGACAGAGGCTGATTCTTGGATGGATTGTAGAGAGTATTTTCAATTCATAATTGTATCAAATTAAGTCTCTGAGATTCTGTTTCCTCAGACTTGGCTAAAATGACTAGGGTAGAATGATGTATATTGGAATGAACTTGAAAGACCCTTATTAGAAACTATAGCAGTCAGGCCAAATGCCCCTGCTCCTCATTTCAATGAACACAAAGATGTCAAGGAATTAGCGTCCCAAAGCCAACATCTGCATATGCCCAACAAAGCAAGACCATTATCCTATACCCTCTCTCACATAAGCCAATTCCAAAACAGGTGTAACAAAATGAATAGAAAAGGACAGAATGAAATTCAAATAAATCCAAACACCATTTACTAAATGCCTACTTTGTTCAGATTATTTTGCTAGACATTGGAAGAGATAAAAATCTTAGATAAATTACTGCTCTCAGACTAGGTTTTTGCAAAGAAAGAGGGTGTGGATTATTAGGCAGTTGAGTCCCAAGATAGAAGAGAATGTAATAACAGCATCTAGCAACTATTATTAAATCAAGTCCAAAGGACAAGATAATACACATTCAATGGCACTGGAAATAATGGCTAATGTACCTTCTGAGTCAAATGATATAATCTTTGAAAGGTTATAGAGAACCTGAAAGGTAACAGTATTGAAGATGAAGAAATGATGTACTGATATATTTTTTTCTTTTTTAAAGTAAGAGAATAGAGTATGTCAAGTACAAAGCAGTAAAACTAACTTTCATTCCTGGGGAAAAATATAATATTTGATGAAAGAGATGGCTAATGTATCTCTAGAAAAGGAACTAGGAATCAGTAAAAAGCAAGTGTAGCTTCAGTAAGGACAGTTCATGCCAGCATCACCCTGGCTTCCTTTTTTGCAGAGTTATTAGGATGATGGATCAAAGATCAAAGAATTCTAAATATCTAGTTTCTTTAGATTTTAGTCAAGCATTTGACAAAATGCTCATGACGTTTTTTTAGATAAGATAAAGATAGAAGGAATAAACAGGAATATGTTGAAGTGGATTTAGAACTGGTTTAAAAGCTAGAGTAAAAGAAGAGTCAGTCAGGTTGGTAGGTCTCCAGTGGAATGCCCCTGAGATCTTTACTTGGACCTTTAATGCGTAGTGTTTCTTTTCTTTTTTGTTTGTTTGTTTTCTAATCAATGACTAGGATAAAAGCATGATTGGCATACCTCTCAAACTTGCAGATTCCACAAAGTTGGCTACCTCACTGGATGACAGTGTCATCAACCCAAAAGTTCCTGACAATCTAAAAAATAAGGGCAAATCTAATGAGATATTAAGAAGAATAAAATCAAAAATCAATTTCACAATTATAAAATGCATGAAGGCATGACTAGACAGGAATCAGTTTGAAAAATAGCTGGAGGTTTTAGTGGACTGAAACCTCCTAATGGGCCATCATTATGACAAGCCAAAACTATTAACATGACTTTAGGCTGCATTGATGAAGTCATATTCAGGACGAGTAAGGTAATTACTCTTAATGACCTCTGTTCTGTTCACATTACATCAAGACTATCCTGTTGAATTTTGAATGTTATATTTCAGGAATCACATTGATAAGCTAGAGAATATCCAGAGGTCAACTAACATGATGATATCATGATACAAGAGAATCAATTGAAGGTTCCGAGGATTTAAGGCCAGATTTTATTTTGTTGGATAAAATGGTAAGGGGGACTCCTAACAATTAAGAATTTAAAAATTGGATCAGCTGTTTCAGGAAGTAAGTAGTAGCTTCCCCCTGACAGAAGGTCTTCAAGCAAAAGCTCGATAACCATTTGTTGAGTTTGTTATAGAAGGGATTCTCTTTAAATAAGATGGCATTATATGGCGTCTGAGATCCTTTCTCATATTATTCTTTGATTCTCATGGATCATACACTCTGGGCAGGAGATAACACATACAGATAATTGTGTATTTACACAATACTACATAATAAATGCTTTAGGGATTTAGAAAACAAAGTATAGCATGGGCCTTGAAAGAGAAAGTTGCAAATAAGAGCTAGAAACTATATAACATTTTAAAGATGACAAATAGCTTACAAATACTTTATTTTATTCCCACAACAACCCTACAAGGTAAGTGTTACTATTATTCTGATTTTACAGATGAGAGAAGCAAGGCAGGTATAGGTTAAGTGGCTTGCCCAGAATTACAGAAGAAGTAAGCATGTGAGACACTTGAACTAAAGTCTCCTGACCATGGTGCCATCAATTCTGGCAAAGATCAAGGGAAATTTCTTGATTTAACCTGTTTGATTTGGTCTTTAAAAGATGGATGGAAACTCACTATGTGAAATGAGAAATGGAAGAAATATCATGATTATGAAAGAGATTATGCAGACCCACATGAATGTGGACAAATTAGTTTGTTTGGTAACAAAGTACACTCCGGGTTATTAGTGTATAGAGTACATGGAAGCCAGTGAGTGTTCACACTTATCCAGTACATCAAAATGGAAATTGCCAGTGAATTGATACAAATAAAATATTCAAAGGACAGAGCCTCAGAATATATATATATATATATATATATATATATATATATATATATATATATATATATATATATATATATATATATATACATATATATATATATATATATATATATATATATATATATATACATATATATATATATACATACATATATATATGCATAAAGGTATATGAGGAGGGTGGTAGAAAGGTTTACCTAGCATATTTTTGACAGGTCCTATGATGTAATTTCCTATTTGGAATATCCCTTCATCACTTAACATTAGCAGTTGTTCTTCAAGTTAGTTTTAGAGAATTACAAAAGGAACTGAAAAATTAAGTAAGTGACTGGTCCAGGTTCATGCAGCCTGCCATGCCAGAGAAAAGATTTTGTTTTGAATCGTGTATTGTTGATTATAAAGTTGGCCCTCTAACCACTAAAGCATACTGCTATCCTCTGTTGGACTACATTAATGTTAGTAAAAACAGCACTGGGCCTTGAACCTGGCCATTTTGCTTTAGATATCAGATTTATCAGATCTTTTAAAAACTAAATTATTTTATTTAAATATTTAAGCAACAATTTATACTTAGAAAAGACTTTGACAAACTTAATCCATTTGATCTGGTTGGATCAGATAATCCTAAATCTATGAAACTGATAGTAATGTTAATATGGATATTCCCATTTTACAGATGAGCAAAATGAGACTTTGATAGGTTAACATATTTACTTATATTTTCACATTAAATGACAGAACTGGAACTTGAAGTCAGTTTTTGTTCCTCCAATTCTATTGCTCTTTGCAAGATAATTTATCTTCCAAGAAAATTGTCCTATTTTCTGTAACCCTAACACTCTATCCTCTGCTTCTGTGTTTTTGTATAGACACTTTCCATTCCTGAAATGTATTGTTTCCTTTCTATTGCCTTGAAAAGACTCAGTTTATAACTTAGGGAAATTCTTTCCCAATCTTCTTGTTAGTATTTTAAAATTCCTCTTCCAATTTTATGTATATATTTATTTGTATGCATATATATGTGTGTATGCATATGTATATATTTATCCATATATAGATATACATTTATATATATACTTTAGTATATGTATACATGTATATGCATATGTGTGTGTATATACATATATATATATATATACACACACACACATATATATGTATGTGTGTGTTTTTTCCCCTATTTGTATGCTGTATCCCACTCCCTCACCTTCTCCCTTGCAATGTCCTTGTGGACTATAACTGTCATTTTATCTTTGCATCTCATGTTTAATAAATATTTGTTGGTTCAGTTTAGATTGGCACTGCACTGCTTTATGCACTGACAAGACATCATGGATATTAGTCATTTCTTTACAAGTTAATAAACATAACTTAAGGGCAGTGTAATTATTTGAAAACATTAAAAAAGGAAAGGAATATTTGCTTTTCCCCAGGAAGGAGGTGACTATCATCTTGTTCCTTTAATTTCCCATGTCACTGATGGTCATAGCCACGAGGTAGCAGTTCGGATTGGAATCTCACTCTTCTCTCTCCTTACCTTTGACACTACATCACTTTTCAAATTGGATTTCCACCCAGAAGTGCTGATAGCACTTAGAAGAAAATTCTTGCTAACTCATTATCAGAATTCATCATGTTCTATTCTATCATAGACTACAAAACTGGGCTTTTATTTTTTAATCCTTTTCTAAACCACCAAGCTCTACCCTCCTTCCCATCAGTCACCCAGCCCTTATATTGTTTTCTTTTAAAGTTGTGACCTAAATCTATTGGCTATCTGTGTGGCTCATATTGTGATGAAGAGGCAGGCAGACAAACAGACAGACCCAGAGATAGGGTAGACAGACAGACAGACAGACAGACAGACAGACAGACAGACAGACAGACAGACAGACAGATAGATAGATAGATAGATAGATAGATAGATAGATAGATAGATAGATAGATAGATAGATAGATTTTCCTCCTTTAGCTTGGGAAGTAATTGTAATCAACTTCCCACCTACACCCAGATGTGGCATTTTGGAAAAGTACCTCCTACAGTATGTACAATACATTACACTGAAGGGCTACTATATCAATGGCTTCCTAGGTTGGACAAAAAGCAAAATATAATTCCTACAGTCTGCAATCTAACAAGCTTGCTTTTCTCACATACATACACACACACACACACACACACACACACACACACACACACAAAAGATGGTAACAGCTCCTGTGAAGAGGAGCAGGATGTCTAGACACAATTAATTTAGAGGATAACAAAAAAAAAATATTAATAGTATCCTTCCATAGCCTAAGTTAGGTCAATATTTTACTTCTGAGTTATCATGAGAGTTCAACTGCTTGTTAGATTACTGATATTAGGAGCATATTCAATGTGGACAGTGATATCTAGAGAGGCTGTTAGCCTTGAATATATGCACCAACGAATTTTAAATACTTGTGTTCTGTATTATGTGTGTGTGTGTATATATGAGAGAGAGAGACAAAGACAGACAGACAGAGATTGAGAGAAAGACAGAGAGAAAAAGAATGGAGGAAAAGAGAGAGACAGACAGATACAGACATGGATACAGACAGATTGAGAGAAAGACAGAAAGAGAATGGAGGGAGGGAGTGGGGGAGAGGGAGAGAGAGAGACAGAGACAGAGAGACAGAAAGAGAGAGAGAGAGAGAGAGAGAGAGAGAGAGAGAGAGAGAGAGAGAGAGAGAGAGAGAAAGAGAAAGAGAGGGAGAGAGAATAAATGAGAGGGAGAGAGAGAGAGCTTTTCTTCTCTGTCCTTGAGGCCAAGGGGGAATGGTAAATATATCATGGAGTCATGGAACAGCAAAGTTGAAAGTGACTAAATCTACTTTAAACTCTCCCTTTCTTACAATATTTGCCATTGGCAGTTAGTCACTTTTCTTTAATAATTTCCAGGAAAGGGATCTTATTTCTTCATAATTCATTCTATTGTGTTATCAGGTATCTTTGGTCAATAGGAAATTCATGTACATATTAAATTGAAAACCACCTTCCCCAAACTAATTCTGTACTATTAATCATGCCTTCTGAACATGGAAAATAAGTCTAATCCCTCCTCCACATGACATTCACATGCTCAAGAAGTTTCAGTGGTTACCTATTGCCTCAAGTCCAGAATGAAATACACACTTGTTGGGTATGTAAAAGCCTTCACAATTGGGTTCTGGTGTATTTCTTTAGGTTGATTATACTATATCTGACTGGGACACTATACATTCTGACCTAATGTTATCCTTGATGCCTAGAATGCTATATGTCTTTACATCTGCCACCTAGCTCACTTCAGGACCCAGTACATGGGGTGGGGGATAGGGACTCCTCCTTAAAGAGTGATTTCTACAGCTCTTAATCCTCTTCAACACCAACCAAAGACAGTTTTCCTGTATTTTTATTTATTATCTGTGAACGTATTGCATCTATGACCAAAACACATGAATTGATTAATGATCAACACACTAGTGTCTACTTATCTGTGACCATGTTGTAGCTGCCTCAATAGAATGTAAGAGAATCTATGCTCCTCGAAGTCAGGGGTTTTCTCGTGTGTGTGTGTGTGTGTGTGTGTGTGTGTGTGTGTGTGTGTGTGTGTGTGTGTGTGTGTGTGTGTGTTGGTATCTAGCACTGTTCCTAGCACTTAGTAGTTATTAACTACGTACTTACTAAGAGTGTTGTTTAGTAAGCTATTAATGTGTTTTCATCAATTATTGATTGACAGCTCATCAGCCCAAAAAGGATCACATGCTCATTTCTTTTCTTCTCCAGATTGAACAACTCTATAATTTTTTTTCCAACTGATCCTTTTATGGAGTATTTTTACCTACCAGCTAGATTGTTGTTCTCCTCCTCCTCCTCCTCCTCCTCCTCCTCCTCCTCCTCCTCCTCCTCCTCCTCCACCTCCTCCTTCTAATCCTCTTCATCCTTCTAATCCTCCTCCTCTTCTCCTCCGTTTTCTATCTCCTCATCCTTCTACACCTTCTTCTTTCTGTGTTCTTCAGATTTGCAAAGTCCTTAGATATAGTCAGCTTAACATGAAACTTTAGATAAGGTCTGGCCAGGGAAGAGGACATTGAGCTTTAAACCTCTGTCACTGAACCAGGAGAACATTGTACACAGTAACAGCAACATTGCATGATAATCAACTGTGATAGACTTAGCTTTTCTCAGCAGTGCCATGATCCAAGACAATTCTAAAGAACTCATGATGGAAAATTTTCTCCACATCCAGAAAAAAGCACTATAGATTTGGAATGCAGTTAATTGAAACATACCATTTTTACATTGGTTTTCGTTTTTATTTTTTGAGGTTTTTCCCTTTTGTTCTGATTCTTTTTTCACAACATGACTCATGCAGAAATATGTTTAATGTGATTCTACATGTATAAACTATATTAGACTGCTTTCTGTCTTGGGAAGGGGGGAGGGAAGTGAGGGAGGGAGAAAAATTTGGAACTAAAAATCTTATGAAAACAAATATTGAAAACTATCTTTAAATGTAAATGGAAAATAATCAAATACGTTTGTGTTTTAAAATATCTCTGTCACTGTGAACACTGATGTTCTATTAATAGTGCCTTAGAATGAAAAGCTTTACTTTTTGTGTCTGGATCATTCCTTTACATCAAATTGAAATTTTGGAATTCAAAATATAGATTTGGTTATCATTTTCTGGGGTGACTTCTAAAGGAAGTGTACTGTAACTTCTAGTAATTTGCAGTCAACAATAAGCAAATGACACTGACCTATACAGAAGCATAGTAGACTGAATAATCATAAAATTTAGAGATGAAAGAGATAGGAAGAAGGAAGGGGAAATGCTTCTTATGTACCAGGCACTGTGAAAAACTGTGTGCAAGCATTAGCTAAGAGGACCAACCTCCCAATTTATAGATAATTATACTGAGGGCAAAAGATGTTAAATGACCTGACCACTATCACATATAGGAGTCAGTCAACATGCATTATGTCCATAACTATCTCCTAGAGAAAGAAACACAAACTTTTAAAAGTTCAAAATATGAATGAAAAATGACACTGTCAACATGGTCATTCTAGGTATTGATAGTAATTGTTCAATGACTTTAAAAATTGAATCAACAATAAGATTTTTTTTCCATTTCTTCTTGTCTTGGGTATTGTAACTGTGTTTAATGCCTGACCTCAGGGAATTTCTAATCTAGTTGAAAAGACCAGGGCTTCTTAAACTTTTTCCACTTGTGACCCCTTTTGGTCAAAGAAATTTTTACAGGACCCTGAGGATATACATATATAAAATAGGTATACATAACCTTTTACTGTTGCCAATTTTTTTGTGACCCCATATTCAGTTATGTGAACCCATATTGGGTCATGACCCACAGTTTAAGAAGCTTCAGGATTGACAAGTCCAAACAAGTTAAATATTAAATGTCTGCAAATGGTTAGTATTTAACATGAATGCCTGCTAGGTACCATAGGAAGAAGAGATTTGGGCTTCCATTCAGGGACACATGGGTTTAAATCCTGCCTCAATAATAATAATGATGATGATGATGATGATGATGATGATGATGATAATAATAATAACAACAACAACAACAACAACAACTTTATGACTTCAGACAAATCACTTAACATCTCTATGTCGCTTTCTTCATTTGGAAAAAGGAAAGGCTTGAATTCACTGACATCTAACATTACTTCTCGCTCTAAATCTATGATCCCATAATATAAATATCTGTTCAAGACAACAGTAGAAGAGATGTCCTAGAATAGCACATCATTATTAGATAGTTCATACAGAAGAGGGACAGGTCATTTTTAGACCAGACTGAAGTTAGAAAAGTGCAGTTACACTGTGCTTTACTACAAACCAGCCATACCTGGGAAACTTGGGAAACATTTTACAGTAGTTGTAAATACTTGAGGACCAAACGTTTCAAAATCCAAAAGGTTCAGGTGTCTGATAGTTTATATCATCAATACAACTGATTCCTTTGCCAAATAACCGATATAAGCATCCGTGTATATGATTTATGGCATGCTGGACAAACCCCTGGACTCAAAAAACAGGAAATGTGAACTTTAGACCTAGCCTGGTTGATTACTGACTTCCAAACAATGTGAATCTCCGCACTTCTTCACACTTTGGTTTTCTTGTCTGTCAAATAGGCCCAATAAAATTCATACTACTTATCTCACTGGGGCAAAAGTGTTGTATGGAACTTTAAGATGTATAAAATTTTGGATTAAAAAAATAGAGAGATCATAATACCTTACCTGTGTGATGTCTTGGAATAAAACACTGCATCTGGCATCAGAAATCCTTATCTGAATAACCTTTGGTAAGTCATTTAACCTCTCTATTTTTTTTCAACTATTAAGTGAGGGAGCAGGTTTAAGTGATTACTCTATCCTAAGGTGGATCTTATGGACATTTATAATCTAAAGATTCTTTAGAGGGCAGAGTAAGATAATAGCTCATATCATTAAATATGAAAGTGAATGGAAAACGGTAAGGCTTCATACAAATATAAAGGAATATTATTGTTTCATAGCTCACTAATAAAATTATGAAATTATTTATTAAAATGAAACCTCAAGGAAATGGGAGTGGCTGTCTTTTCCATGAAGGAGCTTTAAGACTTCACCTTCACTAGATGCTGTACTTAATTGATTCAGGTTGTATCTAGTGAGTAATTAGGTTTATTAACAGCCTGTCAATACAATTTTCCTTCTCCTGTCACTTTAAATCAGGTATAACAAATTCAGGTGGAAGAGCAATAAACTAGCACATTTCAGTGAGGGACTCTGAGGACAAAGAAATCTTTGATGATGGACATGAGATAAATTATATGAAACAGATGAGAACTAATGCCAAGTTTAAAGTTCTTCAAGTAAGGAACTAGACATCTGGTGACAAACTGAATAGAGTGCTTGTCCTGGAGTCAGGATGACCTCAGTTCAAATTTGGCTACGCTTACAAGCTAGGTGACCCTAAACAAATCACTTACCTTCATCTGCCTCATTTTTCATCTGCATAATGGGATTAATATTAGCAAGTGTCTCTTAGGGCAGTTGTGAGAAGAAAATAATCTAAGATTTATGGCATGTTTTAAAATCTGAAAATGACCTATACATGCTAGCTTAAAATTGTTAGGTGACACTTGACTCTTTCCTGATTTAATTCAGCTAAACACACATTCAATAAGCCCCTACTATGTACAAGGCACTTTGATAGAGGACAGTTACACAAAGACTAAAAAGAAATACTACTTGCTTTTTTGTGGGGCAATGAGGGTTAAGTGACTTGCCATGGGGTCACACAGCTATTAAGTGTCAAGTGTCTGAGGCTGGATTTGAACTCAGGTCATCCTGAATCCAGGGCTGGTGCTTTATCCACTGCACCACCTAGCTGCCCCCATCTATCAGTATTTTATAAACAAAGAGGTGCCCCCAATACTACTTGCTTTTAAGGAGCTTCCATTCTACTAATAAATGAAAGGATTTCTTGAATCATTGATTTTATGAAAGGAGATACAAACAAATAACTATTCCCTCCCCAAACCACCGCATACCATTCTTGGTGTTGGAAAATGCTGCAATACAGAAAAATATCTACCCTGGGTTTCATAGAACATCCCAACACAGAAATCTCTTTTTCATGCTAATCAGTTGACCAACAACAATAAGTATCTATTTAGTTTGTACTTGGTACCAAGTACTTGCTATGTATTCATGGGAATGTTGGCACTAAATCTCTCTAACCAGTATTGGAAGCCAACTTTTAAATGGGAGGTTGTCTAGAGGGATGGGAGGACTACAAACTAGGTTATGTAAATAACAATCACTTGAAGAAACTAGGACAATTTAATATGGATCAAGAAAACTAGAAAGAGGACATGAGAACCTGATAGTTATCTTCATTGTTAAGAAAAAAAATAACATGAAGCAGAAGAATAGTGTGTTGTACTTGAGTCTAGATCATTTAACTAGGAATTAAGTATGGAATTTGAAGGATAGTAGAATTTAACTCAGCATAAGAAATTTCCAAACATTTAGTGTTACCCATGAATAATATTATCTATCATTATATCTGTCCCTATGCTTAATTATTCCTAAACCCATTCTTCATACATCCCATGTTTTCAAATTTCTATGCCTCTCATTAATTTTCTAGGTACTCACTCCTGCTCTGACTACATTATCCTCTTTCCCCAGCATCAAGCAATTAGTAACCCAGGTCTACATTCCAATACCCTATACTTTCAATCCTTCTTTTCTGTAATCTTGGTTTATACCATGCCAAACAACAACATTGGGTTATTCTTACCCTCTGTCTCTATGTAAACTCATGCTATGGAATTGAGCTGGAGAACATCAGAGAAAGATGATGACTGGATTGGTTATAAATTTATATATTCCAATATCAACTAGGCTCTCAGTGCAGCTAGGTAATCTTTCTATTTCTTCTTAATTGTTTATTTATCTTACTCACCACAGCAGGTGTTTCAGTTTCTCGTCTCCCATTAGCCCTCTCACATAATCCACTTACCCCATCATTTCAGCTCACAATTTAGCAAAAATATTGAGGCCATTTATCATAAGTTCTCCCTTTCCTCCCTTTGTTTATCACATATATTTGAAACTTTCTTCCTACTACATTTTCCATCACTCTAGATTCTAATGGATATTTTGCCTTTCTCCTCACCAAGTCAATTCCTCTATATTTCCATTTAATCTCCTGACCTCCCATCTTTTCCAAAAATTGCTCCCACTATCATGTGTCTTCTCTTTAATGTTTGTTTCTTGATTCCTTCTCTATTACCTTTCACATGCCCAATTCACTGCTCCATATTAAAACACCAACAACGATAATGACAAATACATTGATGATAACAGCAAAGAAACCCTATAGATTCGACCATGCTATTATTTATTATCTCTATATTTATTCCTCTTCTGCCTATATTTCCAAACCTCTTCACCATCTTTTAAACCCTTTCTAGTATGGCTTCCAAATTCTGCTCTTTCTGAAATTACCAGTGAACCCTTAATTGTCAAATGTAATTTTTCCCCAATTCTCTTATTTCTTGACATTTCCACAACATTTCATTCTGACAACCTCTTTCTGGTTGCACATTCTTTTCTGAATTGTCATGACACTATTTTTTTCAGTTTTCCTACTGTCTCTCTCAGAATTCCTTTTTCATCTCATTTTCTGGGTCTTTGATGTACATTAATTTTGGCTCTGTCCTGGGCCCTCTTCTTTATTTTTACTTTTTCACTTTGTGATTTCATCAGCTTCCATGAATTCAATTATCATCTCTATGCAAAGGTCTCTCACATCTAAATTTCCAAATCTCATTCCTGAGCTTATATCCCATATCACAGACCGCCATTGGACATTTCCAACTAGATATCCCATGGTGCTCTCTTAGAGTGTACAAAATGTGTCATTCTATTTTCTCTCAAGCCCTTCCCTCTTCTAAACTTCCCTTTTACAGGGAGTGGGAGGGGAGGGAGGAAGAGAAGTTGAAACACAAGGTTTAAAAAAAATTAATGTCAAAATTGGCTTGTACATGTAATTTGGAAAATAAAAGTCTAAAATTAAAAATTAAAAATTAAATTAAATAAAATTAAAAATAAAATAAAATTCCCTATTACCATTGAGAGCACCAACATTTCCCCATTTTTCTGGGCTGATATCCTTGGTGCCATCCTTGAGCCTTCACTCTCATTCACCCTACATATCCAGTTGAGTCCTAAATTCTGTCCTTTTTATATCCACAAAATTGAATGTGATTTTCCTAAAGTATAAATCTAATTATTTCTCAACACCCCACTCTGATAAATTAATTCCAGTGGTTTCTCTTATATTCAATATCAAATACAAAGTTGTGTTTGTTCTTTAAAGGTCTCAACAATCTAAGCCCTTTCTGTTTTTCTAATCTCTTTCCATATTACCGTGCTCTAGAGATTATATTTTCTAGTCATACTAACAGTCTACTTATTCTTTCTTGTCAGTCATGCTCCATTTCCAGTGTTAATGCCTTTGGAAAATTTTCCATGCATGGAGTGTCTACCAGGCCTAGAATGCTCTTTCTCCTGACCTCTCTCTCTTAGAATGTCAGAATTCTTTAAAACTTAGCCCATGTGACAGCTTCTGCAAAAGACTTTTCTTGTCCTTGCCCTCTTCCCCTTAGTTACTGTTGTGTTCTCTTTACTCTAATTTGTATTTATGTAGTATATGCCTTTATGTGTACATGATTTCTTCCTTATTTGAAAACAATATCCTTCAGCAAAGGCACCATTTTCCTTTCTTTTTGCATACTGAAAATTTAGCCCAGTTCCTGCCACACAGTAAGTGTTTTAATACATTCTGTTTGATTGATATCAAAAGAAAAAAAAAAAAAAAGGTCAACCATGCCTACATAGTTAGCAAGCTCCTTATCACAGGAAGTATTAATACTAAGGATGGATGTGCATTTGTCAAATATATTGTAGGAATGACTAATAGATTGGTAACCTTGCAATTCAATGACCTCTATATTCCCTTTCACTTCTCAGATTAAATGTTGCTTAGGGGGCCTTCATCTGAGTCACATTTGTGATATAGCAGCTACTTTCATATTGTGACATGTTCAAAGTCAGTTCTTGTTTGAAGTCTGGATAAAATAGAAAATAACTGGAAGGGGAATTTTCCCCCAAATCATTATCACACTCACTCTCTCATTTGGTCCTTATAGTATTCATTAAGGTAACTAGTGCTAATATCCCCATTTCACAGATGAAGTAACTGAACCTTTGAGAGGTTTAATGGCTTGCACAGATTGTAACCTGGACCTAGAAAAATGTTTTCTTCCTCCAAGTTCACTGTTCCTTTCACATTCCACCCACTTTGTGTTTCAAACCACAAAAATGTCAACAACCAAGAAAACACAACTAGCCTTTGGGATAAAATGGGGAAAAATAACAGCAAAAGAGAAATATAACATGTATTATGGTGTATAGGTCATTTCCTAATAACAATCTTGTCATCAAGGGACTTAATTATCATTATGCCCATTTTAGAGATGAATAAAATCAAATATTAAGTGACTTGCCCAAAATCCAACAGCTAGCAAGTATTGGGGCTAGGATTCACACTCAGTGCAATGATTTTTTTTTTCATTTTTCCCTCCCTGATTTTTTCTTTTATAGTGGTGGTGGTGGCGATGATGATGATGATGATGATGATGATGATGATGATGATGATGATGATGATGATGATGATGAAGGGCAATGAGGGTTAAATGACTTGCCCTCGGTCACACAGTTAGTAAGTGTCAAGTGCCTGAGGCTGGATTTGAACTCAGATCCTCCTGAATTCATGTCTGGTGCTTTATCCACTCCACTATCTAGCTGCCCCTTTTACAATAAATTTTAAGAAATCACTGGCTTTCAAATAACATACCAACCAAAGTGGGTTTTTAAAATAGTATGATTTGAAAGAGTGTTTTGTTGAGTTAATAGAGTTAAAAATGTGTTAGTGGTGATATGTAAACTAGACTAACTCATCCAAGTACACTGTTCTTTTTGCTGGCTTGGATGATCTCCCTATATTAGCATTTTGGAACCCTGCATGTATAATGAGAGTAATGAGAGGGCTGGTGGGGGGGGCTAGTTTTTTATCAGTATTACAACTACAGATGGAGAATAAATTGCTAATGAGTGCTGATGCTTATTCATGCCAGAGGGAGGGCCAGCATGCTCATCCATGTGATTTCATTGCCCCTTGAACAGGCAGGATGGCTTTCTGCCTGATATGCTAATTTTATCAGAAATGGCCAGGGTCGCCTAATGTTGCCTTGCTTCTTCCTCAGCAGTGGGTGTTATGAAGCTACAGAGGCAGCTTTTATATAAATAGGAAATATGATACACTTATCACCAAAAGAAATCTTTTAAGGGGAGATGGGATTTTTGTTTAAATTTGCAACTGAACACATGTCCACACACACACACATAAATATATATACTTACCTATTAAAATTAAAAATTGTTACATAAATAAAAAATAAATAAATTGAAATTCAATTAACCAGTTTTCTGGTTTTATATAGAACAAAAATGGCTGATTTGACCTATACTGTGAATGAGTCCCTGAACTATAACATGTCTAAGTTGGAAGATGCCCTGGGAGAGAGAGTCTTGGTGCAGGAGGAAGAGTGCCTCATTTCATGCCAGAGGACCTGGGTTTGAATATCACCTTGGTCACTTATCACTTCTATAATCTTGGGTAAAGCATATCCAGTAAGTTAATAGTATTTTTCCTAAGAAAACCTAAAATGGTATCCCAAAGAGTTGGACATGTTTGAAATGATTAAACAGCAACAACAGCACATATCTATGTGGTGCAGTGAATAAAGCACTGGACTTGAAGCCAAGAGGACCTATCACATTTTATCTTAGATGTATACTAGTTGTGTGATCTTGGGCATATTAATTAACCTCTCTCAGACTTAATTTTCTCTTCTGTAAAATCTGAGTAAAATAGTCTATAAACCACAGGCTGTTGCATGGATTAAAAGAGATAATATATGTAAAAAAAATTGCAAATGTTTAAGTGTTGTGTTAATGATATTACTACCACTAAAACCACTGTGTTTTTTTCTCTATATATTTGCTTCCATATATATATATATGTGTGTGTGTGTGTGTGTGTCTATGTCTTTGTATATATATGTATATATATGCATGTATGTATATATGTATTTGCATGCATGTATATTCAGTAAACATTATACGGAATATTACAGACATGTAAAACAATAGAATAATTTTAAAAATTGACTCGGTGGGGGCAGCTAGATGGCACAGTGGATAGAGCACTGGCCCTGGAGTCAGGAGTACCTGAGTTCAAATCCAGCCTCAGACACTTAACACTTACTAGCTGTGTGACCCTGGGCAAGTCACTTAACCCCAATTGCCTCACTAAAAAAATATATATATATATATATATATTGACTCATTGGGGATTAGTTTAGAGTTCATAAAGCCAACCGAGTCTTTTTTAATTTTTTAAAGAACCTTCTTGTTTTTATTGTTAGCATCTGGGTTACTTGAGAGAGATGAAATGAGAGGAGTGGGTGACTCTAATACCGGGCCAGCCGTGTTTCACAGGCTTGTAGGTGATAGAGAATTTTCTCAGGTAGTGTCCCATCACCTTGGGCTTAATTTCAAACTGATTGAAGGTCTTGCAATTGTAGACACCCACCATACTGCCCACTGTCTCTGGCAGGATGATCATGTCTTGAAGGTGTGTCTTCATGACCTCGGGCTTTTCCATGGGGGGTGCCTCCTTCTTGGCCTTCCTTAGGTGCTTCAGGAGGGAATGAATGCTGTTTGCTCCACAGATCCTGGTTGAGTCTTCATTGCTGCTGAGTACTGTATACCTGCATGAGCTGTTCATAAGACATTCCCAGGAGCTGCTCCAGGTTCACACATGGTACTTGAACATCAGAAGTTTCGCTTCTTCTTCTGCTCCACTTCTGCCATCTTGTCTGCTGTCAGGAAAAGACCCAGTCATTTTAAAATAAGAAATTAAGGAGTAGAGGGAGTAAATGACCTGTGAAAGGTTTCATTTAATCCCCACAGTGGCCTTGTGTGTTAGGTAGTATAGGTCTTTAGCTTAACTAGAAAATTTGTGGCACTTATGATGACAATTGGAAGAAACCTTGGGGGTCATCACCTCTAACTCTCATTTTACAGATGAGAACACTGAGGTGCAGGGGATAAATTGACTTCTCCAAGGCCACCCAGGGAGTATCAGAGGTGCCATTTATAACTAGATCATCTCTCTACAAAGTCTCTGACTCCTGCTCTTAAACCCCTCAGTAGCCTTGTGACAAAGAAATTATGATCCCTGTTACAAAGATGAGGAAACCAGGGCTCAGAGTGATCTGGCCCTAAGTCACATAGCTAGTATCATTGCTGGGATTGAAACCAAGTCTTCCTGATGTAAATTTCATAACTCTGGCCATTATTCCACATTTCCTCTTTCAGACCTCTGTTAGGCTTCCTGGTGTAATGTACAATTGAGCTGAGAGATAAGGAGACTTTTGTTCAAATTATCCTACTGCATAAATTTTCTTGCTCTAACCCAATGATTATGACTGAGTCAATTTTCCCATGTTTTGGCAATGTATCCAAATGGAAGTTTCCATTTTCTGAAGAACTTAAACTATTTTTGAAGAGTGAATCTCTATCTATCTCTCTATCTATCATCTATCTATACACATATGTATGTATATGTGTATATGTTTGCAAACAAAATTTCTTTACCTACCCCCCCAAAAATGTACTATTTAGTATAGTGGATAGGGTGCTGGATATCAAATCAGGGAGAATTGAGTTTTATTACTATGTCATATACTTTCTTGCTGTGTGACATTTGGTAATTCATTGAATTTCTCTTGGTCTGAGTCTTCTACAATAACTGCAACTACTTCAGAAGAGCTATTGGAAGGAACAAATGTGTTTGTGTGTGTCTGCATGTATGTAAAAGTCTTGCAGTATAAATGGTAGCAATAGTAACCACCATTATTAGTATTAATACTATTATCATTTATGACCAAGAATAGAGTTTTGAGAGACTATCCCTTGCCATCTTTGAAACATGTATTTAAAAAGATATTATCTTGCCTCCCTTTCTTGTGCACGTACAAAAGAACAACAAAGGCATAAATATTCTAATGGCAGGATACCTCTACCTTTCTGCACTGCTAGGTCTATCAGTAGGGTGTGGGCTCAGTGAAGGAGGAGAAAACTCTATTAAGGTAGAGAGCCCATGTATATATTATTCACATGTAGAAATCTCCTAAGATTCTCTGCTCACATAGAAATGCCAGTCATATGAGTGTAAGTATATATGTGTTTATGTGTTTGTACACATATGTACATAGATGTATATATATATATATATACATATATGTGTGTGTGTGTGTGTATTATATATAGTGGAGGGGCAAGAAGAAAAAGTATAGATTTTAAAAAAATAGGCCAGTCTGCAAAATGCAACATTTCAGATCAAACAACATTGGGAAAATTAATAATAATAAAAATAAAATATGGTAGTAAATGAAGCTTTTGAAAAATAATTGAATTACATAACCCAAGGAACTCACTTTTTACAGTTAAATTCAGTATTAATAGCTCAGATTTGTATAGCACTTAGAGGTACATAATCTCTATTCACAATAGCCCTGTGAGGTATATAATGTTTATAACATTTTTCCACATTTTCCACATTTCTGGGGAAACAGACTGAAAAAAAGAGAAGAAACTTGCTGTAGGACACATAGTGCATGTAAGAGGTATAATACATGTGCCCAGTTCTTCTGAGTCCTACTTAAATCCTCTTGACCTTTCACCAGGTTAAAAACAAGCATTTCTTGAACACTTGCATGATATGTAAGCCATAGTTCCAGTAGTCAAGGAGTTTTGGAGTCTGGTAAGGTAATGGAACCATACACAAATCTACCATAAAATTCAGCTCAAAATTTGTACTTTCCCCACTATCATTAAGAGGCATTTTCTTACCTGTTGCACTGAATATGGAAAGCTGATCAGACATGTTTGAAGGATACCTGACCTCTAATGAAACATTTCTTTTTCCTTGACATGCTTGAGCTTCTATGATGGATGGAATAAGGAAATGAGGAGCAGAGGGGACTGGGTGTGGCACTATGCTAAATCTTTGGCCAATTTCTGAAGAAGGATCATCAACCCTTTCCTCTGATTCTGGAACCCAAAGTCCTCTATATTCTCACACCTTAACAAATGTAAGGCCAAAGTGTTTTATGGAGGGAGAGATCATCTCCAATTAGGATTTCTTCCATTGTCTATACCATACCACAAAATTTTCATAATTGCCAAGAAAATCATTATTTTTAATTATTCTTTTGTTTTTCCTCTTTGGTCTTTTAAAAGAAGTATTGATTTTATTATTATTTCTTTTGCGGGGCAATGGGGGTTAAGTGACTTGCCCAGGGTCATACAGCAAAATCTTTTACATAGATAAAGGCATTTATGAACCAGGAGAACATTGTGTACAATATCATCAACATTATATGTTGATCAACTGTGATAGACTAGATTCTTCTCACCAATACAATGGTACAAGAAAGTTCCAAAGGACTGGTGATGGAAAAGGCTCTCCAAATCCAGGAAAAAAAGAAGAAACTGTGGAATATGGACTCTGATTGGACCATACTATTGCTTTTGTTTTTGGTGCTGTTATTTTTCTTTTCTTGAGGTTTTTCCTCTTTGCTCTGATTCTTTTCTTATAACCAGACTAATGCAGAAATATGTTTAATGTTATATATATATATATATATGTGTGTGTGTGTGTGTGTGTGTGTGTGTGTGTGTGTGTGTGTGTGTGTATACATAGACATAGACATAGACATAGACATAGACATAGACATAGACATAGACATAGACATAGACATAGACATAGACATAGACATATATCAGATTACTTGTCTAGGGGAGGGGGGGAGGGAGGGGAGGGAGGGAGAAAAATTTTAAATTGGAAATTTTATCTAAACAAATCTTGAAAACTAAAATAATGAAAAAAAGAGCAGATACAGAAAAACCTTTGGGTATAAGGGCATGAGGAGGGAGTCCAACATAAGCATTGGAAAGACTATCACCAAGGACTCAATTAGACAAAGTTCTTATGACTTCTCTTGTCACTCCATGTATCTGGGAAGCTCCAGGCTGGTGAAGAGGAGAGGATATGCTCAAATATGTCTGATTTGTTTCCTAATTCATATATCATAGGCATGTAGGTGCTTACTGTTAAAATTTAATTAAAGGAGAGAGAAGTTGAAGCATAAAAGGTCACTTCCAATGTCATAAGAGGAAGGAGGTGCTAGGCAGGAGATAATACTGTCTTTGGAATATCTAAGAACTCTCCCCGAAAAGATGAGGCAAGCAAAACCAAACTATTTGTCCATTGTTTTTATGAATTACTTTATTTCCTCTTTTGAGATGTACAAATTGAGACTCAGAAAAGGAAATAATTTGCCCAAGGTCATGTGGGTCTTAAGTGGAAATGGCAGAATTTAAGCCCAGTCCAGGTCTTTTAATTGATCCCATGGAATTTCTAATTGATCCCATGTATGATACAACCCAAATTACTTGCAAGCACAAGAGGTTTGTTTTAAATTTTATTTTGTTTTTGTTATTTATTTCATCATTATTTCTAATTTATGGAACAAAACAATTGTTTCCATTACTTAGTATAATAAAAGAACAATTGCACATGAAACTGCAAATGTATTATGTACAACTTGCTATTTCTTTTAAATATATAATAATTTTATGTTGTAATTGTTTTCCCTTTTTTCTTCCTTTCCCTCCCACCCTAAAGATGGCTACCATTATAAACAAATATGTGTATATATGTATAATTATTCTATACTACTCTATTTTTAAATTTCTTTTACTGCATAAAGAAATTCATTAGAATATAAAGTCATATTGAATATCTATCCATTTTCCAATAACTTTTTTTTTTTTTTTGCGGGGCTATGGGGTGGTTAAGTGACTTGCCTAGGGTCACACAGCCAGTAAGTGTCAAGTGTCTGAGGCTGGATTTGAACTCAGGTACTCCTGAATCCAGGGCCAGTGCTCTATCCACTGCACCACCTAGCTGCCCCCTCATTCTCCAGTAACTTTAAACATGGAACTGCTGACATCAGTAAAGGGGAATTCAACATTACTCCACAGTGCAAGTTCATAAATACTTTCTATAAAACTAAAACTTGTTTTCATTTTTGTTTTAGTTTGGGATGGGGGAGGGAGGTGTAGATTTGGAAGGGAACTTAGAAATCATCGGGTTTCCAAGCTCCAAATTAAAGGCTCATTTGTCCCTGGTGATATTAGTAAGAATTAAAAGGAGGAAAAGAAGGAAACAAGTATTTATTTAGTTTATTTAGTTAGTTAGTTCATACTATGTGCCTTGTGCTTTACAAACAATCTCAATTTATCCTTACAACAACCCTAGGAGGGAATTGCTATTATTATCTTTTATTTTTTTCACATGAGGAAATTGAAGCAGACAGAAGTGACTTGCCAGGGTCACATAGTTAATAAATATTTGAGGGGGCAGCTAAGTGGCTCAGTGGATAAAGCACAGGCCCTGGACTCAGGAGGACCTGAGTTCAAGTCTGACCTCAGACAGTTGACAATTACGAGCTGTGTGATCCTGGGCAAGTCACTTAGCTATCATTGCCCATCCTTAAAAAAGAAAGTGTTTGAGGACAGAATTTAACTCAAATCTTCCTAATTCCAGTAAGGTGCTCTCATTTCAATTTGAGTGTCCTTTGTCCTACAATACATTACTTCTACATGAAGAAAATCTGGTCCTTGGTCAAGGAAAAATATAATTATGTCCATTTTTTGTTTCTTATTTATGGATTGTCTGTATCATTATATATGTATTCAATAATTCTTTCCATTCTTCATATTCATCAGTTTTTGACACAAAAATATTTCATTACATTAATTTATTATTTTTACCACCATTTCTTCTGTCATTCTCATTGTCATTCTTGACTCCTCTCTCTTGCTCAATTCTTATATCCACTCAATTTATTTCTTCTGAACATCTGCCTATACATGCCTTCTCTCCAACCTCAGTCATCTCTCTAGTTCAAATCTCCATCATTTTTCATCTGGTCTAGTGTAATAGCTTTCTAAATGATTTCTGCAAGTGGTCAGTGTAGATATTAGGGCTGGATAAGTAGGTTGAGGAATCATCAGCATAGAGGTGATCGTTGAATCCATGAGTCTATGAAATTACCAAGTGAAATTATATAGAGGAAAAAGAGAAGAGGGCCTATGACAGAACATCTGTGGGTCATCTATATTTAGGCCAGTTACCTAGTTGTCTGATATCCCTGCCACAAATCACTTTCCAATCAAGTCAATCTTCTAAACTCAGATGTCAAAATGATTTTCAAAAGCTGATGCCTGATCATGTTACCCCCTTTAAAATCAAATATTTATTAAATATTCAAATAATTTTTATTAATATAAAATGAGATCTTATGTGTGGCATTTAGACCACTTCAGAACTTGTCTCCCCTCTTTTCTTTATTGTTGTACCTTACTCATAATTCTAAACTGCCTATACACAGAAACACCAACACCAACACCAACACACACACACACACACACACACACACACACACACACACACACTGTGATCCAGTGACACTGACCTTATTCCTATTCCTCTGAGAAGACATTCCATCTTGTGTTTCAAGTTATTTTCACTGACCATCCCCCAAGATTGGAATTCTCACTTTCCTCATTCTTGTCTCATGGCTTCTTTCAAATCCTAACCAAAATATCACATTCTATAGTTCCTGTATCTTTATCCTTAATTTTCTCTGTAGTTGGTTGTTGTTGGTGTTTTTTTTTTTTTTAACTCAGCCTGTATGTACTTTGATATTTGCTTGTTGTTGCCCCAACTGGTCTGTGAGTTTTTGGGAATAGAGAATGTCTTTTGCATTTATTTGCATCCTCAATACTTAGCACAGTGCCTGGAACATAGTAGATGTTTAATAAGTGTTCAATTCTCATTGAATATATGGTTGTATGAATGAACGAACGAATGAATGAATCTCTTCTGTAAATCATTGGTAGTTGAAACGAATGGATTTTTTAGGAGAAATATTTTACATTTTCAAATAAATACTTTTTGGTAAAAATAATGTCCAATTTCATTTCTATGGTACCTTACTATTTACACAATACTTCTCACAGTTCCCATTTGACAGATGAAAAAGCTAAACTCAGAGAGGGCAAGTGATTTCCCAAGGTCACACAGCTAGAATGTGATATATGAAATCGGCATTTTATTAAGTAACATGGCATACTGTCCTGTATTCAGAAGGAATTTTAATAGATATTGAATTTAATGAATGATGTTTTAAGGCCAGGGCTTCAACCAAGGTTTTCTAATTCTAAGGTCAATCTTCTTTCCAACACACCAAGCTTATTACAATAAAATGTAGGTTTACATTTATGAACTGTAGTGATAGTGTGCATTCATATAAACATTATACAATAATTTAACTGAAGGGCAATCAAGATTCTCTGGCCATCAAGGAATTAGACATACTGCCATAGGGAGAGATACATTCATTGTGGTTAAGGGGAGGAGGGAAAGAAATGATCCCTTGGCAGTTCAGTGAATGTTAAATTACACAATATATTCAGCTCTCTAATAGTTTTTTAGCATACATTCTCTAACTCTCCTTCTTGTGTTTAAATGTAATAGTGCACCCAGAGACTTATTAAAAACTACTCTTGAAATGAATATCTTTAGACCATATTGGCAACTAAGAAATATTCTGAATGGCTCACGGAGAGGCTATAGATATGCCATGTTTTGATCCATAAATAACCCTGTAAATTATCTCCTGATCATCTTCAAGGGCACTACTCACCAGCAGTATTCTCTCATGTTCTGAATCCCCTCTTACTGTCCATTTGTTTTCTTCTGTTTTATTATTTTATTTTATTTATGGATGGAAATGTGGAGTTTTCCCCCCTGAGTAGCCCTGGCACAAATCGCCATGACAGAAGAGATTTGATATTTCATGTCCAATACCCAAGACCAAAGTCGAATCACTTAACCTAAAATCAGGTATAGCAAGAATTTTCAAAACAAAATCCATTATCCTTTAAGTGATTAATTTTCTTCTGTAATCTTGCTCAAAATATTGATTTTAGGCAGATGTTTAGTAACTTATCTGTTACTGCTCTAATAGCATTAATGAAATTTATATACCAAACATTAACCAAGGAACAGAGGTGATCTGAACAGAGTGGGTAACACACTTATTTATTCAATAAACATTTAAGGAACTACTTGAGTCAGAACATTGTACTAAACCAAGTTAAAAAAAATAAAAAAAGATGTATTCCTACTCTCCTAGAACTTTATAGGAATTCACAGTTATAGCATCCTTTTAAATTTATAAAGTATTTCCCTTTATATTCTTCATGAAATCTCTGCTTAGATTATTTGTTAATTAGATGATCTTATCAGGAATATTTCTATTTCTACTAATACCAGAAGCAACACCTATATATCATCTTGGCCCCTGAAAATTATCATTGTCTAATAGGTTCATGGAAATCAGGTTGCTTTATACTTTTGCATTTTCAGAGGAGGAAACTGAGACCTAGAGCCTTTCATTAACTTCTCCACAGAGGACACATGTGATGTTCAGGAGGCCTTTCTCTTCCTCTTTGTCACGTGTATTGTGATAGTACCTATTCAGCATTTAAGATGGCCATTCCTTATCTCTTTCATTAAATGACTAGTATATCTCTTTCACTGATTATACATTCAAGGATTATTTTTTATCCTACAGCTCATAAGAAAGGCCTTATTATTAATATATTTTGAGTTTCTTATTCATACCATGTCACCAAATGGTTTCCTTGAAATAAGTCTGTAGTTAACAGTCTTGCAACAAGTTGAATATCAAAAGCCACACAGCTGTTCATAGAAGACAAAGAGAATCCATGGTTCATCACAATTGGCCTGAGTTTCTTGGTTGGTGATAGAGCATAAAGTTGTTGGGGTTTTATTTTTTTGTTTGTTTGTTTGTTTACTTTTTAGTTAAATGACTTTGTTTGGTCTGATGTTGTGAGGTCATGTCCCTGGTGTGAAAGATTATTCAGAGAACAGTGAATGGATGTCATCTGTAATTCAGTTGATGCAATGAATAATCATGTGTTTCCTGATGAAAGTGTTAATAAGAAAGAGAAGAAAAAAGGAATATTGTGTTATAGTTGTATGGAAGCAAAGTGTCAATACTACATTTTGTGAACAATTATCAGGGTGTAGATCCCTAGGAAATTGATTTGTCTTTAGGAAAATTCTTGCTTTGGGGGAACATGGAAAGAATGGATAGTGAGCTTAGAACAAAATTGAAAGTCTTGTTTAATAGGTTGATCCCCTAAATTATATATAGCCTAGGGTCTTTGTGGTTTTTCATAGGCACAATCAACAAGTGTGAGCAGTAATGCAGAGTCCTCAAATATACAATATCTAAATAACAGTTCTCAGTTCCCAGTTATTTTCAACATTGGAAAAATAAATACAAGTACATCTGTACCTTGGAGAACATTTGTGATCTGTATGAGTGAGAATGGGTCTATAAAAGCCATTAAAATGGAAATGAAATTAATCCCATTTTAAAGAAAAGAAAGAAACTGTGGTATAGTTCTCCAGATGGGTTGGACCAACTCACAACTCCAACCAATAGTTCATTAGTGTACCATTTTCCCACATCCCCTGCAGTATGTCATTTCTGCTAGGTATGAGGTGGTACCTCAGAGTTGTTATAATATGCATTTCTCTAATAAATAGTGATTTGGAATATTTTTATATCACTATAAATAGCTTTGGGTTCTTCTGAAAGCTATCTGTTCATATCCTTTAATAAATTTGAATTAGCTCTCCTTTTATTTGAGAAATAAGGCTTTTATCAGAGAAACTTACTATAAAATGTGTTGATTTCACTTCATTGTCCATGACACCTTTTAGCAAAATATTTTATCATTGTTGTCCAGTTATTTTTCAATTGTATTTGACTCTTTGGGTCCCCATTTGGCATTTCCTTGGCAAAGATTCTGGAGTGGTGTGTCATTTCCTTCTTCATCTCATTTTACAGATGAAAAAAGTGAGGCAAACAGGATTAAGTGCCTCTTACCAACCTGTTAATTCTGTTTTCATAAATTTGTGGTATAACTCTCATTTCTTTTACCTTTTTTCTTCCTCTATCACTCATTTCTCTCTTTTTAGTTCTTCTAAGATTTCTTGTTGGGCTTGTGTGAAACTCACATTTTTATTGTGAGGTTTTGTTTTAGCTGTTTTCATGTTGTAGTCTTTTTTCTAAGTTCATGTCTTGTTCTTCTCTGCTACCATAACAGCTTTTTATGGCCAAGTTCATATTTGGTTTTTTGCTCATTTCTTTCTCTTTTATTTCTTGACTTTTAACTTTATGTTAAAGTTGGGTTCTGTTCATCTGGAGGTGAGAAGGCATTGTTTCAAGCTTCAGATTTATTGAGCTACTGTTTTCAGCGCTAGTTCTGGAGGTCTCTAATTTTTCAATGCTTTTAAAGTGGCATGATCTGGAGAGAGGTGTGGTCATTCCTTTCCTGGTCTGTGCCCAGGGTGCTTACCATGAAGGGTCCCTGTTTCCCTGTATCCACAAGTACTAGGGCTCTTCTCTCTCTATTTCTCTTAGAACTGACACCAGGGCTCCTGTTCCCAACTACAAGTACTCCCCTCTCCTTCCTTAACTGTGACCTGAAACTACATATGGGCAAATCAACAGGTCCCTGACCCTAGCCAAAAGTATCCTGTATTCTCTTTCTGACCAGTTGTGTGAGCCCCGTGCTTTTTCTAGGCTGAGAGTTCCTGAAGCTGCTGTTGCTACTTCAAGGCCCACAGCTGGCATAACCCACCCTGGTTGCACAGACCTCTCCTGACAACATCATAAGTTGCCTTGGGTTGGCAAAATGTCTCATGTTGACCTTTTGTGTTCTCTGCCATTCCAGAATTATATTCGAGGCATCATTTCAAAGTTGTTTGGAGGACAATAGTGGGAGAGTTCAATTGAGTTGCTACCTTTACTTTCCCCTTCTTGGCTCTTCACAAATGCATTCCAATAATTGCATTTTAATGTAATTTGTTTTCTTTGAAAAATGATTATTTTATTTCTTACACTTACAAATGCTATTCTGAAAAGATGTCCATATGTTTCAACAGACTGCTAAATAACTCATAACCAAAAATAAATAAATAAATAATGGGATGGGGGGAGAGTTCTATACCAATGGAAGACTTTTAGACTTATACCATGGAAGGTTCTGTACCTGGCCTAACCCTAGAATGTGACTGAGATGTAAAAATAAATTATCAATCACTGAAAAAATAGTATAATACTAGGTGAAAAATTCATAAATGTCAATACGAATCTGAAATTTCACGAGTCTCTAACTGTAGAGGGAGCTATCAGGAAAAAAATAGTAAACATAAAGTATTATGGGTAGGGGGGTGAGGAATGGAAGGGGAAGGAAATATTTATGATGGGGTAGAAAGGATTAATTGTCTTTATAGATACTAGCAGGCAAAGCCACCCAACCTGCCATTTCTAAGTAAAAGATCAATTTGTGAGTCGGTGGGAACATGTGCCTGGACAGATTGAATTTATGACTTTAATCTAAAACTGAAAAGGAAATTCAGTAACAAGAAAGCCATGGGATAGTACACTCCTTGTTCATTTCTTTTCTAATCAAAGAAAAGATGCTATTCTCACTGAGTTTTGACAGAGCACCATAAGTTGGGTTGGACATCAACCTGCTTGCATTCCAAGATTTTGGATTATTTGTTTTTGAATTTTATCATCCAGTGTTTGCTTCAGCTACTTATTCCACTGAGTCACATTCCATTAATGAATTTGTATGCATGTTTTCTAAATGAAGAAGAAAAAAAGAGAAATAAAGCCCTTTCCCCCCCAAACATCCTGGAAATGAATTATTTCATGATTTTTATCTCCAAGGGCCCTGCCACCAAGGTGACAACTTTAATGCCCAAAATATAAAGCATCGTTAATATTATTTATGTTTAAAAGGAGTGTGTTCAGAATCTTCAGCTATCTTTAAAATCAGTGTATCAGAATAATGTTGGAATTCATTCAGGTCCAAAGGCAAGTGGACTGTGACTCAATAAAAATATAAAAATACACACATTACCTAATCCTTTATTCACCCTAAATGTGTGCCCATTATCATGTGCAGCTTTGTGCAGCTGGAGAATAGTTTGTGAGAAAACAAAACAAAACAAATCTCTGAGGATTGTAATAAACTACAAGTTTATCAAGACTATCAATAGTGTGACATGGAAGGAAAAAAAAAAGCTAACACAAACATGGGCTGCATTAATAGGGGCATGGTTTAATTTAAGACTAGACAGGTGATAATTTCAACATATTCTGCCCTGGTTAGGCCTTTATGCCTCTTGAACTCACCAGAGTGACACTGAACCTGGATATGTACATTCTGGACATATCTTCCTATTAGAGAGAGAAAGACTAAACACCAAAGATACAGCCCCAGAGTTGAGGATCACGCATGCCTAGGCCCCTTGCTGAAGGAGGATGAGCTGAGCAGCCCTTCCCCCACACTTCATAGATAGTCATGCAGAACCCTGCTGCCCTAATACATAGCCTAAAGGAAAGAGGACACCCAGTTGCTCACTATTAAATAACCACCAGTCCATCAGTTCTTCTTGCTCAGTGGCCAATAAGGAAATTCTTTTATCATGCGAGTGCACCATTCCCTCTCAATGTTGAATGTATAAGTGGTGGGCCAGAAATAAGGTCAGTTTTGCACATGACTTCATTAATGCATGTTACAATAATACTCCATCATTTACAGAAATTGATTCAAAGGATGACAGGGTAGAGCATGAGAATTAGACCACTGGTGTGGGAACAGGAATGGAGAAAAAAACTCAAAATGAGTATTACATCCTGAAGATAGAAAATGATCGGATTATATGACACTAGTCAAGAATGGAAATAATTTAGATTATCGCTTCTTTATGAAAGTGTCCTGACTTTGTAAAATTATACCTTCCTTGGTTTGATGCCTATTTACCTGCTCTAAATAATTATATATATATACACAGACATATATATGTATATACATATATAATATATATAATAGATATATAAATATATAAGTTTATATATACATATATATACATATATACATAAACACACACATCATCCTGGACACACACACATATCATGTGTGTGTGTGTGTGTGTGTGTGTGTGTGTGTGTCCAGGAATCAAAGAATCAAAGTCAAACTCATTGGCATATAGGTTGAAGAGTTCTGCTTCTTCTGTTTTTCTGAAAATCTCAACAGCATTTTCCTTTCTATAATCCTGTGCTATCTCTATGCTTAATCATGGTCTTTCAAAGATCACTGACTGGATATCAGTCCTCAAATATGTCAGTCCATTCCATATCCTGTGACATAGTTCCTGAGGGTCAGGTGACTTCTATTAATCAAGAGAATCTAGGTGGCCTGGCTATTCCCCTATTTTCTGAGGTTTTCAACTCAGTAATTGTTCTGTCCTTTACATTTCCCTCTTGGCTAGGGAAACAGAAGCAAAATAAATGTTCAACAGCACTGTTTTCTCTCTTTCATCCAGTATAATAACCCTATCTACTCGGGGGAGTCATCTGATCCATTCTTTGTGCCTCCTATTTTCTTCAAAATGGCTACAAAACCACATAATACTCCATATTGTCTCTCTGTACCTTTGTATTTGCTCTGCCCCACATGTGAAATGCTCTTTCGCTTCAACTCTGCCTTTAGGCTTCCCTGGATTCCCTCATCTTCAGCAGAAAGCTTTCCTTGGTCCTTTTATGTCCTACTGCCTTTTCCTCTAAGATGATTTTTCAATGGCTTTGTATGTATTATATATGTACCATCTCCCTCGTTAGAATGTGAGCTCATTGAGAGCCCTGGCAGGTTGTATTTTTGTGATCTTAAAGATTTTCCACAGGAAGTAACAGTGTCTGGCACATAGTAAAAGCTTAAAAAATGGTTGTTGACTAAGAGAATATGAAATTAAAGATTTATTTCCTAACTTTTATCAGTAACAAGTAATTATAGTAATTTCATATTTAATATAAGGAAGACCCCTATGAAAATCAGAGGTGTCAGGAAAATAAAAATGAAACCAAAAAACATTGGATATGAAATCAGAAGACTTCTTAGTTGTTTACTAGATATTAAATATCTAATTATTAAATTATTAAATATCTTTTATTATTAAAGTATTAATTATTAAATACTCTTTGTACTCATTCTAAAAAAAAAAATGAAATACCTCAGAATGTAGTGAGCTCCTCAGACTAAGAGGTGTTCAAATGAAGGCTGGATTACCACTTGACAGAGATCTCATAGATAATATGCATCAGTCAGGTTATTGGAACAAATGACCTCTCAAGTCTATTTTGTTTCCTCTTTTGTTTCTACAAGTCTGTTTGATCCTACCTCTTCTCAACCATATGAATGAAAGCAATTTGATATGATTTTTAAATAATAATTGTTTTTAAAATGTTGTCAGAAAATGAAAATTTCTTTGATAACTGAATTGCTCCATGGAATACAGGAAAAGTATCTGAGTCACAATTTACCTGTAAATGAAATAATGTTGAATCTATTTGCCTTGTGGTTTCCCAGATTGTTCAAATCGTTTTTCTTATATTGCCAAGAAGAGTTTGAATAGTATAGATGCTGATAAACCAAAGAGAATACCTAGGAGTGTACTTAGAATGGTCAAGAGTCACTTGAGTCCACCAGGATGAGTCTGGTTCACAACCATCAGTGGAGATCCCTCTCATCTCACTTGGTCTCAGGGCCCCAACCCGAGGCAACCAACACCACCACAGAGAGAGAAAAGGACTAGTTCCATAAACTTTTTATTGGAGGCCTGAGATTTGAAACGACAGAAGAAAATTTGAGAAACTACTATGAACAATGGGGAAAACTCACAGACTGTGTGGTTATGAGGAATCCAGGGGATTAAGCTTTGTAACATTTTCACCTGGGGCTGAAGTAAATGCAGCCATGTCTGGAAGACTTCATTTGATCAAGGGAAGAGTAGTTGAGCCTAAGAGAGCTGTGGCCAGAGAAGAATCTGGAAAATCTGGTGCTCATGTTACTGTGAAGAAACTGTTTGTTGGTGGAATTAAATAAGACACTGAAGAATATCACCTTAGAGATTACTTTGAGAAATATGGGAAAATAGATACTATTGAAATAATTACAGATAGACAGTCTGATAAAAAAGGGGGGGTGGGCTTTGGTTTTGTTACAATTGATGACCATGATTCTTTTGATAAAATTGTATTGCAAAATACCACATCATCAGGGGCAGCTAGGTGGCACAGTGGATAAAGAGCTAGCCCTGGATTCAGGAGGACCTGAGTTCAAATCCAGCCTCAAAAATTTGACACTTACTAGCTGTGTGATGCTGGGCGAGACACTTAACCCCCATTGCCCTGCAATAAACAAACAAATGAATAAGTGAATAAAAGCACAAAGTAAAAATCCCACATCATCAATGGCCATAATGCAGAAGTAAGAAAAACTTAATCTACAAAAGAGATGCAGGAAATTCAGGGTTCTAGGAATGGAAGAGGAGGAAACTTAGGTTTGGGGGATTCCTGTGGTGGTGGTAGAAATTTTGGACCAAGCCCAGGCAGTAATTTCAGAGGGGGATATGCAAGTGGCCATGGATTTGGAGATGGTTACAATGGATATGGAGAAGGACCAGGAGGTTCAATTTTGGAGGTAGTCCTGGTTATGGAGGAGAAAGAGGAGGATATGGCGGTGGAGGACCTGGCTATGGCAACCAGGGTGGGGGCTACAGAGGTGGTTAGGACAACTATGGAGGAGGAAATTATGGAAGTGGGAACTACCATGATTTTGGAAACTATAATCAGTAACCTTCAAACTATGGTGCAATGAAAAGTGGAAACTTTGGTGGTAGTAGGAACATGGGAGGACCATATAGTGGAGGAAACTATGGTCCAGGAGGCAGTGGAGGAAGTGGGGATTATAGAGGGAGGAGCCACTATTGAGCTTTTCTGCCTGTTTTCCATGGGCTTCAGTATATATAAAGGAGAGGATGAGAGCCCAGAGGTAACAGAACAGATTCAGGTTATCAAAATAACAATTTTAAGGAAACTCTTATCTCAGTCATGCATAAATATGCAGTGATATGGCAGAAGACACCAGAGCAGAAGTAGAAAGTCATTTTGTGAATGGATTGGATTAGTTAATAACATTACCTTCCTGTGGAGGAAGGCTTGTAAAACACACACACACACACACACACACACACACACACACACACACTGCCTTTGAGACAGTTTCTTCTTAGCTTTTTAATTGTTGTTCCTTTCTAGTGGTCTTTGCAAGAGTGTAGAAGCATTCCTTCTTTGATAATTTTAAATTTGAAAGTTTCAGGTGACATGTGAAACCTTTTTTAAGATTTTTCTCAGTTTTGAAAAGACTGGATCATGTTGTAATAAGACATAATGTTTTCCTTTAAAAATATTTAAGTGTGTGTGGAGAGTTAACAAGCTGTTATACATTTATAATTTAATAAAATAATTCTAAAGGAAAAAAAGTCACAAGTCACAGGAACGTGGGCTAGCCAAAACAAATCTGAAGCTATATTATAAAGTAGCAGTCATCACAACTATTTGATACTGGGGCAGCTAGGTGTCATAGTGGATAAAGCACTGGCCTTGGATTCAGGGGAAACTGAGTTGAAATTCAGCCTCAGAAACTTGACAATTAATAGCTGTGTGACCCTGGGCAAGTCAATTAACCCTCAATGCCTCACCAAAAAACAAACAAAAACTATTTGATACTGGCTAATAAATAAAGTGGTATATTAATGTGATAGATTAGGCACAGGAGACACAGTAGAAAATTACTATAATAATCTAATGTTTAATAAACCAAAAGACTCGAGCTTCTGGGATAAGAACTCACTATTTGATAAAAATTGCTGGGAAAACTGGAAGATAATATGGCAGAAATAAGGCATAGACCAACCTCTTACACCATATACCAAAATAAGGTCAAAAGGGGTACATGATTCAGACATGATGGGTAATACCATAAATAAATTAGGAGAAGAACTAGTTTACCTCTCAGATCTATGGAGAGGAGAAGAATTTATGACCAAACCAGAAAGAGAGAAGATTGTGAAATGCAAAATGAATGATTTTGATTAAATTAAATTAAAAACATTTTGTACAAACAGAAGAAATGCAACCAAGATTAGAAGGGAAGCAGAAGTCTGGGAAACATTTTTTTACAGCCAGTGTTTCTGATAAAGGCCTCATTTCTAAAATATGTAGGCAACTAAATCAAATTTTTAAGGATGCAAGTCATTCCCCAATTGAGAAATGGTCAAAGGATATATGAACAGGCAGTTTCCAGATGAAGAAATCAATGCTATGTTGCCTTATGAAAAAAAAAATTTCTAAATCACTACTGATTAGAGAAATGCAATTTAAAACAACTCTGAGGTATCACCTCAAACCTATAAGATTGACTAATATGACAAAGGAAAATAATAAATGTGAGAGAAACTGCAGAAAAATTGGAATACTAATGCATTGTTGGTGGATTTGTGAACTGATCTAACCATTCTGGAGAGCAGTTTGGAACTATGTCCAAAGGGCCATAGGGCAGTCCATACCCTTTGACCCAGTAATACCACTACTAGGTCTGTATCACAAAGAGGTCATAGAAAAGGGAAAAGGACCCACATGTACAAAAATATTTATAGCAGCTTTCTTTGTGGTGGCAAAGAACTGGAAATCAAAGGAATGTCCATCAATTGGGAAGTGGCTGAACAAATTGTGGTATATGAATGTAATGGAATATGATTGTGATGTAAAAAATGAACAGCCAGATTTAAGGAAAAACCTGGAAAGACTTAAATGGACTGATGCTGAATGAAGTGAGCAGAACCAACAGAACATTGTGCACAGTAACAGCAACATTGTGTGATGATCAAAAGTGATAGACTTAGCTCTTCTTAGTAATACAATGATCCAAGACACTTTCAAAGAACATATAATGGAAAATGTTCTTCACATCCAGAAAAAAGAACTGTGGATTCTGAATGCAGATTGAACCATACTGTTTGTACTTTTGTTTTTGTTTTTGCTTTTTTCCTTTTTGAGGTTTTTCCCATTTGTTCTGATTCTTCTTTAACAACATGACCAATGAAGGAAAAAAGTCACTTCAGTTTATTCCCTATGTCAACAGAAAATTGGTCAAGAGATTTAGGGGTTAATAACCTTGAGAAGGGAAGGTTCAGGGAGGACATGGTAGATATAAGCAGTTTAGGCTACCTGATGAGAAAGAGACTGGATCTAACTTTTGTTGTTGTTCCAGATGGCAAAATTAGTAGCAATGTGTGGAAATTACAAAGGGACAAATTTAATCTTTACATAAAGAAATTGTCTTATCAGCTATTCAGAAAGGGCTGATATAAGGAGCACTGTTGTCCTTCATGGGTAACCTTCAAAAAAGTGTTTAATGACAATTTGAGTACATTGTAGTAGGAATACTTTTTTAGGTAAAAGCTGATCAGACTAAATGGCTAGTTCTAAGAGTTCTTAAATTCTGTATTTCTTCATATATACATTCTTTTCCTTTTTGCTGATTTCTTTTACTTCCTTTCCTTTATTTTTAATAATCAGAGTATCACATAAAGAACAGTATCATAATATGCATCCCCATCTGTGTTGATTCAGAAATGGCATCAAGTAACTCATCCATGAAGAGTTAATTTGCAGAACCTTACTCCTCGAGGTTGGGCTGAGATTTATTGGGGCCTCACAGATTGGAAATATGCTTGCTCCTATCACACCAAACATGGCACAGATAAATCTTGACTTATTTGTAAAGTTGTTGGAAACAACAATCTTGAGATGATGCTTTGACCGAATCATGTTTTGGCAAGGGGGATACAATGCATCTCATGGAATCCTGCCCTGGTGATTAGGCCTATTAAAGCACTCTTAGAGCATATGGTCACAGTGGAGGGGAAATTAGCCTCATGCTACACATCCATTTCTGGTTGTATATTTTTGGACACACCTCATTAGTGCCCCCTCCTTTCCAATATATCTCCTCTAAATGGCTTGTGTTGCATGTTATTTTAATAGTGCATTATTTAGTACCCTCCAATGGCTTCCTAGTCATACTTGGTTGCTTGCCTCCCCCTCTTCCCTCATGCTTCACCTCCAAATTACAATTATACTTGATCAACAGTAATTCCATTGGCTCCTTGCTCTAATGGAATCAACAGTGGTTGGTTTTGCTATTGTTAATTTCCCTAAAAACATGTAGGTTGGATGTTTAATGAAAACCATTTAGTGCTTATTACATCCCAACCTTCATTCAAAAGCCTGCAGAGAGGAGGTGAGGAAGGCAGAGTAGGGTAGCAAGGGAGAAAAGAATAGGAGCAAGTCTTATGTATTCAGATTCATTGATGGCTGATAGTAAGCCAAGGGGAAGTAGTTGGATAGGACTTCTTACACCCATCTTGTATCATAAGGCTAACCCCAAAGGAGAATCATAAAGCTGACTCTGTCACTTACACAAATCATTCATCTTTTTTTTTTTTTCAGGGCAATGAGGCTTAAGTGACTTGCCCAGGGTCACACAGCTAATTAAGTATTAAGTGTCTGAGGCTGAATTTGAACTCAGGTCCTCCTAAATCCAAGGCCAGTGCTTTATCCACTGCACCACTTAGCTGCCCCTCATCTCCTTTAAATATTTCTCCCTTGAAATATAGGTAGAAAGTGTAAGAAGAAGCTAGGTGAACCGAGAAGGAACATAAACACTCAAAGGATCACAAGCCAGGCAGTTTATTTTATTTTGTTTGTTTTTGTTTTTTGTTTGTTTTTGTTTTTGTTTGTTTGTTTGTTTTTGAGGGTCAATTTGGATTAAGTGTCTTACACAGCTAGTAAGAGTTTAGTGTCTGAGACCGGATTTGAACTCAGGTCCTCATGAATCCAGGGCCAGTGCTCTATCCACTGCACCACCTAGCTGCCCCTAGGCAGTTTATTAATCACAGACATGCAAACAATTGCTTCTCCAGCCCTTCAGACCCATGCATATATGCATGGGGATGGCAAATCCCTGCTTTGGGATATGTACCCTGATCAAGAGCCCAATGTTCTGGATCTCTGTCCTTATATCTGAATGCTGGGCATATTCATAGGGACTAAATGAAGGATTAGACACTCTTCAAATACGTTAAAGATAAAAAGGTGCAGAGGGAATTGTTGTCCAGTTATTTCAGTTGTGTCCAACTCTTTATGACCCCATATGGGGTTTTCTTTGCAAAGTTGCTGAAGTGGTTTGTCATATCCTTCTCTAAATCAGTTTACAGATGAGAAAATGGAGGAAAACATGATTAACTGACTAGCCCAGTGTCACACAGCTAGTAACTAACTGTCTGAGGACAAATTTGGACTCAAGTCTTCCTGACTTCAGGCCTGCCACTCTATCTACTGTACCACCTAAATTCCCCACAAAGGGTATAGAATAGTATAATATACCTAATATGATATAACTTAATTTAATATAACCTAAGCTAACATAATATGTTATGATATGATATAACATAACATCACAACAAAACTTAAAATGATACAATATAAAGAATGTCCTGAAAAATTCATTCTTTTTTCTAAATGCTCTTCTTTGTATAGAGAACAGGCCTAGGACCATTGATGATGCAGATTTCTACAAATTATAAGAATGTCTTCCTTAGAGTTGTCCAAAAGTGGAAAGAGCTACGTCTAGTGGTAATATATTTCTTTCCACTAGTTCTTCTCAAAAGGAAACTGTATAAGAGTATTTGAAGGATGCTATGGAAATGATTCTTTCTCAACCTCTGTTCACCCTCCCACCTGTGGGATTATATGATTCCCTTCTTAAGATTTTAAGTATCTAAAGTCTAAAGTGGCTAGCATGGTACTTGACAAAGATTAGATGCTTTTGACATATTTGACTAATTGAATAAAATCTACTCTGTGTACTGAAATAAATATTTATTCTAATAAATTGGGAATGATTGCTAAAATTGGTTACAAAATTTGAATGACCCCTTCCATGTTCCCTGGGACAGAATTTGGATCTCAGGCTTGAAGATTTCTGACCAGTTTAAACTGCCATTAAATTTCTACATTTTCTTTTGTTCAAGAGAAAGGAATACAATAGTCATCTAGGGTGACTGCTTGTTTACCAGTGGAAGTAGACCTGCTAATCTGTGGAAAAGCATCTTTGTCATGCAAAGAATAATGTAAAGTGTTCAAAAAGTAACATTCTTGATTAGATAGCACTCTACAGCTCCATATCAGTCCTCAGGGAAAATATTCATCTAATAGGGAAGTGAAAGAACTGAGCTTTAATGTAACTGTGCTAGTTGGTGGGAAGGGGGTACTGGAGAAAATTTGGTGTCCTTAGTCTCAAAAATATATCTTAACTATAAGAACACATAGAAGTTTTGTGTAGAGAGAAACCCCTTAATGTCCACTGAAGAAATATACCTGGGCCTCTCAATTACTTTCAGTTAATAGTATTGTGAATGTGTCTTCTTAACATGGCCCTGAGCAATTTCACTTCATATTTAATAAGTATTGGTTTGAATGAATGAATTGTGAATCTGACTGCATGAAATAATAAACCTCCCAGTTTGGGGCTTTGATAATTTCTTTAGAGACTGTAATTCCCCATTCATTGATTACAGTTATGTGGGAAGAAGGTAGGGTTGTACAGTAAAAAGCAGCACTGGCCTTGGCATCTTGAAATTTAGTCCCAGCACTGCACTAAATTGCTATGTTAATCTGGTCACTCTATTTAAAGTCTCTAGGGATCAATTTCCCCATTGGTAAAATGAGGGGATAATGTCTAGGGTTCCCTAGTTTTAACATGCTACTATTGACATACTATGATTCTGGGGCAAGTCATAACTTCATTTTCTTAATTTCTTAATTTTTATTATTATGATCATGGAAAAAAAGGAGGATTGCATTAAAAACTGAGAACTCATGTTGGAAGTTTTGCCTTGGTGTGTGTGTGTGTGTGTGCATGTGTGTGTGTGTGTGTGTGTGTGTGTGTGTGTGTGTGTGTATCAAATTTGGGTGGCCTGGTAATGTAGTAATAGAGTTCTGGGCCTGGAGTTAGGAAGACTATACTTCATGAGTTCAAATCTGGCCTCAAACACTGGGCAAGTCACTTAATCCTATTTGCCTCGGTTTCCTCATCTGTAAAATGAGCTGGAAAAGGAAATAGCAAACTACTATAGTATCATTGACAAGAATACTTCAAAACATGGTCAAGAAAAATCAAACACAGCTGAAATGACTGAACAAACACCACCACAACAAGATGAAGTTGTTATTATGAAGAGTAATACAAAATGTCCCAGAAAGATCTATAGATCTGATTTCAGAATAACTATATGATATTCCTCAACCCTACCACTTAGTAGGTCTGAACTTGTATATTTCACAATATCTTTCAGGAAAAGTCCAATTGAGGAAACCGTGGTTATTTAATCACAAAGTAAAAGAATTCATGAGTTGGAAGAAACCTCAGCAATCATCTATTGCAACCTGTACATGAAAGAAAATCCTTCCATGGCATTCCCAACTCATGGTTGTAATAGAATCTTCTGGGAGACTTTTGGGAAAGATGGCCAAAGCAGCACATTAACTGTAGTGCATTCCACATGGTCTTAAGTCTGAATTAAAATCCAGGCTCTGTCAAATGCATCTTGGGTGACCTTTGGCAATTCCACTTTTCTGAATCTCTGTTTCCTCTGAGACTACATCATCTTAGAATTCCTTTTATTTATAAATCCTATGCTACTAGTTCATTCATCTGTAAGGTTGGGTGAGGTCTGACTAAGATTTAATGTCTTTCAAGAGACTAATATTTTAAATGAGTACTATATGAAAGGGGGAACTTCGATCTCCCCAAATAATTGGTTATTAATAATAATTTTTCATTTCTGGTACTAAATGACATGAGAAGATCCATCTAATTCCATGTCATCTCTACCATTATTGAAACTTTGTGTTCCTGGTTTAGAGGGTTAGAAGAGCAAAATGTAATCAGCAGAGGACCCTTGCCAAAACTGAATAATAATTTCATAGGTTCTATATACTTTTATTTATTCATTTTTTTTGCTAGGCAATGAGGGTTAAGTGACTTGCCCAAGGTCACACAGCTAGTAAGTGTCAAATGCTGGATTTGAACTCACGTACTCCTGAATCCAGGGCTGGTGCTTTATCTACTACACCACCTAGCTGCCTCCAGTTCTATAGACTTGAAATGACCTATGCCTTATTATCAAGGGAGGCCAATATCCAGAGGCAAACAGAATGTCATAAATCTGAGAAGCAGAAAAGCTCTGTAGTTAGAACGATGAAAAAAGAGCAAAGAGGGGCTTATGAGAAAGATTATGAAAGGGTTCCACTTTCCTCTGCTGGAGAAATATAAACAGAAGAAAAAAAGATCTAAGATAAAGCAATAGGAGAAACAACAGAACCAAAATCTTCCAGGGTATTTCATCAATTTAGCAGGAGCATAGATAAGGTAAATCGATATTCCCGAAAGGAAGTAATTGATCTCACAATCTAAACATTAGACCACACATAAAGAAACAATGAATTTAGGAAGCAAATAGCAGGAAAAGAGTAGAGGTAACACTATTTACAAGAACAAAGATTTGGTAAGATCATAAGAATCACAGGACAGATTGGCCAGATTAAATCAGGGATTTTATCTGTGTGTGTGTGTGTGTGTGTGTGTGTGTGTGTGTGTTTATGTGTTTGTGCATGCATGTGAATGTGTGTGCTGCATCCATATAGAAGTCTGATGATGGCTATGGCTCCCCCTGAGAACTTTTTTCATTCTTTTATTTTTTATTTTAATTTTTAAATTATTTTATTTTAAAAAATATTTTATTATTTTTATTATTTTCTAGGTTCAAATTTTTCTCCATCCCTCTTCACCTCCCCTCTCCCCAAGACAGCAAGCAATTTCATATAGGTTATATATATACAGTCACAGTAAACATATTTCTGCATTACTCATTCTGTGAAAGAAGAATCAGAGCAAAAGGGAAATATCTCAAAATAGAAAAAGACAAAAAATAGAAATAGTATGGTTCAATCTGTATCTAGATTCCATAGTTCACTTTTTCTGGATTTGGAGAGCATTTTCCATCATGAGTCCTTTGGAACTATCTTAGACCATTGTATTGCTGAGAAGAGTCAAGTCTATCACAGTTGATCATCACATAATGCTGTTGATACTGTGAACAATATTTTCCTGGTTCTGCTCATCTCACTCAGCATCAGTTCATGTAAATCCTTCCAGATTTCTCTGAAATCTGCCTGCTTATAGTTTGTTCACAATGATTTTTTAAAACTTTGTGTTCTAAATTTTCTTCCTCCTTTCCTCCTCACCCCTCTCTGTGGAATCATGCAATTCAATATAAGACATAAATGTGTAATTATGTCAAACATCTTTACATTATTCAAGTTGTGAAAGAAAATAGAACAACTTTAGAAAGAGTAACTAACAAATAAAATTATGCTTCAATCTGTATTCAAATACCATCAGTCCTTCCTGTGTTGATGGTTGCATTTTTCATAATTCCTTGTGATAGCATACTGCCCATTATTTCTTCCATAGATACTATTGTTAACTGTATTACCCTCCATCCTATTCCCTCCCCTTTATATTTACTCTATTTTCTATCTTCTTTCACCCTATCCATCCTTGAAAGTGTTTTGATTTTTCCTTCCCCCTCCACCAATCTTCCCTCCCTTCCTTTGCTTCTCCTTGCCTTTACTCTTTCCTCTCCCACTTTGCCTTAGGGCAAAATATATTACTATACCCATTGGAATGTTTCTTATTCTCTCTTTGAGCCAATTCTGATGAAAGTAAGGCTCACTCACTCCCATACTCCTTCCCCATCTTCCCCTCCACTCCATAAGCTTTTTCTTGTTTATTTTATGTGAGCTACTTTAGGCTTTTCTACCTCTCCCTTTCTCTTTCTTCCAATGCCTTCCTCTTACCCCTTAACTTTATTTAAAAGATGTAATCATGAGTCAGCTGGTGACACCGTGGACAAAGCACCAGCCCTGGACCCAGGAGGCTCCAAGCCCAAATCCAGCCCCGGATATAAGGCAACCCACCCTGATTGCCCCACAAAAAACGAGGATAAATGCTTTCCAAATATGATCCCTTCATATTCATTTCACACTTGTGCCCTCTTTCTAAGTATATTCCTTTTAGCTGACCTAATACTGAGAAACTTCTTATGAGTTGCAAGTATTGTCTTCTCATGTAAGAATGTTAATAGTTTAACATTTTGGTATCCCTCATGATTTCTTTTTCCTGTTTGCCTTTTCATGCTTCTCTAGGGTCTTGTATTTGAAAGTCAAATTTTCTATTAAGTTCAGGTCTTTTCATCACCAATGCATAAAAGTCCTATTTTTCATTGAAGTCTCAGTTTTCTCCTGAAAGATTATACTCAGTTTTGCTGGGTATGTGATTTTAGGTTGTAATGCCAGTTCCTTTGCCCGATGGAATATCATATTCTATGCTCTCTGGTCTTTTAATATAGAAGCTGCTAGATTTTGTGTTATCCTTACTATGGCTCCACAGTATTTGAATTCCTTTTTTTCTAGCTGCTTGCAGTATTTTTCTCCTTGACCTGGAATTTGGCTATAATATTCCTGGAAGGTTTCCTTTTGGGATCTCTTTCAGCAGGTCATCAGTGGATTCCTTCAATTTCTATTTTACCTTGGGCTTCTAGAATATCAGAGCAATTTTCCATGACAGTTTGTTGGATGATATGTAAGCTCTTATTTTTATCATGGATTTCAAGTAGTCCAATGATTTTCAAATTATATCTCCTGAATCTGTTTTCCAGGTCAGCTATTTTTTCCAAGGAGATATTTCATATCACCCTCTATTTTTTTCTTCAGTTTGATTTGCTTTACTGTGTCTTGGATTCACATAAATTCACTAGCTTCCATTTGTTCAATCCTAATTCTTAGGAAATTATTTTCTTCAGAGAGCTTTTGTATCTCTTTTTGCAATTGGCTTTTCAAACTTTTGACTTTTTTTCATGACTCTCCTGCATCACTCTCATTTCTCTTTCCATTATTTCCTCTACCTCTCTAAATTTTCCCTCTATCTCACTTACTTTCTCTTCAAAGTACTTCTTGAGTACTTCCATGGCCTGAGACCAATGCATATTTTTTGGAAGCTTTGGATGTAGGAGCTTTAACTTTGTAATTATCTTATTCTGACAGTGTATTCTGGTCTACCTTTCTCCCCCAAAAAGTTTTTGATGGTCTTCTGTTTTCTCTTCTTACTTATCATGACCTCCTATTTCTTGGCTCTTAACTCCTTCTTAAAATGTAGTGCTACTTCCAGGACACACTCTTCTGAGCTACAGCTTGGCTCAGGGTGTGATTGGGCTTGTTCTCAGACTACCTGGCCTGTGAGTAACCACATTCCATATTCTCTTTGACCCAGAAACAGAAGTCTGATTGAAACCTGATTCTCTATGACCTGAACCTTAGACTGCCTGTGCCCCTCCCCCACTGGGTGGCTATACCTCAAATTTGCTTGCTGGTTCAGAATGTGGGTGCCCTGCCCCAGTTCTAGCAAAGATTGGAGCTATTTCCTCCAACCACTGGACCCTCTCAATGGTCCATGAGCCAAACTTCAAGAAGAAGCAGCTGGAGATTCCAAGGCTCTGGAAATGCTGCTTCCTCAAGGATGGTCCTGCTCTGAGTGCTGCACTCCTCTTTCAGCCAGAATAGCAATTGATCCCAGTCACCTAATTAAGCTGTATTTGGCTGGAAAGAATCTCACTCTGTTCTTATGTGGATTATGCTGTTTGAAGAGTTGTTTTATGGCATTATTTTTGGAGGTATATGGACAGTTTGTTGGGAGCTGAGACAGTCACAGTCTTTCCTCTGCCATCTTGGCTCCACCCCTCCTGTTCTTTTAAACACAACTGAAAGATATGATCATTTCTGTTAGGTGATAGTAAAAATAAAAGGTGCATTTTTCCCATCCAAGCTCATAGAAAATCTTGAAATCTATTCATAGACATGGGCTAACAATACCTAATCTAACGCTAATGTACATTTAAATGATAAATTCCATCTATAACATTGTTATATCCAACTTATGCTTAAAGATTCCCATGTTGGAAAACTCCCTCTTGTCCATTACCTTTTAGTATAGCCAGATACTAAATTTCAGGAGGTTATTCTATTTGACAACAGACTTGCTGTTAAAGGCTGGTTTCACTGGGCACCCCCATTCCCTTTTTAAAAAAGTTGTTTTACATGATAGGCATTCATAAGAAGAAACAGTTGTACACTCAAAAGTGCATTGCATGGTTAAGCATACAATTCTGGTTCATTCTCCCCACTACCAATTTGCTTTGTGACCTTTATGTCTTTGATCAAGTCATTTCACTTTGAATTGTCTCATACTTTTTCATTTCCCCACATTCCCTTGCATATAAGAATTCAATAAACATTTGTCAGGAGTTAGAAAGACCTGAGTTTAAATCCAGTCTTGGACATTAGCTGAGTTGCCCTTGGCAAGTCACTGAACCTCTGTTCGCCTCAGTGTCTTCAAATTTGAAATGGGAATAGGAATAGCATGTGTTTCCCAAAGTTGTTGTAAGAATCAAATGAGATATTCATAAAGCACTTAGTACAATGTCTGACACATAGGCATTCAATAAATTCTTGTTTTCTTCCTTCTTCCTTCCCTCTTCTTCTTGTCACCCCTCACCCCTGAATCATCTAGTTTTTATGCTCTTTCTCAAGAAGTTTAAGAGGTGGAGCTCATATCAACAAAAACCAGTTACATTTATTTTATTAGTTCAGTTCTGGCTGTTGCAAAGCATGAAATATCATTGAATCCCCTGAGCTAAACAGGTTACTGGGGTCTATTGCTCTGACTGATGCAATTAGAGATTTCTCTGCCAGACACAGTACATGGCTAGTCATATATTTTTTTCATTCTTTCAGTGGGATACAAGTGGATTTCAATCTTGGAAATGATTTTTAACAGTTTAAATAATTGAATAGCACTTAGCAGGTTCAGGTTATTATTTCTCTGATATACCATGTGTGGATGTAGAGGCAAAATCAAGTGAAATGTAATGAAAGAGTATGAGTGGTCCTTTCCTCTCTAAGAAAGTGCTTTTTTCTTTAAAATCTTTCCAGTTGTGAATACTACATCTTGCTTTTCAGGTCATCAAACCTGCTTTGGTTTATGTTGGATTTATAGTTCTGAAGCGGTTCAGCTGTGGTGTGTTAGTTGTTAGATGTAGTAGCTTTCTAACTATTCTTGAATACTTCTTTAGCTCAGGGAAGTTCTAACCCAGCTTTAATCTGTTTCTAAGGCCTAGCCTTTGGAAACAAGGCTGACTAACAACCTCCTGCTGTACAGTTCCAATGGGAAAAAAGGAATTCTTAAAAGTTGGTTTCCTAATTTTCTGAGAAGCAGACATAAATCCCCTCACCTCATAAAGCATGCTGCTACTCCAAGCCTTGCTTTGTTCATCTTGGAAATGGGGATAATATCATGTAGTTGTCTGTTTCAGTGGTGTCCATATCTATTTTCAACTAGGAGCCTCTAAATATTAAACAGCAATCCCTGTGGGATAAATTTTGTTTTAGAAAAGCCCCATGTTAAATTTTTCTCTGTTGTACTGTAATTATTTTGTTAAATAGTTCTCTTTTTTATTTAGAATGTTCCCTAAGTTATATGTAAACTTTTTTTCACATTGATTTTTTTTAAAACTGTGTTCTAAATTTTCTCCCTCCCTCTCTCCTCAACCCTCCCTAAGAAATCAAGCAATTCAATATGTCATACATGTGTAGTCATGCAAAACATCTTCACATTAGTTAGGTTTTGAAAATAACTACATTCTGAAAATAACTTTCTAAATAACTTTAGTAAGTGGAACTAAGAAATAAAATTATACTTCAGTCTGTATTCAGATACCATCAGTTCTTTGTTGATGGTTTGCATTTTTTATACATCCTTCTAATATCATCCTGCTCATCATTTCTTTCACAGTTACTATTGCTAACTGTATTACCCTCCATCCTATTCCCTCTTCTTGATATTTATTCTATTTTCTATCTTCTTTCACCCTATCCATCCTTGAAAGTGTTTTGATTTTTACTACCCCTTCCCCAAATCTGCCCTGCCTTCCTCTGCCTCTCCCTGCCTTTTCCCTTCCCCTCAACTGTCCTTCAGGGAAAAATATATTACTATACCCAATTGAATATGTATGTTATTCCTTCTTTGAGCCAATTCTTATGAGAGTAAGGCTCATTCACTCCCCTGCTCGCTCCCCATCTTCCCCTCTACTCCATTAGCTTTTACTTGTTTCTTTTATGTGAGAAACTTTAGGCTCTTCTACCTCTCCCTTTCTCTTTCTTCCAGTGCCTTCCTCTTACCCCTTAACTTTATTTTAAAGATGTAAGCATGAGTCAGCCAGTGACACAGTGGACAAAGCACCAGCCCTGGACCCAGGAGGCCCCAAACCCAAATCTGACCCCAGACATAAGCCATCCCATCCTACCTGCCCCACAAAAAACAAGGGTAAGCAAAAAATAAATGCTGTACAGATATCATCCTTTCATAGTCACTTCACACCTGTGCCCTCTAAGTATATTCCTTTCAGCTGACCTAATACTGAGAAAATTCTTATGAATTAGAAGTATTATCTTCCTATATAGGAATGTAAACAGTTTAAACTTTTAGTATCCCTCATGATTTCTTTTTCCCATTTGCCTTGTCATGCTTCTCTAGGGTCTTTTATTTGAAAGTCAGATTTTCTGTTCAGTTCTTCTCCTTTCATCATGAATGCCTGAAAATCCTTTTTTTCATTGAAGTCCCATTTTTCCCCTGAAAGATTATATGCAGTTTTTCTGGGTAAGTGATTTTAGGTTGTAATGCCAGTTCCTTTGCCCGCTGGAATATCATATTCTATGCCCTCTGGTCTTTTAGTGTAGAAGCTGCTAGATCTTTTGTTATTCTGAATGTGGCTCCACAGTATTTGAATTACTTTTTTTTCTAGCTGCTTGCAATATTTTCTCCTTAATCGGGGATCTCTCAAGTTTGGCTATAATATTCCTGGAAGTTTTCCTTTGGGGATATTTTCAGGAGATGATCAGTGGATTCTTTCAATTATTATTTTGCCTTGGGCTTCTTGAATATCATGGCAATTTTCCATGACAGTTTGTTGGAAGATGATGTCTAAGCTCTCATTTTGATCATGGTTTTTGGGTAGTCTAATAATTTTCAAATTATCCCTCCTGAATCTATTTTCCAGGTCAGCTCTTTTTCCAAAGAGATAGGTCATATTGCCCTCTATTGTTTTTATTCATTTGGATTTACTTTGATTTATTATATAGTCAGTAGCTTCTATTTGCTATAACCTAATTCTTAAGCAATGCTTTTCTTCAGAGAAGTTTATGTACCTCCTTTTCCAATTGACCAATTTGGCTTTTCAAATTTTTGACTTTTTTTTCATTACCCTCCTGCATCACATTCATTTCTCTTTCCATTGTCACTTCTACTTCTCTAAATCTTCTCTCTACCTCTTTTACTTTCTCTTCAACATCCTTTTTAAGAGCTTCCATGGCCTGAGACCAATTCATCTTTTTCTTGGAAGCTTTGGATGTAAGAACTTTGACTCTGTTGTTATCTTCTTATGAGGATGTATTCTATTTCTTTGCTTTTAACCCCTTCTTGATGTGTAGCACTGCTTCCAAGACACTGACCCAAGCTAGTGGGTCCCAAGGTTTACAATTTGGCATGTTTTTAGCCTGCCTGGCCTGTAAGTAACCATGGCATGCTTTCTCTTTAACCTGGAAGCAGAAGTCTGGTTGAAATCTGATTTTCTATGTTTGGAAGCTTGGTTGTGCCTGGATCAGAATATCAGCACTCCCTCTTAGCTCCAGCAGAGACAAAAATTATTTCCCACTAACCAACTGCTGAATGTCCTAACCAGTCTGTGAGTTGAGTTTCAGAAGTAGCTGCTGAAGATTCCAAGGCTCTGGAGGTGTAGCCTGGTTAGGATTGGATCCATGCCGTATGCTTTCACCACAAACAGGAGGTGATTCCAGTCACCTAATTAAGCCATCTTTGGCTGGAAAATAGTCTTACTCTGTTCTTTCATGGTTTATGCTGTTCCAGGAATTGTCTTATGTCATTCTTTTTGTAATATTTGGACAGGTTTGTTGGGAGCGTGGGAGAGTCATAGCCTTTCCTCCACTATCTTGGCTCCCTTGTTAAAAATTTCTCAACAACATTTTGTGATGTTTAAAATCTAATGTGGATCCTTACCTGCTCCCTCCCCTGCTCTCGGGGAGAAACTGGGTAAGATTTACAGATAAATTCATTAAGAGTTTAGGCTTTTAAGTATTTATTAAAGAGTAAAGACAACACATGGGATCCTGTAATGCCAGAACAGTCTATCTACTTTTCTCTCCTTTTTCTCTGTCACCAAACTGAAGTCCCAGATGAAAAAAAGGGCAATCCAGGGAGCCAGCCTCCCCTTCCTATTTCCTCTCTTCTTCTACAAAAGGGGAGGACCTTCAAGTTAATTGTTTGAGGGTGGTCTCCTGTTGATGTCGTAGTCCACAGCCTCTGAGAACAACACCCCACTCAGCGCCATCCAGATGTGGTCTCAATTTAATCATCCTTAAATAGGTTCTCAGTCAGTCTGTCACTCTTACCCAATTCAATCAATTCCAAATCAGTCTTCAGGTGGGGGCCACTGGGGTCTGCCAAATCCCATTATTTTATCATAGTCTCAATCTGGTTGGACTACACATGGAAGGGTAAGGGCCTATCAGTCAGTGGACCACATGTTTGATACCTCTCTTCTCTACTTCCTACTCAGTCAAATAGAAATGATTTTCCTCCTTTTAATTTTCAATGCACAATGTTTACATCTTATATGTACTTTTATTCTACTTTGTATTAGATATATGCAAGAGGCAGTCTATTAAAATCTAAATAGAACAACCTTCAGAATCAGAAAAACCTGATTTTGAATCTTGCCTATGACATATATAGATTGTGTCACCTTGGGAAAGTCACTTAACTACTCAGGGCCTTAGGCAATTCTTTCAGTTTATAATTGGCTGAGCAAACACATATCTACATTACTAGAAGGGCATTGATCCCCAGTCATTCCAAATACCAATGAAGTTATGTCAAGCCCAAAAAAGAAATTATTGAGTTATTTATTTAGAAGTGTATTTAGATGTTACCTATAATCAAAACATAATCTAAAGAATGTGTTAAAAGCAATTTATTCCAATACAATATCCATTAACTGAATATTTAGAACCATGAAAACTTCTACAATATCAATCACAATGCGACAAAGTCAGAGACAGAGGAAGAAGCAGACAGAAAGAGACAGAGACAGAGATAGACACACATTTAGGGAGAGCCAGACAAAAGGATACATGTTCTTAGAGTACATGGGAAATTAAAATAAAATAGAAATAACAACAATAATAAATTTTTTTATATCTTTAAATCTTGCAAAGTGATTTAAAAACACTGATTCATTTTATTCTCATAACATCCTTAGTAGTTATATTGTACTGGTATCCATACTTTTCAGAAGATAAGGAAATTGACCTGACCAAAGTTATGTGACCTGCCTAGGACCACACAATTAGTAAGTGTCTGAGGATGAATTTAAACTCAGGTCATCTTAGCCTTAGATCCTGGGCTCTATTAATGTAAGAGTGAGAAATTAACAATAGGTCCATTGCACTAAATTTATTGTATGTAACTAAGAGTGGTTCAGCTCCAGTTGAAGCCTAAGAAACACATAATATAGAAAAATGGAATAAAAATGTCCAGTCTTAGTCTTATGGATTTATTTATTTATTTACTTATTGCAGAGCAATGAGGGTTAAGTGACTTGCCCAGGGTCACACAGTTAGTACATAGCAAGTGTCTGAGCCTGGATTTGAACTCAGGTCCTCCTGAATCCAGGGCTGGTTCCTTATCCACTGTGCCACATAGCTCCCCCTGGATTTATTAATAGAAAAGGAAATGTTTTTCATACAAATTTATATCAAGTCATCCCCATGAGAAATTACAGAAGAGTAATTCCTAAAACTTGGACACTTATTGGCCATTGAAAAGCATACAAATGAATGGTTACAAAAAAAGTCTAGCATAATTCCTCAGGTTGCAAAAATTTAGTAATGAACAGCTAGCAGGATATGACATGATAGTAAGAAGCTTACTATGTTTTACAAACTAATAGATGCTAAAGTACCATACCACAAATAGAAACATCAAAATATCCTTAAGAATGTAATAAAATGTATTTGAACTGGAGCATTATCATGGACAAAACAATTGTCCATAATCAACCAGATGTAAAAATGATCCATAAAGGCATGAAAAATATTAATTAAAATGTGCTATTCCTAACACTCCAATTATTCAATTTATGTGAAACTAAGAAAAACACAATTAAAATGTAGAGACCTAGCAGAAGAAATCGATACCAGGTGGAAGGCTCTCTGGAAAACTTGAAGTGCTATATAAATTTAAATTCTTATCATTATCTCATTTTTCTACTCATGTTCAATGGAAATAATCCTGAGCACAGTCACTCACTATTCTGCTATTATTCTTTTAAACTTAATGTTCTGGAGATTATTCCATAGGGGGATAAAATAACTATCTTTATTAATTGAATAAAAGGAATGACATTTAAAATTATCTTCTGGAGACTTACGATGGGATAAGGAACATTTGACCCTCATTATCCTTTTCACTTCAGGAGTTTTATCTAAGACTCTATGAACTACAAAATGGATGCCTTGTCCAGTACTGAAGAGCACTCTAGAAAATGCATAAAGTACACATAGTTTTCTCACAGAAGAACATTAGTAACTCACTATTTCCCTGGTTACTTTTACTGTACACATGGTTATAACATCCTTTGTAATATGGTTTACCAGTCCACAAGAGTAGGTGAGATCATTTTGAAGTGTGGAGAGAAGTCTACTGGAAATAGACACACTGACAGTAAAAAGAAATCACAATTAACACCAATGACACAAAAATTCCTATGAAAAAAGAGCTGAAAAAAACATCTTCCTTTATTCTAAGTTTTTAATCAGGACACTTAATTTGATGCTACACGGTATTTGAAGACTAGACAGTTATATGCCTTGTATTTAGTACAGTACCTGGCCACAGAGTAGGGACTATTATTTACCCCAAATAAAGGATGTCAGAAATGAGACATGAATTTTCCTACCTGCTATTAATTTCTCATTTTTGACAGGGGAGTTAGTTTATATAGCAAATGAAAGAAGAGTTTCAGACATCTTTAATCATAAAGAAAATATTTTATGAGCAGGAAAATGACTAAATTTTCTCCTCTCTGGAAAAAGGAAAGAAATTTAAAGTCAAGCAAGTGCCAACCTGCCTATATTAGAAGGAATTAGCACATCAACAGATTGTGTTGACACTTGCAAAGTTATTAACTGTACTTTTGATTATGCTTTTGTTCCCAAGGTGAATTATTGTTGCTTTATAAGATGTGCTTTTTTGTATCAGACAAATGTAGAATGAGTCACAATTTACCAATGACTGGTCATATTTTGATGGATTTTTAATTACACAGACCTGCTTATATGTGCTTCCAAGCATCCATCATTCATTTTATTCATCCCTGAGTTTAGGGTCCAAGAAGCAGTATGGTAGAATCAACATGGTATGTGTAATACCTGTATTCTAATCCTGGCTTCAGCACTTATTGGCTGTGTATTCATGAGTAAGTCATATCCTCTCTTAGTAGTTAGGTGGCACAATAGATTGAATGGTGGACATGGAATCAGGAAGGCCCAAGATTACAACTGACCATGGATATTTGCTAGCTCTTTGAGTAAATCTCTTAACTCCTCTCTGCCTCAGTTTTCTCAACTATAAAATGGGGATGACAATAGTACCTACCTCCCAATATTACTGTCCAAATCAAATAAGATAATATTTGTAAAGAATTTAGTACAGTGCTTGGCACATAGTATGCATTTAATAAATGCTTGTTCTCTTCCCCATTACCTTTCCTTTTCCATATATTCAGAATGGGAATGATACCATCATTAATTCTTCCTTGACACATTCATTGAGTGACTCAAAAAAGACAATGTATATAAAGCATTTTTGCAAATGTTACAGGTCTATATAAATCTCAATTTCAATATTATTGTTGAGGGATTTCTCTCATCTATGTATTTGTCCAACACAAAAGATCAGCTGAATGTAAGTCATAGACTTGGTAATCTAGGTGCAAATATCATTGGTCATCACACATTGATTTTTTAAAAGTTTGTGTTACAAATTCTCTTCTTCCCTTCCTCCCCACCCCTCCCTAAGAAATAAAGCAATTCAATATAAGTTATACATGTGCAGTCACATAAAACATCTACCTTAGTCAGGTAGGTCCCCCCTCCCCAAGAGCAATGAGGTTTAAGTGACTTGCCCAGGGTCATGCAGCTAGTAAGTGTCAAGTTTCTGAGGCTGATTGTGAACTCAGGTCCTCCTAAATCCAGGTTTGGTGCTTTATCCAGTGCACCACTTAGCTCCCTCCTATCATTGGTCATCTACCAATTCTTTTATCAAAAGCATTTTCCCTTCTTCCTTTTTCCTCATTGTTCTCTGTTATTTGTAATGTGTAAGTATTAGATAGTTATAAATATCATTGCATGTGTGTATATAGTAGTAGTAGGCCTCCACCAGTTGCAGACTCCTATGAATCAGTGCCTTGAAGAGCCACAGGCCACAGTGTGGCTGTGCAGTCTGATATGGGAGCCACAGCTCCTGAGTGACTTATAACCAGTAACTGCTGCATCCCGTGTTGTTTCTACCCTATGAGGAGTAGCTGGAGTGTCCTCTCCAGGGCGCTGGCCTGAGCGAATCAATATGGAAAACAAGCTGTTGCCCATGCAACAGGTTTTCCCTCTCCACGACATTTGTGGATCCAAAGGAGAGGCAGAGCCAATACAGTTTGGTACCAGTGCCACCGCAGGAGTTGCCAGGGGGATGTGATGCCCAACATCTAACTGCCTAAGGGACTCTGACTCCTGATTTTTTCCTCTGGTTAACTCCCAAAGCCTTTCCCATATATGGGTATAGCCACAAGGCAGTGGAGGTTTAAAATCAGGGTTTCCTTCCCCTAGGCGGGTTGCCTGCCAAGGCTAACAGCCCCACCTGCCCGAAGTGACTGGTTTTCAGGCACCAGTGACTCGCCTTCGCCCCTTCTCCTGATAGTGGAAACAGTTCTGCCACGAGAAGGACAGGAATTGGGCTTTGGTTATCAGAGGCTATTTGAGATGAATGCTACTGGAGCATTTTATAGAGAGTGGGAGCTTATCCCCACTCCCACCCTGGCACGACAAACCTTTGGAACACCGGTTCCAAAGGTGTGTGTGTGTGTGTGTGTGTATGTATATATATATATATATATATATATATATATGTGCATACATACATATGTGTATCTGTGCATGCACTCAAAAATCTTATGTAAGATTTATTTGAGACTTTCCTAGCCAGTATATATTTTCTATGGAGTGAAACTGTCATTCACAAACTGACATAGAAAACTACTGCTCTCCCCATCAAGGGCCTTGGCAAGCCAGTGAGCAGCCTCATTATTGGATTTTCAAACCTCTCTCCATAAACTTGGGCAGTAATAAGAAATAGTGACTCATTTAATTTTCAAAGTAATCTTAGGAAAAGGACCCCTTTGAGGATAGGCATCCTTCTGCTTCTGTGTTAGTGAGAGCAGTTTGTCAGTCAGTCAGTCAATAATGATTTATTATGTGCCTACTATGTGCCAGGTATTATACCATGAGCTTTAATTTTATTAGCAACTGCTTTGAATGAAAATTCTATTTAAGAACAGTAGAGAGAAAGAGATCTCATGCACAGATTTCAAACTGGAAAGAACTTCAGCTCTCATCTAGTCCAATCTCTGTAGAGTGGAGAAAAGTAGAATCTAGGGATATTTAAATTTCTTATACAGGATCATACAGTTAGTTTGTGGAAAGACAGGGCTGACATTCCGGGTTCTCTTGTTCCAAATCTAGAATTCTTCCCCTTGTATCATGATGCTAATCCCTTCTTCTTTTCTAGATAATACTCTTTGAATTACTTTAATCCTTCAGATATTTGGACAGAATGATCATATCCTTCTCTTCAGGCTAAATGTTTCCAGTTATTTCAGAAAAGAGGGTATGGTTTTTAATGTCCTCACAGTTCTGGTTGCTCTCATCTGGACATACATCACCTTCTCAATTCCCACCCTCCTAAAATATGGTCTGACCAAAACAGGTGACTTCCTCCACTAAAGTCCTACTCTTATGACAATACTTTATCATGAAAAGGACAAGATCCTGGGTTCTCAAAGACAATAGACAGTGAAATGTAGGTTTTGGTAATGTTTGAAAAGCTTTAAAGGTTTATAATGAAACCATGTGTCAGCCATGTGACCACTAACCTACTTAAATGTAGAGAAGCTCAATGACAGAATGTGGTGGCATCATCATAATCATCAACTTATTGATTTAGAGCTGGAATGGACCTTTATAGTGCTGTTTCTTCAGTTGTTTCAGTCATGTCCAACTCTTTGTGACTCTATTTGTGGTTTTCTTGGCAAAGACAATGGAGTATTTTTTTCATTTCCTTCTCCATCTCATTTTTACAGATGAAGAGACTGAGGCAAAGAGGGTTACACAGCTAGTAAGTGTCTGCCAGAAATGACCTCACAAACAATGAGTTTGACTCCAGGACCAGCACACTATGCACTGTGCAACCTAGCTGCCGTAAAGTATTGGACTTATAATTGGAACAAATGCAACTAAACAAAAGCTAAGTTTAGATCTTACCTCAGATACTTGCTTTGTAATTAATTTTAGCTCTGTCTCCCCATCATTCAGTCAATACCCATTTAAGTATTTTCTATGTATCAAACAGTGTGATGAGTACTGAGGATACAAAGAAAAAACAAAGAAAACCCTTGATCTCAAGAAGTTTATAATCTAACCTGTAAAATGGAAATATTATAACCTACTCTACAGAATTGTGGTGAGGAGAGACTGAAATGATTTTAAAGCACTGTGAAAACCTTAAAGTGCTAAATAAATGCTAGTTTTGAAGAGGAGGAGGAGAAGGAGGAAGGAGGAAGGATGGGGATGATGGGGATGATGACAAGGACAGGAAATTGCTGAGTGCGGTTGAAAAGTTAAAATAATGAAATCTTTTGTGTAGCTGGTTTTGCAGTGGATACAGCAGTGGCCCTGAAGTCAGGAGGACCTGAGTCCCAGAAACTTACTAGCTGTGTCACTCTGAGAAAGTCATTTAACCTTAATTCGCTCAAAAAACAACAAAAAAACCAATTCTTTTAATTTTTTAAAGTTTGGGGCACACTTACACATGTTTTTGGACAAATACAAAGAAGTCACTGGAAAGAGAAATTTTGCAGAGGGTGGCATTAATGAGAAGGGATGACTGTTGGAACTAATTCTGAGGGAGGAAGAGAGAAGAGGATTAGAGGTAGAAGAATTAGTATTATTGAGTGGTAGGGTTAACATCATTTGTTCCTGGGAAGGAAAAGAAGTGAGTGGGTGTTGATGCTAAAAAAGGGTCTGCAATGGAGTGGGGAGGGAATGATGGAACTAACCCCAGATGGACTTAAATTTCACTGTGAAGTAGGAAATTATAGATCATCTACTCCAAATATACTCAGTGGCATAAGTTTGGAATGTGAATGGGGTTGGGGGGCATAGCTAAAAGAAAGAAAAAATAGTTTGAAACATATGTTGTATATAATGAGATTAGGAATCAGGGATGCTAGCATGAAATGACTATCAAACAGTGATGAGGGCCCAGATGATGTTATATAATTTAAATTTGGAGTGAGTTATAGCTATTCAGGTTTGTGATCTTGTATAGCAAGGCTGACTACTTTTTTCCCTCATCCTCTTAATATTCTTCCTTGGTTTTTCTGTGAGTCAAATCTTCTATGATGCTTTCGACATTAATTATAAACAGCTAGGCTATTTTCTTTCCTTGTCTTTTGGGTCTTCATTTTACCATGAAGTCCACTCAAACTAACGGATGTGTGTGAAGAAAAGTCAGTCAATAAACATTTATCAAGCACTTACTATACATCAGTCACCATGCTAAGCTCTGGGAAGAAATGTACTATACAGCTGCTGCTCTTGAGGAACTCACCCTTTCTTTTTTGGCTGGTAATTAGCTTCTTAAGGCCCTGCACTCCTCTCTTTCCCTCCTTTCATAAAGTGTCTGTGTCTTGTATCTTATTCTTCTATATGCTGCTTTTTTGCTAGGGGACAATGAAGAGGTACTGATTGCAGGATTTTAAGAATCTACTATTTCATTGATGGGGCAAATACTTCTCTAATTTTAAGAGATAGTAGAGTTAAAAAAAATTTCCACAAGAACCAATCTGGTGGCAAACCTCTTCAAAATAGGCTAGAATTACTCTCATGCAATATGTTACAGGACCTATACACTGACCCTTTCCATCTTGGTGAGACCTAAAAGACCTCATATTTTTGTGACATAGGCTTTGACAAACTAACATCACCCTTGTACCATGAGGAGGCATCACATTAGGACTTTCATGGATATGGGATAAATAACATTTTATGAAGTAGCTAGATAATCGTTTACCTTTCTCATGTAATATAATCCCTGATGTCGGATGAAATTCCTATAGGCAGCCAGCAAGAAGTGAGTCTAATGATGTTAATTTTAATTTGTGTCAGTCAAGGAGGGGAAAACATTAGGACTCCTTTGAGTGACAATAGGAAGGTCACTTCCTATTCCTTTAAAAACCATATCAGTGAAATATCATTTGCTTTTGATCATTGGTTTTATTCTTCATCCAGTAACATTTCATTTTTGGTCAATGGAATAATCTTTGGGTTCATAATGTTTTTCAGAAGTATTGGTCACAAATGCTTACTAGTTTTATTTGTTAATTTCATCTCCTTAAATTCTACATTTTTTCTGAGTTAAAAATAATGCCTTGGGGGCAGCTAGGTGGTGCAGTGGATAGAGCCCTGGCCCTGGAGTCAGGAGTACCTGAGTTCAAATCCGGCCTCAGACACTTAATACTTACTAGCTGTGTGACCCTGGGCAAGTCACTTAACCCTAATTGCCTTACTTAAAAAACATGCCTTGATATCTAGCTTTGTTTCTTGGGTGTCTATATTTTTTTTTCTCTACACACATTCACCAATAGAGATTATTGACTGAGGATTTCATCTGATATAATTCTAATAGTTAAGTTGACTTCCCCTGCAACATTTCAGCATAGTTTTTAGTCTTCCAAATTATGTTTTAAAATATTATGGGTTAAGTATGTTATATACTTTTCCTACTTTTCTTTATGGAAATAGTAATTTTACTTGGATCTCTGTTACATTCAGATTTTTTAAAGGAACCTGTTTAAAGGAAATAGTTAATTTCCCAAATTCCCTCCCCCACCTCCCAGTTAGTCAATATACATTAAGACATTATCTTCCATTCACTGGGCTAAGCACTAGGGATACAAAGAAAGACAAAAGACCTCTATTCAAGAACTCACAGTCTGATGGGAAAAGATAAAATGTAAAGAGCTATACACAAACAAGTTATAAGTAGAATAAATTGGAGATAATTCACAAATAAGGGACTAGAGGTAAGGGGGAATCAGTATAGGCTTTTGCTAGATAGTAGGATTTCATCTGGAACTTAAAGGAAGCCAAGGAATCCAGAACAAGAAGAGACAGAGATGGAGAAAGAGAGACGGAGACAGAGACAAAGAGACAGAGAGACAAAGACAGGAAAAGACAGATACAGAAAGAGGCAGAGAGACAGAGAGATGGAGAGACAGAGAGAGAGAAGAGAGAGGAGAGAGACAGAGACAAAGAGAATAAGACTGAGACAGTGACAGACACAGACACAGAGATAGAGAGACACAGAGAGACAGAGATAGAAAGAGACAGATACAGATAGATTCCCGGTTATGAAGGTTGCCCAGTGAAAATAGCCATGGTCAGGAGATAGAGTGTTTTGTTTAAGGAACTTTGAGAGGTCAATATCAATGTATCAGAGAGAAAGTGGTAGCAGTACGTTATATGATGACTGTAAAAGTTGAAGGGAAGGAAAATATGATGAAGAGCTATCAGGGTCAGAAGATTTTTATCTTCAGTACAGATGGCAACAAGGAGTCTGTGGAGTTTACTGAGTAGGGGGATGACATGTTAACTCTGAGCTTTAGGAAGATCAATTTTGAAAACTGAATAAAGTTTGGAATGGAATTGGGAGAAGGATTTATTTTATCCTTTTTCCAAAACTAAAAGAAATGTAGAATTATTTATTTAAGGAGGCTGGCTATTTAAGTGGCAGCACTGGGATAGAGAAAGTCAAGTTATCTGGAAAATTTCCTCAGATCTACAGTATACTGAGTTTGAATACATTAATCTTTAGACTGGTCCTGAAGAAAGGGTATTGGAGAGAGCATCCAAAGGCCTCAGTTCAAATTCTTCCACTGCCACTTACTATATGACCTTTGAGAAGGGCATTCACCCTTGTGGACCTCAGTTTCTTTATCTCTAAGATGAAAGTTGGACTAAAGAATCTTTTTCAATTCAGATATTGTATGATTTTCCTGATAAATGAATGGACCTAGCCTAGTAGCAGAGAATTACAATGTATCCTTAGGGGCACTAAAGGTGATATTTGTGTTAGAAAACAACAACATTTTTTAAAAATATTCTATTTTTTCAGTTGTTAACATTTTGTTCCCTTTAACTTTCCTTATTTCAGTATTACATTTATTTTGGAAGTTGGGGTTTCCAGAGAAGGTTTTATAGCAATAATGTGCCATTGAGTGAATTTTAAAAGCTACTGGGAAATATGAAGGACGCACTTTAAATCTAGAATGATCAAAATGATGACCATATTCTGAAAATTGTATTACTGTAATTTATTTGACCAACCTTGATCGCTGCTCAGTTGCTCATATATGGATTCATCGTCATGCTACTTCAAACCATTCATTAAAAATATAAGATATATAATATAATTTAGTCCAATTTAATGAATCCTGATCTACCACAGGGAATAAATCTTCTTTATTAATATGCTGACTTCTTCCAATTTCTTCATCATACCTGTATTGTCCAGAGGCCAAATCTAAGAGTAGTAAAAAGAGGAGAATGTAATAATATATATAGAGAGAGATAATTTGTATAGCTGGCTCCTTGTTGGCATACACATGCACACAGAGAAGAGATGTAGGCTCATAGAACTATAGTTTGAGAGATGGGAGAGAAGTCACTAGTCCAACCCTGTAGGAGATCAACTGAGAAAACTGAGTCCCAGAGAGGTAAATGTAAATTCATCACGAACAAGGACTGCATCATTTTCATCACTGTTTCCCCAGTTTCTTAAAGAATGTTTCATGCATAGATAAGTTTCTGTTTTGTTGTTTATTCATTTTCAGGTGAGCTTGACTCTCCATGACCCCATTTGAGGTGTTGTTGGCAAAGATGCTAGAACTATTTGCCATTTCCTTTTTCCAACTCATTTTACAAATGAGGAAACTGAGGTAAACAGGGTTAAGTGACTTGCCCAGGGTCACACAGCTAGTAAGATTCTAAGGCTGGAGTCAAACTCAGGTCTTCCTGACTCAGGCCTGGCACTCTATCCACTGAGTCATATAGGTGCCAGCATAGTTAAGTAGAAGATGCATAATAAATGCTTGTTGATTGACTGATTTTCCAAGCTCTCATAGGTCAGTATGGGACACAGCCAGTAATCAAATCCTAGCTATAATCCTACAAACCAGTGTTCTTTTACTATATAAGAATAGCATATACATATATATACACACATATATATACATATATATACATATATATGTTTATGTGTGTGTGTACATAATATATATGTATATGTGTACATAATATAATATATATATATATATCTTTAGAATTTTTTTCCAAATTACATGTAAAAAGTTTTGACATCATTTTTTAAAAACGTTGTGTTCCAACTTCTCTTACTCCCTCCCCATCCCCCACCCCCAAGAACTCAAGGAATTCAATATAAATTATAAATGAGTAGTCATGAAAAACATCTCCACATTAGCCAGGTTGTGAAAGAAAACAAACAAAAATAAAACTTCAGATTAAGGAACTATCAAAAAAATATGCTTCAAGATGGTTTTAGATACCATTAGTTCTTTCATTGTAGATGGATTGCAATTTTCATGAGTCCTTTGAGGCTCTATTTGATCATTGCCTTGCTGAAAATAACCATGTCCTTCCCAGCAGATCATCTTACACTTTGGCTGTTATTTTGTATACAATACATTTCATTCTGCTTCAGTTCATGTTAGGCTTTACAGGTTTTTCTGATAACATCCTATTCATCATAACTTTTCTACAGTACCTTAAACCTGACAAAGAATTTTCTTCACAATAGCCCAACACAGTAATTACCATACGTTTTGCCATTATAATCAATCATCTTAACTGTTTCCCTCCATCCTATTCCCTTCCCATTATATTTACTCTATTTTCTATGTTCTTTGATCTGATTTCTCCTCAGAAGTGTTTTGCTTCTGATTTCCTCCTCCCCCAAGCTGCCCTCCCTGCTCTCACCCTTCCCTCCTTATCCCCTAGCCCTCCTACTTTCCTGTAGGGTTAGATGCATTACTCCACCCAATTGGGTGTGTATGTATTCCCTCCTTGAGCTAACTCTGATGAGATTAAGTGCTTTGAGCTAATTCTTATGTGTATAAGGCTCCTTTACTTCCCCACATCTCCCCCATCTCTCTCCCCACTCCATATGCCTTTTCCTGTTTCTTTCATGTGAGATTTTGCCTCATTCTGCCACTCCCCTCCCTGCTCCCCCAGTGTGTTCCTCTCCCTCCTCAATTTTACCCCAAAGATGTCATCATGGGGCAGCTAGGTGACATAGTGGACAAAGCACCCTTCCTGGACCCAGGAGGAACCAAGCACAAATTTGGCCTTGGACCCAAGACACTCATTAACTCTGACTGCACCCCCCTCCCCAACCACCAAAAAAAGAGAAACAAAAAAATAAATGCTTCATGGGTATCATTCCTTCATAATAAATTCCCACCTGTGCCCTCTATCTAAATTTATTCCTACCATCTGCCTTAATACTCAGAAGGATCTTATGATTTAGATATATCATCTTACCATGTAGGAATGTAAACAGTTTAAACTTATAACATCTCTCATGATTTATTTTTTCTGTTTATCGTTTTATGTTTCTCCAGGGTCTTGCTTTTGAAAGTCAAATTTTCTTTACAGTTCAGTTCTTTTCATCACAAATACCTGAAAGTCCACTTTATCATTGAAGTCCTATTTTTTCCCCTGAAAATTATATTCTGTTTTACTGGGTAGTTGATTTTTGGCTGTAAACCCAATTCCTTTGCTCTCTAGAAGATCATTTTCTATGCCCGCTGATCCTTTAATGTAGAAGCTGCTAGATCCTGTGCTGTCCTTACTGTGGCTCCACAGTATTTGAATTGCTTCTTTCTGGCTGCTTGCAATATTTTCTCCTTGAGCTGGGAGCTCTGGAATTTGGCTATAATATTCTTGGAAGTTTTCTTTTTGGAATTTCTTTCAGGAGGTGATTGGTAGATTCTTTCAATTTCTATTTTACCTTCTTCTTCCGGAATATCAGGACAATTTTCCCTGACAGTTTCTTGGAAGATGATGTCTAAGCTCTTTCCTTGATGATGGTTTTTAGGTAGTCCAGTAATTTTTATATTATCTCTCCCGAATCTGTTTTCCAGGTCAGCTGTTTTTCCAAGAAGATATTTCACTTTGCCCTCTACTTTTTTATTCATTTGGATTTGCTTTATTGTGTCTTGGTTTCTCCTAAAGTCACTAGTTTCCATTTGTCCAATCCTAACTCTTAGGCAATTATTTTCATCAGAGAGCTTTTCCATTTGGCTTTGCAACCCTTTGTTTTTTTTCTCATGTCTTTCCTGCATCACCCTCATTGCTCTTTCCATTTTTTCCTCTATATTTCTGCCCTTATCTTCAAAGTCCTTTTTAAGTGACTCTGTGGCCTGAGATCAATTCGTATTTTTCTTGGAAGCTTTAGATGTAGGGGCCCTAATGTTGCTGTCCTCTTCTGAGGGTGCACCTCAGTCTTCCTTGTCATTAAAGAAGATTTCTAAGGTCCACAATTTTCTCTGCCTGTTCATCCTGCCTGTCTTTCAGTTGACTTTTAACTCCTTCTTACTATAGGGTCCTGCTTCCAGGATATACTATCCCAAGCTTCAGGTGTTGATTTAATGAGAGGCAGTCTCTTCACTTGCCTGGCCCTTTCTCTGGTCTGTAGTTAACCCCAGGCCAACTTGGCAATCAATCAGGCAGCAATGTGTGTTGTGGTTGCTAGCTCCAGTGAGCCTGCAATCCTCCCCTACCTGGGCCACCACTGCTCAAGGATTCTTCCTGGTTCCCTGCAGGTTTAGGACATCCAAATTCCTCCTTAGCTCCTGCATACACCTCCTGGACTCCCCCCCCACCCCCCAGCCAGCCATTCAGCTCTCCCAGCAGACTGTAAGCTTACTTGCAGTAGATGCTCGAACTGCAACTGATTTGGAGGCTTGGGGGTAAGTTTCCCTGGTTCAGCCTGCCTGGGCCTGTCTTGGACCAAATGCAGGGCTGGACTCCACTCCCAGCCTGGCTCCCCCTTCTGCCAAACTTCCAAGATGTCTTTGGCTACAAAATAATCTCAGCTGTCTTTTTATGGGTTCTGCTGCTCAAGGAATTATTTTCTGGCTGTGTTTGGAGTTGTTTTTTTTTTTTTTTTTTAATAATTGTGTCAGGAAGTCTGAAGGGTTATTGCCTTTCCTTCTCCATCTTTGAATATCTTATATTTTGACATAATTTCAGATGTTTCAATGTTCTAATGATTCTTTCACTTGCATCTCTTATTCCTTCCTTCCCAACTTGTAGGGTGATCTTCCCTGTTTATCCAGCATAGTTCTGGCCAGGGGCAATGGCCTCAGCATAGGTTGCCAATTTTTTTTCCTAGGATAACAGTTTTCAAACTTTTTTGATCTTTGGAAACCTTTATACATTAACAATTATTGGGTGCCCCCAAAAGAACTTTTTATATGGGTGATTTCAATCAATCAATACAGTATTATAAATGACCCTGCATACCACCTAAGAGGGCCCCAGGACTTCCAAGACTCTCTAGTCCACATTTGAGAAGCTAGAGCATCCTTCTGGTATATAGGAATGAAAATCTACAGAAATATAGGCTCTGATAACCATGCTCAGGTCAAAAGAATGGGAAGAGTTGAAGCTTGTCTCAGCAAGAGGTAAGCCATGGATGATCCTTAAAAGTCCAGAGGGAATGAATGTGTCCATATACTAACTATAGCTACAGTCATCCAGAAAGTCAGCTAGAGGATCCAAAGGACAGGCAGAATTAGAACAAAGAGACAAAGTAATAGATCAGCAGAGCCAGTAATAAGATATAGCAAAGGAGAGACATCTAAGCAGGGTAAAATGCCTACAGTAATTCGTAATGCTTAGTTATCTGGGAAACTTGATATTCTCTTAAACCAGAATACTTTAGAGCTATTTTCACCTGATCTCCCCAATGGTTGAAGTAGGTGTTGTCTACTGTCTTTTTTTTTTCTGAATGGGAGGCAGCTATGTTACTACTTGTAGCCTTTTGTGTCTCTTCATTTTCTTCTCCCTGCTCTCCCATCAGTCCTAACTGCCTCTTTCCCTACTCAGAAATGTCAGTCACACACAATTAAGCATTGACTCTTTCAGAACACTTCCAAAGGACCTGAATTTTAATCCTCATATGCCTGAGCAAGTCACTTAAAATGTCAGGCTCAATTTACAAATCAGTGAAACAGGGAAAATAATAGGACATACCTCACAGAGAAGTTGTGAAGATCCAAAGATATGATAAATGTAAAGTTCTTTGCAAATCCTAAAGTGTTACATAAATGTGAGTTATCATTGCTATTATTACTTATGTGACTTTGGACAAATCATTTTACCAAACCTTAGTTTCATTATCCATAAAATGGGGATAAAAATTCTTGCTCTATCTGCTTCAGAGGAAAGCTGTAAGTAAAGTTCATTTGAGATAGTTATATTTTATTGAGAGACACATTTTGATGACATATAGTTCTGTTCCACCATGTGTATGTGATTTATACCCCATTGGACTATAAGTACCTTAAGGGCAGGGAATGTATATTATATAAAGCAGGCACAGTGCCCTGCACACCATAGGAAAATAATAAATATTCATTTAATAAATAATTGGATGGCATTAAATGAATGCTAGACATCTTTTTGCCACTCTCACTTCATAATCATTTCTCACTTTGAATTCTGACTTATGAGTCTACCCCTTGAATGAAATTATTCTCATCAAAGCTGCCAGTGATGTCACAAGTGTTAAATACACAGCCCTTTTCTCAGTCCTCATTCTTCCTGATACCCCTTAAGTATTTGTTACTGCTAATCATTTTTTCCTACTGGATAAATTTAAATTTCTTTTTGGATTTCTCTATCATTTCTCTCATGTCTCTGGGTTTTCATGATACTGTTCTTTTTGTTTCTGCCTCCTTTCCTGACTGCCCCTTTTCAATTGCCTTTTCTAGATTCTTATCCATGCATGTCCTACCCTCCCTCCTTTTGGTGAATGTACCCCAGGGTTCTGTTCTGACTCATCTTCTCTATTCACTACACACACACACACACACACACACACACACACAAACACAGTCCACAGTCCTTCTTTCTATGATCTTCCAAGCCTTATGTGTTCAGTAATCATCTCTATTTAAATGATTCATAATTCCATATATCCAGCCCTCATCTCATTCTTGATTTCCAGCTCCTTGTCAAAAACTACCTGCTGAACATCTTTACCTAGGTGCCTTATAGGATTCTTTTTTTTTTTTTTTTTTTTTTTTTTTGCAGGGCAATGGGGGTTAAGTGACTTGCCCAGAGTCACACAGCTAGTAAGTGTCAAGTGTCAGATTCAGGATTTGAACTCATGTACTCCTGAATCCAGGGTTGGTGCTTTATCCACTGTGCTATCCCCCCCATAGGATTCTTTAACTCAATTATCTTAAACATCCCAAATGTGTCATCTTCCCAACAAAACTTGTCCCTCTTTATAGCTTATCTATTTCTTTTTAGAGCACTTCCTAGTCTTCAGTCACCCAGGTTTACAAACTTGTGGTCAGCCTTGAATTTTTCATGGCTTTCATTGTCCAGCCCTCCATCCAATCAGTCCATGTTTTGTTGATTTACCTTTTCAGCAACTAGAAAATCTGGCCCATCCTTGTGAACCATATCACAATCCCTCTAGTTCGGGCCCTTATTCTGGCTCATCTGGATGACTACAATAACCTTCTACATATTACCCCTTCCTTTCTGCCTTCATTCTCTACCTTCCTCAATTTTCTTTAATATAGCAGTCAAATTTATATTCATAAAGAATTTTATGGTTGTTGTTCAGTTCTTTCAGTCGTGTTTGACTCTTTGTGAACCCCACTTATAGTTTTGTTGGCATAGATAATGGAGTAGTTTGCCATTTCCTTCTCCAGATCATTTTTACAAATGAGGAAACTGAGGCAAATAACGTTAAGTGACTTTCCCTGCATCACACAGTTAATATGTGTCTGAGGTTAGATATTAACTCAGAAAGATGAGTCTTCTTCACTTCAGGCCCAACACTATCCACTACACCCAAAGCCTAAAGCCTAAAGTTGTGACTATATGATTCTCCTCCTGAGAAATATTCAATGCCCACCTTTTGCCTTTTGGGTAAAATACAAATGCTTTTTTTTTTTTTGGTAATTAAAACCCTCCAAAATCTGGCTCCCAACTATATTCTCATATTGAGCCCACTTTACCCCTTCTCATGTTTTATTTATTTTTGCCAAACTAGCCTAATGTCTTCAGTATGCAAAATTCTATCTCCTACCTACACACTTTTCCGTATGCTGCCCTGATACCTGGTTTACTATTTTTCTTTTTTGTTTACCTGTAGGAATCCTTAACTCATTCCAAAATATAGCTCAGTTCTTATCTTCAACACAAGACATTTACTGACCATGCCTCCTGGAAACATTAGCAACTACAGAACCATTCTTGAATTCCTTTTCCTTCCACCCCTACGATACCCCCATATCCAATCAGTTGCAAAATCTTATCAACTTTTCTTTTACAAAATCTTTCACCTTCACCATCCTTCCTTTGATCTATTCCTGAAGTCTCTTCCATTTTTTCATTCCTTTCCATCATCTCTCACTCAGATTCCTCATTTTTCTCTGTGCCTCAAGATTCTATGATTATTAACAAATATTAATTAACTACCATGCACACAGTCCCATTCTGACATTGGCAAATCTGCAGGCAACTTCCTTCTTTCTGTCCTTGGTATCATGAAAATAAGAGTCAGGATTGGCCACTGTGAACAATGTCAACCTTCTCCCTCGTTTATTTAATGTTTTATAGGCACACACAAACTATGTATGAAAAAGCAATCTATTAAGGGTAAATAGTTTAATGGAATCTCTCATACAATTCAGACCAAGACTCATGAGTGTAGTATTTTTCTAATGGAAAATCATTAATTCCTTTGGCATGAACCCATTAATCATAATCCATTCTTTTGTTAAAACTTGGTGTTCTCAAATGTGTAATTTTTAGGTCAGCCATCACAATGCCTGTTTCAAACAAATGAGGATGTGTGTCTGAGAGATGCATTGCTTGTGCCTTCCATTCACTAATCAGCTTAAATATGATAGCCAGACACTGGGCATTGCACATATCCATTTTAGCCTCATATATCTAAAATAAAAAAGCCTTCTTAGGGACTACTTATTCCCTTTTTGCACTCTACTGGTACCATTTTGGGGACCACTTTAGGGACAAGCTTTTATTATGTTTTGCTATTTATTCATTAACTCCTGTTTGAGATCCTAGGATCATAAGTTTATGGCTAGAAGGGTACTTAGAGGCTATTTAGTCTAATCCTCTTATTTTATGATGATTTTATTTTCAAAATTTGAATATTTATTATTTATTTTTAACATTCTTTCTTTTAAAATTTTGATTTCCAGATTCTTTCCATCCTGCTCCTTCCCTATCCAGTGAGAAGGCAAATAGTATGATATCAAATTATACATGTGAAATATGATGAGAATTATATGCCAAGAAGTTAAGCAATTTGTCTAAGGTCACTTAGACAAATATAGGAATGCCTGGATAAAAGCAATAATTTGGAATGAAGTGATTGGAAAAGAAGATCATGTGTCATTGCCTTTGGTTGTAGTAATGAGTGCCCTATATACAGTGTGGTCCTCTAAATCACATGGGTATATAGGCATTCTGCCCTGTGGTGGGGGTTGTGGAATGGGGAGTAAGATTTTAAGAGAAGGGCATGTCAGCAGTGGAGCCCTCAGTGACTACTCAAAGTCCTTTTCTGTCCCTTCTACTTGGAATTATAGTCAGTAAGAGTAGTGCTCCAGATATTGGTGTCCTGGGAGGAGGAAGTATGACCACTTCCACACCACTGTCTTGGGCCAAAGCTCTGGTCACATTGTTCCAGTTATAGTTTAGCCGGGAATAAATTCTCTCCTCATCCCTGGTATATAGAAGTCTTATATTCTTTCAAAGTTCAACTCAGGTGCCATTAATTCTAGGAAGACTTTTCTGTTCCACTTAGTTTGTTGTGTTTTCTTTTTTCACAAAAGTTCTTGTAATTATGTACATAAATACTCTTCTTCTCACTGCTGCTAGGTGGCAAGGCAAATAGAGTACTGGGCCTGGAATCAGAAAGATCTGAGTTCATATCCAGACTCAGACACTTATTAACTGTATGACTCAGAGCAACTCATTTAACTTCTTTCTGCCTCAGTTATTCCACCTGTAAAACTGGGATGAGAATCTTACCTACCTCACAGGGTAGAAGACCAGATATTTGTAAAGCCATAACCCAATGCTGATATATAATAGGTATGAACAAATGTTTATTTTATCTTCCTACCTTCCTTCCTTCCTTCCTTCCTTTCTTTTTTCCTTCCTTTGTCCCTTAATAGACTTTATTCTTCTTGAGGACAGGAAATGTTGACTTTTTTCCTATATATCTTTATCATCAAACATTGTGCCTTGTACATAGTAGCTTATTACTTATATAATTGAATATATATATATATATATATGTATATATATACATAAATGATTTTATATTTCACTAGGCATTATATTATATAACCTTGTAATAATACCTTAAATTCATTAAACACAAAATAAATAATTAAGGTTCCTTCAAACTCCAAGATTCTGGCACTTAATCCTTCATCAAATATCATTGTTCACTTGACCATATATTTAATGTTGAAAAGAACCTTAGGGGTATCCTAAGCATTACCTCTAAAGGTAACCCATCTCTTAATTTTATAAATGAGAAAACTGAATCACATATAAGCTAAGAGACCCAACCAAGGTCATATAGGGAGAAAATAGAGTAAAGATTATAATTCAGGTCTTATACTTTACATAAAGCCACATTTCATTCTCAGAACAACCTTTTGAAGTAGCTAGTATAAGTATCATTGTCATTTAGATATTGAGGAAAGTGGAGGGATAAAGGAATTTATTTGTCTATGGTCACATAGCTACAAAGTTGTTAGAGGGAGAACTAGAATCCAGATCTTCTGACCAGCAGAAATTATACTATGAATGAAGGGATATATAGATGTATGAATGGATAGATGGATTGAAGAAAGAATAAATGAATCAATGAGTGAATCAATGACAACAAGTACACCTAGGCAATGAACAAAATGGTATCCTAAGTCACTGACTGGGAAATAGTGTCCTTAAAGTTTTATGATCCATATGGACACTCAGCATTCAGTAATGTGGTTGGAACCTACCCTCCCTCCATATCCAGTCATAATTTGGAAATTTGGAGTCAAACATGTTTTGCCAAAGAATAATACAAACCAGCCTCCTAATGAGAATACTCTCCCCTTTCCTAACACTGTCAACCTTTACTCTTCTGTGCATCCCAAATTAATAATGATTTAACTGCTGAACAATTATGGCAGGTGATTAATTGATCTCAAGGAGCTAGCACTTTTGCTGTTATTAATCAGTATGTCATCAGGCAGAAAGAAAGGGAAGTAATCCATCCCTGTTACAAACAGTCCTAGGCAGACATTGCTCAGACTGGGAGAAAAGGTCATTGTGGAGATGAAAGGGAGATAAGTGGTTTTCATTCGATTGATGAGACAGAATAATTTTCTCTCTTTATTATGAGTGAAAGAAGAGTGTTTATACATAACACACTGAAAGAAATGATGTGTAAAGAGATTTCAAGACTGTGATTGGTGCCATGTACAATGGAGACATGCAATAAGTATTTATTAATGAAAAAAACTCTAAAACTCTAAAGGATCCAACAGTATTGCTATAAAGGTTTACAAAGATAAGGAATTTTAATCCATCCTTTCAATATGACAAACTTGAGTTTGGGGAAAATATTATTAATAGGGATCTTTGAATTTATTGGAGTAACTACCCAAAAGGAGCTATTGCCCTTACCCCTTACTTTAGGAGATCTTAGTTTTGAGTTTCTATAGAAGAAAAATGAAAGGGAGGAAGGAAAGAAGGAAGGAAGGATGAAAGGAAGGAAAAACCATATGGTGACAAATGTTCTGATGTCAAGCACCTCTGAACTTATTTTCTTATGCAATTATATATTTGGAAATCACACAGTTAAACATTTTCATAATTAAGATACAAATAAGTTTTCCCTGGCTCAAAATTGAATGATCTTTCTGATCTAAAATTCAGGAGAGGTAATTACTTCTGTCCTGTTAAAGAAAGGGGTACTGAATATAATTTTCACTCTAAAACTTGTTTTCAATAATTTCATAGTTCGAAGTTCCTTAAAATGAGATCATATCCCTAAAAATGTTTAGCACAGTGCTTTGCAAAATTACATGCTATATAAATGATTATTCCTTCCCTTCTTTCATCATACAGATTTTCTCTTGAATTTATAAGCATTTAGTAACTATTTGCTATATATAAGGGTTGGGGATAGAAGTAGCAAAGTTAGATGGCTTTGAATCTCAAGGAGCTAACATTTTAATAAGCAACAAAATGTATATAAGTCTTCAACTCATGTAAAGTCATATTTCAAGTCATATAAAAAGGGAATAGCAGCAAATGAGATGTTAGTTTATCTTCTTCAAAGTCATTAACACTATTTTGGTTTCTGGTGTTGAAGTACTGAACAATGAGAATTTTCTTTCTGAGTCTTTGCTAAGCATGGATGGTGATGATAAAGAAGCCTGCAGAAATTTCTAGAATATATTTCTACAAGAATTTTTTCCCTGTATCGTTGAATATGCTGAACTGCTATTAGGCTTCATTGTCTGGAAGGTACTACTAGTATCAGATCTTTGGGGCTTACCTGCTAGATAGCAGTAGCTGGTTTCTTTGGCAATTGGTGTAGATGGTAGTAAGATTTTCAGGTCTATTCTTAAGGATTTCTTCCCTGGATCAAGGTTACAGGGGCTGGGTAAAAATAAGGACTGATTGAATGATGGATGGAAGAATGCTGCTATTTTATAAGCTCTTGGACTTAGGATTCTCATAGAATTCATAGATTCCATAGATTTTCAGAGATTCTACCACAGGCTAAAGGATGTGGTAGTTGAGATGGGTGCAGGGATTTAATATTCTTTACATGTTCTGAGTTCTGTCTTTTAATATGGGAGTTTTCCTATTTTTGCTAAACTAGCTTGTTTATTGTAAGGATTTAATCCTAGTTAAAATTCTCTTGTGGATTGATCTTTAGATGGCATTTGTAGTTCTTCATAAGAAGAAAGGAAGGAAGGAAAAAAGGAAGGAAGGAGGGAGGGAGAGAGGAAGGAAGGAAGGAAGGAAGGAAGGAAGGAAGGAAGGAAGGAAGGAAGGAAGGAAGGAAAAAAGGAAGGAGGAAAGGAAGGATGGATGGAAGGACGAATACAAGAATTTATCAATTACCTTCAGAACCTTTATCTTGTAATCATTTCTGAGTCTCTTTCAAACTTTTTTTTAATTCAGTATTCATCTTAACATTTCTTTGTTCTTAAACTTAAATTTTTAGTTCTTCATTCCCTCTCATCCCCCTCCTACCTACTGAAAAGCAAGCAATATGATATTAATTATACATGTAAAATAGTTTCATATTAGTCATATTTCCAAAACACAAAATAAATTGAGAACATTATACTTCAATTTACACTTAGAGTTCATCAGTTCTCTCTTTGGAGTTCGATTGCATTTTTTCATCGCAAATCTTTTGGAATTGTCTTGGGTCACTCTATTCGTTAGAATATCCAAGTCTTTAAGAGTTGATCATCATTGTAACATTGCAGTTCCTATGCATAATGATCTCTTTTTCTTATCACTACAATTATCATTAATTGAAAAAGGGTTTTGCCATGTTTTCCTGAAAACACTCCCCTCATAATTTCTTATAAGATATTAGTACTCCATGACAATTATATACCACAACTTGTTCAGCCATTCCCTAGTTGATGAGTATACCAAATATTCCCAATCCTTTGCCACCATAAAGAGTTAATATAGGGGGCAGTTTGGTGATGCAGTGGATAAAGCACTGGCCCTGGCTTCAGGAGGACCTGAGTTCAAATCCTGCCTCAGACACTTGACACTTACTGTGTGTCCCTGGGCAAGTCACTTAACCCCCATTGTCCCGCAAAAAAAAAAAAAAAAGTATTTTGACTATTTATCAATTGTGGAATGACCCATATTCTTATAAATTTGACACAGTTGCCTATATATTTGAGAAATGAGGCCTTAATCATAAAAACCCTTAATTTTTTTATATTATTTCATTGTCTATGCTACCTTTTAGGAAAATCTGATTTAGAAAGATAGATAGATATAGATAGTTTTAATTAGATTCTTTGTTGCTTTTGCTTTGTCTGAGATCACTATTGCTACCCCTGCCTTTATTTTACTTAAACTCAAACATATTGGATTTTGCTCCAGCCCTTTAACTCCGTGTCTTTCTGTTTCAAGTGTGTGTCTTCCAAACAACATATTGTTAGATACTGGTTTCTAATCCATTCTGTTTTCATTTTCTGTTTTATGATTGATCTCATCCCTTTCATTTTCATAGTTATAATTACTGTGTTTTCCTCCATACCATTTTCTTCTCTTTTTATTCTTTCTCATTTTTATCTTGTACCTCTTCAAGAGTCTATTTTGTTTTTATCCACTGCCTCATTTGATCTACTATCCCTTATTTACCATCCCGCCTTTCCCTTATCCCTCTCTCCTCCTATTTCCTTATTGGATAAGATAGAGTTCTATACACAGCTGAGTGTTTATATGTATTCTTCCTACTTTGAACCAATTCTGATGAGAGTGAAGGCAAAGGGTCTACCAACCCTCACCCAATTTTTTCCCCTCCATTGTAAACTCTCTTCCTTCCATGCCTTTTATGCAAGAATCTTTTCCCCATCCTGTTCATCCCAGTGAATTCCTCTTTCTTACCCCTCTAATTATCAATTACTAGGTATCCACTTTATTTCCAGTTCTTTGCTATCTTAAATAGTGCCACTATAAATATGTCCTCATTTCTGTTTTTGTCTTCCTTGGCTTATATGCTTAGCAATGAAATTGTTTGGTTAAAGAATTGAAAATTGAGTTTATTTTGTATATACTTTAAAAATGAAATTCTGAATGTTTGGACCAGTTTACAACACCATCAATTTCATCATAGTACCATACTTTCCATAATGCCTACACCACTGATTATTCCTTTTTTTTTTTCAATTTCAGCAATTTGCATGTATTTAGAAATATTGGATTTGTTTAAATTTGGAAAAAATTGCTGATAGCGATTTTAACCATTTTAAATTATCATTGAGAATTTGCTAATCTTTTGAAAACTTTTTGATCTTATCTTTTGTTGACTTGTTCCTTAGGGAAGGGATATTAATAGTCTGCATTTGTTGTTGTTGTTGTTGTTGTTTGTCGATTCTCTCTATAATTAAGAAACCAGAGTTTTATCAGTAATATCTAATAGAAATATTTCTTATTCTACCATTTCTCTTCTAATTCTGTGTTTCTTAATTTTATTCATACAAAAGCTTTGGATTTTTAATTTTAGTTTTATGTTGCCAGAATTATTTATTTTAACTTTTTAGATATTTCTATCCTTGGTTTGGTTACAAATTCTTTCCCTGATTAAACCACTTCTACTTTTTATGATGTTGTGACTATTAATATCAAGGTCACATGGCCATTTTAGCTTATTATTACATAGAAACTTTAGCTAATCTCTTTTGGTTCTATGGGTAATTTCTGCCAAAACATTTTCCACCTTTCCAAACAGTTTCTATCAACAAGGACACCAGTCCTACAAAGAATTTTGTGATCTTGGGTTTATCAAACACTGGGCTACTTATTTTTTCTTATCTATTCTGTTTGACTAATTTTAATCTCCTCCTCCTCCTCCTCCTCCTCCTGTTCCTCCTTCTCCTTCTCCTTCTGCTTCTTCTTTTGCAAACAAGTACAGATAGTTTTAAGTTCAATCACTTCATTTTGAAGAGGAGGAAATTACTGGCCAGAGAGGGCAAATGACTTCCATCAAATTCCATAGTAATAGCAAGATCAAGGATTTGGAACAGGAGCTCCCAATTGCATTTCCAAATTCAGTGCTCTTCCCCCTATGCCACAAATTACCTTGCAAGAGAACTGTCCCTCCCACTTAGCCGATTTCTTCATACCTCTCCACATCCTCAAATGGTTGTTAACTATATGGAGAGTTATCAAAATTGGGCCTAGGAGAGACCATTTATAACTGGAATAATTAGCTACCTTAGGCCAGTCTCCAGAAGTACATTCTCCATTTTAGTGATTATGAGTCAAGAATTGGAATGGCTTGGGGGCGGGGAGGGGGGAGAAGAAGTAGGGTTTTGATACTCAAATGAGCGATTTTCTTAGCAAGAAATGCTAAAACCATGTTCCTAGGAACTTGGCAAATTGCCCACCTCCCTCTTTACCGTGGGTATTCTTCAGTAACAAGGGATTTCTATTAAACAGAAATAGGAAAGGGGAGAGGCGCTCTCATTTATCAGATGCAGAATGAAGAGATGCTTGCAGAAAGCTGTTAATTAAATAACCTCCTTTTTAGGTATACCATCTTTATTTTTCTGTTTCCTTTTCCTTTTCTTTTTTAAATGTTCTTTTAAAACATTCCATTGCATATTGCACCTGTGGAAAGGTAGGGACTTTGATTTGGCGGCTGTTCTCCCACCTCTACCATAATGTTGATAGGAAGCACTGGGGAATCCCACAAGTGCAGGCTTATGACTTCAGGTGCTTCATAAACAGCAGGAGCAGGTGAACTTTTCAAAAGCAAAGATGCTATTTTGACGTGGCCCAATTTACCCCTTTCTGAGCTGTTGGCACTTAATGATACCAGGCCTGGTTTGGGCCCAGCCCCTGAGGAAACACTTATACTTAATTATATGCTACTCCCATTACCAGTGTAGTTAATCAAATGCAAACTAGATCAGAAGCAGGCTGGACTCTGCTCCTTAGGGAGAAAATTGTTGTCCCAGGGCAGTCTTTGCTAAATAGCTCCCTATGGTTATGCGATATTTTTTGTCTTGTTTTATCACAGTAAAAGATGTTTTATTAACTACCAGTGCATGCTTTATTTGCTCACAGTGATGCTTTGTGTAGAAATTTCAGAACTTTCTATAAGGTTCTCTATAAAGAATAGAGTAAATGATTAGTCCTGGCACACAGTAAGTGTTTAATAAATATTAAGTGGTAGAGTAGATAGAGCACTTGGACCTGGAGTCAGGAAAACTGATTTCAATTCCCACCTCAAATATTTAACAGCTTTGTGACCATGTGGAAGACACTTAACCACTGCCTGCCTCAGTTTGCTCCTTTATTAAATGAGTATAATAATAATAGCACCTAAGTCCAGGGTAATTATAAAAATAAAATATGATAATATTTTAAAAGTCCTTTTCAAACCTTAAATCACTATATAAATGCTAGCTTTCATTATTGATTAATTGAGTTGTTGAGTTGTGCCACAAAAATAATGAAGAAAATAGATAGTAGGTACTCTGTTCCTCACCAAGATCTACTTCACATAGAATTTTAGCTATGGATAAAAGTTATCAATGAAGCAAGCATTTATTAAGTACCTTCCATGTTTAGTACTGGACTGGAGATACACAGACAAAATATTTTTTATTTATCAAATTATTGTTGTGCTAGCTGTTTCTGTCTAAATTACTGGGGAACTAAGCTGGAGTTTCTAAAATATTGCTACTTATAAATTAATGGCCATTGCACTAGTTTTGGCATTAAGCATTTATTATTATTAAATAACATTAAATGTTAGTAAAGAGTTGACCACGTGGCATATAACCCAAACTGAAAGCCCCCATCACCATATTTCTAAGAGAAGAGAGCATATGGCCTCAAGCCCTAAATTACTTAATGAGGAGAGCCCTTACCAACCAACCTTGGGTCCAGACCAAAACTGAATTCCAAGATGGTGCTGGCTAGGCATTTCTTCTGCTCCTGACTTTTATCCTTTTTTGATAGAGGCATGTTGATACACACTGATCAAAGCTAATTTGGTCAGTGTCATTCAATTCCATTGATTGATGTGACTTGAGGGTGGCCCATATTAAAATGAGTTTTACCTATGACCAATTGATGTAATCATCTAATGGGGAAGGGCGCAAGAAGACCATATCTGAAGGACAAATCCAGGGGTTGTTAATCCCATCTACTCAATCTGTATGTTTTTTGGTTGGTCTCAAAAGAGATTAGCTAAAGTTTCTAAGACCTACACTTTCCAATGTAAAGTCTCTGGGTCCCCCCAAAAACCCATTATTAATAATTATTTTCTCACAATTTCCTGTCTTCAAGGTGATTACATTCTAGCCAAAAAAGAGGATGTACACCTCTACAAAATAGATACATGGTTATTTGGGGGGAAAGCCATGGAATTTTGTTGGGGGAAGGGAAATCTTCATGTAAAAGGTAACTTTTGAACTGAACCTTGAAGCAAAATTCTTCTAAGAGATAGAGAAGGCATTCTAGGTATAGAGGAACAGATTTAGAGAGCATCACTGGATTCAGAGCTGGAAGGGATTAGGGATTGTCTAATCCAGTGCACTTTTATTACACATAGGAAAATAACAGCCCTGAAAAAGTAAATGGATGGCTCCAACGACACACAAATCACAAACTATCAAAACCACAGTTGGGAACCAGGGAGCCTTGAATCTTAAACCTGGAGGAAACTTCAAGAGTAATTTAGTTCAAGTCCCTCATTTTAAGATAAAGGGAACTGAGGCTCACAGAGTTCATGTGACTTGCCCAAGGTCATGTGGGTAATAAGCATCAAAGCTTTGATTACAATCCAAGTCTGAATCTGGTCATCCTTTTTACTATCACACTTTAACTTCCATTTTGTTAGAACAATCTTCTTATTTTAAAGATGAAAAAGCTAAGGCCCAGAAAAGTGGAGTAACAAGACCAAAATCATAGAATGGCGGAGATAGAACTAAAAGCAGGTCTCTCTTTTTAGTAGGGATCAGGTCCTCACTGCAGTATGTTCTCAGCTCCTAAACAGGTCTTTCCCCACCCTGTGGACTCCCTAGTATTGGGGAATAATCTCAGGCATGGGCATAGATAATTTGTAATCTCACCACCTAAATCAGTAATTTATATCAGCATGGAGCCAACTCAGTTGGATATACAAACAAACCAGTTAAAATAACCAATTCTAACATTGCTTTGATAATCCTATGTGGACACAAGCTTGGTGAAGAAATGTGGTCTCTATTCTGACACTCAGAGCCAAAGGATTACTAATCTTTTAAACTGCTGGTCCAAATTAATTTTTGTTTGCTTGTTTTTGCATTTATGTGAATGGGATGAAGGGAATGTTAAAATTAATTATAAAATTTATCCATTTTGTATTTATCTTTATGAAATCTGTAACCAATAAATGCCTTATTTTAACCACCTTTTGAACCAAGCTGTTCATATCATAACAATGATTTTGAGTCTCCTTTCTTCCTTCTCCTTCCTAATATGTTCTATTCTCTCCTCTATCAAGACTTATCTGCTTTAGGAAGGCTTTTCTGAATTACTCCAATATCACAATGAGTTTTCTCTAATTCTGAATTTTCTCACATTGTAGCCTGGATTCATCTCTGCTTTGTCACCTTGATGTCAGTCAACAAGAATTTATTAGGCACTTATTGTGTATGGCATTGTTCTAAATCCAGGGAATGGAAATGCAAGCAAAAATACAGATCCTATCCTCAAAGAGAATACTTTCTAATGGCAACACTTAAAAGGAAACTGAAAAAGAGAAAGAAGGGGGTGCAAAGTGAAGGTACTCAGCTCAGGAGAATGGTAAAGACAAGTCCTGTGATGAGGAATCAGCAGTATAGCCTGGAAAGAAAGAAAAACCTGGTTGCCCTGTGTCTTTTCCTTAAAATGGAGATTTGGGGAGGACCAAGCCAAGCAGAAGCAGGGGCTATAGGAGTAGCAGGTGCTTCAAATTTGGGAAGTAGTTCATGTGTGGTGTGAACTTCTGTGGCATGGTGAAGAAAAATCCTTTGTCTATGAGTTAGCAGGGCAACCTAGATTTCTGCTTCTTGAGCTATCTCTGGCATCTGAAGTGCTTCCTCTTTTTCTGTCTGGCAGATCACAAAGAGTTTGGAAACTCTAAGTTCCAACACAGCAGATTCTTGTGTTTCTCCAGCATTAACTCCCTGTATAACCTTCTTCTAGGAAGGGTACAGGTCCCTGTTCCTCAGATGTATGCAATCTTATATAGTCCTATGACCTAGACCAGCCATCTGTCTTCCCTTTAAACCTATTGCTTCTGTCAAAGATCCTGAATCCTGAGCACAAAGAACTGAGAATATTTTTCCTCTACTCATAGTCTCAATTAGGTGCCTGTAGGTTAAATAAAGAACAGATTCAATATGGTATTTAAAAAGGAAAACTAAAAGCCACTTTCTTTCAACCAAATCAGATCAGAGGATTTTAGAGGCTGGATAGGAATACACACACACACATACATATATACACACATATATACATATACACATATGCATACACAGACACACATATAATATACATATATAACACTGTATGAGGCAGCAAGTTGATACAGTATATTGTGTGCTGGGCCTGGAGTCAGAAAGACTGATCTTCAGGAGTTCAAATCTGATCTCATGAAGATATCAGCTGTGTGACCCTGGGCAAGTCTTTTAACCCTGGTTAAATGAATCAACTGGAGAAGTAAATGGTAGACTCCTCCAGGATCTTTGCCAACAAAACCCCACGTGGGGTCACAAAGAGTTGAATATTACTGAAATGACTGAATGACAACTGCTCTTGTAGAGTTTACCTTAAACCAGCTCTTCCTTCCCTACCACAGTGCACTCTTGAATTCTGGAGACATATGGCTTCTAAAAGTTAACAAACAGCTAATGAATGATTAGTCAAAGTATATCTTATAACTTAGCATGGAAGGATTATCGATTTAGAACTTAAAGAGACTAGGAATCATATAGTCGAATTCCTTCAATATCCATTTGAAAAACTGATAAGTAGAAAGGTTAAAACCTTTCCTGCTGATATGGACAGAGGTGAAATTTGATACTGGAGCCTCTGATTCCAAATCCAGTGCATTCCCCACTGTCTCTTACTGCTACCACACCAAGTCCGTGGAGATAGAAAGGCTTGCTTAACCTGTGGTCTTTAAAGAAAAATCCTGTCCACATTAATGTGTTGTGAAACATTAGAACAATCTCCTAAAGTGCCTAAGAAGAGAATGCCATTGGCCTTTATCAAAAAAAGGCTTTAAACGACTTTGCTTAGGGCTGCCTGCTAGTTGACCCTCCTGATGTGAGAGCACTGGTCCTTGGCAGAACTGAGTCCTCCAGCAGAAATAACAAGCAGGCTCTTCAAAAAGGAGAAATCAGTGGAGCAGTTATTAAATGAAACTCAGGGGAAGGCAACCAATTACCAGCACCAGCTTGTTGACACTTGATGCTTCCAGTTGAGAGCTGGCCCCAGTACAATGCCCATAGCATCAGTAGGATTTGTCATGGGTGACCCTAGAATAGACTAACAGGCCATTTCCTCAAATATATCCAAAATTCTAAATCTCAAAGATTAAGAGAATGTTAGAGCTGGGGTGTGGGAGGGGATTGGGAAGCTTAGAGATTTCAATGAATTAAACAACTGTTTATTAAATTCTGTAGCTACTTCTTAAATCAGGGTGGTGTGTAATGAAAGAGGCAAGGAGGATGTCTAGTTATGATTAGAAACAAAGCTAACAAAACTATTAGTAATTTTGATTTGTTGTCATTAGGAGAAAGATCTTTTCTGCCCCTTTTATGAACCACAGTAATTGAAGTTTCCCAGCTGGTTATGTTTCATACTTGTTAACACTTAAGAACTAGGAGTATCAGAGAGACAACTAAGGCAGTAATCTTGGAGCCATTTGTATTGGCCAGGACTAAGATTGGCCTAAAAATGCAGAATTTTTCAAAAAAAGTGTTCTGTTGACAACCTAGCATAAAGAAGCAAACTTAAGGAAACAAAAGGCTGTAAACATTTTTCATTTTCTGCATTGTTTTCTTTTGAAGATTGCTGTAAGAATGTTGACTTTTTATATTTGAGAAAATATCAGAATAAAAATTAAATAAAAAAGAAAGAGGCAAGGGTATAGTGTGGGGGAAGAGACAAAAGGACACTTTTTCCTTGAGCAGTGGACATTTAAATAGGAGAAATTTGGTATTCACACAATTAAATATATCTGGTAGAGTATGATAGGGCAAAGGAGGCATCCAGTCAAAATTCTCTGGGAAAGTCTGAGGAGAGATAGTGGAATTGGTGGAATTGTGGAAGTAGAGGAGATCAAAATCCTTCAGTTCTGCCTCAGATTCTCTTGACATCAGTAGAACATATGCAGAATATCCCTCAGTAATTCTTCATTCTCATTACCTGATCAGTGTATCTTATTTTTCATCATGCATTTTTTTGATAAACATGAGTCACCTACTACTTAGTTATCTTACCATCACCACCAAGGATTCCACATTCATGATGTGAAATTTTGAAATTCCTATATCTCTCATGATAATGTCACAATACTCTATTTCATCCTAGGATTTACTTTTCCTAAACTTAGTATTCAATTTAATGACATTCAGTATCTCCACCCTTCTTGGTCATCACCCAAACTCTGAATTCATTTTTGTCCCTTTCCTAGTTCCATTCTTCTCCTCTGCTCTCCTAAAAAGTACTCTCTCCTCACTTCTCCTTTTTCAAACTCTTTTTCTTAATTGACTGACTGAAATTCAGCAACCATATCTGTCAATTGCTACATTATTGTTTGAACATGGTAACAAAAATTTATTACAAGCAGTTTGATGTTCTCAAATGAGATATTGTATATAACAAACTTTGTAAACCTCAAATCCTTATATAAATGCCCATTTTTATTATTTCTTTTGTTTTCTAATCATATCCTCACTTACTTTAGACTTTACCTTCAGGGGGCATTTTTTTTTTGTTCTTATTCTTGTCTCCTTGGTATAGAATATGGAAACAAAATAAAATTTATATAGTTTACCTTTCTGTTAATAATTTCAGGTCCTTTTCCCTCTAAAATCTGCCTCTCATTCTCAATGTGGGGACTTAAAAAGAAATTATCCCCCAGGACATCCAAACATCAAGTAAGATATCTTGCCATCTGGTATGCTGCTGCTCCTTTTCAATGCACGAGAGGGAAGAGAGAGAAAGAGAGAGAGAGAGAGAGAGAGAGAGAGAGAGAGAGAGAGAGGGAGGGAGAGAGAGAGAGGGCCTTTGAGTTTAGGCCTCCAGAGGCCAGACCCTCTCACCTTAGAAGAATTAACCCACTTTTTGGTCTCAGAGCTGATCTCTCCACTAGTACCTCCAGTGCTTCCCTAGCAAAGGCATCATATATTTTGTCTTAACACAGTATATATCCCAGACAACCTTGCCCCACAAGCTCTACACATTTTCCATCACATACTCTTGTAACACTCATCAATCAATGGTGTCATTATTTAACTGTCATTTTGCTCTATTCATAATCCCTCTGACTTCTGAAATCAAACTGTCTTCCCTGGCTCCCATTACTTTATATAGATTTTGTTCCCTTATTAGAAACTAAGGTCTTTGAAAAATATAAATTTTCTTACTTGTCCTCAGCATTCAGTAAATGCCACAGCTACCATGTGCCAAGCCTTGTGCTAAAAAAAAGTTAAAAAGAACTGTGAATAAAATAAAAGGCAAAAACAAAGCAAAACAAAACAAAAAATAGTCATTATTCTCAAGGAAATCACAGTCTAAAGAAGGAGTCAACACATCAACATGCAAACAAGATATTTTTCTGCATACATATATATGTAATTTGTATAATATTTGTATATATATCCATACATATTTACACACATATGTATATATAGAGAGACACAGAAAGATGAAGGGTGGGAGAGAGAGATTATTTGGGAATGTGGGATTATATTGGAGGGAAGGCACTAGCATTATTTGGGATCATGAGAGGCTTCTTGAAAAAGGCAGAATTTTTTTTTTATTTTTGCAGGGCAATGAGGGTTAAGTGACTTGCCCAGGGTCACATAGCTAATAAGTGTCAAGTGTCTGAGGCGGAATTTGTACTCAGGTCCTTCTGAATCCAGGGCCAATGTTCTATCCTCTGTGGCACCTAGCTGTCCTCGAAAAAGGCAGCATTTTACTGGTCTTTGAAGGAACTCAGGGAACCCAGGAGATAGAATACAGGCATGTGGAGAAAAAGAATTTCAGGAATGGGGACATGCTAGTGAAAAATAATGAGTTGCATGCATAGAATAACTAGAAGGCCAGTGTCACTACATCACAGATTACTTAGAAAAGAGTAGGATATAAGAACAAAAGAAAGGATTGGAAGGGTCCTGGTTATGAATGGCTTTAACCGTCAAATGGAAGATTTTATATTTACTGCATTAGCTTTAGTTTTTCTGATGTTATTTTGTTGTTGTTGTTTGGTTGGGTTTTTTTTGGTTGGACAATGAAGGTTAAGTGACTAGCCCAGGGTCACACAGCTAGTATGTGTCAAATGTCTGAGGCTGGATTTGAACTTAGGTCCTTCTGCATCCAGGACTGGTGCTGTATCCACTGCGTGACCTAGCTGCCTCCCCATCCTTTTAAAAACATTTCATCTGCTACAGGAAGTATTTCCCAATCTCTCTATTTCATTTTATTTATTAATTTATTTTATTTGCAGGGCAATGAGGGTTAAGTGACTTGCCCAGGGTCACACTGCTAGTGTCCTGTATTTGAGACCTGATTTGAACTCAGATCTTCCTGAATCCAGGACCAGTGCTTTATCTACTACACCACCTAGCTGATCCCCTGACTTTACACTTTATTCTTACAAGATTGTTCCTTTCCATATTATTCATTCTTAACTACCTTCCCTTTCATCTCTGCATATGACTCATCTTCTGAGTCACCTACAGTGCAGCCACATCAGTCACCTAATATAGATCTCCCCTTTATTATTTTTTCTCTGAATAGAATTTTATTTTCCAAAATATATGTAAAAACAAAATTTTAACATCAATTTTTTCAAACTTTGTCTTCCAATTTCTCTTCCCCCTTCCATTCCCACCCTCCCAACCACAAGAACTCAAGCAATTCAAAATAAGTTATACACGAGTAGTCATGGAAATATTCCCATATTAGCTAGTTGTGAGGGAAAACAGTCAAAAAACCAAAACTTCAGATTAAGGAATTGTCAAAGAGGAAAAGAAAAAAAAATTAATGTGTTTCCATCAGTTTTCAGATACTATCAGTTCTTTCTCTGCAGATGGGCTGCAATCTTCCTAAGTCTTTCAGGGTTATATTGGATCATTGCCTCGCTGAAAATAACCACATGTTTCCCAGCAGATAATCCCCCACTATTACTGTTATTTTGTATACAGTACATTTCACTCTGCTTCAATTCATGTAGGTCTTTCCAGGTTTTTCTGATATAGTGTCCTGTTCATTATAACCTGTATATAGTACCTTAAGCTTGACATTGAATTTTCTTCATAAAAGCCCAGCAAAGTAGGTACCATACATTTTGCCATTATAATCAATTATCATAACTATTTCCCTCCACTCCACTCCCTTCCCATGAAATTTACTCTATCTTCTTTTTACCTATTCCTGCTCAAAAGTGTTTTACTTATGACTATCCTCTCCCTCGCTCTGTACTCCCTTTTTTCACCCTTCCTTCCAGGGTTAAATAGATTACTCCTCCCAATTGGGTATGAAATCTATTCCTTCCATGAGCCCACTCCAATGAGATCAGGGTCCCTGCACTAATTCTGTGTTCTAAATTTTTCTTCCTCCCTCCCTCCTCAACTCTCCCACAAGCAATACAATATGTTGTACTGGTGCAATAATGCAGAACATCTTCATCTTCCTTGAAAGTGTTTTGCTTTTTTTTTTTTTTTTTTTTTTTTGTGAGGCAATTGGGGTTAAGTGAATTCCCCAGGGTCACACAGCCAGTAAGTGCCAAGTGTCTGAGGTCGGATTTGAACTCAGGTCCTCCTGAATCCAGGGCTGGTGCTCTATCCACTGCGCCACCTAGCTGCCCCAAAAGTGTTTTGCTTTTTAATGCTCTATCCCCCAATCTGCCCTTTCCTCCTTCCCTTCTTCCCCCCTCCCCTTTTCTCCTTCCTCTCCCTCAGGGCAAAAATCTATTACTATACCTACTTGAGTATGTATGTTAGTCCTTCTTTGAGCCAATTCTTATGATATTAAGGTTCACTTACTCCCCAACTTTTTCCTCCTCTTATACTCTCCTCCATAAGTTTTTTTCTTATTTTGTTCATGTGAACTACCTCTCCCTAGATCATCTCTCCTCTTCTCCATCCCCCAGTTTATTCCTCCTACACCTCAACCCTAATTTAATGATGTCATCATGGATTAGTTAGATGGCACAGTGGACAAAACACCAGCCCGAGACCTAGGAGGTCCCAAGCCCAAATCCAGCCCCAGACATGACACCTCACCCTGTATGTCCCACAAAGAACAAAACATAGATGCTTTACAGATATCATCTCTTCATATTCAGGTCAGACATGTGTCTTCTGTGAGTTTCTTACTGAGATAGTTCTTATGATTTCAAAGTATTATCTTCCCGTGTAGGAATGTATACGGTTTGATCTTTTAATATCCCTTGTGAAGTCTTTTTCCTGTTTGCCTTTTTATGCTTCTACAGGGTCTTGTATTTGAAAGTCAAATTTTCTATTCAGTTCAGGTCTTTTCATCACAAATGCTTGAAAGACCTCTTTCTCATTTAAATCCCATTTTTGCCTCTGAAAGATTATACACAGTTTTGCTGGATACATGATTTTTGGCTGAAGTCCCAGTTCCTTTGCCCTCTGGAATATCATATTCCATGCCCTTCGGTCCTTTAATGTAGAATCTGCTAGATCTTGCTTTATCCTTATTGGAACTCCACAGTATTTTAATTCCTTTTTTCTAGCTGCTAGCAGTATTTTCTCCTTCATCTGGGAGTTCTGGAATTTGGCTATAATATTCCTGGAGGTTTTCCTTTTGGGATCTCTTTCAGGAGGTGATTGGTGCATTATTTCAATTTCTATTTTAGCTTCTGCTTCTAGAATATTGGGGCAATTTTCCCTCACAATCTCTTGGAGGATGGTGTCTAAGCTTTTGTTTTGGTCATGGTTTTCAGGTAGTCCAATGATTTTCAAATTATCTCTCCTAGATTTATTTTCCAGGTCAGCTGTTTTTCCAAGGAGATATTTCACATTGCCCTCTATTTTTTCATTCAGTTGGATTTGCTTTACTGTGTCTTAGTTTCTTATAAGGTCACTACCTTCCATTTGTTCAATCCTAATTCTTAGGCAGTTATTTTCATCAGACAGTTTTTTAATCTCCTTTTCCATTTGGCTTTTCAAACTGTTGACTTTTTTTTTTTTTTTGGCAGGGCAATGAGGTTTAAGTGACTTCCCCAGCGTCACATAGCTAGTAAGTGTTAAGTGTCTGTAGCCGGATTTGAAATCAGGTCCTCCTGAATCCAGGGCCGGTGCTTTATCCACGGCACCACCTAGCTGCCCCCTACTGTTGACTTTTTTCTCATGACTCTCCTGCATCACTCTCATTTCCCTTTCCATTCTTTCCTCCTTTTCCCTACATCTTCTTTCTATTTCTCCTATTTTCTCTTCAAAGTCCCTTTTGAGAGCTTCCATAGCCTGAGACAAGTTCATTATTTTCTTGGAAGCTTTGGATGTTGGAGCTTTGACCCTGTTATTATCTTCTTCTGAGGATGTATTGTGGTCTTCCTTACCCCCAAAGAAGTTTTCAATGGTCTTCTGCTTTCTCTGCCTACTCATCCTGGCTTATTATTTCTTGGCTTTTAACTCCCTCTTAAAGTGTAGCACTGCTTCCAGGACACACTGTTCAAGCTACAGCATGGCCCAAGGGATGGTTGTGCTTCTTCTCAGCCTGCCTGGTCTCACTTTCATTTGATTTTAAACTTTCCACTGGGGGGTGGGGGTGGGGCTGCTTCTTGGCTCCACTCCTGTTCCCAGCTTCAGATGGTCCCAGGTGTTTTGGTTTTAGGGGGGGCAGGTTTCAATCTCACCTGGCCTGTTCTCAGGTCCAGAGATAACCCCAGGCCTACTTACTAAGCAACCAACCAGCAAAGCTTTCTGTGGTGTGGTTCTCAGCTTCTGATGAGCCTGCCTGCTCCCCTCCCCAACCTGGGACTTCAGCCACTCAGGATTTCTTCGTGGTTGCCCACTGGGGTGAGATAGTCGAATCCTTCCCCCCAGTCCACTGGCACCCCTGCACTTACACCCCCCCTTCCCCCCGCCCAGTCCTGGGCCAGCCATTCATCCTGATCACATGCTCAGTTCCAGAAGATGCCAGCGCTGCAGCTGATTCAGAGGAACTGGGGCAAATTCCTCCAGTGGGCATCTGGTGCGTTGGCCCCGATTGTGGGGTTAGGCTTTATTCATGGCCCAGCATGGCCCCCTGAAATCCATCTATAGCTGTACAAAACTCTCATCCCAAATCTCTGTATTTCTCTGCCCCAAGGGATCCTTTACTGTTATTTTTGGGGGTGATTGCATCAGGAGCCCTGTGTGTTTAATGTCCTTCCTCCACCATCTTGGTTCCACCCCCTCTCCCCTTTTTTCTTCATTGATATACTTAGAAGTTGTATTTACAAATTTCACACCTGTTAGCTTGTCATAATTTTTGAACATTGCTTTTGTAGCATCTTAGGGTAGCTAGGAACCCATGACCTTTCTCAAAACTCTTTAAAATTTATTCTTCCCTAGTCTAGGGTACTCTTTAAACTAAAGCTGAAATTATTTTCTTTATATTTCACTAACTTCAAGATTTCCTGGTTGTTTCACTTCAAGAATGTCCATGATCCCTGTTTTACCATCAACTTCTTGACTGGTCAATCAATCAAGCATTTATCAATTTATCAATCAACATATATTTGTAAAATACCCCCAAACCAGCAAAAAGACCATTCCTGCCTTCACATTTACATTCTAATAGGCAAAGAAAATACATAAAAAATGATACAGACAAGCATTGGGTAGAGTGGTATTGACTGGGCTAGATAAGATTTAGGAGTAGAATCTAAAAAGGCATGAAGATGAGTATGTGAATGGCCTGAAAACTTCCTTAAGATGGAGGCTCTATGAGGAACTTACCAATCAGAAGAAGGGGCAATAGAGTGGCAGGATCTAGCAAAGTGAAAAGGGCAGGAGCGGGAGATCATCCAAGGCAATAAGGCTGTTGGACCATGGTGATGGAAACATCCTCCAAAATCTAAATGTCGCTGGGATGTGGTGGAGAAAGAAGTTTGGAGAATCTTGAGAAGTGCCTAGAAAGTAATAAAGGAAGAAAGTAGGTGAGCTTGGAATGAAGAAGACATGAGTTCAAATTTGGCATTAGACACTTACTCTCTGTGTGACTCTTTGCAAGTCATTTAACCTCTGTCTGCCTGAGTTTCTTCAACTATAGAATGGGGAAAACAGAACCTAATATAATAAAATATAATATGATATGACATTATATGACATGACATGATGTGATATGATGTGATATGACATGATATGACATGATGTGACGTGATGTGATGTGATGTGATGTGATATGAACCTAAGGTTATTATGAGGATAAAATAAGATAATATTTTAAAGTGCTTAGTACAGTGCCTGTCACTGCTTATTCTTTTCCCTCTTTCCTCTCTCTACTGTTTAGCTTACTCCAAGGTTAGGTCCAATTCTGAATCCATATTAGATGTTTCAAGTCAATTAGAAAGGCATCTTCTCACCCTGGGGGGACTGGGAGTCACTTAGGTAGATGAAGATATTTGTCTGTTCGTAAATTCAAGCCTTAAGTCTCACTGGGCTAGTATGACTAGAACCCCACTTACTGGAGCATCACTGCTTGAGCAGGTTCAATACCTCCCCTGATTTATTAGACTTCCAGATTCCCATGGCGAGAGGTTCTAAATTGGAGACTCTACTCCCTCTACCTGGAACAGGAAAAAAAAGGAAAAAGCCCACAGCCCAATCTTGAATCAGAACAAGGCCCAGAATAGTGGTCCTCCACACGTCTATCTTTTAGATTATGAAATGATCAAAATTGTTGGATATCATATCTGCCAGCTATGCCCTAAGGTCCATTGCATTCTATGCTCTGTGTTCTCCCACCCCTTTCCAAATCTTTCATTCTATGGTCTGCGTTATAACATTCATTATTCTAGGTTCCTTTCCAGTTCTAGCATGCTACTTTTTGTATTCAAGTGAATTTTTCTTGAGAAAAGGGATTGATTCTTCCAATTTCTATCTCAGGGACTTAGTAGAGCAACTAGTATAAAGTAAAGGCTTAATAATTATATAATGATTCATTATATATGCTCTAAGTTCCCTTCCATTTCTAACTTACTATATGTTGTTCTTGAATATTTCTAGTTCTTACATCCAACACTCCGCATTCTGTGTTCTGCATCTCACACTATAAAGTCTCTTAAAGCTCTAACGGTTTATGAAATGTCCTAATTGCATTTTTTTCCAGAACCACTTCCTTCATTTCATAATTATTGCAACCCCAGATCTCTGATCCATATGCCATGCAAAGAGTATAGAGGGAACAAGGGAGCTGCTATAGGAGAATATATGTGAACATGATTCAGATTCTACTTTGAGCAGGGGAACGCAGTCAGTGGGAGCATTGGGCTGTCAAAAGCATTTCTGTCTAAGCCTGCCAGATGCTTTATCCATTCGGTCACAATGATATGTTACACAGTATATTCAAGCTTCCAGATCAGGTAATTGATTATTTTCAAGTAAAACTGCTTAATGACTATAAGAAGAGGCAAATGTTTTTATGCCTTAAGAATTCTTAATGTGGGAGAAAAACACATCTTATAAAAGCCTTTCAGAAGTGTATTACAACAAGCATTGCCCTTTAAAAGCTCCCAAACTCAGTTCCTCCATCTTCCTTGAGGCTGAATGAAAAACATCTCTCTTGGGGAGACAGAAGGATGGCTTTGTGTGGTGTAATGTTTTGCATTTGTTTGCACTTTGTAAAGAATAATCACTTTCAACTAACACGTTGTAAATGGACTGTGGCTGGCTTGCCTCTCTTAGTGGTATTAATCATTTTTGCGGGAATGTGTGAATATTCATGGGCTACCAGAACTGGCAGGAGCCCTTGCTTTGTTGGTGGGCATGGCCCTCGAATAATTGAAAATGTAATGGAGATAAGCAAACCTATTCCTTTTAGACCTTTATGGCTCCAGCATGAATTATCTCTGTACATAAAGGGACAGGAACCTGCTGCGTAATATTTGTAAATAGCAATTTTGTTCATAAAGCAACAGCATAAACCTTTTATATGCACGGTGCCCACTTTCCAGCTCTGTCTTTGGGTGGCTGTTTCTCCTGTACCAATAAATGTTACGGTAGGAAATAGATATTCTATGCAAATGATGTTGTCTCCCAGTTCCTGCCATTAATCAAATTGAGCCATCGATGTAATAAAATTACATCTCATGCAAATTTGAACCCCAGATGTCTATTGCTTCTGCTGCTGACTCACAGCAAGCAGTTCCGCTCTTAGGTATGGAATTCCCGTTTGCTTTCATAATAGAAGCAATAAAGCCCTTGGCCCATTAACCCCCTCCTCCTACTTTGGACTGTAATAGTTATGGGCAGTAAGGAGTTACTGTCCAAATGGGAAGTCTTGCTCTTTCTCTAGATCTAGAGATGGAAGTCTGTGACCATGGGTTACCTACATTGGAATTAAGTTTTTTAAAAAAGTGTCCTCTGAGCAACAGATGATAGCAACATTAAGCTACAATTACTATAATGAGAATTATTGGAGCAGCAAGGTAGCAGACAAGCTGTGTACATCTGGCCTGCTCATCTGTTTCTAGGGAGAGCACCTCCCAGGGAGAGGCTCAGAACAGAGAAGAATGGATTAATTATACACGTAATAATTCAGGAGAATTGGGTTCAAATTCTAGCCTTGCCAGATAACTCCCTGGTCTGTCTGTGGAACTGTTTCTAAGGAGAGTGCCCTCCCCCATACCAGGAAAGTCTCAAAAATAGAATCAAGGGGAAGAAAGATGAGACAAAATGTTTTAAAAAATGAAGTGTTCTAAAACTTTCCCCTTCCACATTGCCCAGCGTTAGGGGTACAGAGCAGCACCCCACCCCCCAATCTGGAAAATCCATGTAAAAAGGTTTAGCCCTCCCTGGGAATCAGAAGTCTGATCTTCTTTTCTTTGATGGGGTTAAAAATACTTTATTGTGGGCAGCTAGGTGGCACAGTGGATAAAGCACTGGCCCTGGATTCAGAAGGACCTGAGTTCAAATCCGGCCTCATATACTTGACACTTACTAGCTGTGTGACCCTAGGGAAGTCACTTAACCCTCATTGCCTTGCAACAACAACAACAACGCCCCCCCCCAAAAAAAACCCCATATTGTAAAATTTAAGTTAATACCATACAATGCTGTACAAGTATTTCATACATTTCAGAGTTTCCAAACTTCTTTTGTATCATCTGCTGGCCTTCTTGTGTGGTCTATGGCTTCCACAAAACTTCCCCCCAAAACCCATTTAATTTCTTATGCCTGCCTGAGATATATCAAAACCTCGAAGAGGAAAGTCAAGATGTGGAAGGGATAACTATATACATTAGCTATTTTATCATTAGGATCTTAGCTTTTATAGCTAGAAAGGAACTTCAAGATCTCTGGGTCAATCCCCTCATTTTGCAGATGTGGCAACTGAGGCCCAGGGAGGGGAAACTATTTCCCAAGGTCAGACAATAAGTAACAGAATTGGGATTTCATCACAGTCCTCTCCTCAATTTAGAGTTGGATGGGACCTTAAAGATAGTCAAGTCCAACTCCTCCCCCCACCCCTCTATTCTTTATGAGGAATCCTAGAGAAATTAAGTATGTTTTTCAAGATGGCTTAGGCACTGTAGCAGGTACTAGAGTCTGGATTTGGCCTCAAGTCATCTTGATCCTCATTACAATTAAAGCTCCAATAAAAAATCCAGTATCAATCTTATAGTTGTTGTAACTGTTTCCCCACCACGCTTCCACATCCTCCTCCTGCCCCTTCCCCTAAAAATATAACCCTGTGGAAGTAAAGGCCAGCACTATATGATAGAAAAAGAAACAGACTGAGTCAGGAGGCCTAGTTTTGAGTCCTATCTCTGCCATTTATTATTATTTTTTTTAATTTAGGCAGATCATTTCCCTTTTCTGGTTTTTTTAATTATTTGTAACACAGACACAACATGGTATCACCTATCTTTCTAGGAATGCTTAGTGTTTCTAGCAAAATACTGTCTTTGCTGCTAGAGATAGGAAGGTGAAAAATGGAAAACAAAACCAAAACCAAACAAAGCAAAAGTAACTCTGACCGCAAGGGGTTTACATACTAATGGGTTTAAATATTCCCTCTCCTATTTACTAGCTGTGTGATCCTGGATAAATCAACCATCATTATAGGGCAGCTAGGTAGTGCAGTGGATACAGCAAATCTGGGCTCAGACACTTGGACACTTACTAGCTGTGTGACCCTGGACAAGTCAACCCCAATTGCCTTACCTCCCCCCCCACACACAAAAAATCAAACATTGTGTGCCTCCATCAGTTCTCTAAGACTTGCTTTCAGTTATTTGGGATTTTGGGGAAGTAAATCCTTTTAAACTATAAAATGCTATGAGGATTCAGTGAGTGTCCTTAAGTAATGTAACATTTGCATTTCACTGGGCAAAGAAAAAAGTGAAGATTGAAATTTCTACTTCACTATACTTTGCTTTGTTTTATGTTCCTCTGCTTTTTTTTTTTGATGGGGGGTCCTGGAGGAGTATACAAATCAATGGGCATTTAATTATTGCCTCCTATATGCTAGGCTCTGTGCTTAGCACTTAGGATAACAAAAAATCAACAAGAAAAAACCATCAAAACACCACCAACACCATCAACAAAAAAAGAGCTAAATAATAGGAAAGTGGGTATTCAAGGTGTTATAAAAGTCTATTCAACTTTCTGCAAAAAGATGTTTGGGATACCTTTTATTGTGCTGTTTTTTTCTTTATTCCTTGACCTTAACACATCCCCCACACACGTATACATACATGTTACTGAAGGTGTCTCCCTCCTTAAATATTGATAGAAACCCTTTTTTCCCCTGAACTTTCTATCAGACTCACTTGTCAGAGTATTGTATTTTTCCCATCACCATTCCAAAAAGAGACAACAGAAACTTAAAAAAATAGTTGAACTGATTTTAGCTCATTCTTTCTGCCTATTTTTTTATGGTCCCCGTAAGATTCTTCTCTAATTTTTAGAAAATAATTCTTTCTCTCTCTCTCTCTCTCTCTCTCTCTCTCTCTCTCTCTCTCCTTCCTTTCCTCCTCACTCCCTCCCTCCCTCCCTGAATAATTTTCCATTTCTTTAGTTGTGTAGTTTTCTTTTTCTATTTCATCCAGAATCATATTTCACCTACTTCCTTGATCCAGCTGCTCCATTTAAGCAACAATGGGTATAAGCCAAAACTGGGCCTGCCATGGCAGGATCACTTGAGTTGATGACTGGCCGACTGGATGAACTAGAGATCACAAAGTACTTGAGTTGGCCTTAATTAGGAGAAGCAGTACATGTGTTCTTTTCCAGATGAGACAACTTGATGAAAAAAACAGCAGGAAGTCATTACAAGACAAGCAAATAAGGCATTGTTAGAGATGTGAAAGAAGTAGCAAAGCCACTTAGCCAAGGAATTAAGCCTTGGTTTCAAGGTAGAAAACGGGAGGGGGAAGAGATCTATGTACTTGTGTTTAAACAGGAGAGATCCTAGCAGCCACCTGACACTTTTTTTTCTTCTTTTGGCTTGTAAACAGGTGCACAGATGTGCATGCCATCATTCGTGCAAGCTCAGTTAGCTCACTTTCACTTTTATGCATCTAACTAAATGAGAATATTGATTCTGCTTTCACAGCTGGGTTTCTGATATTAGTGTGTTTTAAGGTATCATTTTTTAAATCACAGTTTAAGCTCAATGGAAGGTTAAGGGTCAATTTTCCAATCCCTCTCATTTTACAGGCTAGGAGAGTTGAAACACTCCAGGGTCACACAGCTTGAAAGTGGCACAGACCACAGCTGAAGCCAAGTCATATTAAATCTAATTCCAGGGCTCTTTCTACAACTTCATATTGGACTGGAGGTGGGAGGGGTGAAATAGTGGGAGCAAAGGGGAAGGAAGGCAATAAGAATTTTTATTTGTTGTTCATTTGTGTCTGACTCTTTGTGATCCTATTTGGGAATTTCTTGGAAAAGATACTGGAGTGGTTTGCCATTTCCTTCTCCAGCTCATCTTACAGTTGAGGAAACTGAGGCAAAAAAGGTTAGGTGACTAGCTCAGGGTCATAACCCTAGTAAATGTCTGAAGCCATATTTGAACTAAGGAAGATGCATATTTCTGATGTCAGGCCCAGCACTCTATCCAGTGTGCCACCTAACTGTACAACATTTTTATAACACCTACTATAGGCAAGACATTGTGCTAGGTGTATAAAAATATTATTTCTTTTGATCCTCACACTAGCACTGTGATAAGGAAATATAAGCAAACAGGAGCTAAATGACTTGCCCAGGGCCACACAGCAAGAAAGTTTCTGTGACTAGATTTGTACTTAGGATTTCCTCACTTTAGGCTCAATGCTCTATCAACTGCCCTATTTAGCAGGTCTAGTGATTAATAAGAAGCAACGTTCCAGTGGCATGGCACAGTGAGAAAAAAACGAGATTTGAAGAGATCTGATTTTGAGTGCCACACTGCAATGTGACTTAAGCATATGCCTTTAAATAAAATGAAGTTCCTGGACAAGACAATCTTTTAGGTGATTTTAGACTTCTAATATGTTCTCATTCAAACTAATGAAAAGTTTGGTCTGTCATAGATCCCTTGCCTAAAGGGGGTTAGGGAGAGAAACCCAACTAAGCTTTAATATCCTCCTTAACAAACTTTTGCAAACATTTCTAATAACAAGTGCTTATCTAATAAGCTGCCTTAATTAGTAATTAAAGAGAAGGACTAAGGAATGGAAGATGAGGGTTCAGGTTCTTTTTAAATTTATTTATTTATTTTTTTTGGTGAGGCAATTGGGGTTAAGTGACTTGCCCAGGATTACACAGCTAGTAAGTGTCAAGTATCTGAGGCTGGATTTGAACTCAGGTCCTCCTGAATCCAGGGCCAATGCTTTATGCATTGTGCTACCTAGCTGCCCCCCAGGTTCTTTTTTTTAAAAAAAGGCTCTAACTTCTTAAATGAGTCAAATCATTCATTTTGCCTCAGGGATATTTTCAAACAACTTTTTATGAGGTGTCTACAAGTATAGTGGATTGAATGTTATTTCTGGGGTGAGGAAGACCCAAGTTCAAATCCTACCTCTTATACTTACAGGCTTGGTTAACTTTTCAGTCTCTGCTGGGAAAAGAACAAAACATTTTTTAAAACTAATATTCCACGTAAGGAGTTAAGTGTTTTATAAATGTTATCTCTTTTGCTCCTGACAACAACCTTGGGAAGTATGTACTATTATTATGCCCATTTCACAGTTGGGGAAACTGAAGTAGTCAGAGATTAAGTGACATGCCAAAGGTCACACTGTTAGGAAGACTATGAAGTTGGGTTTTCACTCGTTTCTTCTTGGTTTTAGTCCCAAGACTCTTTTTTTTTGGGGGGGGGGTAATGAATGTTAAGTTACTTGTCCAGGGTCACACAGCTAGTAAGTGTCAAGTGTCTGAGGCCAAATTTGAACTCAGGTCCTCCTGAATCCAGAGCCAGTGTTTTATTCGATGCAACACCTAGTTGCCCCCTCCAAGACTCTTTTCACTGCACCTAGTTGCCTAAGATATCTTGTCTCTAAAATGGGAATAATAAAACACTTGCCTTAATGGATTATTATGTGGACCAAAATAATAATGATAATAATAATAATAATAATAATATGTATATATTTGCAAATCTCAACATACTGTATAAGTGAATCTATTACTGTTAGAAGCAATATAGGAATGAACGTTAGGAATCCTGAGTATCTCAACAACTATTTTTTTTTATTAATTGTCTCTGGGCCTTGAATTAGTTTTCTGTAAATTAGGAATTATTATTTTCGCACAATTGACCTAATAAGATAATAAACTCATTTTAAATTCTTAAAGGGATCAGTAAACGTACACTTATCTTCTATTATCATCTTTTTCCTTTTCAATTCAGATAGAAAAGGTTTTTTGACAAGTTGCTTTCCTGCTATTATTCTATTATCCTTAAAAGTTCTACAAACAATTGCACAGTTGTGTTAAACAACTGATTTTAATAACTGAATTAGTTTGTAAACTTACATTTTGTAAGATCACTGAAAACATTTTTGGGACACCTAAAATGGCACAGGAGGTGGAGAGATTTAAGAGAGATGATATGTGGGGGCAGCTAGGTGGCGCAGTGGATAAAGTGCCCAGATCAGGAGGACCTGAGTTCAAATCCAGGCTCAGACAATTGACACTTACTAGCTGTGTGACCCTGGGCAAGTCACTTAACCCTCATTTCCCTGCAAAAACAAAAAAAAAAAAGAGGGATCATATGTACTATATCTTGTTTCCATGGACTAGGTCTTTATATTTAGGGAAAACAAAAACAAAAACATTTTCTGTAATTTGCATATAATCAGTATTCTTCAGAGTGAAACAAATTAAAAACCTTTTAAAAATGTTATGGTCAATATGTTTATAATGAAGCAGCTAGGTAATGCAATGAGTGGAGCCTAGACATACAGTCAGGAAGACCTGATCTCAAATCCAGCCTCAGATATTTCCTATCTGATACCCTGGCCAAGGTATTTAATATTAATGGATATGATAATTGTACTTACCTTCCAAAGATTGTTTTGAGGATCAAATGAGATGATATTTAAAAAGTATTTACCACAGCATAGTAGGTCCTTAATAAATATTACTTCTGATTTCTCTTCATTTAACCTATGATTGCCCCAGTTTTCTAATCTATAAAATGGAGGTATTAAAAGTGCATACCATAGGGGCAGCTAGGTGATGCAGTGGATAGAACACCAGCCTTGGAGTCAGGAGGACCTAAATTCAAATCCGGCCTCAGATACTTAACACTTACTATCTGTGTGACCTTGGGCAAATCACTTAACCCCAATTGCCTCACCAAAAAACAAAAATAGTTCATACCTTGGGGGCAGCAAGGTGGCGCAGTGGATAAAGCACCAGCCTTTGATTCAGAAGGACCTGAGTACAAATATAGCTTCAGACACTTGACAATCACTAGCTGTGTGATCCTGAACAAGTCACTTCACCATCATTGCCCCACAAAATAAATAAATAGATAGATAGATAGATAGACAGACAGACAGATAGATAGATAAATGGATGAATGAATGAATAGATAGACAAAAAATGAATGAATGAGTAGATAAATAAATAAAGCAACCAAAAAATTAATGAATAAATAGTTTAAATAAATAAATAAATAAATTAGATTTAATTAGAAGAGATTAAAAAAATAAAAGTGCATACCTCTCAAGTGCTTTTTTAAAAATCAAATTAAATGATACTTGTAAAGTGCTTTGCAAGCCATAAAGTCCTTATATAAATGCTAGCTAGCTATAAACAGTACCTATCTTTTAAGATAGCTGTGAGAATGGAATGAAATAACATACATGATACATTTCATGAACTTCAAAATATTCATTTAAGAAGATTTAAGAAGATTTTTCATAACATCAAGCATAAGTTTTAGTTTTTGCATTCACTAAGTTGAAAAAGTCTGACCCTTCTTTCACTTCTTTGAATCCTGGGATGTAGCTATTGTTTCTCTCCTGTGCTCCCAGTTCTCAGTATTGTGTTTGGCACATAAGTACTTTAAAATGCTTCTTGACTTGGCTTGGCTTGATTTAACTTAATTTTTTGGCTAAATATCTTCTGTTCCTTTTACGGAACTCAAGCCACTTCACCATCTTTGTTGTCCTGGATCTAGATGTCCTTCTGCTTAGCAATGAACTTAAAATCCTCCAAACACATCCTACTTTCCAGAAAGAAATTACCAACAATAACTGTCTTTAATGATGGTAATTTGCAAATGCTTAGAACCTTTAATAAAGTCCTTCATCAAAGGGATTAAGTTCAGCCTGGACTCTAAGATGCTAGGAGAGAGGACAGCTTTGGCACATCCTATTGAAAAGAACTGAGGAAGTGCAGATATGATTCTCACCAAGAGAATTTGTCCCCAATGGATGTTCTTGGAAGCCCAAGTCCAGCTAATTAGACTTACTTGGGTTATACAATTTTATAGAGGCTGGACTCATCCTGATGAAATAAGGGATCTTTAAATTATTGAAGTAATAGAAAGAGCTTATAACTAATAATGAATTTTTAAAAATCAGAGTTTCACATTAGATAAGTTAGGATAGAAGATACTTTATTCTCAGTACCCTTGATCAAACAAAGATGTGTTGAATTTAACATAATCAAGCTTGAGAACAGAAGCATAAATAAAAACAAAACTGAAATATTTACCAATTCCCTGCTTTGTCTATTATACTTTCATATTTAATTTTAACTAAATGTACCTAAAATAATAATAATATCAATACTAGAGCTTTGAGATTTCACAGTAGATTATTATCTCATTTTTACTTTACAACCACCCTAGAAATAGGTGCTATTATCCTCATTTTAGAGAGGAGAAAATGGAAGCAGATAAAGGTTAAGTGATTTCCCCAAGGTTACCCAGCTAGTAAGTGTCTGGGGCAGGGTTTGAACTAAGGTCTTCCTGATTCGAGCTCCAGTATTTCTATACAATGGACCACCAACCACCTTTAGGCAATATTACAACTCCAAGAGTTGGCCACAACTCTAACTTTTTTAACATCTTAATTCCTGGAGGGGGCAGCTAAGTGGAACAGTGCATAAAGCACCAGCCCTGGATTCAGGAGGAATTGAATTCAAATCCAGGCTCAGACACTTCACACTTACTAGCTATGTGACCCTGGGCAAGTCACTTTACCCTCATTGCCCCTAAAAAATATCTTAATTCCTGGACCCATAGAATAGTAGATCTGGAGAGACCTGAAGTAATGTCCCTTAAATTATGTTAAGTCAGAGATCCCACTTGAGTAGGAATGGTTCTAGAATATTAGAAATGTGTCTATTTCTTGCAGGATTAACAATCACAACCCATCTCTTTCCACCTTTCAAGATTTTGCCCTTGACTTTCTGCAGGTCTTCCATAAAAGATGTATACCTCCTATTTTTAATAGTTTTTTTTTTCATTTTAGATTGCCATTCTGCTCACATAGTATCTATCTCTCCCTTTTGTTTCATTAGCACACAGTCAGTCTTCTTTTCCTCGATTATTCAAATCCTTGACAATATGGTACATCACCATTTACTAACAATTCATTTTTGGTTATATATCACAACCTACTTATCTTTGCCTTGTGACTTTCAAGGGACCATATTTTAATATAATATCTAGCATTTATTATAATTTAAATAATGATAGCCAGCATTTTTAACATGTTAAGGTTTGTATGGAAAGCTATGTGGCTCAATGGATAAAGTGCTGGAAAGCCTCATCTTCCTGAATCCCAACCTGGCTTCAGGCACACTAGCAATAAGACCATGTGCAAGTTACTTAATCCTCTTTAACTCAGTTTTCTTATCTGAAAATAAACTGGAGAAGAAAATGGCAAACCACTTTAGTATCTTTGCCAAGAAAACCACAAATGGGATCATGAAGAGTCCAGACAGGACTGAAATAACTGAATAACAACATGGTGTGCGAAGTGCTTTACATATTTCATCACATTTGATTACTATAACAACCCTGAGAAAATGGAGGCAGATAACAGTTAAGTAATTTCCCCAAAGTCACACAGCTAGGAAGTGTCTGGGGCAAGGTTTTTGAGAGGTAGGTTGTATTATTATCTTTATTTTACAGATGAGGAAACTGAGTCTGAGAGGAATTAAGTCATTTGCAAAGGGTCACTCTGCTAGTAAGTTTTTGGACTCTACTCTGACTCAAAACACAGCCCTCTTTCCTCTATGCTACCCAGATGCCAGTAGATTGCATAGGAAAAAACAAAAAAAAAAACACTGGCACCTTCTGGGAGATGAAAAAAAAATACTTCAATGGAGAAGAGGAATTTCTAACTTTTAGGAAACAATTGTAGGGGGCAGCTAGTTGGCCCAGTTGATAGAGCACCAGCCCTGAATCAGGAAGATCTGAATTCAAATCTGGCCTCAGACACTTGACACTTACTAGCTGTGTGACCCTGGGCAAGTTACTTAAACTTCATTGCCCCACAAAAAAACAAACAAAAAAAAAAACTAAAAACAACAACAAAAAAGTAAAAAGAGGGCGGGAGCTAGGTGGCACACTGGCCCTGGATTCAGGAGTACCTGAGTTCCAATCTGCCCTCTGACACTGGACACTTACTAGTTGTGTGAACCTGGGCAAGTCACATAACCCTCATTGCCTCAAAAAAAAAAAAAAAGTAAAAAAAAATCATCGTGAAAAAAATGTGGTTTTGTTTACATGTAACTTGGGAAAATTCTAAATTAAAAATTTTAATTAAAAAAATACCTTATCATGATATGGAAGTGACCCAAGTTCTGGAAGCTAGACAATTTCTGGCAGAACCCACCAAACTTATGGATTAGAGTCTTCCCCTGCCATAAGAGAATCATCCTTGATAAATACAGAAATCTTCATAGCTAGGCATGTGCTCTCCAAAAGACATCATTTTTCAGGGACAGTAAATCATGAAGACCATGTAATAAGGCAAAGATTCTTGCTTTCTGCACCATGAAAGGAATCCCCACCTTAATAAAATCCTGAAATTCTGAAGGAGTACATACAACAAGAACTTGAAAATAAGTACATACAATAAGAATTTAAGAATCTGACAAGCTATAAAGGATTGGCTTTTTATTCTTCAGTTTTGCTTTCCTCAAAGGAGTGCAACCATCTGCATCTTTAATATGGTGAACTCAGAAAAGCCCTCCAGCTGGACTCCATATTGGAACCTTTTGAAGTTGCCTATTTCAATTATTATAGTAGCAGATCTTGCCTTTCCTCTCTCATGTCTTGACAGGCTCTGAGCCTTGTGTTCCTCCCACTGCTGGGCTTAGGGCATATTTCCCCTATTAACTATCTCTCTTGACTGGAACTCATGAGCAAATGGATTGGTACTTAATAACTAAACAAAAATTCCTTTCTTGAGGGTATGCCATGTGGAAGGCCCCATGCTCATGCTGTCCCTGGTTTTGCATAAGAAGGTGATGCTTTTCAGAAATCAGAAGCAGATTTGATAGCGAATAATCGGATCAATTCAGCAGCTGCTCCATTTTGCAGCTTGGCCAGAAGAGGTTGCAGAATACAACCTGTTCAAATTTCAAAACTATATTGTAGTGATTTTTCCAGTAATACTTTCTGGTAACTATCAAAGACAGGTGTGTTTTATATTACTACACCCTGTTATTCCTAGTTCATGTTTCTATCTAAAAGTAGGATTGGAAATTAATCATAATATTTAGAATTTTCTCAATTTCAGGTGATTTTTGTAATAAATCTAATAATTTACACTGCTATAATGCTTTTCTCTCAACCACCCTGTAAGACTTTCCTCAGAATAGCCCTGGAAAAAAAAGTAATATATTATTCTTCCAAATTTACAGATCGGGAAAGTAAAACTGGGAGGTAATGTGACATAGCCAAAGTAACATGGCTAGAAAGTCATTGAGATGGCATTTGACCCTAAGGCTAAGCACATTGATGGCTCAATGGATAGAACTTTGGGCCTGGAGTCAGAAAGCACTTTGTGTGTTTGTTGTTGGGATTGAATTAGGTAATATTTTTAAAGCACTGGGCAGTGTCTGGCACATACTAGACAGTTAGTAGTAATTAGCCTCCACCAGTCGCGGACGGCCATGGACCAGCACCTTGAAGAGCCACAGACCACAGTGTGGCTGTGCAGTCTGATATGGGAGCTGCAGCTCCTGAGTGACTTACAACCAGTAACTGCTGCATCCTGTGTTGTATCTACCACATGAGGAGTAGCTGGAGTGTCCTCTCCAGGGCGCTGGCCTGAGAGAATCAATATGGAAAACAAGCTGTTGCCCATGCAGCAGGTTTTCCCTCTCCTTGACACTGATGGATCCAAAGGAGAGGCAGAGCCAATACAGTTTGGCACCAGTGCCGCTGCAGGAGTTGCCAGAGGGATGTGATGTCCAACATCCAACTGCCTAAGGGACTTTGACTCCTGATTTTTTCCTCTGGTTAACTCCCAAAGCCTTTCTCATATATGGGTATAGCCACAAGGCAGTGGAGGTTTAAAATCAGGGTTTCCTTCCCCTAGGCGATTGCCTGCCAAGGCTAAAGAGTCCCACCTGCCCGAAACGACTGGTTTTAAGGCGCCAGTGACTCGCCTTTGCCCCTTCTTCTGTATTTACTACACAGTTAATACATGCTTTTCCCCTTCCTCCCTACACCCTTGATATCATATCCAAAACTCTTTTCAATCCACCAAGATACCTCTCCTATCACTAAGAAATTTTTCTTATTTTTATACCTTATAACAAATGTTAAGAAAGGAGACAGGAGTGCTGTGAGGATAAACTATCTGAACCACTTGAAGAGGAAAGAACTACATTTGGAGTCAAACCACCTGAATAGAAACATGAGCTCTATTATTTACTAATTGTTTGACTCTGGATAACTCCGTCGACTTCTCTGGGTTTCACATTCTTTATCTGTATAAAGACAGTGATTTCCAAAGAAGATGGCAACCTGTTTTAGTGGAGGGAATCTTCCCACTTGGGAGTTCCCCATGTCACTGAAATGACAGTCTATCCCTATAAAAAAGGGGGATAAATGACATAATCTCCAAGGTCACTTCCAGTTCTAAATCATAAAGTTTTGTATCCTAGGAAGAAGAGGAAGTTTTATGATTAATATGTAGAATTGTCCAGCAATTAAAATGAACTATAACTTCATCACACTACATGGTGAGATAATGAGATTCCCTATCAATGGAAGTTTTTGGCAAGGGGATTGACCACTACATATCAGAGATACTGGAAGTGTTTTATGTTTCAGAGAAGTGTTAGACTAGAAGACCTACATAGTCCTTTCCACAGTTGGTTCTTTTCATCCTTGGGATATTATAATAAATGAATTCCTCAGGCTAATGGCATTAAGTTAATTTTTTCCCAAAATTTACTTGCCATATATATATTAGAATCGTCTCTAAAGTCAGGGTAGGTACTCACAAAAAGAACAATGACAAATCTAATTGTACATTTTGTAGCCTACATGCATTCTAAAGATTTCTTCAACACTGTGGCTGCTTACCCTCCATTGAGATGAAAGAGTGAGGGCAGCTAGGTGGTGCAGTGGATAAAGGCCTGGCCCTGGATTCAGGAAGAACTGAGTTCAAATCAAGAAATGAAAGCGTGAAAAGAAAATTGGACTTTGAACCAGTAGACTTGAGTTAGAATCTTGTCTTAGACAGTGACTAGTTGTATTACCATCAGGAAACTGTCACTTTTCAGAGGATCAGTTTCTTCACCTGTAAAATGGAGCAAGATGAAACTTATACTGCCAACTTAGAGTCCTGCAAGGGAATGGTTTAAAAATCTGAAAGCACTATAGAAATTTATCTTGATATTATATCTTATGGGTGCACTGAAATGTTAAGTTAAGGTTGGATGCATGTATAAAAAGTAAGCCTGCTCTCTGAACAGCCAGGGACATTGATTGTGCTTCCGATGGACTAGGCCCAATTAAAGATCTGTGAAAAATTTTTTAAAACTGATGTCACATAAACCTCTGAGACTAAGTACAGTGACATTTTGTTTCTGAATGTGTTAGCAGCTAATTGGGACAGCCATGGTGGATAAAAGTTTGGACTTGAAGCGAAGATCATACTTCAATTCCTTCCTCAGATACTTAATAGCTGTGTAACCCTAGACTAGTCATTTAATGTCTTTCAGCCTCAATTTTGTCATCTAAATTATGGAGATAACAATAGCACCTATCTTACAAGGTTGTTGTAAAGATGAAAGGAGACAATACACGTAAAGCATATTGTAAACCTTAAAACACAGTAATAATATTATATATTCCTAAATTATATGATAATAATAATTATTATTAATTGAAATAGTAAGCAGAATATATCAAATGTTTTGTGAACCTGAGTTCTATTTCAGGCATATTGAATTTGAGATGTCAGTATAACATCCAGGTTTATATATGGTCAGGATAGGATTTCAGAAGAGAGAAAGGGAGGGAGGGAGGGGGAGAGAGTGAGAGAGAGCGAGAGAGTGAGAGAGCGAGTGAGCTAGAGAGCGAGTGAGCGAGAGCGAGAGCGAGAGAAGGTAGGGGAGTTAGAGAAATAGAATTTGGACTCATTTGCACAGAATTTACCATTTAACCTATGGGAAGTGTTGAGATTACCTGGAAGAGAGCTGGAGAAACAAATCAGAATTTTGAGAATCATCCAAGTGTATGGAGCAAGAGATAAATGATGAATAAGAAATTGAGGCTGAAAAGAAAGTGGGAGGGAAAGGGGGAAGAAAGGAAGGAAAGAAGGAAGGGAGGAATGAAAAAGGGAAGGGAGGAAAGAAGGGAAGAAGGAAGGAATAGGCAGTTATTAAGAACTTAATTTGTGTTAGGTACAGTGCTAAACAATGGGGTTACAAACACAAGAGAAAAAAAGAAAATAATTCAACCCTCAATGACCTTATATCTGATTGGGGGAAGACAACATTTAAAAGAGAAAAGAATGAGGTTAAGGTACTTAATGTGAGGGCAGAGTTTTGAAGACTGGAAGCCAACAAAGAAGGTCGGGATGGGAATGAAGGTCAGTCTTTGGTCATTCCACAAAATTTTGTCTCCAGGAGGAGCTCACCAATGGCAGAAGGAAGCAGGCCTTAGCGAGGGATGTTCCATTTTCAGGAAGCCACAGGAATGGTGGGAGGAGGCTGCAAGCAGGGAGGGAAGTTCCAGAATGGAAAAGCATTATTTGGTTGTCTGAGAGCCAGGAGCAAGGTTTGGAGGAAAACCAAGAGAGATTAGGTTTATGAAGAAAGAAAATCCAAGAGGAACAGATGGCCAAGAATGTTAAAACTTGCAGAATGGTAATGGCAAACTAAGGCTGAGAAAAGACTAATTTGTCATTTAAAAGTGTACTAGTAACCTTGTGGAGAACAGTTTTATTGGTGGTGAAGTCAAAAGCCTGAGGGGAAGAATTTGAGAAGCCTGATGGTGAGTAGAGGCACTAAGATTAATTCAGGTTTGACAACAGAAAAGAGAAAAAAGTAGAGTTTGCAAAATCAGAAGGTGAAAAGGGACCTTAGATATTATCTAGTTTACTCTGTTCATTTTACAAATAAGGAAACTGAGACTAAGAGTGTCAGTCAAGGTTTGTGGGAGCCAAATTTAATATAGGGAGCTTTAATTGAGTGGCTCACTGTAATATTGGGGTCTTGGACAATTAGGAGCCCTATTTCATCTAATCTTCTCAACAAAGAATATACTAGGAATGGCTGTCTCGTTACCTATGGCAGTTTGCAACTAGATATCACTTTATGTTTATAAAATATCTCCCAATAATAGAATATCTTTGAGTCCATGCATTATTCTTTCTATATTGAGAGATTTGGGTCATTTGTTCCATTTAAATGATGTATAGTGGGGCGGGGGGGGGGCAGCTAGGTGGTGTCCTGGATAAAACACTGGCCCTGGATTCAGGAGGACCTGAATTCATATCTGGCCTTCGACACTTGACACTAGCTGTGTTACCCTGGGCAAGTCACTTAACCTTCATTGCCTCAAAAAAAAAAGTAATAATAATAATAATTAATTAATTAATCAAGATTTTTAAAATGCATATAATTTGTAGCCAGTAATAGCAACAGTAATTGTTTATGCTTGTATCATATTCACATTTTACAAAACATTATATATGTATATATACATATACACACACACACACACACACACACACACATATATATATATATATATATATATATATATATATATAATGTCTATTCCATAATACTGGAGATTAAAATCTACATGTCTCTGAGATGTTGGAGAAGGGATTCCTTCTCAGGTGCAGGATGGATCAAATTCCCTTTCATTTTCTCTCAAACTGCAAATCTGTGACCTCAAAGCAATTCTGATGTTATCCCAATTTGACTAAGAAACCATGTTTTAGAGTGGTTAAGCAATTTGTATAGGATTTAATTTTTAGTAAAGAGGAAGGGTCTGGGGCAAGAAATGAATTTCTGGCCCCAAGTGCAATGATTTTTGCATTACCCCAAACTGGTAGTCTTGGCTCAAGTCACTTCTAGTGTAACAACCTGAAAATTGTCAATTTAAAGTGCATTTAACATTAAGGGTGTATCTTTAATGGCACCTCACACACACTTCTCTTCTCCACTCCAATCTTTCAGCATCCCCACTAGTGTGCTGTCTCTCCACCAACTGTTTAGGGATTTAGCAGAGCCAACGAGACAGACTGCTCCCATATGTTTGAGTAACTTCCTTCTTATTTAACCTCCCAGCTAGGAAATTAACAAGTACAACTTCATCTTTTAAGATGGCAAGCATTTTGTATTCTGAATAGACTGTTGTAGAGTGTTCATAGTTAACTGTTGATTGTTCCTTTGACACCATCGTTATTTATGAAATTATTTGTAGTACACATATTAACCAATCCATTTTCCAAGGCGATTGGAGGAATAACTCCTGAAGGTGAGTTGGATCCTCATGGGATTTTCATAACATTTTTCTTTCCAAGTTGTGCAATTATGTACTGCAAATGGGACCCATGTTTGGAAGAAAGATGGATGCTTGCACCTTCAGTGCAATCAATTTTAGAAAGCTTTATTTCCATGTTTTTATGTACCATATTGGTCTGAATATAAGCTACCCAGCAATCTAATGTTGCTTCACTGAAGTGATATAATTTTGAAAAGAATACACGTGTGTGTAGATGTAGAACCAAGTCATGTCAAGAAGTATTTATTAAGAACAAATCATGTACCTAGTTCCATCCTAAGCAGTGGAGGTGAAAAAACGGCAGAACCAGTCCTTATCTTCAAAGACCTCATATTCTAATGGGGGCGACAACATGCAAACAAGCACAATATCTATCTATCTATCTATCTATCTATCTATCTATCTATCTATCTATCTATCTATCATAAATTGGAAGTAACCTCAGAAAGCACACACATTAAGGGGTTACTGGAAAGGTTTCTTTTAGAAGGTCTTATTTTAACTGAGTCTTGAAGGAAGTCAGGAAGCAAAGATGAGAAGGAAGAGATTACAGGCATTTTAAGAACAGGAACTATGGCATAATTGTTATTATATATGGCACAATGCATACAGTACAGACTTGTTTTTTGTTATGTAAGTGAATGAATATTGCTGAATTCCATTATTTCCTTTCACCAAGTATCTAATAATTTCATCTTGGTTCTATTGCCCTATTACTATAGAGGGCAACACCATCATTCAATCCCTCAGGCTCTTCTTAGACTTATCCTCAACTCATCACTATCTCTTACCCAGACAGCCAATAAAAACTGTTTCCAGAACCTGTGATTTCACTCTTGTAAAATCTCTTGAATATACTCCCTTCTCTCTTCTGATACTACTACCACTATAGTGAAGGCCTTATTATCTCTTTTTTTGTTTACTTTTTTGGGTTTTTTTGTTTATAATTTTATTTTTCCCCAATTACATGTAAAAAAGTTTAACATCCATTTTAAAATTTTTGTGGCCCAAATTATCTTTCTTCCTCTCTCCCCACCCTGTGCCACTTTAATAAAGCAAGTAATTCCTGTTAAAAAAGGGGGGGCAGTTAGGTGGCACACCAGTCCTGGATTCAGGAGGATCTCAGTTCAAATCTGGTCTGCCACTTGACACTTAGTAGTTGTGTGACCCTGGGCAAGTCACTTAACATTCATTGCCTTGCCCAAAAAGAAAAATAAGGGCAAGCAATTCAATATCAGTTATACGTGTTAAGTCATGTAAAACATTCCCATATTAGGTTGTGAAAAAACAGACAAAAAGGAAACCTCAAGAAAAAAAAAGTAAAAAAAAAAAGTTTCAATCTGTATGCAGACATCATCAGTTCTTACTCTGGGGATGGATAGTATTTTTCAACTTAAGTCCTTCAGAGTTTTCTCAGATCATTGTATTGTTGAGAATAGCCAATTCATTCATAGCAGATCATCTTAAATATTTCTATTATTTTGTACACAGTATATGTCACTTTGCATCAGCTCATGTAAATCTTTCCAGGTTTTTCTGAGAGCACACTACTCATAATTTCTTATAACACAATAGTTTTCCATCATAGGCACATGTGACAATTTGTTCAGTCATTTGATGGGTATCCCCTCCATTTCCAATTCTTTGCCACTAGAAACCAGCATCTTTCTATCTATCATCTATCTATCTATCTATCTATCTATCTATCTATCTATCTATCTATCTATCTATCTATCTATCTATCTATCATAAATTGGAGATAACCTCAGAAGGAAAAAGCATTAAGGGGTTACTGGAAAGACTTTTTGTACATATAGGTCCTTTTCTTCTTTTTTCTTTTTCTCTTTTTGTATACCAATCTAGAAGTGGCATTTCTGGGTAAAAGAGTATGCATGGTTTTATATCCCCTTTGGAAATAATTCCAAATTGCTCTACAGAATGATTGAATCAGTGTAAAACTCCATTAATGTCTCATTTTCCCCATATACCTTACAACATATGCCATTTCCCTCTGCTGTCCTATAATCCAATCCAATACATATAAGGTAGTACCCCCGAATTGTTTGATTTGCATCTTTGTAATCAATAGTGAGATAGAACACTTTTAAATGGTTATAGATAGCTTTTATTATTTCATCTGAAAACTGTTCATATATTTTGATCATTTATCAATTGGAGAATGTATGTTATTTTAATAAATTTGACCTAGGTCTCCATATGAGGCCTTTATTAGACAAACATTTCAAAATTTTATTCATAGTAACTATTGTTAACTGTATTTCTCTCTCTTCTATTTCCTCCCCACACCCTTCACTATATTCTCTATATCCTTTCACCCTGTCCCTCCTCCAAAGTATTTTGCTTCTGACTGACCCTGCCTTAATCTTCTCTCTCTTCTATCACCACTCCCCCATTATCCCATTATTCTCCTTTTTTCCTACAGGGTAAGACATTTATATACCAAATTGAGTGTGCATGTTATTATTTCCTCATTAAACCAATTCTGATGAAAGTAGGATCATTTCCCCTCACCTCCCCCACACTCCCTTCCACTGTATATGCTATTTCTTGCTTCTTTTATGTGAAATACTTTACACCATTCCACCCTCTCCCTTTCCCTTTCTCCCAGGGTCACACAGCTACTCAGTGTCAGGTGTCTGAGGTCAGATTTGAACTCAGGTCCTCCTGAATCCAGGGCAGGTACTTTATCCACTGTGCCACCCAGCTGCCCCCATCCCTTCTCATTCAACTAATGCCTTACCTCTCTGTGAAAATATATTCCATCCAGCTACCTAATAATAAGAAAGTTCCTATGAGTTATAAGGATCATCTTCCCATGTAGGAATGCATACAGTTTAACCATTCTATATCCCTTATGATTTGTTTTTCTTGTTTACCTTTTTATGCTTCTCTTGAGGTTTGTATTTGAAAGTCAAATTTCCTATTAGCTTAGGTCTTTTCATCAAGAATGGCTGAAAGTGGGAGCAGCTTGGTGGTACAGTGGACAGAGCACCAGCCCTGGATTCAAAAGGACCTGAGTTCAGATCCTGCCTCAGACACTTGACAGTTACTAGGCTGTGTGAGCCTGAGCAAGTCACTTAAAGCTCATTGCCCCACAAAAACAACAACAACAAATAAAGAGTGGATGAAAGTCTTCTCTTTCATTGAATGCCCATTTTTCCCCTTAAAGAATTATACACAGTTTTGCTGGGTAGGTGACTGTTGGTTGTGATTCTAGTTCCTTCGTCCCCTGGAATATCATATTCTAAGCCTTCTGATCCTTTACCGTAGAAGCTGCTAAATCTAGTGTTATTCTGACTGTGACTCCACAATACCTGAATTGTTTCCTTCTGGGTGTTTGCAATATTTTCTCCTTGACATGGAAACTCTGGAATTTGGCAAGATTTTATGCCTCAGGGTTTTCCTTTTGGGATCTCTTTCAGGAGGTGATTGATGAATTCCTTTAATTTCTATTTTAATCCTTGGTTCTAGAATGTCAGTGCAGTTTTCCATGACAATTTTTTTTTCTTGTTTCATTTTTGAAAATTTCTTGAAGATGATGTCTAGGCTCTTTTTTGATCATGACTTTCAGGTGGACCCATAATTTTCAAGTTATCTCATCTGGATCTATTTTCCAGGTCAGTTCTTTTTCCAATGAAACATTTCACATTGCCTTTTTTAAAAATTTTGTTTTATTGTTTCTTGATTTCTCATAAAGTCCTTAGATTACATTTGCTCAATCCTAATTTTTGAGGAGTTATTTTCTTCAATGAGCTTTTGTATCTCCTTTTCCTTTTGACCAATTTGCCTTTTCAAGGTATTCTTTTCCTCATTGGCTTATTGTACCTCTTTTATCATTTGGCCTACTCTAATTTTAAGTTCTTATTTTATTCAGCATTTTTACTGAAGCTTTTGAATTCTTTCATAATTTTCTTGCATCGCTCTCCTTTTTATTCACATTTTTCCTCTACTTCTCTTACTTTATTTTCAAAGTCCTTTTTGAGAGCTTCTATGACCTGAGACCAATTCATTTTTTTTTCTTGGAAGCTTTGGATGTAGGAGCTTTGAATTAATTATCTTCTTCCGAGTGTGTACTTTGATTTTCCTAGTCACCATAGCAACTATCTAAGGTCAGGATTTTCTCTTCTTTGCTCATTTTTCCCATCTTATTTCTTGACTTTTAACTCTTTGTTAAAGAGGAGTACTGCTTATGGGGTGGAGTGTTCATTGTTCCAAGCTTCAGGGGTTTTGTGCAGCTGTTTTCAGAGATACTTCTAGGGATTTATAAGTTTTCAGTTCTTCCAAGGTGGTATGAGTTAAGGAGAGGTATGTTTACTACTCTTCTGTCCTGTGCTCCAGTCTGCAAGCAACCACAAGCCTGATTTTCTTCCCTGAAACTATGAACAGAATCTAGTTCCACTGTAGCTGAAAGCTCTGGTATTAGTCCTCCTCCCTGTCATAGGACCACCACCCAAGACTGTAACATGAATCCAAGTTGGGCAAAAGAGTCCTGCTTCAGTGATAGAAAAATAGACCCCTATAATCTTCTGGCCAATTGTTTGATCTCCTTATCCTCTTTGGGCTGAGTTCCAGAAGAAGTTCCTGATGATGATGATTAAGTGGCTCCCAAAGCCTTCTTCTGTTTTGCTGGGGCTGGGTCTGCACTGGTACAGCCTGAAATGGGCTGTGATCTACTCCCATCCCAGTGAGACAGAACTTTCCTGCTGACCCCCTAAGTTGTCTTTGGTTGGAAAAGTATTTCACCCTGTTGTTTTGTGGGTTCTGCTGCTCCAGGAATTGTCTTATGGCATTATTTGAAGGTCTTTGGAGGGGTCTTGGGGAGAGCTCAGAAAAGTCACTGCATTTCCTCTATCATCTTGGTTCCGACCCCCAGGACTTATTATCTCATACCTGGATTCCTGTAATAGCCCACTGGTGGATCGACCAGCCTCAAGTTTTCTCCTCACTACAATCCATCCTCCATCCAATCACTGAAGTGATTTTTTTCTAAAGCACAAATCTAATCACATCACCTCCTTTTCTAAAAGAGACTCCAGTGTATTCCAATTGCCTTCAGGATAAAATATAAAATGATCTCTTTGGTGTCCAAAGTCCTTCATAACCCTGATCCCTTACTCCCTGACCCAAACTCTTGCATCCAGTGACACTGGTCTCCCAACCATTCCAGGAACAAAATACTGTCCCTAGGTTCTGCTCATTTTTTCTGGCCATCCCCTAGATTCTAAGGGGGATTTTAACCTCACTTAAGAAAGTGAAATATCCTGAAATCCATTTATAAAAGGGACAAAGAATAACATCCTTATCCTTTCATTAAGATAGGTTGGTACTTTAAGGATTTCTTCTGAAATACCCTTGGTTTGTCCAAAATACCAATTTTCAAACTTTTTAGGCAAAGGTTGCCTCTTAACATTTAAAGATTATTGGACACCTATTTATATGCCTAAAATATTGAGGTCTTCAAAATACTTTTATTTTTTGTGGAGTATATGCATTTACATTAATCATGTTAGAATTTAAAATTCATAATTAAAAATGTATGCATTATCCATTTTAAAATAGCAATAAGACCCTTAAATGTTAACATAGAAAACATTTTATGAAAAAATTGTATTTTTTCTTTTTATCATAAAAATAATTTATTTTCTAGTTACATGTAGAGATAATTTTCAACATTTGTTTTTATAAGATTTCTAGTTTCAAATGTTTCTCCCTGCCTCTTCTCCCTCCCCTTTCTTCACAACACATTAAGCAACCTGATATCAGTTTTATACGTACAATCACATTTAACATATTTCTGTATTAGTCATGTTGTGAAAGAAGAATCAGGACAAAAGGGGTAAAAAAAACACAAAAAACCAAAAAAAAAAAAAAGAAAAAGAAAAAGTGTGGTTCAATCTGCGTCTAGATTCAACAGCTCTTTTTTCTGGATGTGGAGAGCATTTTCTATCATGAATCCTTTGGAATTATCTTGGACCATTGTATTGCTGCGAAGAGTTAAGTCTATCACATTTGATCATCATACAAGGTTGTTGATACTGACTACAATGTTCTCTTGATTCTGCTCCTCTTACTCAGCATCGGTTTATGTAAGTCCTTCCAGGTTTCTTTGAAATCTGCCTGTTCATCTTTTTCTTGCAGCAAAATAGTATTCTATTGCATTCATAAAGCACAATTTGTCTAGCCATTTCTCAATTGGCAGGCATCCCCTCAATTTCCAATTCTTTGCCATTACAAAAAGAACAGCTATAAATATTTTTGTACATGTGGTTCCTTTTCACTTTTTTATGATCTCTTTGGGGTAAAGACCTAATAGTGGTATTGCTGGGTCAAAATTTATGGACAGCTTTATCGCCCTTTGGGCATAATTCCAAATTGCTCTCCAGAATTGTTGGATCAGTTCACAACTTTACCAACAATGCATTTAGTGTTCACATTTTTTCCACAGCTTCTCCAACATCTATTATTTTCCTTTTTTGTCATTTTAGCCAATCTGATAGGTGTCAGGTGGTACCTCAGAGTTGTTTTAATTTCCATCTCTCTAATCATTAGAGATTTAGGGCATTTTTCATATGGGAATAGATAGCTTTGGTTTCTTCATCAGAAAACTACCTGTTTATATCCTTTGACCATTTCTCAATTGGGGAATGACTTGGATTCTGATAAATTTGATTTAGTTTCCTATATATTTTAGAAATTAGGCTTTTATCAGAAATACTGGCTATAAATATTGTTTTCCAGCTTCCTGTTTCCCTTATACTTTTCGCTGCATTGCTTCTGTTCGTACATTTTTTTTTTTAATTTGGGGTAATCCAAATCATACATTTTGAATTTCATAATATTCTCTATCTCTTGTTGATCATACATTTTTCTTCTCTCCATAGATCCAAGAGGTAAACTATTCCTTTCTCTCCTAATTTACCTATGGTGTCACCCTTTATGTATAAATCATATACCCATTTTGACCTTATTTTGGTATATTCTATAAGATGTTGGTCTATGCCTAATTTCTGCCATACTATTTTTCAGTTTTCCCAGAAGTTTTTTTTTTCTCAAATAAATGGAGTCTTTGTGTTTATCGAACAGTAGATTACTATAGTCATTTACTACTGTCTCCTGTGCCTAACGTATTCCATTGATCAATAACTCTAAAATAGTAGTTTTCAAAAATAATTGTGACAAGAGTGGCATAGCTGATTACTTTACTTATATTTCAATCTATGTAATGTTTAGATTAATAGAAGATAGCTAGATTCTCATATCTGCTTCTGCATTCAGTGTGTTGAAATATGTTGTTTTGATTAAGTTACATAAGTTACAACACATATGTAATTGAAAGGCAAGAATATCTTAATGGGCAAATGTCTTATTAGTGTTATATAAATAATCTGATATTACTCTAAAATAACTTAGAAGATCCCCTTAGAGGGTCTCTGGGACCTCTAGTTAACTACAATTCTAACTTCAGTAATTTACAAATTTAATTGAAATTGTAATTCCCTTTAAAGTGTTTATTAAATTCCATAGTTCACAATTGCTACTCAATCTTAATTTAATGTTAATGGTTGCACAGTAATATGGAAAATAACAAGTTTCAAAAATATCCAGACAAAAACCCATACCCAATATTAATAAACCAGAGGGCTAATTTTCTCAAGGCAGATTTAGGCTGGTCTTTTCCCTATTAAACCAATAAATGAGTTTTTCCATAGCTTGGAAGTGTTACTAAGACATGACCAGCTCAATGCTCAGATAAACACATCACACAATTTCAGGTGTCTGCTCAATGAGGAATCAAATAGTATAGCTTTGCTATTATATTTGCCAATACCTATTATAAACCAATCATTTCTTCTTATATTTTGTAATCATTGACTATTTTGTATATCTTAATCAAGGATGATACTGCTAGACTGGTTTTGTCTAGATTTCTGCAAAGTTTTATTTTTTACTTGATTGGTCTTTTCCACAGTGAGTCTCTTAATCCATGAGGCTTGTCTGGAACTCTGATTTTATAACTTAGTATTGATATGTGATGTAGTGAACAGACTGTTGGACTAACATTCAGGAAAATAGGCCAAATATTGCCTTTCATATTTTCCAGTCATGTGATTCTGGCCAAGTTACTGAACATCTGGGAATCTCCATTTTTTATCAGTAAAATTAAAATAATAACAGTACCTATCTCGCTGGAATATTACTTTACCTCTTTAAAGCATTTATTTATTAGACTTTTACAGCTGCCTTGGGAGTGATGACCATTGTATTTCACTGGTATTGTATGCAGTAATTTTAGAAACTTTATAAATGTGTTATTATCCAATATAATGTTTCAAAAGGTATTATTGGCATTATTATAACTCATTTAATTCTTCTTATATTTATAATGGAGTTCAGATAGAAATAATCTTGGAAAAAGCAGCTCTTTAGATATCAGTTAGAGTTTAATATTATTGTTCTATTTTATCAACTTTTATCAACTTTTTAATGGGGTTCAGAAATAAATGGCCTTTGGACAAGTCACTATTCTTCCATTATTCTTTTACATTTACTGTTCTACAAATTACTGAACAGGTGGGGAACACACACACACAGAGATAAATGTATGTGTGTGCGTATGTGTGTGTTATTTTAATAAAGACATTTGGATATAAAGTTCCTCTATAGTTATTGAATAATATTACATATTACCCTGGTAGTATGGACAACAGGAATAATATGTAGCTCCTCAGGATCAATATTATGTTTTGGCAATTATGGTAGACAGTTTGGTTCATAATAATGCTACGACTACAGGACAGTTTATTAGACTTTATACGAATGTTTTCAAAGTGTCATCATTATCGAAATACTTTATGCTATAAGAAATGATGAGCAGCTGATTCTTCTTTCACAGCATGACTAATGCAGAAATATGTTTAATGTGGTTGTACATATATAACCTATATCAGATTGCTTGCTGTATTGGGGAGGGGGAAAGGGAGGGAAGGGAGGGAGAAAAATTTGAAACTAGATATCGTAGGAAAACAAATGTTGAAAACTATCTCTACACTTAACTAGAAAATAATAAAATACTTTTATGATAAAAAAGAAATGATGACCAGAATGATTTCAGAAAAAAAAAAGTCAGAAGTTTATATGAACTATTGCTAAGGGAAGAGATAAGAATCAGGGCAACATTATAAACAATTACAAAAATATTCTAACAATCACTAATCAACTATGAAAGAGTTAGCTACTCTGATCAATACAATGATCCAAGATAATTTCTAAGTATCCATGATGAAAAATGCTATCCATCTCCAGGGAGAAAATTGATGAACTTTTACTGCACATTGATGCATACTTTTTTGCTTTCAAAATATTGAAAAGAAAAAGGAAATTCTGAGAGTTTGAAAATAGAGTTTCTTCTGAAAGAAAAATCAAGGATGCTGTCTCACTGGATCACAGAGTACACAGATGGGGAGCAAAGCATAAGAAGACTAGAAAGTTAGGAAGGGGTTAGGTTGTGAAGGGCTTTGAGTGCCAAAGGATTTAATATTTAGTTCTGGAGGTTATGAGAAGCCAATGAAGTTTTTTGAATAGGGATGGAGGAGTGGGATAGAGATTTGGTTATACCTGTGCTTTATGAAAATTAATCAGTGTTTATGTTTACATGTGGTAGAAATTGATGGGTTGTAATATCTTACCTCTTTAATAAAAAAATCTCAATTTCGATTTGGACATAAAGACGTGCACATTAATTATTTCACTTTAAATTACTGCAGTTTTGTAATAGCAAACAAAGCTTTTCTATTACCTTAAAAAAGATTACCATCATCATGACCATCGTTTAAAAGCAAATAGTGCACGGGGGGCAGCTAGATGGCACAGTGGTAAAGCACCGGCCCTGGATTCAGGAGTACCTGAGTTCAAATCCGGCCTCAGACACTAGACACTTACTAGCTCTGTAACCCTGGGCAAGTCACTTAACCCTCATTGCCCTGCAAAAAAAAAAAAAAAAGTGAAAAGCAAATAGTGCAACAGTTCTCAAACATTTTGATCTCAGGATTGATTTACACTTTTAAAATTTAAGGACCCCTTCACCAAGAGCTTTTGGTTATATGGGATATATCTATCAATATTTACTGCCTAAGAAATTGAGAAATTTTAACATTATTATGAAAATTGTTTTGACTTTATTTACCTTCCTGAAAAGGTTAAAAAAATCCCTAGAATACTCTTTGAGTACCTATGACTTTGGGGACATTTTTCACTTTTACCTGTATTTCTAAGTTTTAAAATTTTAATCTAAAATAAAGAACTCAGTGCCTTTCTGTTTAATGTGTGAAAACCATATTACTCATTTATTTACTTGATAAAATAATTCTCTCTTTCATTTTGCATCCCATCCACATGTCTGACTATGAATCATTCAGGACACTCCGTGTCTTCTGTATGCCTTTACAGAAGCTGTCTCCATTCCCAGGAACACACACCTCTCTCTGCCCCTTAGAACCTCCAGGTTCCGTTGAATTTCATCTTCATTCCCACCTTCCTCTAAGAAGGTATTCCTGACTTTCATACTTTTCTTAAATCTTAGTTACCTCCTGAAATTACTTTGAACTTTGTTTGTATGTGTTTATTGTATTGGGATTCTTTTATCTCTGTTCACACCTCCCTCCCAGAGAATTTTAACCCCTTTAGGTAAGGACCATTTCATTTTTGCATTTATATACTGAGCATCTACAACTTCACCTGACATAGTAATAAATACTTGTTTAGCAGCAGCAGCAGAATCATCATCATAACAGATGGAAGGGACCTTCGTGATCTCCTACTTCAACTTCTTAATTTAATATACTGGGAAATTGAGATCCAGGACATATAGTGATTTGCTTAAAGTTATATAGCCAGCTATGTAGTAAGGCCAGAAGTTAGATCTAGGTCCCTGACCCCCAGCTCAGTGTTAATTGTATTGTATGTGTTTTTTTCATTTATAATTGGGATATGTCCTGTCACAGTTTATGAATATAGTAGACAGATGGTCATTTTAACAGCGTCTTTAATTAAAACAGCTGACAACAATGTCTATGTAAAAGGAAAAGAAAGGTATCTAAATCTGGTGAATATTCAGTAATAGGAAAGAAGCCAACTTGAAAAAGCCTGAACATACAAACGAAAAGTAGTCTCCAGTGATAAGACAAATATTCCCTAATGAGTAATGAATCAAGCAACAAAATCATTTAATATGACAAGACAGAGAAACAGAGACAGAGACAGAGTGACAGAAATGGAAACAGAGACAGAGATAAAGGGGATATCTCTACATGATATATACATATGGATGATAGATTGATAGATGAGAGAGAGAGAGAGAGAGAGAGAGAGAGAGAGAGAGGTGATAGATAACAGCAAACATTAAAATGTAAAGAGGAAGCCCTTTAAGATATAGAGGAAACGATTTCACAACTTAGAAAGTGTCTAGTCTACAATAGTTTAATTTCAAATGAAGAGGCTAGGGAAACAAACTTGGTCCTGGAAACAGAAGACTTCGCCAACTTTTGTTCCCAGCTTCTTATTTAAGTGATGCCACTATAGAAGTTTGATAATCATAACTGGCTGATCTCCATAGGAAGAAAAGAGTCCTCCACTGAAGGAATTTGATCCAAACAAGAAAAAAATTTGTGAACAGAATGAAATATGTCTCTCCAAATTCCTGCCTGGAGTTGACAAACCAAAGAGGAGAAGGTATTGCCAGTCCTAGGCTCTGAGTCATTGCCTTTCCTGAGAAAAGCACAATAAACAGGCTAACTGAAAAGAACAATACATTGTAATTCTCAGCTCAGTCAGGGCCTGGAGGTAGTAAAGACAACAGCTGCCCATTAGAGAACAGAGAAATGCCAGCAAAAGTACCCTGTGAACTTCCCAGAGGCTGAGTGCCCAAATTATCCAAACAGAAGTCAAGTCATGGATGGGGGGAGAGAGGGCAACTCTGTGAACCATAGTCTTTTGCCCCTTATAGGGCCCTTATGCTTCTTCACCCTCTATTATTCACATCAAAACCTACTGTCTAGGGGCAGCTAGGTGGCACAGTGGATAGAGCACCATATATATATATATATACACACACACACACTATATATGTATGTATGTATATACGTGTATATATACATATATGTATGTATATATGTGTATATATGTATGTATGTATGTGTATATATACATATATACATATATATACATATATATGTGATGCTGACCAAATCATTTAACTTTTCTCAGCCTCAGTTTCCCCATGTGTAAAACAGGAATAATAATAACACCTACTTTTCATGGTTGTTAAGATACAACATATGGCAAGTACTTTGCAAACATTTTAAAGCCCTATATAAATGCCATCTATTTTAATTAGCCTTTTTTATACTCTGCATCAAAGCTTCTTAAACTGTGGATTGTGACCTCATGTGGGGTCACATAACTGAATGGGCATGTTGCAAAAAATTTGGCAACAGTAAAAGGTTATGTATACCTATTTTATATACCTACATAACCAGGATTTTATAAAAATTTCTGTGCTGTAAAGGAGCCATGAGTGGAAAAATATTAATAAGCCATGGTCTACATGGTCTACATGGCATCATACATAGTTAGCAAATACAAATGAATGAATGATGAGTGAATAAAGAAACAAATAAATAAAAATTAAATATATTTCAATTGAAATATTTAGTCTCTAAGATAGAATGGAATGTTAATAATATATGAATGATTCTCTGATGGTTATTTTTTTGCAAACCAGAAAGAATATTTTGGAAAGAAGCTAGAGTCTCTTACTCATATCTTGGAAAGCATAATATAGAGGTATCCTCCTAGTTAAAAGACTGGTCCTCTGATAGTAACTATCATGTTTTATGTATATTTTTTAATATTTTTTTATTGATTTGTTTTCATTTATTTGTTTGTTGGCAGCCTAGAAGAGGTAAAAAGGCGAGCACTGGAAAGGCTTGTGTAGGCTCAACTGTGTGACATAGCAGGCAGTGTTATCATATCAAGATGACAAACATGATAATAGCAATTCAAATTTATATAATATCTTAGAGTTTATAAAGGACTTGCTAGTGCTCTATAGGATAGGTACTACAAGTATAACCCCCATTTTATAGAGAAAAACAAAGAAACTGAGGCACAGAGAGAGCAATTCCCTTGCCAATAGTCACGTAGTAAGTATTAACATCATAGTGAACATCTATTCCATACCCCTCATTGTACCAAAGAGGAAACCAAGGTCTGGTATGGTAGCTAGGTAGTACAATGGACAGATTGATGGCCCTGCAATCAGGAAGACCTGAATTCAAATCTGCACTTGCTAGCTGTATGATCCTGGGAAAGTCACTTAACCTTGTTTAACTCAGTTTTCTCATCTGTAAAATGAACTGGCACAAGGAAATGGCAATCCACTCCAGTATCTTTGCCAAGAAAATCTCAAATCTGGTCATGAAAATTCGACATGACTAAAAGTACTGAACGACAAAAACAAAAACAAAAAAAAACAAAGTCCAAAAGCTGAAGTGAATTATTTCAAGGCCACACAGCTAGTAACTGGCAGAGATGAAATTCTTACTCAGTTCCTCTGATCCTAGAACCAGTGTTCTTTCCAGTGTACCTGTACCATATCAGGCTACATTTTATTTTCCTAAAGGATGTGAAGAGCCAACAGAAATATGCAAAGCCTAGCAGCAGGGCACCTATTTTTAATTAGCTCTGGGGACATCCTATCACATCTTAAGCCAAGGTCATTTATGCCTTAATTCCTTTAGCAGAATAAATCATGGGTACCTAGTAAGAAGAAAAATAAGCTAAGAAGATAATTGAGAGTAACATTTATTTGGTGGTTACTGTTGGCTTTTGTAACTCATTAATTAAGGGAGGTTTGCCATTGAATTATCCTAGTAGTCAGTTAGCCAAGATGGTTCATTAAAGGCCAGATTTTATTATATATTACACGCTTTATGCTCCTCACACAAACTTATTATACTGCTCAGAGAAGGTGATCTCTGGAAGCACATTAGACTAATGTTCCTGAAACTCCAGCTAATGTAAGTTTTATTGAATTGCTGTAACTAAAAAAGGTCACCTAATGATTTGTTCTGATAATGGATTTAGAGAAAGAAAAAATGTAATGAATGGGCAATGGCCACGTTTGACCTTGGGATACCTGGACAGTTGTTGAGATGTAGGAAGATTGTAACATTTTGCACATTGAAATGAAAAGCATTCAAATTTAATTCGTGGTGGTTTTGTTTTCATAATAGTTGATGACAAAACTGATAAGACCTGATGAGTCAATAGCAGATGTCTATTATAAAATGCCATTGTTGGTATATTCATGCAAGCCATTCTTCCATGCCTTAAATATAGTACTTCCTCATGTCTGCCTTATAAAATCCTTTTCTTCTTTCAAGGCCTGACTCAGGTGCTTCTTCCTATAGGACATCTTTATCAATACACTCTACCAATAAAGTGATCTCATTCTCGTCATTTCTTTAGAGAACTTCATGTGGAGTTGCCATTTGCTTCTATCACATTCTACCTCAATCCATATTTATTTTTGTATATTTGGTACCTCACCTGATGGTATCTAAATTTCTTGAAGCTTAGGAATGTGGTCTTTGATTTTTCATCTTTGTGCTCCTTCTGAACAGAACTCTCAAGTCCCTGTATTGGCAATTGACTATATATATAAAATTCCAGAATAGGGAAGTCTAGAGACTTCCTTTGTATTCATAAATATTCTTATTAGCCCTTTACAAGGCCTGTAATTGCTGTCATAACAATATACTATTGAGTCAGGGTAAAATTTAAATCTGATACCTTCTCTATAAAGTTCCTGGCTGGTAGTCTTTCCACCTACCTCACTATTTCCTACACTTGTAGAGGCATAAAAGAATGGCCAAATCTCCCCTAAATTGTCTCTCATTTGCCCAAATTATATGCAGAGCATTTGGATGATTTATTCGATTACTAATACTATGTTCTAAAACATGCCTATGAGGCATGTCCCAAGGGGTGAGGGGAAGTGATGCCATTTCTATTGCCATATGCTTCAGGCAATGAATATTTCTATTATCTACAACATATACCTATATAATAATATTAAATTATAATATATTTCAAATGATTCAACATTTGTAAATCATTTTTTTCTGTCACTTCTATTAATTGAAGTTTTGAGTTTCAAATTCTATCACTTTCTCATTCCCTCCCTCCCTACCCTCTCCCCTTCATGAGGAGGCAAGCAATGAGATATAGGTTGTACATGTACAGTTATATAAAACATTACCATATTAGTCATTTTACATAAAAAAGACTCAAGTAAAAAAAGAGAAAGTACAAAATAGCATGCTTCAGTCTATGTTCAATCAATATCAGTTCTTTCTTTTTTTTAATATCAATTCTTTCTAAGGAGGTGAATAATATGCTTTATTATTAGTCATTTGGGAATATCTTAGATCATTGCATTGCTGAGAGTAGTTAAATCATTCACAATTACTCATAGACTTGAAAAGTCCTCTTTTTAAGTGAAGTCCCATTTCCCACCTAAAAGATTATTCTCAGTTTTGCTAAGTAGGTGATTCTTGGTTGTAATCCCAATTCCTTTGTCCTCTGGAATATCATATTCCATACCCTCCAGTCTGTTAATGTAGAAGCTGCTAGATCTTTTGCTATCCTTATAGGGGCTCCACAGTACTTGAATTGTTTCCTTTTGGAAACTTGCAATATTTTCTCCTTGAACTGGGAGCTCTGGAATTTGGCTATAATATTCCTTGGAGTTTTCATTTTGGAATCTCTTTCAGGAGGTGATCACTGGATTCTTTCAATATCTATTTTACCTTCTGCTTCTAGAATATCAAGGCAGTTTTCCCTGACAATTTCCTGGAAGATGATGTCTAAGCTCTTTACTTTTTCATGGTTTTCACGCAGTCCAATAATTTTCAAAACATCTTTCCTGGATCTATTTTCCAGGAGAGCTGTTTTTCCAAGCAGATATTTCATATTGCCCTCTATTTTTTATTAATTTGTATTTGTTTTATTGTGTCTTCATTTCTCATAAAATAATTAGCTTCTATTTGCTCAATCCTGATTTTTAAGCAATGATTTTCTTCAGAGAGTTTTTGTACCTCCTTTTCAATTTGGCTAATTTGTCTTTTCAAGCTATTGATTTTTTTTCTTGACCCTCTTGCATCACTCTCATTTCTCTTTCCATTTTCCCCTCTACTTCTCTTACTTTATCTTCAAAGTCCTTTTTGAGTGCCTCTATGGCCTGAGACCAATTCATATTTTTCTTGGAAGCTTTGGATGTAGGAGCCCTGATGTTGCTATCCTCTTCTGGGGGTGCACCTCGCTCTTCCTTGTCACTAAAGAAACTTTCTATGGTCCTCACCTTTCTCTCTCTGCTCATCCTGCCTGTCGTTTACTTGACTTTTGACTCCTTAAAGTGGGGTACTGATTCCAGGCTGTACTGTCCTAAGTTTCAGGGGGTTCCAGTTAGTATGATTTAAAGAGGGGAAAGTTCTTCACTTGCCTGGCCTGTTCCCTGGTCCCTGTTATGTAAATAATCCCAGGCCAACCTGCTAATTAACCAGACAGCAAAACTTTGTGTGCTGTGATTGTTAGTTCTGACAAGCCTGAGCCTTTCACCCACTTGGGCACCAACACTCAAGGCTACTTCCTGCTTCCTAGCAGGCATTGAAAACCGAAGTTCTGCCTCAGCATCAGAAGAGACCCCTATAATCTCCCCCCCCCATAACCTCTCAGTCCTCTCACCAGACCGTGAGCTTAGTTCCAGATGGTACTGGTGCTGCAGCTGATTCAGAGGCTCTGGGAGGTCTCTTTCCCTGGCTCTTCCTGCCTGGAACTGGATTTGTGTCAGTGTTACTGTGCTGTTTGACTTCACTCTTGCCCTGCAACAGCAGCCCCTTCCTTCTGACCTTCTAAGCTGTCTTTGGTGAGAAAATTATTTCAACCCATTCTTTTGTGGGTATTGCTGCTCCAGGGATTGTCCTATGGCATTATTTGGAAGTTTTTTGGAGTGACTGAATCATGAATTCCAGGATCTTACTGCCTCTCCTATGCCATCTTCTTGACAGTGCTTTATGACTGATTATCACCAGGTGTTTCCACTAAGCATTTTTCAAAATATCCAAATGCTAGCTAATATTATATATTGTATTATTTTATTTTATTATCATTAACTATATATTTATTATATATTTAATGTTGTAATGAGCTTACTTTTCCCTTCCTGTCACAGAGTTTGAACATTAGCAATAGTTATTTCTTCCACATAGAGGAGTTAGGGGCACTCCCACCCCCATGAACTGGAAAGCCTGTGTAAAGAGCTTTGGCCCTCCCTTGAAGTCAGAATTTTAATTTTTTTTTCCTTCTCATTTTATGGGATGTTTGCAGTACCTTACTATAAAATTTAAGATAAGTAATTGTCCATAGTTTCTTTGTCATCTTCTGGATTTTTCATGCATCTGCAGCTTCCTTAAAACTAACCACAAATTTCCATTTAATATCTTATGCTAACCCACAATATATAGAAACCATGATGGGGAAAGTCATGATGTGGAAAAGATAACTGTGTTTCAGTCACTGTTTTTCTAGTATATGGTTAGAATGATCTTGTCTTTATTATGATGAAACGTTGTAATGTTTTTGGAATAAATGAAATTATTACAATCTTTTCAGAGTTGAATCCTGAAAATGGATTTATTTGGACAATATCAATGAATGTAGAGTTCCTTTTGTTGTTTGTTTGAATTCTACCCATGTCTTTTTTTTTTTTTTTTACTTCACATACTTAGAGAAAAGCCCGGGATCCACTGGGTGACTGTTGTGGAGGTTTTTGAGTGGATATGGGAAACAGTTACATGGGCTGAAAAAGCATGGTTGGGATTTTGATCTACTCTATGGAAGGGGATATCCACAACAATGAGATCACAGATCCAATAAGGTATCAAGGTAATTCAATACCTAAAAACAAAACAAAATGGAAAACAAATATAATTTGATCAGGTTGTAGTTCCTCCATTGAGTTGAAGCCTAATCTTTCGTTGCAGCCACAACAGAAATAGCTTCTGAATTGTGAGGTTAGGGGTAGGGGGGAAATCTCTTTGACTCCAAGTAACCACCCAGCTGCTGACCATCTAGCACCTGGTTAAGAATTTTTGTGGAGGTTATCTTAAGTACTCTTGTTAAACCCTCATTTTGAGAGCAATTTTAGCTACTTGAGGGAGCTGTTCTGACAGATATCATCTTTGAAAGTTTCATGTTGCTGATGGATGCATCTCTTTTTTAAGAGATAGAATAGGTGTAAATATAAGGAGATGGTGACTGAAATGGGATAGAACATACTTCTGGCTTCCCTCTAATTGCCACGCTCTCTTTTACTCTACCCGACTTACCAGCAGTCTCCAGAATAGTTCTTAAAGCCTCTCCAAATATACTTTCTGGCTGTTATTTTTTGGGAAAACCATAGTATTTGAATACATTTGGCAATAAGGAAGTACATTGAAATCATTCTCGGGAGGAAAAAAAAACAAACCTTTTTTTTTTTTTCCACTCCATTCTGATTTGAAAGATTAATCATGGGGTCTTTTGAGCTTGAATGGAGGTATGAAAGGAGAGACACAGTTATTTGATTCATTCACATTTCCTCTTTCTGAGTATCTGGGAGGAAAGACAGGATAATTCAGGTGATAAAACTGCAAAAACAATTATCTATTTCTCTTCTTTGTGTTCCACAGCTTCCATCCCTAGCACACAACTTGCCTCCATTCTGGATGGGCACTCTGCCTCTACAAACTCTATAGGTTGGGGCAGCTAGGTGGCACAGTGGATAAAGCACTAGCCCTGAATTCAGGAGGACCTGAGTTCAAATTTGGCCTCAAACACTTGACACTTACTAGCTGTGTGACCCTGGGCAAGTCACTTAACCCTCATTGCCCTGCAAAAAAGAAAAAAAAAGAAAAGAAAAAAGAAACTCTATAGGTCTCCAATTTAGAGTTTCCCTGTTTCTGTGTCTGACCAAGGCTTTCATTCTAGCTTCTTCACCCAATAAGAGTGTTTAAATGTTAAATTAATATAGAAATTTGAGCTCATATATTGGTTAAATCAACAAATAGTCCTTCACAGAATAAATAATGCCAAGAAAGTATATTCAGTGGAATATTTAAGGAGTACTTATTTGGAGACTGCTGGCAATGGGGATGAGCTAAGAGAATTGTGGCTTTAGAGGGAGGTTTCTAGTCAGAAGTATATATTGTATTCTATTTTAATCACATCTTATACCTGTTCCACCTCTTGAAAAAAGATATTCACCCACATATAGCTTTTTAGGATTAAAAGTTATATCAGAGGTGCAGCTACTTGGTATAGGGGATAAAGCATTGGGCCTGGATTCAGGAGGACCTGAGTTCAAATCTGTCCTCAGATAACTTGACACACTTGACACTTACTAGCTGTGTGATCCTGGGCAAGTCACTTACCCCTCATTGCCCTGCCAAAAAAAGTTATTAGGGACCTTCTTTTTCAAATAACATGGTTAAACAAACCACCACCAAGAAAAAAAATTAGAGCTTAGAAAGATAAGTGACTTTCCTACCATAAGGTAGCTAGTAAATAGCATCACTGTAATTGAAATCTAAGTCTGCTGGCTCCTTTTCCATTGCCATTTATATTAGACCTCCTGGGGAGTTATATCCTTTTGAAAGTACTAGAGGACATTATGCATGGACACAAAAAAGTCCCTGGCTTCTAAATCAAATTTCATATTCAAAATTCATCTGTTAATTTTTATATGGCAATGGACAAATCATTTCAATTTCATTTTCTGTTAAGTGACTCCATAACTGTTGCACAGATCCAGTGATATCATGTACTTATAGATCTTTATAATATCCACAGATTTTGTAACTGAATAGCAGAAAAAGAAAACAGGAAAGTCCTGGTACTCTTTTGGGCTCTAAAGCAAGCACTCTTTAGAAGTGTTTCTAGCCATAAACAGAACATCTAATATGTAGAGGATGGACAAGAAGCTAGGTTAATCAATCTGCTTTTACCTAACATCCTATATCTTCCTATTAAAAAGGAAAGCACTTGTTTTTGTCACATGGTTTATCATTGCCCCTAATGGGCTGCTAATGAGCTGTCAATTCAATATAGTTTGGGAGGGAACAGCCTGGGACTGCTTCAGGGACTTCGCCTCAGTGATCCTGCCTATTTGTTTTACATGCCTATAATCCTGTAGTACAAAATTCTTACAAATAGAGTTATATCAGCCTCATTGACTACATAGTGGTGATTAGTTAATTATCATTAAATACCACACATTGGTCTAATAAGAAGAGTGTTTTGTCTTCATTTTGAAGGAAGGGTAAGAGAGAACAGCCACAGCTTAGCCTGAGAGGTATAGCCAAGGCAGGACAGGTGGAGGTATGCTACAGGTTACTGAAATTTAGAGAGACCAATGTCGGGAAAATGTCTAAGTCTGAAGGAGGAACAGAAACAACAAAGTTTCCAGGCTGAAGCAAATAGGTTTACTGAGAGAATTTTAGTCCCACAATAAAGCCGGTCATCCAGGGGTTAGACCTGAAAGACCCAGAATTAAAAAATCCATGGGTTTATATACCCTTCCAAAAGTTGCATTATATAACATAGTATTAATCTTAATTAGTTGCACTTCTAAAATTAAAGCATATTCTTAGGAAATATGGGAAACTGCCTAGTGACCATAATGTCAGCATTTTCCAATACTCTTACCAAAGTCTTATGATGACAACAGGGTGGGTCATAGTCATGCTGCATGACCCCCTCCTATTATTCAAGCATGCCACTGGTGAGCTCTGTGAACTCCTTGAGTCAAGCATGTTACTCGTGGTATCTAAAATATAGTATTGCTGACTACTGTATCTTGTGATATTACTTAATGCTTCACATTGAAAAGTTAGAAGAGGGATTTAACCTATTTATATAATTGTAATAAAAAATATCCAAATATAATAAAGGACATTTTTAGTTAATATATTGATTATTATCTTAATTTGTTTGTTTGATTTTGGTGAGGCAATTGGGGTTAAGTGACTTGCCCAGGGTCACACAGCTAGTTAATGTTAAGTGTCTGAGTCTGGATTTGAACTTAGGTCCTCCTGAATCCAGGGCCAGTGCTCTATCCACTGCACCACCTAGCTGCCCCTATTATCTTAATTTAATCACTTATAACTATATTAAATGTCTAAGGGATGGGGGAAATCTCACTCACACCAATATCACAGGTTATATGGAAGCTTTTACAAAGAGAATATTTACTTTGAAAGGTAGAATCACAAATATAAAACCAGTCCCAGTTCCAAGTCAACTCCAGTACTCCCCTCCTTTCATTCTAATCTTAGGCAGACAGATTTCTCATGGTTTCTATGCTAGGCTGGTTAACTGCAATGCCCTAGCTGACTCAAAGGTTACCATGTCTAGAACAGATCACCTCCTGTACCAAAAACTAAGGACAAAGAGCACAGAAACAAACACTTCAGGCTCACTTCTTGGAGTTAGGAAAAAAGAGAAGTAAGCAAAAGAAGGTAAGTCCCTATGCAAGTTCATTGTATACACACTAGGTACAGTAGATAGGAATTGCAAAAAAGGGGGCAGCTAAAAAAAATAAAAGATGGCAGGAAAGTGCACGAAGCATCCAATTTTAATGACTCAGGAAGCAAATCAAAGGAGGCTACCCCTACCTATGTGGTAGAGGAACCAGTGGGCCCCATGCTAGTCAAACCTAACATGATCAAAGATAGTCAAATTCAACAAACACAAAAACAGCTAGCAACTTAGCACCAAATTAGCAGTAGGAAAAATAGGAAGCTACATCCAGGTGCAGAAGTCCTTCTTCTCACATTGCAGGAATGGGGCACTATCTAAACATTGTATCTCCCTGAGGATATAGCACCTATTCTCTACTTATCTAGTACTTGAGAACATAATTATATTCAAAACCATATCTTTATGTAGACATTCACCAGGAATGATTTTCTATCTGTAACAGATACATTTCTATGGAGACAGGTGATAAAATGGATAGACAACTGTCCTCAGAGTTAGGATGACCTAGGCTTTTCATCTACTGCTTATGCAGTGTCTATGCAATCCTGTACAAATTATGTAACATCTGAAAACTCCATTCAGTGCTCTAAAAGTGTATGTTGACAGAATGGCTGTTGGTCTGCACTGATAAGACTCTGATTTTTTTTCACCCTGGAAGATTTTGTTGTTGTTGTTACTGGGATTTCCAGACACTCTCATTGTCAAATATATAACACATGGGCATCATGCAGACCACAACACTCCCCAGTGCAGCCATAACCTGACTAAAATGTATTTGGGAAATATTTAACAAGACAAAAAAAAGGATAGAAAACAGATAATGTTAATATGAGGTTTTCTAAGTCAATTGATGGTTTAGTGGTCCCTCTTTCTATTAAGAGTTTGTCATACTGCCCTACATAAATGAAATCACTGGTCAAAAATGCGTATGTGTGTGTGTGTATGTGTAACGTACACACATATACATTTGCCCCAGTTTCTGGCAATCTCATATGTTTAGTAGAGCAAACAAATTGGCAAAACTACGGTTTGAAACACTGTTTTATCACACAGTCTACTTCTAAGAATTAGGAAATTAGCCATACTAAAAAGAATTTATAGACTAGCAGGAAGGGACCTTAGAACACTCTGTGAGAGCTGGAAGTGAGTGTCCACAGCAAAAAGGATGTGAGAGGTGGGGAGATCCTCAGGATAAAGTATGTCAGAGCTGTGAGGGACCTTAGAACACACAATGTTAGAGCTGAGAAGTCCCTTAGAACACAGAATGTAAGCATTAGAAGAATCGGTATAGATAACACATCCCAACCCCTCAGTTTTAGGTGAGAGAATCTGAAATCTTGATCAGAGAAATGACTTGTGTAATCTGATTGGTTTGTCTAAATTTTCAGGAATAATTTCCCAAGTTTTCCAGCACTTCCCTTCCCCTAATGCCATTTTCTTCTTGCCTTTTTCTTCTACTCTAGTTGATTTCAGTATCTCCCTCTTAGGATTTTTTGTTCCATCTCCTCTTCTTCATATAAACTCCACATAAACTTAACTGAATGCCTTTTTTCTCTTTGTCTTTTGTATATAATTGTGGATTGCTCAAAAGATCAATTCATTAAAATCTCCATCACACATGGTCTTTCCAAGTTTTAGCATTTGGCTTAGTACATTTTTAGCAAAGTGACTTTAAAGAAGCACAATCTCAGTCTCAGTCAAATTAATTTAGGGGGAGTTCAGTAAACAGCTTTTGCTTTCTTTATTTTCAAGTGATCAACTTCAACACCTGCTTTTTCTTCCAGATGGAGTTAATTAACATTAACATACTTGCCTGTAGAAGGGAGACCTTTTCTGATAACTTATCACTCTCTCTACCTGCATTCAAATTCCAACTCCTGCTCCCATAATAGTCCCTCTACTAGTAGGGAATTGATTAGCAGCCTCTCTTGAACTGGTCATAGGAATGATGTTGGGTGGAAAAAAATCAATGCAGTAGCAGTTTCTAGAGGTCCTCTGCTATGGACAGCCAATATGACTCTCCACCCTAAAGTCTTGGATTCTGAAATCTCCTGATACTTTTCTGAAAAACAGTGTGGCAGCCTTATATGTTCTCAGGCACATTCAGTGTCAACTCAAGACAAATGTCTTTGCAGTAAGCAAAGGTTATCTTTCTTACGTTTCACTTTTCTTTTTGGCACATTCTGGCCCCTCTTCCCTGGGGCCCCTATGTTCCAGTCCTGAACCAGGCCTCTCTATCTTTTTTCATTGTTGTTTGGTCATTTTCAGTCATATTTTACTCTTTGTGACCCATTTTGGGATTTAATTGGCAAATATATTGGAATGATTTGCCATTTCCTTCTCCAGTTCATGTTACAGATGAGGAAACTGAGGCAAACAGGTTTAAGTGACTTGCTTTGAGTCACACAGGTAGTGTCTGAGGCCAGATTTGAATTCAGGCCTTCCTGACCCCAAGCCTAGCATTCTATCCATTTTTTACCGTCAAGGCCTAGTAAATTGATGTCTGTACTGGAGATGATCTTTATTATTTTAATTCCACACAGAATGTTCTCACTGATATTGAGTTATGGTGCTTCACAAAATGACTGGCTCCAACCCTGTCTGTACACATCTCCTGGAATTTGGGAAGATCTCAAAGATTATCACAAGACCAACTCTTTGATGCTTCTGATGAGGAAACTGATCTTCAGATTTTTATCTTAAGCTAGAAGAGATGGTTATCAGAAGTAAATTAGTTCAACCTCACCACTTTACAAATAAGGAAACTATGCGTAAAGGAAGTTGTGACTGCCCTAAAGTTACATAGGTAGCAATGATCTGAGATTGAATTTGTACTTAGGTGTTTGAATCAAAATTCAACAACCTTTCCACTGTATCATTTACCCAATGCCACATAAAGTAGGAAATAACAGAGTTGGGGATTGACCCAAGGCTGTCTGAATGCCAAATGGAAAATATCATCCATTATTCCACGTTCCATCTTAATTACTTTCCAATGCTTTGTATATTATCATTTCGTGCTCTCTCATCTGGAGTTCTCATCCTCCACAAAGTCACCCCATTGATTTAAATCATGGTACAGAGGTAAGTTTGGCTCTTGAAGAATATACCAGTAGAGAAAAGTTCTATTATAGAAAAGTTATATGAAATTATTATATTATATAAAAGTCCATACTAATATGTAGGGGGTTTTGAGCATGGGTCTAAGCATGGAACCATCTATTAAAGCTTTTGTCCTAAGTCAGTAGATGTAGATTCCCCCCACTGTCAATATCATGGATCCCTGGGGTATTGATGATATCAAGGAAGTAGCACTCCAAATACTTATCCAGTGATAGCCTACACCTTCTTCTGCCTGGGTCAGATCATGTAGCAGGGTATCTCAAATGATAGTGGTTAAATATGCATTTTGTCAAGGATTTGTTGCCTAACTGGATGGAAGAGGAAAAGGTATATATGTATGTGTATGTTTATGTGTGTATATATACATATATATGGAGAGAGAGAGTAATGTCAAAGTTATGACTGTAGTAGGTATAGAAATAGGGTTCAGAGGTACATGGAATATAGAGCTATTAGGGCCATTGACATTTATTTAATCCATCCTCTTTATTTTATACTGTAGGAAATGGAGGTTTGAAGAGGTTACATGCCCAAAGTTACATAGTAAATTAATCCAGTGTCTAAATATTCATGACTCGGTCTCGATTTGATCTTGATATAAATTTAGACTAAATTTATATTCTGATGCTCAGAAATGTGTGGTTCAAGTTTTACACGGTGCAAATCAACATATCATCTTTTGTATCTTTTATTATCTCCCAAGTAATGTTAAGCATAATAAGTGAGGAAAAGAGTTGAGAATTGAACCTAGATCCTCTCATTCCAAAACCAGTGGTGCTGTTGAGGGGAACAGAATTATACAGCACTGTGACAGTTCTAGAGTAGAAATGCACACTGGACTGGGAGGCAGAAAACCTGGGTTCTAGTCCAATCTTTCACTAAATGGCTATGGGAGCTTGGGAAAGTCACTTAACATCTGTAATGTGAAAACCATGCACTAGAAGGAAGCCCTTCTGATTCTTCCCTGGAAATTCATTCATTCCTGCCTCCTTTATCACATGCTGCCCTGAATCACAATGACTTCTGTCTACATCTCATCACCCCAGTTAGATTGTATATTCCCTAATGGCAGAAACTGTGTCTTGCTCAGTTTTCTAACCCCAACATCTAGCACAGAATTTTGCACAAAGTAGATGCTAAATAAATGTTTGTTGAAATAAATCATATGGCATGACAGAGCCACAGGGACAGGTGTTTGGAGACAGCTGAAAGCTTCATCTTCCCCACTGTCAGTTACATGTTGTGAAAGAAAAACTGAGTCAAACAGCTAAGCCACTTAACAGTCCAATAACCCAAACCCCCCCCATATACTTGATGCTTTAAGCAAAATGGGATAGTTTCTATCCATCAGCCACCTCTACGACTTCCTACATCTCTGATTTTGCTCCTGCTGTTCCACATACACAGAATATTCTCTTTTCCTCCTCCTACATCACGTTCTCTCCACCAGTCCTTGACTATTGATATTCTACTCGTTGATTAAGTCCTTGTTCAAATATTATCTTTTCATTGAATTTTTCTATGGTCTTTCTGTTTAACTGGAAGTGATTTCACCTTCATACAAAACATTATATGATTATGAATCTACCATATTCTAATTAGAATTATAATTGTCCCTCATCAGGTCTTATCATGTGCACCTATGGGTTCCTTTAAGAAAATAACTTTTTTTCTTTTAATGTGTAAACTTCAGGGCTGGATGCTAGTATAGTGCCTTGACTATTGTAATAATAGCTTACATTTATAAATTGCTTTAAATTTTACATGGTGTGCCCTTTGCAGCTCCATGATGTGGGTCAGATGAATAAAAAATATGGCCATGAACAAAATGCTGCAACATTCCTGAATGCTGCCCGAACCAAATTAAAATGTAATTGGGAGGGGCAGCTAGGTGGTGCAGTGGATAGAGCACTAACCCTGGAGTCAGGAGTACCTGAGTTCAAATCTGGCCTCAGACACTTAACACTTACTAGCTGTGTGACCCTAGGCAAGTCACTTAACCCCAACTGCCTCACCAAAAAAAAAAAAAGTAATTGGGAAATACTGAACAAAATAAATTTTAAAAATACAATAAAACATAGATATGATTGCATTTTAAAAACTAAGTCAGTCTGTGGCCTATAGTAAGTTTTAGGGCCCTGGTTTCTATTTGACTTTGACACTACTCATGTATGTAATGGGTGTGTTGTTATTCCTACATGACAAATAGGGAAAGTGATTTTAGCAAGGAAACATAGCCAATAAGTGACAGACAGGAATCAATTTCAGGTCTCCTGAATTCCAAGTTCATCATTCCATTTTACCAAGAGACCTTTCCATTGTAGTATAGATGCTTAAAATTCCACATTGTTGAATTGCCTATTTCAGGGGATCCTATTACAATAGAAGTTTTCGTGTGTCTTGATAAAGCAAATCAAATAATAAACAATCTTGTTTCCTTATTAAAATAGGATGGTCACAGTTAACTATTCTGATAGCAAACCTGTTTTCAAATTAATAGTGTCACTTAGAATGCTGAACAACTTGCAAAGAAATGAATACATTTTGCTGTTCTCTTTCTTTTATATCTTCAGTCTAGTCTACATTGGCCTCAGGCCACCTGCTATGGAGGAATAAACATTGCTCTGGTAGTTTGAAGACATGCCATGGATATTTAATGGCAAAACTACAAATAGAATACTCAGTTGGTTTGTCACTGAATAACTGTAGTTGTGAAAAAGCCTTGTTACCTACCTTTCTGAGCCTCAGTTTCCTCATCTTTGAAATGAGTGGTCTAAACTAAACAATTTCTTGGGTTGATTCCACCTCTAACATTATTTCTTCTATATTCTAATGTTCTTGTTTGTTAAGGCTCTTTTAGCTCTAGATAGTTTATTTTCTATGTCCAATTGTTTCTCAAAAAATAGTCTGAGGGAGCCTTTTAGGGGGTACAGGAGGTCAAAACTAGTTTCAAAATAATAAGATGTTTTAATTTCTATAAGCATGTAAGTATAATACATAGATATAAATATAAGCCATAGAAACAAGTATTTCTAAAAGTAAAAAATGTCTTGAGACCATAAAACAAAACAAAACAAAAACCAAAGTACTAATATAATTTCTATTCTATTTCTGATATTCTATAGTCTTTTTTTTAGCATTCTATGTTCTAACCCAAATTTAATAATTTATGTTTTAAGCTTCCCCCTAGCTCTGGGCAGTTAAGCGGTGAAGTGGATAGGGTGCCAGGCCTAGAGTCAGGAAAACTTCTCTTTCTGAATTTAAATCTGGCCTCAGGTACTTACTATCAGTGTGACCTTGGGCAAGTCACTTAATTTGTTATGCCTCAATTTCTTTATTTAGCAAATGAGCTGAAGAAGGATATGGTAAACCACTCTAGTGTCTTTGCCAATAAAACTCCAAATGGGGTCATGAAGAGTCAGACATGACTGAAAAAAACAAATGACTAAACAACCTAGCTGTGAGGTTTTAGACTTTCAGGTGCTTGCTGTATTGGTCAGTCTACATTCTAAGGGTCTCTTCCAGTTCTAAAGAGTCTGTGATCTGATTTCTATTTCTAAGAAGCAATTTTCAAAGTCTATCTCTGCTTTGTAGCTGGGAAGATGTAGAAATATTCTTAGTGTGGGGGTTGTGACATCTACTTTTTTTATGCCTAAATGAGTAATTAGCAGTTTCCTATACTGATATCCCAAGTAGTTTTGTCAAATAATGTATAAGTCTAAGTATTACTGAGGCCTAATTATGCCTTTGCAAATAATTTCTGCTCACTAAAGAGAGTGAATATGAAGTTCCGATATGTTAGATGGTAGGGAAGTCCAGCTGTGTTGACTCACTGTTACATTGCCTTAGGCCTCTCTGTGGGAGTGAACCTGCTTAATTACCTATGTCAGCTGAGTTTACAGATGGAATGCGATGATCATTCATCCCCATGCCTGTTTTGTGTCTTAGCTTTCCACCTCTGCAGTATAAACTCTAGAAAAGAGACTTTTTGGGTTACAGAATGCAACAGTGTCTTCATTGGTAAAGTTGCTTATTTGCAAAAATGTCAGACAAATCATGGCGGCCATGGATTTGGGGGACTATTCTAGTCCAACCCCTATATGAAGTCAATCCAATTTCCCAGGTGATTATCTATGAACATCCCCAGTTAAAGTCACCTCCTATATTCTATATACTTTAGGGATTCCTTATCATCTCTAGGACCAAATATATAATCCTCTGGCATTCAAAGCCTTTTGTAACTGCCCTGCCACCTCTACTTTTCCAGTCTTCTTACATTCCCACCATTTACTCTGTCATCCAATGACACTGTCTCCTTTGCTGTTGCTTGAACACTCCCTCTCTGTTTCCTGCATTCTTTCAAGTCCCACATAAAACCCCCACCTTCTAGAGAAAACCTTTTTCGCACTTCTAATTATCTGAGCATCAGCTTCATCATCTATGAAATGGGAACAAATTCTTTGACTTTACTTGGCTTGTGGGAGTGTCACTGAAGGAAAGTGATTTATAAATACCAACACTGTATATAAATATAAGCTGTTACTTTTATTATGTCATGTTACCTATCAAGTTAAAATTGATATTTTCTTGTAAATAAGAAAGCCTTTTGAAAATCCAGACAGTTGTCATATTTCAATGATAGGACAATTGTTTTGTTTTGTTTTGTTTTGTTTTGTTTTGTTGGTTTTTGCTATAACTAACTGGATCTGACACCAGGCAGGCCCACCCAGAGCCTATCCATGATTGCTGTTGAGACATAGCTTAAATTTTTATGAAGCAAGAAGACTCTTTCCCATATTGCTCTCCTGCCCTAGATCACACAGAACCTATCTGGAATACTTATAAGATCTCAGATGGAGCTGGTATCAGGGGACCTGTCTTGGCCTGCCCCAGGCCATCCATGCCTCACCTTAACCTTCTTACTAATGCCTTCCTTCCTTTGTCCTTTCTAACAGAAAATTGATGATCCCTTCAACCAGTCCATACCCTACCACAGGTTACCTCAAAATTTTTACTCCACTCTTACTATTAGGTCCATTCCTTCTTTTCCATTGGTGGCACATGGTCCCCTTCTGGGCCCTTGCTCTGTGGAACAGACACCTTTATGAACACTGAAGCATCCAATGCCTTGCTATTCACCCTGTCCCTATTCAGACCTTTGGACTTTTCTAAATTCTCCCTGTAGCTCAACCCTCATATAGGTGTTTCTCTCTCCTAATTAGTGTGAGCTCCTTGAGAAGCGCTTTAATTTTTTTTTTATGTTTAATTCTCCTGTACTTAGTCTAGTGCCTAACATACAATGGTTACTTCTTTCATTCATTCATTCATTCATTCATTCATTCATTCATTCATTCATTCATTCATTCATCATTCACTCTAGCAGTAAGAAAATATAATCAAAATTTCCTTCTAGATAACTCCTTCCCCTTCTTTTGACTTGCTTACCAATAGATTGTAAAAATGGTGTGAGGGCAGCTAGGTGGCTCAATGGATAAAGCACTGACCCTGGATTCAGGAAAACCTGAATTCAAAGCCAGTCACAGACACTTGACATTTACTAGCTGTGTGACCCTGGGCAAGTCACTTAACCACAATTGCCTCACCACAAACAAACAAAAAACAAACAAACAAAAAACAAACCTGGTGTGAAACTCTTCTCACATTGATTTTATAACTCTTCTCATGAAACATTTTATTTATTTTATTTTTTGGGGGGGACAATGTGGATTAAGTGACTTAGACAAGGACACACAGCTAGTAAGTATCAAGTGTCATCTGCTGTGCCACCTAGCTGCCCCTCATGAAACTTTTTTTCATAAAATTATTTTATTATTTTCCCAGTTAAATGTAGAGATAGTTTGCAACATTTGTTTTTATAAGATTTCTAGTTTCATTTTTTCTCCCTCCCTCCCCTATTTCCCCCCTCCCCAGGACAGCAAGCAATCTGATATAGGTTCTATTATGTACAATCACATTAAACATATTTCTGCATTAGTCATGCTGTGCAAGAAGAATCAGAGCAAAAAGGGAAAACCTCAAAAAAGCAAAACAAAAAAATAGAGATTGCACGGTTCAATCTGCATCAAGATTCCATAGTTCTATTTTTTTTTTCTGGATTTGGAGAGCATCTTCCATCATGAATCCTTTGGAACTATCTTGGACCATTGTATTGCTGAGAAGAGTCAAGTCTATCACAGTTGATAAACACACAATGTTATTGATACTGTGTACAATGTTTTCCTGGTTCTGCTCATCTTACTCAGCATCAGTTCATGTAAGTTCTTCCAGGTTTTTCTGAAATCTGCCTACTCATCATTTCTTACAGCACAATAGTATTCCATTACATCCATATACCACAACTTGTTTATCCATTCTCCAATTGATGTGATTCCCTCAATTTCCAATTCCTTGCCACCACAAAAAGAGCAGCTATAAATATTTTTGTACATGTGGGTCCTTTTCCCATTTTTATGATCTCTTTGGGGAAAATACTTAATAGTGGTATTGCTGAGTCAAAGAGTATGCACAGCTTTACAGTCCTTTGAGCATAATTCCAGAAACTTTTTATAACCATGATTTGTTTAGCCATTTCCCAAGTTGCATATACACACTTGGTTTCCAATAATTAGCATCACAAATAGAAAATATATATAAATATGTATTTTGCCTTAAGTTGTTTTAATGATTTCAGAATGCTATAACAATTTTTGCTCAGGTTGTTTCCATTTTAAAATTATTGATTTAGAAAACTTAAAACTGCCATGAAACACACACACACACACAAACACTCTTTTTTCTGTTGATAAGTTTTTTGTATACATCTATATAGATGATATGTATGTATGTATCTATGTAAGTATGTATGTATTTGATTTGGAGGGAGGTAGACATCTAATAATTATATTGCTGGGTCAGTGGGTATGCAGCTTTATAACTTTTGGGGGATCATTCCATATTACTTTCAAGAATATCTGAAGTAGTTCATAACTCCACCAACAGTATAGTCTACCTGTTTTCCCCTAGCTCCTCTAGCGTTTGATATTTTTCCTTTTTGTCATCTTAGCCAATATCATATATCTCAAAGTGGTATCTCAGTGTGGTATCTCAGAGCTCTTTCAGTTTGTGATTCTCAGTTTGTTAGTGATTTAGAGCAGTTGTTTTCATATTGCTATGGACAGATTAGCTATTGATAGATTGCTATTGATAGATTACATTTCTTTTGGAAACTACCCATTCATATCCGGTGATTATTTACCAATTAGGAATGTCTCATTCTTATAAGTTTGAAATAATTGCCTATATACCTTAGATATCTGACCTGATTCAAAGACTTCCCCCTGGTTTCCTGCTTTTCCTTTAATTTTAGATGCATTTATTTTGTTTATACAAAACATTTTAATTTTATGTAATAAAATTATCTATGTTTCCTCCTATAAGCCTCTCTTTCTCTTGCTTCATCATGAAATCTTCCTCCATTCACAGATTTGATAGATATTTTGCTTCCATGTTTTATTTAATCGGCTTATGATGTCACCCTTTATGTTTAAATCATGTAATCCATTTTGAGTTTGTTTTGGCTTATGATGTAAGATTTTGATCTGTATCTAGTTTTTGCCAGACTGTTTAATTTTTTCCCAACAAATTTTGTTGAACAGGAATGTTCCCCCAAAATATTTGCGATCTTTGGATTTATAATAAAAATAAGTTACTGTGTTCATTTGCTTCTGCATAACCTCCGTGCCTTATTTTCTCCTCTAACTTCTGTATTTCTTACCCAGTACCAAGTTGTTTTGACAATTACAGCTTTGTAGTATAGTTTTAGTAATGGTACTACTACATCCCTTTCCTTCCATGCTTTTTTTTTTATCATTGAATGCCTTTATACTTTTGACCTTTTGTTTCTTCAGAAAAAAAAATTGTTATTTTTTCTAGCTCTGTAAAGTAATTATTTGGTTATTTGATTTATATGTTGTTGAATAAGTAAATGGATTTAGGTAGTATTGTTATATTTACTATATTGGCTCAGTCTACTATGACAGATTTGATCTGCCTTTCTCTGTGTGAAGAGTGTTTTTTTTTTGTTTGTTTTTGTTTTTTTGCGGGGCACTGGGGGTTAAGTGACTTGCCCAGGGTCACACAGCTAGTAAGTGTCAAGTGTCTGAGGCCAGATTTGAATTCAGGTACTCCTGAATCCAGGGCCAGTGCTTTATCCACTGCACCACCTAGCCACCCCCGTGAAGACTGTTTTATAACTGAATTCATATAGGTACTGTGTGAATCTTGGCAGGTAGACTCCTATAAATTTTATAATACACATGCTTACTTTTTTTTTTAATTATAAAAGTATTTTATTATTTTCCAGTTACATGTAGAGATAGTTTTCAACATTTGTTTTTTATAAGATTTCTAGTTTCAAAGTTTTTCCCTCCCTCCCTTCCATCTTCCCTCCCCAAAACAGCAAGTAATCTGATATTGGTTATATATGTACAATAACATGAAACATATTTCTGCATTAGTCATGTTATAAGAGAAGAATCAGAGCAAAAAGGAAAAAAAAAACCTCAAAAAAGAAAAACAACAGCACCAAAAACAAAAGAAATAGTATGGTTCAGTCTACATCTATATTCCACAGTTCTTTTTTTTTTTTTCTGGATTTGGAAACATGCTTACTTTTAATGAAAATTCTCCTTGTATCTTTTCTGATTGGATTTTGTTTGCAATATATGGATATCTTGATATTTTATGTGGGTTTATTTTTTGCCCTGCAACATTGCTGAAGTTGTTCATTGTTTTGATTGGGTTTTTTTGTTTTTTGTTTTTTGTTGTTGTTGTTTTTTAACTCTCCTCTATGCTTTTCTAAGTAAAGAATCATACAATGTGCCAAAGTGATTTTTTGCTTCATCTTTGCCTATGCTTATTCGTTCAGTTTCTCATTCTTGTTGTCTTGCTATAGCTAGCATTTCTAATACAATATTGAAGAGTGATAACGATTATGGCATTGTTGCTTCACCACTGTTATTATTGAAAAAGTTTCTAGCTTATTCCAATTATAATAGTGCTTGTTCTTTGTTTTTGATACTAATTATCATTTTATGAAAAAATCCATTTATTCCTGTGTTTTTAACAAGAACTGTTAGAGTGATTTGGTTAAGAAGCCCTCTTTTTCTTGATCCACTAAAATAAGAAGTATGTTTTTTATGTTTTTTTTTAATGTTGGCAATTGTGTTTATAGTTTTCCTAATATCAACCCAGACCTGCATTCCGGGTCTTGGTGTTATATTGCTGGACCTAGCTTCTTCAATATGATATCAAATCTTTTGCCCCCTTTGCTAGTACTGGCTATAATCTTTCTCATACCTCATACTTGTCCTAGTAGATGACTCAGAATGTTCTTTTGCTCTACATTACCATTTCCAGAGTCCACATCTACCATCATCAATTAATAGCCTCTCCTTCTTTGAGATTCTATTGAACTACATTAATCACTCAGTCCATTTCTTATGTTTGTAATGTATAAGACACCTGGTCCTTCTTTTTCCTTTTCTTATTAAGTTCAAAGTCTGGTTCACAGTCTTCCTCTTAGCCCTAACTTCTGCTATCTTATATAAACTTTCCATACAAAGGACATGTCAAATAGATTTAGTGACATTCACTCAAGTGCCCATATCATCTAATTTATTAGTCCACTAAAATCCCATGGTCTATCCCTCTATCCTACCTTAATTACACACAAGGATGGTGCTACCTTTGATCTTGACATCTTCAAATGTTTTACTTCTATGTTTAAAAACTGGTATAATCTTGTCTTTTCCTAACCTTCTAATAAATATCCCATCTTCCTTTATGACATAATCCTCCTAAAATGATTTTGCTTCACTATCATGTTCCTTGATACAAATACCCCTTAGTACTTTCTCAGGACACCATTCTCCCTCTATCCATACTCTTCTCCCTTCACAATATCTTCCTCTGACTACATCATGTCAACTCCAAACTATACTTTACAAGTAATTCCCTTACTCCTTGGTAGTCTCTTTCCTCATGCCTTGCAAAAACCTGATACTAGAATGCTATTTCACTGTACGCCCTTCTCCCTCACTTACATGCTAACAAACAGTACTAGCAGAAGTCACAAGATTGTACTTGCAAATCTCCCTCTTCCAAACTTTTTGTTACTGGTTCCACTATGAATCTAAATTGTCTTAAGTTGTCTTTCACTATTCTTATTGTTCTCTATCCCATTCACTACAGCATCCTTTCCAAAACCCACTTTTCTCTCTTAAATCCCTCAAATACCATTCCATTCAATTTTGGAAATGAAATCTTAATCTAATTTTTTTAAAATGAGACCATTTACCAAAAACTCATTATCATCTCTTTATTTAACATTTTCCCTCACATTTTCACCTAGCATCTCCTTCTCCATTTTATTATCTGATGAATAACTTGTGATGGATAAAACTAAATGTGTGTGGTTACTCTACCTGTCCCCTTGTGGGGAAAGCTACCTAAGACAACAGCTTAACAGTTTAGGTATTAAACATGTATTAAAATATATTAGAGTTTAACAAAGAGAGAACAAGTATCTCTGAAAGAATAGGAAAACCTAACCTACCCTCAAGGAGAAATCAGAGCTGCCAACCCCACGAGGTTCCAACCACTAACTCCCCCTAAATAAACCAACTGCCTTACACCCTGCCTAAAGCTGATTGGTTGAGAGTGTTCACATGCTCACACAGCAGGGGGCCTATTCTCACACACTTATGCTCACACAGCAGGGGGCCCCTGTAATATTAATAATATTCTCACAAACTCTTCTCCTTATCAAAGCCAAACCTTCTACATATTCCTTTCATCCCATCATTCCCCACCTTTTCTGACAGATTACTTCAATATCACCACCAACCTTGAACCCCTAATCTTTAATCCCTCCATATTTATAGGTTCTTTCCCAGCTGTATATAAAGAAACCCAAGCCTCTTTGCATAGTACATACAATAAAATACTCATTAGATCCTACCATGCCTATCAGATATCACATTATATTTCTCATTTCTTTTTCAGCTCAACTCCTTGAAAATGCCCTTTATACTTGCCTCAACATATTCTCCTTTTGTTCTATTCTAAATCCTCTGCAATCTAGATTTCATTATTATCACTTGGTTGAAATTATCCTCTCTTCTCCAAATTTTCCATTGCTTTCTCAGATACAAAAAAAATGGCTTTTTATCAGTGTTCATCTGTCTTCATTTCTTTTCATTATTTAATACTTTTAACTACTCTCTACTATTTTTTTAACAAAAGATTCTGAAGATTACCTGGAAGCATATGATACCAGACACTGAGGTTTTCTCTTGAATTAAACTGTCAAGAATTCAAAGTCTACTGCCACAATTGGGCAATTGCCAAACATATGCTTGCCTGAAAGACTATTTTATGGAGAACTCACAGAAGATGGACACTCATAAAGTGGCCAGAAAAAGCAATATAAAGACACTCTCAAGTATCTCTTAAGAACTTTGGAGTTGATTGCATAAAATGGGAGACCCTGTCACAGGACAGCCCAACACAGCATGCCTTTGTTAGAGAAGGTGCTGTACTTTATGAACAAAGCAGAACTTAAATAACTCAAAAGAAATGTGAGATGTGCAAATATAGAACACCAACCAACATGTTCACATGGATTATTTGTGCCTCACCTGTGATAAAGTATTCTGAGGTCATATTGGTTTCATCAGACACACTGTAAATTGAATCTAACAGTTGGACTCTAACATTTTGTCATTTTGTTCTTCAAGAACAAAAGACAGGAACCAACTGGATACCACCTCCTCTTGTGGTTTTTGTAATACTCTTCTCCATTGGTTCTATTCATCAGGTTGTTTCTCATACTCCTTTCCTGGATCTTCATCCATGTTACTCCTAGAGATGTTAAGTATACCACAAGGCTCTATTTGGGACCCTCTTCACTTTGATCTCTATACTCTTTCTTTGGTGATGTCATCAATTTCCATGGGTTCAATTGTCATCTTAACAACAATAACAACAGGAACAGAAACAACAATAATAATAATATCTGGTATTTCAATAAACTTCAAGATTTTCAAAATACTTTGCATATATTATCTTATTTGATGTGCATAGAAACTCGGCAAGGTAGGTGAAATTATTTTCCATATTTTACAAATTAATGGAAAGGGCTGACAGACATTAAATGACTTAACCAGGAGCATATACATATATAGTAAATATATGAGGCAAGATTTGAATTCAGGGCTTTTTGACTTTAAATCTAGAACTCTATTATCCACTGTATCATCTTATTGCTTCATAACATATATGACACCTATGACCCTATACCTAACCTTAGTAACTTTAACTCTTTCATTGCTAGTTCCACTATACTCACCAATTAATGGATGTTTTGATCTAAATGTCCCATAAAGATCTCTAACTCAATATATCCAAAAGAGAACTTATTATGTTCTCTTTCAAACACCCTACTAGAGAACTTTTTGATTATTCTCAGGAGCACCACCATTCTTCTAGTCATGCCAGTTTACAACCTTATTGTTATCTTCAACTCTTAGTTCTCACTCACAACACATATCTGATCAATGCCAATTCTTGTCATTTGTATCTATCTAACATTTCTTATACACATCCCTTTCTTTTTTCATGCAAACTAATACACATTTCACAACCTCACCATCTCTCAACTGAAGCATTACTATTACATTTTATTTTGGTTCACTGCCCCAGGTCTCTTCCCTTTCCATGCCATCATTCACACAGTCAACTAACATGATTTTCCTAAAATGCACATCTGACTTTACCTACATACATACATATATACACACACATATGTATATATGTATCCATATATATATCCCCTGCTGAACAAACTCCAGTGGTTCTGTATTACATATAAGTTCTTGTTCCAACTTCTGGGTTACATGCACAATGGAGAAATATATGGAGCTAGGTTGGTAGGTAGGTAGATAGATTTTATATATATATATATATATGTATATATATGTATATATATGTGTGTGTGTATATGTATATATGTATATATATATACATATATATATATATATATATAAAGTTGGATAGATAGATGGATAGATAGGTAAAGGTATTTTTTTTCTAATCCCCATGACCTCTCAAACCTGTCCACAGTAGAAATTATGCATAAAGAATAAAACAATGTTAGCTGTGTCCATGATCTAGGAAACCCAGAATCCAATGAATTTTTTTTAATAAAACACATGCCTAGATGCTCACTAGCCCTGAGCTCACTATGTACCCATGTCCTTCTTCCCATAGCTAGTCTGGTCACAGTTTTTCAGAAAGAAATCATGCTGAAAACTGAAACCCGGTAGTACCAATGCTGCAAATCTGGTGCTGGGCCAGAGAAGAAAGAAGAGTAACAGTGGGACAAATTATTAGGATAGGATCCTGTATGGATGCATTTTGGAGATTGGTGGTATGTAGCCCTCCACTAAGCCTGAGGGGAAAAGTATAGCATTCAGCTGAGGCCAGTTATGATCATCCAAAATCAGTTGGGACAGAGATCTAGGCTGGTCAGCTATAAATTGCCCACTTTGGAAACAGTGATAACAGAAGGAAATATGGTCACCAGATCAGGTAAATGAGTTCAAATATCTATAACTAAAATACTGCAAAATTAAGGAAAATGGTCTGACACTTGATGAGACATAGGACAATATAATTTGAGGAAAACAGAACTGCAACACACTGTTCCTGAGTGGTTTAAATGAGATATGAAGGAACAGCTAGGTGGCACAGTGGATAAAGCACCAGTCCTGAATTCAGGAGGACCTGAGTTCAAATCTGGCCTCAGACACTTGATGCTAGCTGTGTGACCTTGGGCAAGTCACTGACCCCTCATTGCCTGAGAGAGAGAGAGAGAGAGAGAGAGAGAGAGAGAGAGAGAGAGATGAGAATTATAAGAATAGAAAATATGTCTTCAATATCAAAAATGACGAGTAGAAAAGAAAAAAAACAACTTTGTTATGTGAAGCTCATGAAAGAAATGGGACAGAATCATAGATGGTATTGCAAATGCACAGAAATTTAAGGACAACACAGAAGAGAAGCAAAAAAAAAGTAAATAAAAATAAAAGATCTAATATAAACTCCTATCTTTGGCATTTAAAGCTCTTTTAACATTTTCCCTTGCTATTTTTGTGATTGATATGATACTTCCCTCACTGCACTCTATAGTCCAGTCATTTAAATCTACTTAAAGTTTATCACACACAGTACTACCTCTCCCATCTCTATGCCTTGGTCCTAACTTCCTTTCATGCTTAGAATGCACTCCTTCCTTATTTCCTCAGAATTTCTGGTTCACTCAGACTTTGATCTCAAATGTAGCTTGAATAGAAAACCTTTCTTCATTCCTCAGATATTAGTGCCTTCACCACTATGACTTCTTCAATTTTATTTTTAACATATTTTTATATTCTAATATAGGAACATGTTTCTCCCTTGGTAAAAAGTAAACTCCTAAACCTCAAAAAAAAATTTTTTTTGCTTTTTAAAAAAACATTTACCCCTTAGTAGCTGGGACTTCATAACCATGGAGTAAGTCTTATTGATTGATTCATTGGGATGGTAATTGTACCTATACTGGGTTATCATTTGAGGCTTTTGAAGAGAGGGTGCAAGTTAATTTCTTTAGGGTATTATAAACAATATATATCATTTCAGGGAATGGTGGGATTAAGAGCTTTCTAAGATCCTTAGCAAGTCTTCATTAGACACCAACTACTCTGTTAATGTTTATAACAACAGGGAATATATGCTAAAGTGGTTTGATCAACATCGAGGTTTATTGCTTGGCCAGTAAGAGATAGAAGATCCAAGTAGTTTGTATTAGTGTAAAAATATTGCATTGTGGCTAAAGAAAGGCAAAACTATGTACATTAATTCATGCCTTTTTGAAGAAGATGCTGATTGACTAACTTTGTGTATTATTTTGGCTTTATATGGTATAATGGAGAGAGTTGGTAAATGCAGCTTTTATTCTGACTCATATACTGCTTCATGTTCTACAGTGATGTGTGGTAAAATCTTGTGCTACAACCATGTATAGTGCCCTATGTTATTACAGGAAGTCAGCATTCAAAACTAAGCTATTTTTCACTTTTGAGTCTCATGATTTTTACATGAATCTCTTAGATTTGTTTGCCGTAGGGCAAAGAGAGTTTGCCCTCCTTCTGAAAAGAACTAGCTTTCAGCAAGAGGATTTATTTACACAGGCCAAATAACTTACTTTACGTACTGCATTTAACCTTTGTCTGCCCCCTAGCCCATTTTACAAAAAGGAGTAAAAAGATGCATTTTCATGATAACTCTAATGAGATAGTGTATGTAGAATAGTTTACCATAATTAAAGTCCTTTTTAGCTGTTAATATGAGTAATAATATTAATATAATTGTTATTATACTTATTGAGTGATGAATTGGAAGAACTGTGATATGAAGATGGCATGAATACTTTATGAAACAATAGCAAGATACTCATGGGAGTGAGAGACACTCTGGAGGCAGAGGAATGAGTTTTAATCTTTGCCGTCACATTTCCTAGCTGTAACTCAACTATTTGGACAAGTGGGCAGCATGTGCTTACTGACAAATACTTTTATAATGAAAACTATTTATGTTGACTTTATCCAAATATGTATGTGTGTCCAAATCTGCTACTCTCCTGAATGTCTCTATTTGTGTCTGAATACCACTATGTTCTTAATCACACAGATTCAAAACCTTGGTATAATCCTCAATTCTCCAGTTCTATAGGGAGTTCAGGCAGAACTGGTACCTCGAGTGTGAAGTCTTTCCAAGCCTTTTTTACAGCTACTTATCCATCTTGGTGTCCATCTTCACCCAATTATCCCTTATGACTCCAAAAAGTTATAGCATGTATAGCAACCACACCTCGGTAAACCATCACATTTGCTGAACCAGGTTGAGGGTGACCAATGAACCTCAAAACTAAGTGAATTAAGGGAAAGTTTACTGAAAGCATGTGAAAACTTTATCCAGAAGAATGAGTGAATGAGAACAGTTTGTTACAGCACCCACAAAGGCAGCTTACACAGGCTCTGTGGCATGCTTAGAGCTTGGTCAGACATTGAAAATGCCAAGGTCATCTCTTGTATACCAGGCCATTCACAGTTGTCCTGACTTTTATCCTGCCTCTTGATTTTGAAGACACTGGAAGAGAGAGGTTGATAACTTGGACTTGTGCAACTCTTCCTCACTTAAATTCAATTCAAATGTAAGTCAAGATATCACCCATGATCTCATTTTTCCTCTTATTTTTAACCTTAATTTTCCCCACTTGCATGTAAAAACACATTTGATATATATTTTTTTTAATTTTGAGTTCTAAATTCTCTTCCTCCTCCCCTCTTTGAGAGGGAAAGCAATTTGAAATAGGTTATACATTTGTAGTCATACAAAATACATTTCCATGTAAGTCATTTTGTAAAAGAAAACACAGCCAGAAAGAAACCCTGAGCAAAATAAAGAAAATCTATGTTCGATATGGATCCATGTTCTGTCAGTTCTTTCTCTGAAGATTGATAGCACCTTTCATCATAAATTCTAAAAAACAATCTTAGATCATTGTATTTCTGAGAATAGATATGATTAATAGTAGACCATGATATGATATTGATGTTACTATGGTAAAGGTTCTCCTAGTTCTGCTTATTTCACTTTTCATCAGTTCATGAAAGTCTTTCCATGTCTTTTTCTGAGAGCATCCTACTCATCAATTCTTTGTATTTCATCAAAATCATACAGGAATTTGTTCAGCCATTCTCCAATTGATATACATTCCCTCAATTTCTAATTCTTTGCCACAACTAAAAGAGCTGCTATAAATATTTTAGTACGCAGAAGTCCTTTTCCTTTTCCTTTTTTTCTCTTTGGAATACCGACTTAGTAATGCTATTGCTTGGTCAAAGAGCATGTATGGTTTAATAGCTCTTTGGGTACAGTTCCAAATTGTTCTCTGGAATGTTTGAATCAATATACAACTTCACCAACAGTACATCAGTGTTTCAATTTTCTCACATCCCCTCCAACATTTGTCATTTTGTTTTTCTGTCATATTAGCCAATATGACAGGTGTGAGGTAGTAGTTCAGAGTTGTTTTAATTTGCATTTCTCTTATCAATAGTGATTTTGACCCTTTTTTAAAAGATATGACTAGAGATACCTACGATTACTTTGCCTGAAAACTGTGTGTTCATATCATTTGACCATTTATTAATTGAAGAATGGGTCTTCTTTCTATAAATTTTACACCATTTTCTATGAGCTTGAAAAATGAAGTATTTATCAGAGAAACTCACTGTATTTTTTCACAGTAATAATGTGTATTTCCTTCCATTCTTTTTCCCCCTATTCATCCTACTCTTTCTCCTTTTATCTTGTGCATTCTCTCGCTTTGTTTTTTTAATAAAAAGAGATTTATTAGGAGAGAGAAATATGGCAGGGGAACATATCACTTTGGTGACTGTCCCCTACCCTACACATTCTCAAAAGTGTTTTATTTCTTTAACCCCTTCCAAACTGTACTCCCTTCCATCAGCTTCTCCCCATTCTCTTATCACTTTCACTTCCCACTTCCCTATATGGTAAGATGTATTTCTACACCCAACTGCGGGTATCTTCTATTCCCTCTGAGCCAATTGTAATGAAAGTAAGGCTCATGTTCTACCCACCCTTTTTTTTCCATTTTCCTCTCCACTATAAAATCTTTTCAGGCCTATTTTACATCAGCTAATTTATTCCATTTTACCTCTCTCTTTCTCCTCCCATTGCATTTTTATTTCTTATCCCTTAATTTTATGTTTTAGAAAATCATACCATCACATTCAACTCATACCTCTGCTTTATTTCTATATATACTCCTTCTAACTGACCTAATGATGATAAAGATTTAGGAATTATAAACATAATTTCCCCATGTAAGAATTTAAAAAGTGTGGGGACCAATTTTTAATTGGGGAGAGCTAGCTAAGCGGCTCGCCGCAATATTGGGACAAGGAAGGAAACTGGCAGCCTCCCTCAAAACAGAACAAGATTTATTTTAACAAGAACGAACTTAAAAAAAAAACAAAAAACACAAACAGGATCAGTAGGATCAAGGGAAAGGAAATAAAAATGGGGAAAGGGAAATTATAATACCTGAAAAATACCCCCGCCCAAGGATCAGCTGAAAATATGCAGCAGAACACCTGTCGCTTTTCACCGTCCACCTAGAATGCCCAATTCTCCTCCCCCAAACCTAGAAACACCAGACATAGTCCCAGCCAATGGGATGGCCGCTCTGACAGTCACATGACTGCCCTCACTAGGCTTCCAATCATTATAATTTTGCCAGGCCCATGTAGGCGTTGGCGAGTGGTGATGACATGAGGTGCCAGAGCCCTGGCAACTGCTACAACCAGTGGGTAGAGCACCATGCGGTTTGCAGAACCCCAGGCCAGTGCTTGCCGAGACATAAAAATGTCAAATAACAATTAATTCTTTACAAAAGTTTAAACTTATAAAATGCCTTATGATTTCTCTTTATTGTTTAACTTTTTGAATCATTTTCATTTGGTATTTGAAAGTCAAATTTTCTATTCATCTCTGGTCTTTTTAGGATGGATACTTCACAGTATCTGTTTTTCCCCCTAAAGGATTATACTCAGTTTTATGGGTAGGTGATTCTTGCTTGTAATCCTAGCCCTTTTGCTCTAGAGAATATTATATTCCAAAACTTCTGCTCCTTTAATATAGAAGCTGATAAACATTGTGTTATCCTGACTGTGACTCCATAATATTTACATTTCATATTTTAGCTGCTTTCAGTATTTCCTCCTTGATTGGGGAAGTCTAGAATTTAGCTATACATACACATATACACACATATACATATACACACATAGATATATATACATATACATTTTTTTTTTCATTTGACCAATTTTGCTTTTCAAGGCATTGTTCTCTTCATTAGATTTTTGGGCCTCTTCTACCATTTGGCCTATTCTGTTTTTAAGGTATTATTTTCTTTAGTATTTTTGTGCCTTTTTTACCAATCCATTGACATTTTATTCATGATTTACTTACATTACTTTAATTTTTCTTTTTCCCAGTTTTTCCTCTAGCTTTCTTATTTGAGTTTTAAAATTCTTTTTAAGCTTTTATATGGCCTTAAGCAAATTCATATTTTTCTTTGAGGCTTTGGATGTCTGAATTTTGACTTTGTTTTCTTTAGAATTTGTGTTTTTCTTTTCCCTGTTACCAAAATAACTTTCTATAATTATGATTTTTCTACTGTTTCCTCTTTTCCCAGCCTATTTCTTAACTTTTAACTCTAAACTAAAATGTTGCTCTGCCTGCCAAGTAAAGGGGACACTATCCCAAGCTTCAGTTTTTTTGTGTAGCTTTTTTCATAGATAATTTTGGGGACTTCTATGTTTTTATCTTTTTAAAGTAGTGTGATCTAGGGAGATTGTGTGTTTACTACTCTCCTGTACTATGCACTGATTTGTGAAGGAAAACAAGCACTCTTTTCAATGTTGGAATTGTAACTAGAGTTAATGCTCCCCTTTGGCTGCAAGCTCTGTTATGCTAGTGCTCCTCCTTGCACTGGGACAAAGACCCAGCACTGTGACCTAGATCCAAGTATAGGCAGTGCAACAGAATCCTGTCCCTGGAACCAAAGGAACCCCTATAAATCTCCTTCTAATCCCTTATCAGATGCCACTACCATCTGTGGACTAAGAGCTCTGGAAACCTCCATTGCTACCACTGATTCAGTCATTCCAATGGCCTACTCCTGGTTTGCTGACACCAGGTCTGCATTGGCATTGGCTGTGCTGGACTGTGCTATGATCTTATTTTGGTGCAATGGACATTTCCTGCTGACCTTCTTAGTTGTTTTATGCTGAAAACTGTTTCAATCCATCTTCTTATGGGTTCTGCCCCTCTAAAATTTGTTTAAAGTCATTATTTATAGGTATTTGGAGGAGTTTAGGGGAAAGCTCAGGTGAGTCCCTGACTTCACTCAGGCATTTTGGCTCCACCTCCCCACATTGGTCCTGTTCAAAATGAAAGATGAACAGCAACATATCCAAGAAGCTGAAGAGTATTGTCATCTTTCCTTTCTATATATTCTTTCTTATACATTATTTTCTCTTTCCGTTTCAATCAAATCAACCTCCTTTTAAGCCATTTAATGTCTCAGCATGATATTGTCATGCATATTATAATTAGATAAAATATTTGAATGTCATGTTAAATAAAAGTTTTCAAGGACTTCCTGCTCTTTACATTGACTTTTTCAGTTGCTTGTCTTATTTTACCTAACCTGAACTTAAATATTAAATTATATCTTTATCAACCTTTTATATCTTTCGAAATTGAGGGTATTATTGGCAACAAACAAACAATGTGTAGGCCCTGGCTTAGATGACAAGATCTTTATTTTTTTAATTTTGTTGTTATATAATTATGATACATAATGAAAAAAAATGGTCAAACATTTTTGTTGGCAATCCATTTTATGAACTTTCATGATTTGCATGCTAGTGCTTGGTAATGTTTGAGCCAAAGCATTTCCAGCAAGATGGGGTTTGGTGGAAACAAGGGAGAAGGGTGAGTCAGGGGAACAGTTGGAGTTACTGATGTTTCTACAGAGCTCCAGTGTTTCTAGCTTTCTTATTGTATAAGGATATGAAAATGTACCATTTGAGTAGTTACACAGTTAGTCTCTGATTGATGTGAATAGTAAGTCTCTTTAATTGGTCTCATTTTTTTATTTCCAAGCACTTATATGGTACAGAGGATAGAGCATTGGATCTGGAGTCAAGAAGATCTAAGTTGAAATGTGCTCTAAAATACTTACTAGCTATGTGACCATGGGGCTTACCAAGGCACTTAACATGCATCTCAGTTTCCTTATCTGTAAAATGGGGATGGTAATAGTAATTTCATTGCATTATTATTACAAGGATTACTTGAGAATTTATAAAGATCTTTGTATGGTGTATCTGGAACATGTTAGGTTCCATGTGAGTACTTATTCCACTCATTGTGCTGGAAGCACTTCCAATATTTGACATTAAAAAATTTAATGAAAATTAAAATATAGCTGACCGCATCAGGGGATTCACACACACTCACATATATACCTATATCTAGCTCTCTATCTCTCTATCTATATCAGGATCTAGCTGTAAACTGTGTTAAACTAATGACTATTGTTCAGAGTATGGTCCACCACCTGTGGTAACTCTGTGCTAACCTGACTACTATGTGACCATTTAAAGCAATTAAATAACACTTACTAGAGAGTTAACTCAAACAATGGTATCCCCAAAGTCTATCTGACCAGTGTTTCTGAGTTTCTGTCAGGTTGTCAAAATTGCACTAGCATCTTAGGACCTACAATGTTGTTTTTGTTTATCTGCTTAGTAATCCCCTTTGTTGCCATTGTTCCATCTCCTCTGTCACATGGGCAATTGGTGAAGCTTTGAAGTTTGACTGTAATTATTATTGTGATTATGATTATGGTTGTTATTATTTCTGTTGTCATTACTTTTGTCCTTGTTAGTATTATTATAATTCATCGTCATTATTTCAGGAAGATGGAGGAGCATTTGGAGTTTCCACAAAATCACAGTGTTGGAATTGAAATGGCCTTTAGAGATTGTCTTTTCCAACATCCTAATTTGATAGATGAAGTAATTGAGTCTCAGATGTCATCCTGCTAGGCTAGGAATGGCAAGGATTAAGAGTGCTCTATTAACTTGAATCACAATGTTCTTTGATTAGGTATTCTGACTCATTACTTTCTAAACACTATTTCAGTTGGCTACCTTGAGCAATGTAATTTTCTAAGTTAAAGCACATTTAACCATCCCACCCCTACAACACTCCCAAGATAACAAATAATCATAATTAAATCTCCTTTTATGCTTTTCAGGGTTTCATTCTTGAATGAAGAAACCTGGTGCTACCATGTGAAATACTTGCTGGTAAGTGACCCCTGCTATTTTTATTAATCAATCTTTAATTCATGATCCCTAGGCAGGCTGAGCCTTTGGCCTCTACAGTCAGGAGTGAATGTAGAACTAGTAGTATTTAGATAAGTAAAATTCATCCTGATAGTCAAACCACTAGAGATATTTCTCCTCTTATTGATAAAGCAAGTGAGTCATATGGGTTGCTTGTATGAATTTAAGAAAAAACAAAACAAAACAACAAAAACAAAAAAACCTTCAAGAATGGATCAACATTGACTGTTTTGGGGTGGATCCATTTTTTGAACCATCTTGGAGAAATATTGTAATGGATTCCATAGGATTGGAAGCAGGGTGTGAATGGGAAGAATTATAAGTCAAATTCAATGATTGTGTATACATGGGACTTACATGGTACATGATTACAATAATTTTATGTTGTTTGGATTTTAAGTCTTAAAAGTAAATATGTGTGTGTGTAGGGGAGGTAGATGGGGGTGTAAGAAGAATCTAAAATTTAACATGGAAAAGTTCCTTTCTTAACTTTTGTTTTGAAGCATGGAAAGAAATCATTTAATATGACTGTAATTTGCATTGGACATTTTGCCTTTTAGTTTTATTATCACTTGTGCTCTTCATAGGTTTATTTCTAAGTATTTTTTGTCTTTCTGATATAAATGGACATGGGAGATCCCTCAATTATTTATGTTTTCCTTGTTTTCATAAGCATTCACTTTCCTTAGTGATATCTTCTTTAGTATTAATATATATTATACATTACATATACACATTATATATATATATGTATATATATATATATATATATATGTATGTATGTATGTATATTCCTTATGGTAGAGTCAGAATTAACTGCTCTTTTAAATAGTCCCTTTATTCTATAGAAAATTTAATTACATTAGCCAGGGAAGGAAGAGAAACACTGAACGCTATGTAAGTTACAAGGTTTCCTGGTGTAAGGGAGGAGTGAATTTAAGTCAAGGAAACTCAGGAACACAAAGATCAGGAGTCAAGAATCCTAAAGGAGTGGGGCAGCTAGGTGGCACAGTGGATAGAGCACCAGTCCTGGAGTCAGGAGGACCTGAGTTCAAATCAGGCCTCAGACACTTAACACTTACTAGCTGTGTGACCCTGGGCAAGTCACTTAACCCCAATTGCCTCACTAAAAAAAAAAAAAAAAGAATCCTAAAGGAGGACAGGAGAATGGAGATGGAAGTAAAGGTTATTGTTCTAATAGAAAATGTCTATATGGAATTTGTTTTTCATCATCTTCTTTTTGAGAGTTGAAATATTTGTCAGTTCTTTGCATTGTTTTGTTTGTTCCTCATTTTCAAAGAAGACCATGACATTGGGATGATGCCATGACTTTCAGTGAATTGTATTTTAAGTGAGGGAAGGATATGCAAATTCACTGACCTCACTCCCTCCTCCAGAACTATCTGGGTCCAGTGGCAAGATATACATGAGGATGACTAGAGATGGCTCCGGATATTTAATACAACTGGGGTTAAATGACTTGCCCAGGATCACACACATAGTCTGATATCAGATTTGAACTCTGATCCTCTCAACTTCAAGACTAGTGCTCTATCCACTGTACCACCTAGCTTCCTTGTTCCTCCCACATGTTCCTTTTAAAATACTTATTCCAAGGAGACACTTGAATTTTGAAGTCTAATGTAATTGAATCAAGTTTGGAGCTAATGCTTAAGAAAGTATTTTTACATTGCCTTTTAAACACTGCAACTTTTGTAAATATGACTTGATCTGTAAGGTTGAATGAATCTGATGTTCAGTACTCTGGTTTCTAAAAAAAAAATAACAAAACTAAAGAAAAAAAAACTAAGGAAAAGCCCATCATTTGCTATTAGTGAATTTCATGGGTCATTCTAGAGAGGTCTTTGTGAATAATTCAGAAAAGTTAACATTTGTATAGTACTTACTATGTGTCAAATATTGTGCTAAATGCATTGCAACTATATCATTTCATCCTTACAATAACCCTGAAAGGGAGCTGCTCTCATTACCATATTTTTTATACATGAAGAAATGGAGGTAAACAGAAATAAAGTGACTTGTCCAGAGTAACACAGCTAGTTGTGTCTGAGGTTATATTTGAACTCAGGTCTTCCCGAATCAAGGTCAGTTCTTTATTCACCTAACTTCTAGCAGAAAAGTGAAAAAGCTAATAAAAAAAATCATTGTGGTTTATATGATATGATCTAGTCCACAGTTCAATGGGTGGGATCAGGGGGCAAATTTTCAACTACTTCATTGATATCTCTATTGCAATACTAATTGTACATATAAAATAAAAAGAAATTGTGTATCTAAATGTTCAAAGCTTAGAACTGGCAGAACCACTTTTAGAGACATGATTAAAGACTCCATTTTGTGATGCCAGGATTCACATAGTAATGGAATCCATTAGATCCTTCCAGAAAATAGTATGATTTTAAGTAAAATTGCAGTATAATTTTATGATCTTAATGAATAAAATAATAAAAATAAATGAAACATCCAATTGCAAATCACCAGTAAAATCTACTACTACTACTACTACTACTACCACCACCACCACCACTAATACTACTACTACTACTTAACATTTATATCATGCCTAGGACAGATAGAAGGCACAGTGGATAGAGTGTTGGACCTGAAGTCAGGAAAACTAATCTTCCAGAGTTCAAATCTGACCTCAGACACTTACTAGCTGTGTGACCCTGAGCAAATCATTTAACCCTGTTGGCCTCATTTCCTCATCTATAAAATAAGCTGGAGAAGTAAATGGCAACCACTCCGGTATCTCTGTAAAGAAAAATCCAAATAAGGTCACAGTAAGACACAACTAACAAAAAGTCTAAATAAATATAGTGGGTTTTTTTGTGCCAGATACTATGCTAAGTGCTTTGCAAATGTTATCTCAGTTGAGCCTAAGCATGGCCTTTTCCTTGAGTTATTAGAGCCATGAATATACTTCATAAGCAGAAAAATGCAGTTTTGGCTTACCTTTTGATATCTGGGGTGGGAGTCGAGTTTTTGGAGTGATGTTTGGCTGCCTACCAAGTGACCACGCAGCCAACAGTTGACCTGATTATATTATTTCTGTCATATTTAAATTGAATTTGATCTCAACAAATCGAATTCAGCAAATATTCAACTCAACAAGCATTTTAAAGTACCTTCTATATCCAGATAGCTGTGCTGTATATAGATTATTTTGCTTACATGTAAAGAAATATAAACCTATTAGTTGAATAACTAAACCTTGACCATATGTTGATCAAGGAATTATTCCTCAGGGTGAAGATTCCTTATTCCTTCACTCCCCCCAAAAAACAAAATTAAAAACAAATATTTATGTGATTCATGAAAAATATTGAAGGGTATTATCTGTATATAAAAATATCAATTTACTCAATTGTGATTTATTACTTCATAGATTTATATGTAAAAGGAATCTCAGAGATCATTTTATAGGTGAAGAAACTGATTCCGAGAATGCTTAATTAGCTCACCCATGATCCTACAACTATTATCTAAGAGGAGATTCAAACACAATTCTAGGGGGCTGAGTGCAACAGCAAATCGATTTTTGGACTTTGAGTAAGGAATATCTGTGTTCAAAACATCCTCAATGAGTACTGGAGGTTTGGTCATGGGCAAATTATTAAATCACTTTCAGCTTTAGTTTGCTCATTTGTAAAATAGAGATAGTATCAGCACCTTACTCAGAGAGTTGTTGGAAGGATAAAGTTAGATAGAATGTATAAAGAATTTTGTAAACCTTGAAGCAGTATATAAATTCTAATTGTTAATATTTTATTATTATTCCTGACTCATTCTAACACTTTATATTATACCTCATGAACTTTCAAACCATACTGACTTAATAAACTAATATATGTATATGTTTGAATAAAAATCATTTGAAACATGTTAAAGTATATGCCCCATGCATTTCTCTGCTCACTAGGCCCAGAGTAATTTTAAACTCTATATAGGCTGCACCTCTTGGTTGCAGACACAGATTGTGGGATATGGTAGCAGGAAGAAATTAAAAATCAATGAGCTTCAGAAGCACCTTCACAAGGTAACCACTTTGAAGTACTCAAGTATTATAGTTGAGTTGGAAATATGGAGGGTAGAGAATAGTATAGTTGGTGAACTTAGAAATGGGGGAAATGACCAGTCCTAAAACATAATTTGAAATAAGTTTGGAGGGAGGTGTCAATAAGTCAAGTGAAGAACATCAGAGATTTGTTGGTGCTGCCAAACTTTTTTTTCCTGTTAATCAATTGCTTAGTTTATGTCATAGAAGGCATGACTGCCAAATTAAGAGATGGCATGAAACCAAGAGAGATAGCTGAAACATTGGAAGATAGAATTAAATTCTAAAAATCTAGTGATCAGATATGAATTGGCTATATTAAATAAGAACTTGAATGGGAACAAATATTAAATTTCATACTTCTATTAAATAAACTTTGGCTGAAAGAGCTGTGACTAGACAACGGTTCTTGTGAGAAACTGTCTTGGGGATGGGGAGTGTATTTTTTTTTTTTAATTTTTAAAAAAATATTTTTTTTGGTTTGGTTTTGTTTGTTTGTTTGTTTGCGGGGCAATGGGGGTTAAGTGACTTGCCCAAGGTCACACAGCTAGTAAGTGTCAAGTGTCTGAGGACGGATTTGAATTCAGGAATTCAGGAACTCCTGAATCCATGGCCGGTGCTTTATCCACCGCACCACCTAGCCGCCCCCGGGGAGTGTATTTTGAGTTCAATATTAACTAATAATGTATGTGGCAGTCACAAATGCTAATGCTGTTGAAGGCTGTATTGTAGAGAGGTGTGATATACGGAACAAGGATGGAATGTTACTGGGTTTAACTCTTTCTTGGCCAGACCACATCTGCTATAACAAATTTAGTTTCAGGTACCACATTTTAAGAAGAATATAAACATGGAGTCCAATACTTTGGACTCAGCTACCTGCTGTGTATATGACTTTGAAGAAGTAACCAAATTTACTTGGCAATAATTTAATTGTAAAATGACAGGGTTGTATTCAATCATCTCAGAAGTAATTTTAAACTATAAATCTAAGATCCTATCATATGATTGCATATGGAAGTAGATAGTCCAGAAGATGAAAAGACCATGAAACTATTCCATATGGAAATAAGTTGAAGAAATTAGTCATTTAACAAGAAGAGACTGCAGGAGTGGAGTACAACAAAAGTTTCCAAGTGTTTGTAAGACTGTCTTAGAGAAAGGGGATTTGTCTTGTTATCTTTGTCCTTAAGAGCATTCTAAATATTCATCAATATGTATTAAGCTCCTGCTATGTGCCAGACATTTTTCAAGAAACTAGTATCCAGAGAAGAAACAAGGAAAATAAAAGAATTTCTGCTTTCAGGAGGCTTATATGTTATTGGAGGAGGCAAAATGAACATGAAAGAATATATATCAAATAAATGTAAGGTGGTTAAGTATCAGGAAGTTGGGGAGAGATGGCACGAGTAGATGAGAGATAAAGGAAGAGTCTGCACAGAAAGTAGAACTTAGAGTTTTAAAGGAAGTGCAAGGCTCTGTGAGGCAGAGGTAAGGAGGGAGCATAGTATAAGAATGGGGAATGGACAGCATAAAAAGACCTCGAGAACAGATGGTTCTCTATTGGTGAAGAGATAGAGAAAGTCAGTAAGGTTGGACTATAAAGTATGGGAAGGGGAGTTATATAAAATGAAGCTCAAAAAGTAGGATGGGCCAGACCATGAAGCTCAACAAAAGTTGGAAATGGGGTTGGGAGTACTTCAGAAAGTCAGACTAAGATTAAAATGTTTTTGCAGCTAGAGGTATCCTGAAGTGGAATGTTCTAGCTCAGAGCTATCAGGTTGCCTCCTCACTGAAAGACTTTAATCAGAAACTAAATATATCAGTTACACTGTAGAGGAGATTTTCTGGTCAGATATGATTTGAACAAGATCATACCGAACTGCCTTCCAAATCTCATATTCTTTGACTATAATAGGAAAAAAGTAACTGATAACCCTCTATGTACATATCCAATTTAGTTATACCATTAAAGTGTTGGCCTAAGTGTGTGAAAATAGATAGATATAGATAGATAGATATCACACACATTTATATGTATATATTTATAAATATATATGAATATATATTTATGAATAAATCATCTTAAAATCAAAGAAGAAAAAGAGTAAGATTAGTGGTATCAAACTTAAATAGAAATGGAGCCCACTAAACTGTATATAAGAATCTCTGGGGGACAGCTAGGTGGCGCAGTGGATAGAGCACCAGCCCTGGAGTCAGGAGTACCTGAGTTCAAATCCGGCCTCAGACACTTGACACTTACTAGCTGTGTGACCATGGGCAAGTCACTTAACCCCCAATTGCCTCACTAAAAGAAAAAAAAAAAGAATCTCTGGGAGTTTCATATTGACTTAGAAAACCACACATCAATATTATCTATAGTTGATTACATTTTAAAAATTTATTTTTTAAAATATTTTCCCAATTACATTTTGGCATTACTTGGAAGTGTTAGTGGCTGCAATGTAACTAACTGATTGCATATTTGAGACCTCTAAGCTGGAAGAATAATTTCTTTTAACATCTTCTACCTTTTCTAGCCCCTAGAGAACTAATTTTAATACTAACTTTTGGGTAATTGGATTGAGATCATATAATATAGAATTTCAGGTTGAAAGTAACTTTCAAGATGAGTTAGTACAACGATTTGCCCAAGGTTATGTTAATAATAGGTATCAGGGTTCAATCCCTCAAATGCACAATACATAGCCACAGGTTGCTATTAGAATGATGAAAAGTACCTAGTAAGGAACTTATACACATGAAAAGTATGAACCAAAACCAAAATACATTAAGGCATGATAACTTTGTGATGTAGTGAAAAAGAGGGACAAAAAAGCTTTCCACTTCTGGTTTCTGATATATTTTTATTGAGGGATGAAAGTACGTCCTTACTTTTCATAGATGGGTACCTAATTTCCCAAAGTTTTATCCAATTCTACCCCATCCTATTGGACATTTTAACTGGGATATCCTTTAGGGATTTCAGATACAACATGTCTAAAATTACCTTTTTTTGCCCAAACTTATCCCTCTTACTAATGTCTCTATTACTGTTGAAGGTATGACCATCATTCCAATACCTCAGGTTCTTATCTTTGGTATCATCTTCAACACCTCACTCTTACCCCATATTAATCTCTACAACATCTCTCGTATGCATACCCTTCTCTCCACTTGCACATTTACTACATTAGTTCATTTCCCCATTGCCTCTCACTTAGACTATTGTAATCACCCCCTATTTGGTCTACATGTCTCAAGCTTCTTCTTTCTCTAGTCAAAGCCTACATTCAGCTACCAAAGTGATTTTCCTGTAGCTCATGTTTGACCACGTTAGCTTCCTACTCAGAGATCTCAAGTGGTTCCCTACCACAAGGATTGGATATAAACTCTTCATTGAGCCATTTCAAACTCTTTATTACCTAACCCCTTCCTTGCTTTCTGGTCTTACACTTTACTCCTTTACATGCATTTTGTTTCTTCCATACTGGCTATATGTTGAAGTTCATTCATGACATTCCATCTTCCTTTCACAATTTTTTTTTCTTTTTTCCCCTGCTAGTTGTCCCCTTTCTCTGTAATAATGATGTTAACAATGATGTTGAGAACAAAATTAATATTACTCTACTATTAACAGTATTTATATCATAATTTAATATTAGTCATTGTTCTGTTGTCTCAGTTGTGCCCAACTCTTTGTGGCCCCATTTGTGGTACTCTTCTTAAAGATAATAGAATAATTGCCATTTTCTTCTCCAGCTTATTTTATAGATGAGGAAACTGAGGCAAACAGGGATAAATGACATGCCATGGGTCACACAACTAGTAAGTGCCTGAGAAGAGATATGAACCCAGGTCTTTTGGGATCCAGGCCCAGTGCTCTATCCAGTGTACCACTTAGCTGTCCTTCTTTAAAATTTAGGGTGCTTTAATTACCTGTTCATTTTGCCTTGACAATAATCCAGGAAGGTAGGTGCTATTATTATCCCGATTTTATATATGAGAATACTGAAGCTAATAGAAGTTAAATAACTGCCCCACAGTTACACAGCTTTTAATGTCTGGGGCTGGATTTCAACTCAGATATTCCTAACTTCAAGTCCAGTACTTTGTCCATTATTTCACCTAGCTGTCACTGATTACAATCAGCATTTCTTGAAGGTCAAGACATATTTTTATAGGACACCATTTCTTTTTCTTTCTTTCTTTCTTTCTTTCTTTCTTTCTTTCTTTCTTTCTTTCTTTCTTTCTTTCTTTCTTTCTTTCTTTCTTTCTTTCTTTCTTTCTTCCTTCTTTCCTTCCTTCCTTCCTTCCTTCCTTCCTTCCTTCCTTCCTTCCTTCCTTCCTTCCTTCCTTCCTTCCTTCCTTCCTTCCTTCCTTCCTTTCTTTTTTTTTCTTTTTTTGGTGAGGCAATTGGGGTTAAATGACTTGCCCAGGGTCATACAGCCAGTAAGTGTTAAGTGTCCTAGGTCAAATTTGAACTCAGGTCCTTCTGACTCCAGGGCCAGTGCTCTATCCACTGCGCCACCTAGCTGCCCCAGACACCTTCCATTGTAGGGATACGTGGTATACAATCTGTATATATCTTCTATATACTAATGTAAATTTCCATTTTCACCATTAGAATTTTTGTAATTGAAATCAGGGTTTTTTTTTTCATTTTTTCCTTGTTTCCCCAGGAATTGACAATGTGCATAGAATATATTAATTGCTCACTAAAGGTATTGATTGATGTGAGGATATTGGAAAAGCAAAAAAAGTTTTCAGGTGACACTAGTGACACAGAACAAAGCAGTGTGATGTATTCACAATCAGATGATCTGGATTTGAATCACTGTTCTGCCACTTTATGGCTGTGTGATATTTGTCAAATCAAATCATTTCTCAGAGAGAGTTTCCACTTCTTTCAAATGAAGTAGTTGGACTACTTGTCCTCCAAGATCCCTTTTAGCCATAGATTTATGATACTATAAGATTCATAATTCCAGATGGTCCTTTGATGCCTCCTGCAATACTTACTTTAGTTTAAGGAATAACATCTTCATTTAAAAGATATGAAAGCAAAACAAAACAAAAATATTAATGGGGCATCTTGGTGGTGCAGTGGATAAAGCACTAGCCCTGGATTCAGGAGGATCTGAGTTCAAATCCAGCCTCAGACACTTGACACTTACTAGCTGTGTGACCCTGGGCAAGTCATGAAAGATTATAGGAGCAGAATATTAAAGAAGATACAGTACTGTACATAGAGGCGAAACTCATCAACCCTTGTATTTAAAACTTATGCTCTATGTGATGAATGTCAAGTTACCTTATTTCTCTGAGCCTCTCCTCCCCCAAAGCCCCTTTTTTCCCACTCCCAATTTATAGACCGTTATTGTCTTCAATGACAAAAGTAATTCTTCATCAATGAAATCAAAGCCTTTGATCTAGTAGTGCCATAAAGTCGATCTCAATTTGCAGGGAAAGAAGCCTGGATTTGAAATCAGAAGTCTTGGGTTCAAATGCCAGCCAAGCAAACTTTAAACTAGGTCACCTTGAGTAAATCATATTATTGTTCAGAGTATTAGTTTTACTAAAGGAGCTTATAATAGTTTAACCTGAAAAATATTCTTTTAGCTCTAATAGTTTATGTTATAATAGTCCTATGATATAACAGTGTTATAATAGATTTAAGATTACTTCCAGCTCAAACCTTCTCTAGCATGTAATCTAACATTTTTATACTTTTAGCTCTGACATGTTAGCATGTATGAATGTTTCATTGATGCCATTCTTATTTATGTGAAGCATTTTTAGGTACTGGATAAATGCTTGTTGACTGACTTTCATAAACATTTAAGATAAGAATGATGTATATTGGGGAGTCAATTTGCCAACAAAAAGCGAACCAGTTGCCAAGATTTGTATACAAAGTAAATGAATCTGGTAAAAATAAATGGCTTTGTTACTACTGAAAGGAGATAGACAAATTTAGTGGCAGGTAAAGTGAGAACTTGAAAAGTCTTATAATGACTATGGGACCATTTTTCTTTAATTAAATTCTATGACTTTTCTGCTTTCCCCATAATATAATTTGGCCATCATTACAGGAGAAGAGTGTAATATATGTGTGTGTGTATGTATATATGTATGTATATACACACACACATACATGCACACATATACACATGTGTTGGTAGTGGGGTATCTCTCTCTATGTGTGTATATATAATATATTCACATACATATACACACATATATACACACATACACATATATACATACATACATATACATATACACACATGTGGTGGGGGGGTGTCTGTGTGTTTGTGTGTGTATAAATTCCAGGGTATGTATCATTCATAATTTTACTACTTAAATCACTAAAGCACAGAATTCACCACATCACTCCCATTTTCTATGTAAAACTCCACTAATCTTACTTCTAGGATCAAATCAAGCTCCTCTTTTTGCTAACTATACCTTTTTACAACCAAAATCTAACTAATCTTTCCAGTTTTATTTTGCATCTGGGTGGTAGAGCAGTGGATGGAGTTTGATTCTGGAATTAGGAAGATCTGAGTTCAAATCTAGCCTCAGACACTTATTAGCTTTATGACTGTGGGCAAGTCACTTAAACTCTATTTTCCTTAGTTTTCTTATATGTAAAATGTAGATAATCATAGTACCTATTTCTCAGGCTTGTGGTGAGAATCAAATGAGATAATAAATGTACTTAGCACAGAATTAAGTACCAGTAATAGAGTAAACCATAAACAATTTTAAAATGTTAGCTATTCATTACTACCCTTTAACATATTCTTCAAGCCAGTCATATTTCCCTTCCTGCTGCTTTTCACACATGACCTTTCACCCATTTAAGTGCCTTTGTACAAGTTAAATTATAATATGGAATATACTTCCTTTTCAGCGCCATCTCTTAGAAATTCTTGTATCTTTGAAACACCTTAGGACTCTGATAAATGTAACATGGTTCCAGAGGACTGGAGTTTAAGCTCCTTACTCACTTCCTGCCAAAGAGGAAATGGACACAAAAATTCAGAAGATAGATAGATAGATAGATATAGATAAATACATACACTCATACACATACACACATATATACATGTATGTATATATCTATGTATATGTGTATGTATACATATTTTTTTTTTCCTGGCCATAAGCAATGTGGATTTTGTTTTGCTAGACTATACTTACTCTCTATGAAGGTTTTATTTTTATTGTTCAGTTTGGTGGGAATGCAGAAGAAAAGCAGGGAATGGTAGGGACAGAAAACAAATGTATATGAGAATAAATAAGCAAACATAAATTGTGAACCATAAAGGAATTGGGGGAGGGCATTCTCTAGTTTCCTTCAATACTCAACTCAATGTCACTTCATCCATGAGACCCTTTCTCACTGACCCAACCATTGATTACTTTTTCACCAAAATACCTTTTAATTTATTTTTGTACATTTTTATATAGTCTTTGTGTATATATTATGTCCCCTAATATAATGTAAGATGTTTGAGAGCAAGAATTGTTTGAAAAAAAAAAAAGGCAGCTAGGTGGTGCAGTGGATAGAGCACCGGCCCTGGAGTCAGGGGTACCTGAGTTCAAATCCGGTCTCAGACACTTAACACTTACTAGCTGTGTGACCCTGGGCAAGTCACTTAACCCCAATTGCCTCACTAAAAAAAAATAATAAAAAATTTAAAAAAGAATTGTTTGATTTGTGTTTTTGTATCCCCAATGCCTACCATAAAGATGAAAATAGAAAATATTTAATACATATTTATTGATTTCCTCCTCATTCAGACATGACAGCATTGAAATACTAGAATGTTGGCAAGATAAGATGAGCAAAACAACAACTACAGGAATTTGGAGTCAGATGATAATAATTTACATCCAAAATCTGCCATTTACCAGCTTTGTGGTCCCAGAGGATCCAAATTCATAAGCTCAGTTTTCTCACCTGTGTAAAAGTAATAGTAAACATTAACCCTGCATACTTCTCAATTGCTGAGCAAATTAATGTGAAAACCTAAACTTTGGTTTGAAGAATCAAGGACATAAATACAGAATCTAAAAGGCTTGTGAAAAAGATCTTGGAGATTTAGTTACCTACAGTTTTGGTACAAGTCAAAAGTGTGGCATGGAAACAAGACAAGTTAATAATAGAAGATTAGACTACCTTAATATAAGTGTAAAATATTTAATAGAGGTCATAATAATTCACTGTAGTATGCTCTGGTCTTCTTTTTGAGTTTGAGCAATGTTCTTATTTGTGAATCTTCTTCCTAAAATATTATTTGTACAAAAAAAAAAAGTGGAAAAGAAAAGGAAACCAGGACACATGAGGATCCATTAAAGGAGGTGGGAAGATTTAGCCATCGGAAAGTGGAAGAGGGGGATAAGAGTTTTCCCTGAATCTTGAAAGATGGAAAGAAATATGAGATTTGTCCTGCTTTTCCCTTCATGGTAGGACCAAGAGTATTGGGATGATATCTCCTGGGAGCAGAGATAGATTTGGATTAAGGAAACATTCTCAATGATTAGAGCTATCCCATCATTATATGTGATATGTTGGGAGCTTATAGCTTCTCCTTCCTAGAGATCAAGTGGAAGCAGATTGATGCTTTAATAAAGGGACTATAAATTATCGAATATTTACTGCTATGCATTGGTAGAGGAAGCCCTCAAAAGAAATTCCATGCATCTATGAAATAATACATCTGTAATGAATACAAAAAACCTATTGTATAAAGTTGTGGTGGTCCCAAGTGAAATAAAGTATGTAAAACAATTCACAATCCATCTATCACTCTATTATTAGCTGTTGTTACCTACAATCTCTTTCTGATATACATACATTTTCAGAATAATCTCATACACATTCTGCTAGAATACACTAATTGTTACCCCTTCTCTCACTCTGCATTATGCATCCTGTCCTGCTAAGATGAATTCTACCTGCCTTTCTTCAATCTCTTCCTTTCACAATCTTTTCCTATCTTAAATGCTATCTCCAAGGGGAAGCTAGGAGGCACAGTGGATGGAAAACCGGCCCTGGATTCAAGAGGACCTGAGTTCAAATCCAGTCTCAGACACTTGACACTTACTAGCTGTGTGACCCTGGGCAAGTCACCTAACCCTAATTGCCTCACCCCCCAAAAAACAATAATGCTATCTATCTCCAAGTCTCATTCCCAGTTTCCCTCAAGCTGGAAGAAGCTTTCTACCTCTTCATATTTCTTACGAAATTAAAAAAAAACGTCTCCTTTAGGTTTTCTCACGTTCATCCTAGCTTAGATTATATTGGTATATGTTTTTTATACCCCATCATACCACACTCTGATTAGACTTAAACTCCTTCGGGAAAGAGACTGTCATTTTTCAGCTATTTTACCTTTTAATTTAAAAAATATATATGTTAAGTGAGGCAATTGGGGTTAAGTGAATTGTCCAGGGTCACACAGCTAGTAAGTGTTAAGTGTCTGAGGCCAGATTTGAACTCAGGTACTCCAGACTCCAGGGCCGGTGCTCTATCCACTGCACCACCTAGCTGCCCCTATTTTACCTTTTAAATTGAGTTAAGGCAATGGCTAATAGTAGCCCTTTAAGTTAGTATTCATTTATTAGTAGCAAATTAAATGATAGACCTGATGCAAGGACAATATTCAAAGGTAGCTCACTAGTTCACCCTATGACCTCACAATCAGAATGAGAGGATTAAACTTCAGTTTCTTGATCTTATTCCAGGATATGAGATGTTTCCTTCCTATTAAATTCATGAAGTATAGTATTGGGGACTGGATCTGTCATTTCATTGGTGTAGAGAACTATAAGGCAAGGAAAGCCCTTCTATCAATTCAAATTGTTACCTAATTTGCAACATGATTCTTAGAAATTCAGGAGTATTCTAAGAGCTTATATAGCTTTCCCAGTATCACGCAGCTGGTATATGTCAGTGATGGAACTTGAACTTGGGTCTTTACATTTTCAAGGTTAGCTTTCTATGACTATGCTTCATACATAGTCTAAAAGTTTCCAGGATTCCTGAACTTTATATTAAGCAGTAGATAGTTCAGCACTTTTCAGACCTCATCAAGCCTACTAAAATAAAGTGTGGCTCCTAAACATACCTATTAAAAAAAATCCCAAATCAGAGGAAATTAAAAAAACAAAACTTTAAATGGTATTCGGTTACTAAGCTCAACAAGCAGAGCTCTTTCCCTAGTCTACCGGAATAACTTAGATATTTTCATGAAGCGATAAAGTTGCTCAGGACCACAAAATTCCCTATTGGTCATGGGAATGGTCAGCCAGCCTGCACAGCTAAGCTTCAAAGTCTGCTTTGTTAATAGCATGGAGGCTCTTTATTCAGGCAATGCTAATGTGTAGCCCATCCATAATAAATGACCCATAGGGGAAAAGATTAATCATCTCAGCAGTTAGTGGGTTTGTAAGGTGAATCACCTTTATGCTTGAAAGATTCCTTTACCAATGCATATTTAGAGGAATGAAAACTGTAAAGAAGATGAAAAGCACATGAAACATTTATCTCAGAGAGTTTCATTTTCTAAGGACTAGCAGGTGTGTAATACAATTTCTCAGAGGGAAGAAAAAAAAAAACTGCTCAAAACTCTTGCCTGGTACATACACATAAATAGATCAGGTGGTCTTGGGGTGTTGGACAGTGCCAGATAACTTTAATGCACAAAGTTGTTGGGGGTATTTTAGGATTCATTTGGCCCAAAAGGACCAAGGAACAGTCAAATGTTGATAAGCAAACCCAAAAGAGGCTAAACTTATAAATGTTATCATAGAAAATTAAAGTTGGAAGGGACTTTAAAGTATAGTATTAGAAAATTTTGAAAGATAGCATATGTAATTTTAGAGTGGGAATGGATCTTGGAACAGAATATTAGAACATTAGTGTTATTAGGTATTTTCTTTAATGAGGTGCTTAATTTAGAATATAGAATGAGCTGGAAGAAAGCACATATATAATCCTAACTAATTATGCTAATATATACATAAACTACTGATTTTTTAATGAATGTCCATGGATATGAATTTTAGGAATCTTGATATCTGAAGCAAGTTTTCAAAGAGTTCTCTCTTCTTGTCATTAAAGTAGGTAAAACTGACCAGAATCTTGATAAATGACTAATTCCTATACCTAATGCCATCTCTGGAAGGTTAAACATAGGAAATACTTAAATGTTTGAATCTGTCAAAGAATGTATATTTGAAAGTCAATAATTCAAATAAATCATATTTTTGTTGTGGAGTTCCAGCACATATTTTTCTTACATCAGAAATTTTGAGTAACCATCATCTCCAAATGCTTCTAAAAACTGAAGTGATTTCAATCATGACAATTACCATCCTAATATTCAGAATTCTCTCTTCTCTAGAAAGCTCAATGTTTGTAAGTTAAAGTCAGAAAAGCTAAGACCTAAGCTAAAGAAATGGGCCCAGAGATTTGAGGTGACTAGTTCAAAGTCACATGGGGAATTAAGAACATAATTGTTACTGGAATCCAAATCATTTGATTTTTACTGGAGTAGAAATATTGATTTCTCTAAGGTGTCATGATTCTCATAGAATTAGGGCATCATCAAATTCTGGAATTTAAGAGCTGGGATATTCCTCAATGGCTATTCCAATATACAAAAGGAAAAGAATTATCTTATAACATATCTAATGAGTAGTTAACCATGCTTCATTTTACTGCCTCCAGCAAAGGGAAAATGTACTACTTCCTGAGGCAGTCCATTCCTTTTTTATGAATAACTCAGATTGCTAGATTGCTTTTCTTCAAATCCAGACTAAATTAGCCTATTCCATTGAGTTTTACCCTCTTGTGCCACACAGAATATGTCTACTCCCTCTTTCACGTTACAACCTTCAGATACTAGACCACAGCTGCTACTTCTCTTGTAGTCCTCTCTTTAGCATTGTTCTGAGTATTTTTTTTTCCTTTATTTGAGACAATATTTCCATCTGGCATCTTCCTTAATTTTGTGAACTTTCTTTCTTTTTCACATGGCCTCATTTGTTCCTTTCCATAATGTAAGATGTAATTTCCTTTAGAATATTTTGGAGTTAAATCATGTTTCTCTCATCTGGAATCTGGTATCTCCTGCCCTCCTCCCTCTCCCGAGCTGTTCTTTCATTCTTTTGTGTCCACTCTTAATTGGCATGAAACATAACAGAGTAAAAAGAACACTGTGATGATGCCACAAGACATGAGTTTAAATCCGAATTCTACTATGTTCTTGTGGCTGTGGCAAAGTCAGAACCTCCCTGCATCTCTGATCTCTGTTTCCTCATTTTGAAAATGAGAAGATTGAACAAGATACCTTCTGAGATCTCTTCTAGTCTGAGATTTATAATGTTATGACCTCTCTGTAACTTTTACTTGTATACAAGATAAGGAGGAGAAAATAGATATCTTTAACTTAGATAAGGAAGTTTTACAGTAACTAGTTATGATTGACTTGAGATAATTGAATGGCATTTATGGAGAGAAAAAAAAAGCTTAGACATTTCTCTAGATCCCAATTGATAAATACTATTAGGGGAGTTGGTATAGAATGGATATTTCAATTAAACCTCAGAGAAACACTGCTAAAGAGGGCAGAATTTAGCATCAAATGCCTTGGGTTAGAATCTCAGCTTTGACTCTTACTACGTATAAGATTTTAGGCAAAATTAGTTGACATTATAGAGTTGAAATGGCCTTCAAAGACGAAGTCTGTGATTTTATTGTTAGGGAAAGGGAAGCACTTAATTTTTAACTAATTTATTTATTTTCACAGAGGTAACAAATTATGAGAGGCAAGATTTGGAAACAAATCTTATATCTCCAGAGGTGGTGCTATTTTTAATGTACCACACTGCAGGGTCTCAGTTTCCCCATTTATAAAATGAAGGAGATTGGTCTCATTAACCTCCAAAGTAACTTCTTGATCTAAATCCTATGAATGACAGCTGCCCAAAACTAGAATATGCTGCATTAGGAAGTAGTGAGACCATTATTTCTGAAAGTTTTTTAAAGCAGACATCAGTTATGCTGTGGACTAGGTTATCTTTTTCCAACTCAAAAATTGTATGATCCTCTATATAGATTTCCCAACTATCTCCTGGGGGTTATTGTTAGTATTAGGATTCAGTAAAATGTATACCAAGCATGAAGTTGAGAGGTCTGTATTAAAGTATTAGCTCGAATATTGTCACTTTGTGATATTGTAAAAAACAAACAAAAAAATATTAATCATTCTTGTGAGATACAGTAACAACCTGCTAAAGTAGTGAACTATTCCCAGTTATGGAAAAGCATGCCCCTATAAGGAAAAGCAAGACAATATTATCTAGTGAACGATGTCAACTCAAGAATTTGAGAACAGTAAGTTTTTATTTTTTGTTTTTTTCAGAGTTAGTGGGACAAATGGTAAAAACCAGTCTGAGCTGCCTCTTGCCAGTACTGTAGTAAAAGGAGGTAAAAGTTCAGCCCTAATCACTACTATGCTTGCTTAATAGACTTATTAATATTAACTTCTCCTCCCATGCCTAAAATCTCTACTGCATTTTTGATCATGGGTTGGATGAAGGTGTATGTGGATGGGAGGGGTAACATCAAGGAGAATTTAGTTAGAATTCTTCCAGGAAGACTGTGAACCCAACATAACCAATCTATGGTGTCTTGGAGGAGGAACTTATTGTGTCAGGGCTTAGGATAAATATGGACTGCACACTATTAGTACTTGAACTCACTGATTATTTTTATTGTGGATGCTCATTTTCATGAGAATGTAATAAAAAACGTGTTTCATATCAAAGTTACCTCTGAAAGAACTTATTTTGAAAAATGTGGTCATCACCTGTTTCTCACAATTCTTGTACTAGTTAAATCCCAGAGTTGGGAATATAAAGTGAAGTAATGGGTATAAAGAACCTTGTAACCAGAAATCTCTTTCAGTATATGTTATTATATTTAAATATACATATATAGTCTACTATGATCCTAAGGTCTAGGTATGGGGTATGAGGATAATGGGCTGAATATATTGAATTAATCAGTGTTAAAATAATTGGGCTAAAAAGAAGAAAGAATGAGGAGTTTTGTGTCAGGCACATTTATCTTTATTTGGTGCCTGGATACTCATGTAGTTCAATTCTATAAGTCTTGAAATTTATGTGACTTTTGAGAGGGTCCAAGGAGTACTCAGTGGTGATATTAAAATTCAAAAGTTTTTTTTAATATCACTCAACCTACGAGTACAGAAAAAAAATATTTCTAGGATCTTTCAATTCAACTAAATGGCATTTAAAAATAATTTACTATGTAAAATATATGGGAATAATAAAAAATAAGTATGTGTTTGGAGTCAGAATTCTTGAGTTGGAATGTGAACTGTAAATTAACCTCAGTGGCCCTCAGTTTCACTTTTTTTTTTTTTAAATGAGAAGATTGAACTAGATCATAGGATACTGAATTTTGTGTGGGAAGGGAACTCAGAGTCAATTGCTTCCACTCACTTTCCAGAGAGGGAAACTAAGGTAACTTCTGTGTACTTAGTCTAGGAAATCTAAAAATGCCTTAGGCATGAAGGAAGATCTAAAGATTAAGTGGAAATATTAGCTTCTTTCATGGAACTCCAGGTGGGTTTAACACCCTACAATCTAGTAATACATAGTAGGATATAAGGATTTAAAAAAGCAATAACTAAGAATGATCACAATAAAGTGTTCTATGAAATCTAAAGAAGAAAAGATCATCACTGGTAGGCAATTCAAATTGTGTTTCCATGTAGAAAGAGGTGTTTAAGTTCATTCTTCAAATATGGTTAGGATTTTAACATGTAGAGTTCAGGGAGGAATAGGAGGCCAGAAAGCTCAGGTATGTCAAATGCCATGTGCAAAGGAATAGAAATGATATATTTTATAAAACATTTTAGGGTGTTTGGAGGAGTGTGAACCCCTCCCATCCCTTTTTTTGTAATATGCTTACTTTTCTCTCTCAATAGACTCTAAGCTCCTTGAGGGCAAGCACATTTTTGTCTCTGACTTCATGTACCCTAAAGTATTGCCTAGCACAAAGAATGGACCTACTAAATTCTTATTACTTGTCTTCTTGATCACTTGGGTATATTACATGCAGAATGGGACTGCCTGGGCACCTAGATGGCGCAGTGGATAAAGTGTTCGCCCTGGATCAGGAGGACCTGAGTTCAAATCCAGTCTCAGACAATTGACACTTACTAGCTGTGTGACCCTGAGCAAGTCACTTAACCCTCATTGCCCCACAAAACAAAACAAAACAAAAACTTAAAAAAACAAAACAAACAAAACAAACAAACAGAATGGAACTGCATAAGATGAGGCATGCAAATGGAATATGGAGACCTTGAATTCAAGAATAAAGATGCATGGATTTCATTCAGTGGGGAATAAAATCACATAGGAGTAATATGACCAGATAAGCAAAATAATGCTTAATGTTTTTGAATTATTTCAGATTTTGGAGGAAGTAGCCCTTTTTTATCCTGTCCTCTTGACACATAGGGTAATTTTAGAGTATTTTCCATTGATAAAGCCAGTTACTTCACGACTTTGAAGGATTCTCTGTCTCTCTCTCCATACATACACACATAAATACATATGCCTACTTCTGTCCAAGCCTGTGGAAGTTGTTTTTTTTTTAATTATTGTTGTTTTTATTTGTTGTTTGTGTTTGTTGTTTTGTTTGTTTTGGTTTTCATTTATTTTCCCTATGGGATAACCCCATGCTTCTTACTAGATATATTGAAGGTGATATGACTGCTGATTGGCTAGAAGAATATTGTGTGTTGCCACATATCAGTATAAGGAAAGTTATTGGAGGATTCTTGAGAGGAAAACTTAAAAAGATGCGGTGAAGAGGTAACTGCAAACTTTGAATTGCTATTGGGATCTTTGAAGCCAAAGAGATTGTGTTCACTGTTTAGAGACTGATTAAGAGTAGATTACCCTTGGTGAGATTGTTCCCTCTCCCTTGGTTGAGTTCACATGTCTGATTTTGTTCCAGGCAAAAGAAGCTCTTTATTCCTGTGTATTCTTTTCTTTTCTTTTTTTCTTTTTTTTTTTTTTTGCGGGACAATGAGGGTTAAGTGATTTGCCCAGGGTCACACAGCTAGTAAGTGTCAAGTATCTGAGGCTGGATTTGAACTCAGTTCTTCTTGAATCCAGGACTGGTGCTTTATCCACTGTGCCACCTAGGTGCCTCCAACTCCTATGTATTCTTTAGTCTATTCTAAGAATGAGGATTGAATAAATGGAAGCCAGTGACTTTATGAGAAACCAAGACACAATAAAGCAAATCCAAATGAATAAAAAAATAGAGTGCAATGTGAAATATCTTCTGGGAAAATCTGCTGACTTGAGAAAATAGGTCCAAGAGAGATCATTTGAAAATTATTGGTCTACCTAAAAACCATGATCAAGGAAAGAGCTTAGACATCATCTTCCAAGATATTCTCAGGGAAAATTGCCCTGAAATTCTAGAAGAAGAAGCTAAAATAGAAAATGAAAGAATCCACCAATCACCTCCAGAAAGAGATTCCAAAATGAAAACTCCAAGGAATATTATAGACAAATTCCAGAGCTCTCAGGTCAAAGAGAAAATATTGCAAACTGCCAAAAAAGAAAGAATTCAAGTACTATGGAGCCCCAGTCAGGATAGCACAAGATCTAGCAGCTTCTACATTAAGGGACCAGAGGGCATGGAATATGATATTCCAGAGGGCAAAGGAATTGGGATGCGAACCAAGAATCACCTACCCAGCAAAACTCAGCATAATCTTTCAGCAAAAATGGGACTTTAATGAAAAAGAAGACTTTCAGATATTTGTTATGAAAAGACCTGAACTGAATGGTAAATTTGACTTTCAAATACAAGATCCTAGAGAACCATAAAAAAATTGGAGCTGGGGGACATAACTTGGGTCTTATAGCGGGTGACTGTCTTGTGTCTGAGGCTGGGTTTTGGCAGGGATCCCCCTGGGTCCAGGGGTGATGCTTTGTCCACTGTGTCACCTAGCTAGGTGATGACATCTTTAGGGTTAAATTGAGGGGTGAAGGGAATGCACTGGGGGAGGGGCAAGGGAAGAGTTGAAATCCTTCATGAAAGAAACAGGAAAAAGCTTTTGGAGTAGGGGAAAGAGATGGGAGAGGAGCAGGGTAGTAAATAAATTTTACACTCATTGGAAAAAGCTCAAAGACCTTAAACTCATCAGAGCTGCCTCAAGGAGGGACTAACACACACACACACACACACACACACACACACACACACACAACTGGGTGGAGTAATCTATTTAATCTGGGCAGCAAATGAGCCTAACACTCATCAGAATTGGCTCAAAGACCTCAATCTCATTAGAATTGGCTCAAAGAGGGAATAATGTACACACTCAATTGTGTGGAGTAATCTCTCTAACCCTGCAGGAAAATAGGAGGGGAAGGGGATAAAGAGAGAGGGGCAAAAGAAGGAAGGGCAGAGTGGGGGAGGGGACAGACAGAAGCAAATCCCTTTTGAAGAGGGATAGGATGAAAGGAGATTTATAATAGAATAATTATCATGGGGAAAGGAACAGGAAGGAAGGGAAACAGTTAACAATAATAATCATGAAAAAGAGAAAAGGGGGAAAAATTGTACAAAAAATACTTATAGGAACTCTTGGTGGAGGCTAAGAAATGAGAATCAAGGGAATGTCTATCAATTGAGCAATGATGGAAAAAGCTGTGCTATTTGATTTTAGTGGAATGGTCTTGTGCTACAGGAAATGACAAACAGGATGATCCCTGAAAAACCTGGAAAGATTAATGAACATCGATGTATAGTGAAGTGAGCAGAGCTGGAAGGACATTGTGCATAGTGACAGTAGTATTGTTCAAAGAGTAGTTGTGAATGACTTAACTACTCTCAGCAATGCAATGATCCAAGACAATGCCAAGGAAGTAATGAGGAAGCTTACTATGCACCCCCATAGAAAGAACTGATGAAAAAAGCACTTGTGGATTGTACATATATAACCTGGTTGTGATCTTCTGGAGGGGGGAGGAAAGAGAGGGAGGGAGGGAGAAATATTTGGAACTCTAAATCTTATGAAAATGAATATTGAAAACTACCCTTACATGTAACTGGAAAAAATAAAATAAATGTATGTTACTAAAAAAAAAAGTAAAGAAAAAGGATGGACCAGATTCCAGATCAGCTCTATCAATATCAAGTATAAGCCATAAATCTTTATATTTTCACAGCCTAACCAAATAAATCTTATATCAAGAAGTATATTCTCTGTGAATATTGTTTGTGTTCGCAGGTTTGCATTACCCATTCTACATACAAGTCCCTATGTCTTTTGCATGCAGTATGTAGCCTCTTGTGCATTTAATAAATATGAATAATAACGACACTTCAGAGGGAATTTGAGATTAATGACTCTCTGGGCAGTGCTTAGAGTTTTTAAGCAGGAACTACATAAATTCAGCATTTTTTATTAGCACAGAATTAGAGCTAAAATAAAGGCTACACCATTTGAATGATATGGTTGAAGATAGAACATAGATGTAGTATAAAATAACATTCAGAATATTGTCCTACTTCTTCATTCGATGCCGTTAAAATGTGAGCAAATAACATATTTCTTTGAATAGGGGGACAAACCTTTCATCTCTGCCCCCTCACTTTTTTATTCCCAATCTTCTAAGCAGTTTTAATTTTTTAAAGGTATTTTCTAAAACTCATCTTTCATTTTTATATGACATTTTCCACAATCTTTCATATCATTTCTTTGGCCTCAGTTTGGGATTTATTTGTCTTGGCCACTTGAAAACATTGAAAATCATAAGTCCTACATTTTAATTTTATAGGTAGAGAGTGAGGTATATGTTAGAGACAGAAACAAGTGTAGCTAATAGATTAATATTTCAGCTTCTGCTAAAGAAATGATTTGAAACCAAAGGAGGCAAAACCAAAGTTTCATATGATTCACTGGATTATTAGTTGTGTAGAGACAAGTCACAGACATATCAAGAAGTTGTATTACTTCAATGCTTCAAGATAGTCTTGGTTTTATCCTTATTCTTTCTTTCATGATACAGAAAGCAATGCTTCTATATCTACCTTTAGATTCCTCCTTTCCTCCTCCTCCTCCTCTTCTTCCTCATCATCCTCATTGTCCATTTCTTCCTCTTTTTCTCTTCTTCTTCTTCTTCTTCTTCTTCTTCTTCTTCTTCTTCTTCTTTTTCTTCCTTCTCCTCTCCCTCCTTCTACCTCCTTCTCCCTCTTCCTCTTATTCCATCTCTCTCTCTCTCTCTCTCTCTCTCTCTCTCTCTCTCTCTCTCTCTCTCTCTCGCTCTCTCTCGCTCTCCTTTTCTCCTCTCCACCTTCTCTCCTTCCCTCAGCCATGGTTTCTGTTGATTTCTCTATCTCTTTTCCTTCTTATCTCTAACTTTTGTTCTGCCTTTTCCTCCCACCTCCAATTCTTTTCATAGACAGACACAAATATGACAGTGAAGAAGAGTCATGTATGAGATGTAATTTAACTCTTTGAAGGAACATCCAAATTAGATAGATTATAGATACATTGAATATATGTTCATATGCAATTATATGTAAACATGCACATATTTAGAAATACAAAAGTTTTACTGTAAATGTGTGGTGCAGTTATAGTATGTAGAAATTTCACTCTATATGGAGTTTTGGGAACCTCAGCAGTGCCAAATTCAATTTATGGAGAAATGCATAACCATGCATATCATTGCTAGGCTGGTTCCTTATTCCTGTCCATAGGGCAGCCTATAATTTCCTGATTTTATTTGCAATTGTCAGATTTCCTTGACAGCTCAAGGACCCCAGAGTCCTACACTACCAGGATGTAGCTAAGGAAATAAGAAACAGTAAAGCAATAAGGCATTTCCTGACAAGCTCTGCATAGGAATTCCAAAAGGTATTGAATGATTAAGCAAACAATTTTTTTATTATTTTAAAATTATTTTTAGCATGCTAGGAGATTTTTATTCTAGTCTTGCCTTAGACTAGGTTTGATCTTGGGATAATCTCTTCCTTTCTCTGTAACCTTTGTTTCCTTATCTGTAAGATATGAGAATTGGATTAGATGATCTCTAAATTCCCTTCCAGGCCTGAAATTCTGTGATTTTTAGGATGTGTAGGTCACTTAAACTTCCAGAATATCTTGGTTCCTTAAGAGTAAAATGAGAGTTGGACTTGATGGCCACTACACTCTTTTCAGCTTTGACATTCTAAGCAACTACCATGTGCTCGCTGAGTAACTCAGGGCCACCAGATGTCACTACAGTTTAAGCTATGGTGCACAGGCTCCCTGGTGTGCATACAATTGAGAGCACACTGACAAGTTTAGCAAATGAAGTAGGAAGTTCATTTTCAAAGAAAAATGACTGGTCAGTAGCCTTGAATTTTCTTCCTCCTTCTGCTACTTTCTCTCCACAAGCCCAGAAGAGTGACCAAGGAATGTGTATATTGTGTCCAATATTCACTTTTGGACAATTTTGCATTCCATTGTAATTTGGAAAAAAAAAATAGATTTTACAGTTCACCAGAGCAAGGTTTTTGTTTCAGCAATTTGTTTGATTGCAGGCGATATTTTTCAAGCTCCATTTTTCTCTGACTTCATAAAAGGCGACTGTCCCAGCTCACTTATATTAATGACCCCTTTATCCAGCCACCTTGCTCCTAACAGAAGCAGCCTGGCCCTCTGAATGCATTTCCATTATAATAGCCACGTATAATGGGTAGTTAATCATTCAAGAAAATTCATTAGCTGAATGTCACCAGGAACCTATGTAGTGTAGCAAATGAACAGGGGACAACAGTTTGAGTTTTAATTTCAGCAATGAGCTCTTGTCGGAATGCTACTTTGCGCTGTATGAAATCGGGCACAGAGTTAATGGTATGACGAATGACTGCTGGAACCCAGTGAGCTTCCTTGATTACAAGGACGGTAGTTATTTCTGCCTAAGTACCCACAGGCCCTTATTGAAAAAAAAAAATCTTGTTCTGAGCACCCTTGACCAGTGCCAGGATCTTATTGCTACTTAAATACTATGTCAGAGTGGGGAGGCAAAGTCGGTTTGGAATTTGGGTGACATATTTATCAGACTTTAGGTAAAGTGAAATTTGGAGCCCATGAGGATAATTCAATTCCACATTTCCTGAAAGTCATGGAAAAACTCTTTTCTCTTATGACTAAGAAGAATTTCATGTCCTTGATGTTGTGAATATATCTAGTGTGGCCTATGCTATGGGGCAGAATCAGGTCCTACTAGGTCAGGGGTTCTTAACCTTTGCTATAATCCTTTAACATCCTGGTGAAGTTGATGGACCCCCTTTCAGATTAATGTTGTTAATACAAAGGATTACAAAAGAAATAAATTATATTGAAATACAATTTTTCCCTCTCTGGCTCAATCTCTCTATCTTTCTATCTATCCATCCATCTATCATCATTTATCTATCTACTTGTCATACATAAAATTCATGTAACCCAGATTAAAAAATCCCAACTAGACAGTAATCTAAGCAGAGGCTGAATCTCTTGATATTTGAATGTAGGATTCATCTTTAGCTCTGTCCTGGGAAATAATTTTTATCAGCAACTTAGGAAAAGGCATGGCTGGATGGAAGGTTTATAAAATTTGCAGATGACAAGAAATCAGGAGGGATAGTTAAGATATTCACACTAATAGAATTGGAAACCGAAAGGATCTCAACAAGTTTGAATGATGGGTCATATTTAAGAAGATTAATTTTAATGGGAATTTATGAAAAATGCTATATTTTATTTATTTATTATTCACAAATGCCCATCTGAGGACAGATAGCTAGAGATGCCTTCTCTTTAAAAACAAAACAAAAAAAACCTTGCAAATTAGGAATTAACAGTGAGATGGTAGCACTCCCTCCCTGCTCCCCCCCAAAAAAAAAAACTTACTAATTTTATATTAGATGCACAAAAGTCTTGAGGAGGGTAATTGTGCAACTGTCCTCGGCTCTGATGTTGCAGGCATTAACAACAATTTTGCTATTTAGAGGAGATTTTCCAGAAGAACCAGATAAATTAGTAAAACATAGAAAAATAAGTCTAATTATGGCACATTTTAAGTTACAGAAGGAGAGGGGAGATTCATGCCTTCAAATAATGCACTAAGGGCAGAGGAGAAAAAAGGGAAGTGGGGGTAATAAAAAAGGACTGAAGGCAAAGTCTTCAACTGGTTCATCTCAAGCAATGTTTATAAAGTAATACACAGATGTGTTTTTTAAGTGTTAACATATTATTAATGAGTCTGGGATAGGGAGGGGGATGCTGGAAAGGTTTATGCACACTCACTTTTTAGGATAATATACATTATTAACACTTTCTAAAGTCTAGACAACAGACAAAATAATCAGGCTTTCATTTGTAGTGCTGTTGTGACCTCATTTGAGGTTTTCCTGGCAAAGATCAGTTTGCCATTTCCTTCTCCAGTTCATTTTACAGATGAGGAACTGAGGCAAATACAGCTAAAGTATTTGCCCAGGGTCACACAGTTAACATTTGTCAAAGGTCAGTTTTAAATTCAGGTCTTTCTGACTCCAGGCCCTGTGCTCTATACAATGAATCACTTAGATGGGAGTTTGTTCTCATGTATAGTGATGACCAGTTTCTGAGATGTAAGTGCCCATACTGAAAATTTCACAATCATAAGCAGGGATAGAACTAGCTTCAGCACACCCATGCCCTGGGACTGTCATGGGCATAATCATTCCATCAGTCAAAAATCATTTATTAAGCACCTGCTGTGTGGCAGGCACCAGGCAAATTGCTGGGAATAAAAAGACAAAAAGATGAAACAAGAATGATGAAACAATGACAGAGTTCCCTAGACTCTAAGATGTCAATCTCACTGCCAGTGGGCCAAGCTGCCTGCAAAACTCTTGAGTGTGACTGAACCATATGAAAATGTCATTAGGAAATGTTGAACAAAATAAATACAAATATGGTACAACAGAGGTAACATAACTTTGTGGTTTTCTAAGTCAATATGAAGTCAGCAGTGATCTCTTTCTATTTGAGTTTCACAATACTGGCCTAGAGCATTAAGCAGTTAAGCGACTTGTCCACACAGCTAATATATTTCAGCTACAGGACCTGAACTCTATCTTTGGGTCATTTGTGCCTCCACTAGCTAGATTCATATCTTTAAAGGACTTTCATGGGGAATAAAGGTTATATCTGTTCTTCTTAGGTCTAGAACAGAAGTTCCTAAACTCACTCTCTCTCTTGCTCTCTAGCTCTCTCCACATTTGGCAAGCTAGGGAAGCCTATATAAAGACCCCTTTTCAGAATCATGTTTTTAATGAATAAAATGCACAGAATTACAAATGAAAGCAATTTTCTTGAAATAAATTGATTAAATATATGTATCTTTAAAAAAATGTAGAGGGGAAAACAGGTTAAGAAACCTAGACCTAGAGGGATATGAACAATGAATAGATGAATAGATTTTGTAAAGAGAAAGAGTTCAGCTGGGTGGGTGGGTGAGTTGGGGAGATAGCAGGGAGTGGTGGAAAAATAATGGCTTGGCCCCAGGACATATTGAAGTCTGAAGCTTCCTGAGTATTAGGTGAGTTTGCTGCCTCTGCTAGGTGGCACCACACTACACAGAGCATTGGACTTGGAGTCTGGAAGACTAGATTTCAATTGCAGCTTTAGATAACTTCCCAGCTGTGTGATGATGCTGGACAGATCACTTGATCTTTGTTTCAGTTTCCTCATCCAAAAACAAACAAAAAAAAATCTGTATTAATAATAATACTGACTCTTCATGATTGTTCTGAGGATCAAACAGGGTATTTGTAAAGTGCTTTGTAATCCTTAAAGCAAATCAATGCTACCATAATTATTGTACATGCAATTGCTCCTGTTTAAGGACAATTTGGTCTACATGACCTTTTAGAGACTTAAAAGCTCTCAGCTCTGACAATGTATGTATTTCAGTGTAAACTCTGTAGCATATATATATATATATATATATATATATATATATATATATATAACAGGAGGTGTATATATAACAGGAGGTGTCAGCCAGAGTTTCAAAAATATTCAGAGGCAAGGTCTATATCTATGAATGATCTTATGATTAGGCAGACAGGAGCATTAAAAGGATAAGGCAAAGCAGCCTATGTTCCCAGCAGAGTGATTCAGGTGGGAGATAAGGACCTCACAGAAGGCAATCAAAGGCAGGTTGGCTTGGTGTGGTTTGAAGATAAACAGGTTGAGGCAAACTTTTTCAAAGGGTAACCCTAACAGTAAAGACAACTGTTTTAGCCAGGGACTTAAATTCCATGGATTGTAAGAAGAGGAGAGGGAATGCTATCAAGAGACTATCCAAAGGTTAGTCATAATGAGGAAACAATACTTTGGTTAATTCACTATGGACAAACATTGGTTGCCTCACTTTGAGGTATACTGTATCTGTGTTCTAAGTGTCCCTGAGATGTAGTTCTGTAAGGTTACCCTGGATGAAATAGATATGAATTACTTGTGTAATGTTGTGCCCAAATGGGAAGGTTTTGCTAATACTGAGAGATCTTAGCAGTGATCAACTTTACCAGGAATAATATGTGCATATGAAGATATACATATAAAGATAGAAATACACATACACATTTATTTCTACGTTTTATTACTGAGTTGTGTTTTTAACAGCACAGTCTGTTCTGTCCCAAAATTTCATTGTATAATTAATCATAGTGCTCTAGAAAGGCATTCTGGATATATCCTCATGCCATCAAAGGATGGGTCCTCCCTTGTAACAAAGCAAAACAGGTTAGCAATACCAACCACCACAGACACTGTATCTGATACCATGGGGGAACATTCTGTACTTGTAGTCCATGACCTATAATAAGAGGGGAAGAACATTTTCCCTTCTATTATTCTAGGCCAAGACTAGCCATGAGATTTACTGAAAGATGTTTTTTTTATTTTTTTAATTTATAATTTTATAATCGTTTGTACATATAGTCTTATTTTGCTTTCCCTATTCTCTATTTATTCTTATAAGTTCCCCTGTTGCTTTAAATTTCTCATTTTCCATTTCACATGGAGCAAAAATGTTTCATTATTTCATATACCAAAAAGTTGTTCAACTATTCTTCAAGTAATAGATAATAGCTTTGTTTTATCATGTTTATATATTTATTTTTTGCTATTATAAAAAAGATACATATTTTATTAGAAACTAAAGATTTTCCACCTTTGGAAAGTGCAGAAGAAGGACATGGCCATGCCTACTGATTAGTCAAAATGGTCAAAAATATTTGGGGTCAAAGCTTGAGACAACTGGCCTGACAAAAGGGAGATGATGCTGGTTCTATCACATCTAAATTGAACCTACACAGGGGAAATATGAAACAAATTTAGGATTAGACTCCACAGATTTAATATATTGTCATTTTTAGAATTATAAAGCATACTGTTCAAATATTTTCATTTGCTTCTTTAATTTGTAGTAAAGACTTTTGAATACTGATTTCTGTCTTGAGTGTGAGAAATGAGAATGGTTAACATCTACACAAAGGGTTTTATTTGATGATGATAAGAGATATTTGGATTGTAGGATCTATTTTCTCAGTTGTTTGTTGTAACAAAGTAATCAAATGGAATTGTATTTTTAATCGTGCTGCTTGAAAAAAGGCTTTTTTTTTTGAAGGAGGGGTACAACTGTTACTGTCCCTCTTCCCAACAACTCTCAGGTACTTTTAAAATATGAAGCTAAAAAGTTTTAGAGACAGTAATGACCTTAAAGGTCATCTAGTCCAACTTCCTCATAATAACAGTAAAAAGAAATTTTATTTGTAACTGTATCACTTTCTATTATCTTATCCATAGAGTTCCACGTAATAAATAATAAAGAATGATAGAAAAAAAAGCAGATCCTCAAAACTTATTAATACTGACTACAGCATAAACAATATCCCCCAAACCATAGTGCCAGTCATATATAAAGAAGGGAAGGAAATAAATTTTCTCAACTCTTCTCCAAGGTCAGCTCTACTATCTTCTTAGTTATATAGTGTGTTTTATTTTTGTTCTTTTCATATATATTGTGTTAACCGATGTGTTTATTGTTTTCTATATTTTGCTTACTTTATTGCATCAATCCATGTCTTCCCATGCATCTCTGAATTTTTCATATTCATTATTTTTATGAGAGTAACATTTTATTATATTCACATGTGATATTATTTTTGCTATTCCCAATATTCACTTTGTTGCCAATGCTTTAAGAACATTATTTTATCACACTACAATCAGCATTTATTTATTAACTGCCTACTGTGTGCCATCAAAGATCTTTTGTTTCACTGGATAATCCCAAGGAGTAAATAAAAAAAAAAACCCACTGTAATGTGTGTGTGTTTGTATATGGATGGATGGATATACACACAAATGTATATGTAAATATATCACCTGTCTTTCAGGTTTTAACAAGCTTGGGGTAGATTCCTAGCAAGGGGATCACTAGGTAAGAAGATGTGAACATTTGGATCACAGTTTTTTTTAGCATAATTCCAAATGTCTTTTCACAATGCCAACCTTATCTTAAAAATGAGAAAACTGAGCTCAAGAGAGTTCATTTAACATATCCAATGCCACACAACAGTAAGCATAAGTAGAAAAGGGAAACGAAATAGATTAAAGAATAATTTAAATAAGTGCCTACTGTCAAGCATTGTGCTAAGTGCTTTACAAGTATTATTTAATTTCTACAGGCAAGATTTGAACCCAGAGCTTCTGACTATATAATAAGGATTTCACAATAAATTAAAGCCTATCCAGTAGGCAAATTTGCTCAAGAAAGAGGAAGAAAATAAACAAGTATCAAACATCAAGCTTGTCCAGGGACTATGGTAAACACTTTCCAAATGTTATCTCATTTTGTCCTGATAAGATTTAGGGATAGAAGGGATCTTAAAGACCATCTAGTCCAGTCTCCTCAATAACAACCATAAATAAAAAGAAACAACAACAAGAAAAGATATATATATATATATTTGTTTATTTATTTATGTATGAGATTCATCTCTGTGTCCTTTTCTACACTCCTATCCATAGACAACCATGTAACAAATAATTAAATAAATTTCTCTCCAGGAGATAGAGAAGAGCTATGCCTTAGTGAGCCTGTGCTTACCAGAGAAAAGGAACAGGAGACGAGATGCTTTTTTTTTCAATATGGCTGACAATGAAGAGAGAAGTCCTTTTTTCAAGCTACAACTTTTCACTTTCTCTAGTCAAGGTAGACTATATATTATTATCACCCATCAAGCTACAGTGATGTTTAAAATCTAATCTGTGTCCTTACCTGCCCCCCACCCCAGTTTGTTGGGTAACTAGCTAAGATTTACTGATAAATTTAACAAGAGTTTAGGCTTTTAAGTATTTATTAAAGAAAAGGGCTGATCCAGGGAGCCAACCTCACCTTCCTACTTCCTGTCTCCCTCCCTGAAAGGGGAGGTCCTTCAAGCTGATTGGTTGAGGGTGGTCTCCTGTTGATGTCCTAGTCGGCAGCCTCTGAGAACAACACCCCACTCAGGGCCAGCCAGGTGTGGTCTCAATTTAATCAACCTTTAGTGGGTTCTCAGTCAGTCTCTCAGTTTCACCCAATTCAAACAATTCCAAATCAATCTTTAGGTGGGGGCCACTGGGCGCCTGCCAAATCCTATTCTCTTAGCACACTACCAATCAATCAGCATTTATTTATTAACTGCCTACTGTGTGCAATCAAAGATCTTATGTTCCACTGGATAATCCCAAGGAGTATTAAATACATGTAGGTATCTCTGTGTCTCTGTCTCTCTGTGTATACACACATACATGCATACATGTATTCAACTTGTTATATATACAGTGAAGGAAATTGAGAAGTAATAGAGAGATAGAAGAGGGTCAGGAAAATCAAGAAAAGAGAAACTTTTCAAGAAAAGATGATGAAAAGTGTCACATGTAGAAAGAATGCAAAGGTAGAGGATTGATAAAAAGGCCATCAGATTTGACTTTTAATAGATCACTGGTGACTTTTGGTGAGAACAGTTTAAGTTCAGTGGTATGATAAGAAGTTGTATTGAGAGGGTTTAAAAGAAAGTAGGAAGGGACAGCTAAGTGGCACAATGGATAGAGCACTGACTCTGGAGTCAGGAGTACCTGAGTTCAAATCCGGCCTCAGACACATAACACTTACTAGCTGTGTGATCCTGGGCAAGTCACTTAACCCCAATTGTCTCACTAAAAAAAAAAAAGAAGAAGAAGAAAGTAGGAAGAGAGTATATAGAAGAAATGAGTATGAATGACTTTTTTTAAGGAGGGCAGATACAAGATTATAATTATTGGATGTGGTAGGATATAACAATTTCTTTATGAGAAAGAGAAAGGGTTATATTTTTATATATCTGGGAAGTGTAAGGAAGATAAGGAAAAATTGAATATTAGAATGAAAATAAAAATAGGTGATGAGGTGGCAGCAATCTTCTGAAGAAGACTACAAGGAATTGCGTAAATTCTATATAGGGATTCTTTGTCTTAGTAAGGATGAGAGTTCTTCATCAGAGTAGTGTAAAGGAAGAAAGAATGGTGGTGGATTGGCTGAAGGGACAGAGCAACATTAAGAGGCCCTAAAATGTAATGAATAACAAAAGAGGAAACACATGGTAAGGAGAATCAAAACCAAGTTATAAAATGATCCAATGAAAGTTCTAAGGACATTTAAATTGAAGAAGAGAAAATGCAAGTTGGTCAGTTATGAGGTATACTTACTGTTTTCAAATATCATGGGTTAAAATGCAGGAAAGTAATTACATTTTCTTTTTTGACCTAAAAGACAAAGCTGGAATGAACAGGTGGAATTTTCAAGAAGCTAGATATTGCCTCAATATAAGGAAAAACTCGGAAATAATCAGGACTGTCTGAGCTCTCCTCTCCTGAAAATAGCCATGCAGAAGCTATATGATTATGTGTCAGGGATAATTCAGGGCATTGCAACATCAAATTGTAGTGCCTTAATCTTAGTATTTTCTCTCAGAGATAATCTCCAATTTATCCTGTATATATCTTGTTTGTATATAGTTGTTTGCCAGGTGTCTCCCCATAGAGTGTGAGATACTTGAGAGTAAGGACTTGTTTACCCTTTTGTATGTGTGCATGTGTGTGTGTGTGTGTGTGTGTGTGTGTGCACACGTGTGCGTGCTCATCCCTAGTGCTTGGTACAGAGTGTTACATATGTTTGTTGTTTAGTCATTTCAGTCATTTCCAACTCTGTGACCCCATTTGGGTTTTTTTGCCAAAGATGCTGGAGGTGTTTAGCATTTCCTTCTGCTCATTTCACAGATGAGGAAAAAGGCATAAGTGACCTGCTCAGAGTCACAGAGCTAGTAAAGTGTATGAGGCCAGAATTGAACTCAGTCTTCCTGATTCCATACCTAGTACTGTGTCACCTAGTTGCCCACCTAACATGTAGAAGGAACAAAATAAGTGCTTATGGATTTTATTTGTTGACTGGGGATTGGAATAAATGGCCTCTAAGATTTCTTTAAAATATGAAACAGTGTTAAGTCACTTTATTTATAACAAGAATAGGTAAAGGGGGCAGCTAGGTGGCACAGTGCATAGAGCACTGGCCCTGGAGTCAGGAGGACCTGAGTTCATTTCTGGCCTCACCTCAGACACTTAGCACTTACTAGCTGTGTGACCCTGGGCAAGTCACTTAACCCCAATTGCCTCACTTAAAAAAAAAAAAGAATAGGTAAAGACATCTGCCTTGACCTATTTTCCAAAGGAATGGAACAATCTTAGCTTTTTTCTTAAAACACTTTGGTGGATTTGTGAGTACTCATTTGAATCGTTCTCTCTGAGGATTTGTAGAGTGCTGAGCACCTCAGCAGAAGAAAAACATTCTGGCTTAAACAATATGACACCATCCACCTTGAAATGGGTCCTTTAAAAGCCTCTTATTTTTTCAGACCTTTCCATGTAGCAGGTTGATTTATGATTACATTTTCCACAACAATTAAAATCCATATAAATAATGCTCTCTGCTTAGTGTTTTTAATCTTCCTTTGTTGTTGCATGAGACCTTTAGAATGCTTTCTTTGGTGGAGTCTATATAAATAAAACATATAAATTCAGTGTGGTACACACATAATAGTTGTTTATACCTATTATTAAAAACTAATCCTTTCAAAGGGTCACCAGAATCCTTGGGTTGGAATTGAACATTCTGCTACTTTCTGCTCACTGTCTTTGTAAGTCACTCACTTTGAAAAAATTTTTTCATCTCTTAAATGAGATGGTAATGATAATGTCCTTTAAAAAAAAAAGTTAGAGGAACAAGAAATGAGAAATTCTATTTTGCGCCTGATTCTTTCCAATGTAAATGAGCTGATTTCTAGGGTTGAGTTATCATGAACAGTTCCACATAAACAAGGTTAAGAAGCCTCCAGTGAAATGGCCCAGGAACTTGAGTTGTGCAGCTGCAATCATAAGATTTCATAGATGATGGATATAAAACTATAATGACCAAATATTATTTAGTCAATGAGTATATGAACAAACTGAGACCCAACGTATATGGGTAACTTGTCCAAAATTAGAATGGTTAGAAATCTTAGAGATGACATTTTATTAATGACTTCTTTTTGATATAGATATCATCCTTATCAAAATTATAGATAATATCAGACTAGGATGCATAGTTAACAACCTGGAGAAAATTGTATCTAAAACAATATTGATAACCTATGAAATTGAGCTGAATCTAATTAGTTGACATTTAACACTCATAAATCAAAACCTTTCTTCTTAAATTAAATAAATGCACATCAAAATTGCCTAGTGGGAGGGGCAGCTAGGTGGTACAGTGGGTAGAGCACTGGCCCTGGATTTAGGTGGACCTGTGTTAAAATCCGGCCTCAGATACTTAACACTTACTAGCTATGTGACCCTGGGCAAGTCACTTAACACCAATTGCCTCACCAAAAAAAAAAAAAAAATTACCTAGTGGGAAAAGTATGATTACAAATGATTGTGTCTCTGGGGAGGAGCTAGGTGCCACAGTGGATAAAGCACCAGGCCTGGATTCAGGAGGACCTGAGTTCAAATCCAGCCTCAGACACTTGACACTTACTAGCTGTGTGACCCTGGGCAAGTCACATTACCCTGCAATATAAAATGTGTCTCAGAGACATTTGGGGGGCTTTGGTGGACTGAAAACTCAATAAGAAACAACAGTGTACTATCACTGCCCAAAATGCTAAATAAAATCTTGATTACATAGAGAAAGACAACTTTCAGGAATAAGCAAGTGATGATGGCTCTATTCTCTTCATCATTTTGTAAAAATTTCTGAGCGACCCCTTTGGAGAGAATTGATAAATTACAGCATGTCCAGAGGAATGTAACCAGAATGATGGAAAGTCACAAGTTTATGCCATAATAAAATTGGTTAGAGATACTGAAGATAGTTGGCCTAGAGAAGAGAAGATTCATGGTGGACCTGATCATTTTTTAAGTACCCGAAGGGTTATACTATAAAGGAAGATAAATTTGTTTTCTTTGGTCCAAGAAGGCAAAACTTGGAGCAACAGGTTAAAGCTGCAAAGAAGCAAATATAGGCTTGTTATTAGAAAAGTTTTCCCAATGAGATCTATAGAAATATAGAATGGTCTTTTGTGAGTACACAATAGAACCCCCCTATCAGAGAACTTTAAGCGAAAGCTAAATGACCACTTCTCAGCATTGTTAAGGTAGCGATGAGGGTTGTTTTGGGGTGAATGTTAGATTGGCAGGTAGGTGGCACAGTGCATAGGGTTCCAATCCTGGAGTCAGGAAAACCTGCGTGGAAATCCAGCTTTAGACACTACTTACTAGCTGTGTGACTGAGTAAGCCACTAAACCTCTGCCGCAATTTCCTCACCTGTGAAATTAGTTGGAGAAGGAAATGAAAAGCCATTCTACTATCTTTGCCTAGAAAACCCCAAATGGGGTCATGAAGAGTTGGACATTACTGAAATAACTGAACAACAGCAATACATGTGTTAGACTAGTTTTCTCATTCAGCTTCACTGTTAAGAATCAACTGAATGGGGGCAGCTAAGTGGCATAGTGGATAAAGCACCAGCCCTGGATTCAGGAGAACCTGAGTTCAAATCCAGCCTCAGACACTTGACACTTACTACCTCTGTGACCCTGAGCAAGTCACTTAACCCTTATTGCCCTGCAAAAAAAAAAAAAAAAAAAGATAAAAAAAGAATTGACTCAACCATCATCATTATACTCACCAGCCTCTCCCAAGACATCACCAGAACACTCTTCTTATAGAGATTACATCAGCTTTGGTACTTAGCCCTTATCAATACCCACACTAGTCTCTGCATCTTATGATTGGAAAGCTAGGGGGTGGAGCAAAAAACAAACAAACAAACAAACAAACAAACAAAAAAAACTCCTCCCAAAACCTCCTTTTAAAAAGGACTCAGGAGCCTAGTCAAGTCTTCATTTCCCACCAGCTATACACTGTGGATTTGACTACAACATCATCATAACTCTGAGCCAAGGGGGCAGGGCCTGTATTTCTTTTATTTCTTTCCTCAATACTTAGCTCACTGCCTGGCACAGAACAGGTACTTAAATATTTATTGCATTGTAATATATTGTAAATAGAGGCTGAGATCTCCACTAACTGAAATTTTTTGATTTTGAATTACATGAGAGAAAGTTTAACTGTTTTGGCTTGGTCACCTATCTCACAGTTATGATTTGAATACAGATTCTCTTTACTCTAAGCTCAGATTACTAACACCTAACCTTCCTCTATATGGTCATAATTGCAATTACCAACAATAATAATGCTTTAGTACTGTGATTTCATTAATGTGGGTAATCTTTCAACTAATGAGTATTGCAAAAATCACAATGCCTTAAGGATAGTTTTCATCTTTCTCTGAAACTACAACCACTTTAGGTTCAGGACTTTATTTCCTCACACCTAGACAACAGCAATAACCTTGTAATTTGTCCACCTGTCTTATCTTTCCCCACCTCATCCATCCTCAACTCAGCTGTCAAATTTATCTGCTTTAACCTCACATTTGACCATATCACCTCCTTTTTAAAGACCTCCAAAGGCTCTCCATTACCTCCAGGATCCAATGTAAATTCCCTTGCCAATTAAAGTTCTTTATTACCTAGACCTCCCTTTCCAGGCTTATCACATCTCAGTTTCTCCTCCATGTATACAGCGATCCATTGATACTCATTTCCCTGTTGTTCTTCCTACAATACTCCATCTCTAGACTGAATGTTTTTGTTAAATGTCCCATTGTTTCCTTCAAGTCTCAGCTAATGTCCTTTCCCTCAATACAAGTAATTCCCTCTAACTTTACTTCCAACATATCCTGTATATATCTTTTTTATACATAGAAGTTTACATGTATTCTCCCCCATTAGACTATGAGCTCCAGGAGAGTTGTGTTTTTGTTCATTTATTTTCTTTCTTTTCTTTCTTTCTTTTTTTTTTTTTTTGGTGAGGCAATTGGGGTTAAGTGACTTGCCCAGGGTCACACAGCTAGTAAGTGTCAAGTGTCCAAGGCTGGATTTGAACTCAGGTCCTCCTGAATCCAAGGCCAATGCTCTATCCACTGCAACACCTACCTGCCCCCGTTTATTTTCTTTTTGCCTTTTTTTTGTATCTCCAATGCTTAGCTGAGTGCTGACACATCACAAGTGCATAATCAATGTTAAGTGTTTGACTTTGTGAATTGCATTGTTCTAAAAAATCAGTCTATGGTTTCTAGCCTTTCTGATGATGAAACTCAATAAATTCTGATTTGCTTATCCTCAAAAAAAGAACAGACAAAAATAAAGAAACAATTCAAAGAAACTTGCCAACTTGCTAAGAAATGCCAGAGTTTTTGCTCTGTTTCTATAGTCTGGAATAACCCACCTTTTCATTACAGTGAGATGCCAGAGAAGGAAATTAGCAGAGCCAACTCTAAATTAATATTAATATCAATAATATTAGCATTTTTTCCACTTTAAATTAAATTTTATTTATTTTCAATAAAGAAGTAAGTAAGGGCACCTGTTATGGAGTCAAGGAGATTTGAATTTAAATTTGGCCTCAGAGACTTTCTGCATTACAGTGGGCAAATAACTTCTATCTGCCTCAGTTTGATCTTATGTGATAGCACATTACCTCCTAGAGTTATTCTGAGGATCGAATGAGATAACATTCATAAAGCCCATAGTATAGAGCCTTGCATATAGTAGGCATTTATTAAATGTTTTTTCTCTTACTTCCTTCAGACTATCCCCATTAAGAACAGTAACAACAGAAAAACAAAATCCTGGTAATAAACTCTTTAAGAAAAACAACAAATTATATCCACTAGATTTCAGACTCACAGCACATCCAGCCATTTACCTCACCATCTTCCTTTCCTTCTCACCATTCTACTCCCCTAGACCAAAACAATCTTCTTTGACTATTCTGTTGTTATTATTGTTTAGTTGTGTCTGACTCCTTTTTACCCCATTTGGGGTTTTTTTGGCAAAGACACTGGAGTCTTTTGCTATTTCCTTCTCCACCTTATTTTATAGATGAGGAAAAGGAGGTAAACAGTGTTAAGTGACCTGCCTAGGGTCACATAACTAATGAGTATCTAGGCCAGATCTGAACAAAGAAAGATGAGTTTTTCTGATTCCAATTCTGGTGCTCTATGCACTGCACCTCCCTAAATATGTTTTCTTTTCTTATTTTAACAAAGGCTGTTTGAGGATAGGGTTTGTCTCAATCTTTGTATTGACAGCTTTTAGCTCATTGCCTGATTGCTTAGTAAACACAATAAATGCTTTTTCATTGATTCATTGATTCATTCTTCATTAGCCCCCTCCATTTCCCATATGTAACCATATATGTATGTAAAATTTAAACTTCTATTTAACATAATGAAAATGGTGTTCATTGTATTGAATACAGCAAAAGAAATGTATTCCTTATCAGTATATTTTAGGATATTCAATTCAAGATTGCATATAGAATTAAATATATCCAAAAGATAAAGATTATGGTACTATACCATGAAGGTTTTTTTTATTGCCAATAAATGACATTATCATTTCAAAATATAAAAGAACACATCATAGAGAGACAGTATCCAAATTTGAAGTCAGACTTTATTTAGCCGACTGCTAAAGGATTCTTGCATTATTTAGAAGGAATGAAGAAAAGACACTTTTTCACATGTACAGTTTCTGTATAAATTATTCTTTCTGCAATGAATCAGTCCCTTGTTCTCAGCATCTAATGGATCTGTTTTGATTTATATGCCATGGAATTCTGTAGTTCTGCTGAACAAGGACATCTGTGTATCTAGACCTGGAAACTTCTCAAGTAACCCCCTCCACTTCTTACATACATACTTCCCTTTAAGGATTTGAAGACATCCATCAGACATGGACATCTTATATGGTTAAGTGCTGATCTATATAAGAAATACCTCCCCAATTTATTTTCCCAGGTTTTATATTAATCGGGCATGGACACAAGTCTAAGGTAAGCAGAGAAGGTCATGGTAGGGATATCAGGGCTTTTTTGATACTCTTTCCATCACTGTGGTCTGTTGAAAGGAGAGAATGACATTGGGCAAAGGCCTTTACCTTTTCGAAGTGTTTTATTCTGTTAAGAGTAAATCTAACTGGTGAGTGACAGCACAGTCATTAGAATCATTCTTAAAGAAAATTACAAACAGTCATTCATCTAAGATAATTAAATTGTCAATTTCCTCCCCTCCCCTGCCCTTGCCAAGAGCAGTTGAGGAAAACTTGAAGATCTTTGAATATCTACAGGACACTATTATGCTGTATAATCAAAAGGTCATAAAATCTGAGAGTGATAAAGGGAGACTAGAGAGTATTTAGTCATATCCCATGACAAAGAAGGAATGGCCTTGAAAAGCAATCATCCAATCCCAGCTTGAACATAATGAACCCTATCAATGATTGAAAACTCATTACCTGACAAGGTAACCTATTACAATGTTCACACACACACACACACACACAGAAGAGTATATGTGCATGTACATATAAGGTTGAATTGAGAAGTTTCCAGACATTTGTACAAAAATTATATGAAACCATTTAGTATTCTTCTAAACACTATTCTATAAATCTAATAGCTACAGACATTCTGATGTTAATATGTTTTCTGGTTGTCTTGGGGCTCTTTTATAGAATTACAATGCTTTCTAGGAGATCCAAAGCCATTTTGAAATGAAATACGCCCTACCAGCCACTTCAGCACTTTGGTCCAGTATTTGGCAAACTTAGCTCCTTTATAGACAAATAGAATCAATTCTATGTACTCGGGTATTTGAGATAAAAGTATTGTTTTTAAATGGGCCCATAAAGATTTTCCACAATGGAACATTAAGTGAAAAAATGTTCTGTGTCTATAATGGAAACAGTTTAATTTTAAAATAGTATTGTTTCTAATTTTATATCAAGACAATTTTTAACATTCATTTTTACAAGATTTTGAGTTCCTAATCTTTCTCCCTCCCTCCTTCCTCTTTTCCTAAAATGGTAGGTAATTTGATATAGGTTAGACATATACTATCATGTTAAACATATTATGGAAAGAGTTTAAAATGATTCTTGACTGACTTTTTTTTTCAAGTTACTGTTAAAAATGTTCACTTCTAATTTTAAAAAAGCTTGTATTTGTATCACAGTTAGTTTTTCACTTGCTGCAGGTGTGCTCTCTGTTTTTAGGAGAAATGGCAAATGAAGATCAAAAAGTAGACTCATCAGCTTTTGGTGGAATGGGATATTTTTTTCTAGACATGGGATTTCATTGGTATAGGAAACTCTCAGTGAAAAATTCCCCTCTATCAACATAGATCTACAGATCCAGCTGCTCTGTGACCTACAGTCTTAGAGAATTATCTTGAACAATTAGAAGAAAAGTGACTTACCCAGGATAATGCAGCCAGTATATTTCAGAGGTGGCATTTAAAGTTTGTTTTAATCCATTTTATTTATTCACTGAATAACACTATAGATAAGTGTTTAACAAATGTAAATCAAATGGCATCAACCATTACTTTTCTTCTAAGATTTAGGTAAATTATTTCTCTAACATCACTTCATCTACTAGTATCATAATTGTTAAAAAAATAAAAGACAGGTTAGTCAGACATGGACTGTTATTGAAACTGTGCATAAAGATCTTCGTATGTTTTGCATCATTTTCAATAGGCACCCTTCTAAATATAAGTTCTAGAATTTTGTCAGTAATTTAATTCAAACTCATTGACCTAGAGTTAGTAGAATCTACTCTCCTCCCTTTTAAAAAAAATGGCACATATTTCCTTCTCAAGTCCTATAGCATCATTCCCCTTTCAAACAGCATTAACAATAAAATCATAATTGAATTCACTGGTTCTCTTAGTACCTTCCATTGTCATTTATCCAGAACAGCTGGATATTATCTTCCCATCTTATTATTTATTCTGGCTTTATAATTCCACATTAACCATTTTTTTTTGCTTTGTTTTTACTTCTATTCCAAAAATATGGAATCAGAAATTCATAATTTAAGGGAAGATTAGAGGCCACTTAGGCCAATGATGTCATATAAAAATAGAAATTGATCTTGGCAGTGTATATTGACAAATTAAAAATTAACATTATCTACATCGTATTGTATTTTTATTTATTTTATAAAATATTCCCCAATTACATTTTAATATGGTTCAGGCTAGTTGCTAGGGCTTGGTACCACTTATCTAGTCCACCCTGTGCTTGATAAAGAATCTCTTTTAAGATATCCTCAATAAGTGACCAGGATAAACAAGAAGTGCCAAACTGACTTTCTGAGGCTAAGGAACACGGGAGGGAATGGGTGTAGTTACAACAGCCAGGTTTCAATCTCTGGCCTTCTGACTACAAATTCAGTATCATTTCTACTTCATTACCTCAGTGTCTCATTGTCTCTTTACCCTCTTTCTCACACGATATCCTATTTATCTGGACAAGACACTTAAAAATCCCTAGGATTCAAGTACTTCATCTATAAAAAGGAGGGAGGTTAGACTAGATCACCTTCAAGGTCTCTGCGGTCCTATGAACCTAAGGTAAGCTTCCCAATACCTACCATGGTGCTTGCCTATAGATTAGACCTTTAATAAATATTGGTTGAATTGAAATTCTTTTGAAATTAATTTTGTTTCTCTTAAAATAATAATTTTCTTGCATGCTGCTTTTAGAATTGACTCAAGTTGACCTATCTAATCTGACTCAGGTGGTAGCATCTGCCCCTATAAGATTTGACATTTGATGTATCATCTAATTCTTCTCTGCCTCATCACCTACACATATTGCTGACTGATAGATTTCTCTTTTGCTACTGATTCTGCTGGAATTACCTCCCATTTTCTACAAGATGGGTGTGAGTAAAGATTTCTGGCCCTTCATGGAGACCCCTGGGACATGTGACTTTTGCCGTTGCTTTGTTCTGTCTCTTATTCTGAAATGTGAACAGTCCAGGAGAGAGTGAACTGAGCCAATCTGAACTTTACATGAGCCTTTTATAACAGTGATATTTGGAGAGAAAAGCCACTGCCACACAGATTCAAAACAGTCTTGCCGAGAACAGGAAAATGAAAGCAATTTGTAAATGCTAAGGCAGCCATTTGAGGAAAAGGTATCAAGGGATTTGGCAGAGGTCAGTTTGGGGACTTGTGCTGTTTGTCTTCAGGATCATTCCAAGAAAGGATGAAATCATACATTAATCAACTTTCAGGGAGAGGGTATCAAACAAACAAACCAATAAAAATTGGAATGTATAACAAACAGGGCCTGAAACAAAATAGAAATATGACTAATATTATTCGTATAAAGGATAAGGTAGATGAGGCATAATTTAGTTGAATGGTAGATGTTCAGTAAATTACTCTGAAAAACACGAAAAATGGAGGGTGTTTTCCCACATGTAGGTTTTAGTTTCCAGAGGCTGATAGAATCATTTTTCTCTTTACTTTCTAGTGCACATTTCCTCCTGTGGTGCTAGCCATGCTGAGCAGGAAAGTACCCCAGCCATGAAAATGATGTCCCTTGGGCTGCCATGGTGTTCATGAACTCATGCTACCAAAGGACAATTTGCCTTTCCTTCTCTTCTGTACCTCCTGGCTATCTGGGTTTCCTTCAAGTCAACTAAATCTTATATTTTACAGTACTTTTACTTTGTTCATTATCTCCCATTTAACCTTCCTTCCTTCCCTCCCTCCCTCTCTTTTTTTTCCTCCCTCCCTACCGCCTTCCCTGCCTTCCTTCCCTTCCCTTCCCTTCCCTTCCCTTCCCTTCCCTTCCCTTCCCTTCCCTTCCCTTCCCTTCCCTTCCCTTCCCTTCCCTTCCCTTCCCTTCCCTTCCCTTCCCTTCCCTTCCCTTCCCTTCCCTTCCCTTCCCTTCCCTTCCCTTCCCTTCCCTTCCCTTCCCTTCCCTTCCTTCCCATACTTCCCATTTTTCCTTCCCATCCTTCTTTGCCTTCCTTATTTTCTCTCTATTTCTCTCTTCCACTCTTCCCCTCCCTCTCTCCCACTCTCCCCCTCCCTCTCTCCCTTCTCTCCCGCTCTCTCTCCCCCTCCCTCTCATGCTTTTTGTACATAATTATTTATATGTGGTCTCACCTATTGGACAAGGAGCTCTTTGAGAGCAGGAGGTGTCTTTTTTTTGTGGGGCAGTGGGGGTTAAATGACTTGCCCAGGGTCACACAGCTAGTAAATGTCAAGTGTCTGAGGCCAGATTTGAACTCAGGTCCTCCTGAATCCAGGGCCAGTGCTTTATCCACTGTGCCACTTAGCCACCCCAGGAGGTGTCTTTTACCTTTTCTTATATCACTAGCACTTAGCACACTATAACTGTTAAATAAATATTGACTGACTTTCAACTCCACTGTGCAGAGTGGTGATAACCAGAAACCTTCCCACTGCTGTTGCAAATAAGTTACTCTCCTCTTGTTCTCTAGGACACAGAATACTTTCCCTCCAGTCTTTGTCTTTATGTTCATAGAGTTTTCCACACTTCTGATGCCTTTTTCTTCTTCACTCCCCTTATATGTATCCTTACTTATAAGAACAGTACATGTCACATATCCTCCATGAAACTTCCTCTTATTCATCCAGAACATGCTCATTTGTCCCCTCTGGGATATCATAAATCATCAAAAAAAAATCAGAGCTTCAAGGGACCTCAGAGATCACCTCATTCAATGCTCACATCTTACACGTAAGGCAACTGATACCCAGAGAAGGAAGGACCATTTTGCCTTAGAGATCAATCAGTAAGTATTGACTGATTAGCTCATATGGTCTCAGCCCTGTGACAGCCATTGTGGAAAATAATTGTAATGATGATCACTATTTCCAAAGTTTCAAACATTTTTCTCATAGAAACCCTCAGATGTCAGTTGGCATAAGTATCACTGTCCTTATTTTTAACAGTGAGGAAATTAGGACTTAGAGAATTGAAGTCACCTACTCAGAATCAAACAGCCAGTTAGTGACAGAAACCAGATATTCTAATATCCTGTCTGGTACCCTTACTCCCATACTACCATTGCCATCCTAACCTATGGTGTTCTGAATGGAAAGCACTGTGCAAACTTTTATTTTATTTTATTCATTCATTCATTCATTCATTCATTCATTCATTCATTTTTTATTTTTTTTATTTGGTGAAGTAATTGGGATTAAGTGACTTGTTCATGGTCACACAGCTAGTAAGTTTTAAATGTTTGAGGCTGGATTTGAACTCAGGTCCTCCTGAATCCAGGGCCTTTGCTCTATCCACTGTGCCACCTAGCTGCCCCTCTGCAAACTTTTAAATTCATATAAAGGTCAGTTATTAGTGATGATATTCCTGCAATCTAATCATTATATAGATATGCATAATTGATGACATAAGTAACTAAAAAAAGATGGTGCCAGTTGGGAGGAGTATTCTATTTAACCCTACAGGAAAGTAGGAGGGGAAGAGGATAAAGAGGGAAGTGTGAAATAAAGGAGGGCAGAGTGGAGGAGGGGGAAGAAAGAAGCAAAATACTTTTGAGGAGGAATAGGGTAAAAGAAGATGGAAAATAGAATAAATATCATGGGAAGGGAATACGATGGAGGGAAATAGGTATGATGATTGACTATAATGGCAAAACATATGGTACCTCTACTTTGCTGGACTATTGTGAAGAAAATTCTTTGTCAAGTTTAAGGCACTATATAAAAGTTACTATTAACAGGATGCTATCAGGAAAACCTGGAAAGACCTACATGAACTGAAGCAGAGTGAAATGTACTATATACAAAAGAACAGCAATAGTGTAAGATGGCCTGCTGGGAAGCACGTGATTATTTTCAGTGATGCAGTGATCCAATATAGCTCTGAAGGACTTATGAAGATTGTAATCCATCTACAGAGAAAGAACTGATGGTATCTGAAAACATATTGAAGCATACTTTTTGACACTTTCCTAATATGAAGTTTTGTTTTTGCCTGTTTTCTCTCACAACCTAGCTAATGTGGAGATGTTTTCCATGACTGCTCCTTTATATCTTATATTGAATTGCTTGAGTTCTTGGGGGTGGAAGTAGCAAGGGAGAGGGGGGAGAGGTTGGAACACAAAGTTTTAAATAATTGATGTAAAAATTTATTTTTACATGTAATTTGGAAAATAAAATTCTAAACAGTATAAAAAGATGGTTGTGATCTTTCGCATTCAAAGAGGACCAAAATAACATCACTATTTATGGTCAAAGTATAATGTTTCCAACTCTGGCTGTTGAGGCCCATATGTGATTGGAAGGATTTACCATATATGGCACACAAATAGTTCATATGAATATATGAAGTGGAGATGTCTAAATTTTCACATCTCATGTTTATTCTATAGAATAGTCCATAGAGCCCTGTTTTTCTTAGTGTTCTTTGATTTACAAAACAAAAAATGAGTTTGTGAAACAAAATGCATCATTAATAGGTCTCTTCTAACAAGGTATTTCTCAATTCTATTTTAGAATAATTTAATACCATCTTAATAGCTAGTAAAAGCCACTTACAAAGCCAATATCTCATTTCATTCCATATTTTACAAATAAGGAAAATGATGTTGAGAGTGATTAGGCGATGAACAAAATTGCATAGCTAGTAAGTAGCAGAAGCAGGATTTGTACTTGGTTTTCCTGATTTCCAGTTTAGTTTGCTAACCTCTTCACTAGTGAAATGCCTAGATTTATTTAAAGATATGCATGACAACTTCCTTCATTGAACCTCTGGTTATCACCATTAGCAGATGCATAAAACAATGAGCTTGCTGTTGAATAAATGTGTTCACACTGTAATGGAAGAGGCCCAGTGAGTAATACACTTTGAAGAAAGAATCTCTATCTATAATGAGATATTTTATGTAGATAATATTGTACCAGTTGCATTAGAGCTCAGAGCAATCCTGATCTTTTTGGAAAAAAAAAAATCTGTAACCACTGATTATCCACCAATGAAGACAAAGTAGATAAAGAGTATGTATTTCATATCTTCCCCAAATTATGACATGCAGACTCATAATCAGTACCAAAACTGTTAGGAAGTTAAATTAAAAGAAAGCAACATTTATTTTTTTTAATGCTGGATTATAATCTACAATCTTATTCTTCTTTGCCCTGGATCAGAGAAATCATAAATATTGTACTCAGTTTTAACCACTAGGTTTGAAAAGATACATTAACAAATTAGAGACCATCCAGAAGAAGATGATCAGGGTAGTAATGAGACTCATTATATCAAGTGAAAGTATTGGAAATAAATAATGGAGAAGAAAATATAGGATTGTCATGATATTCAAGTGTTTGCTGCGTTGTCATGTGGAAGGACTTTGCTCACTCTAAAAGTTACATGTAGAGGGGCAGCTAGGTGGCGCAGTGGGTAAAGCACTGGCCCTGGATTCAGGAGTACCTGAGTTCAAATTTGGCCTCAGACACTTGACACTTACTAGCTATGTGACCCTGGGCAAGTCACTTAACCCCCATTGCCCCACAAAAACAAAACAAAACAAAACAAAAAAACAAACAAACAAAACAAACAAACAAAAACAAACAAAAACAAAAACAAACAAAAAAAAACCCTTTCTAAAATTGCAGTTGGGAAAAAAAGCACAATGGACTGCCTTGATTGGTGCAAAGTTGCCCATCACTGGAATAATTCTTGTAAACAACATATTGAAGGATTCTAGTTTTTAATCTACTCTGCAATTCGCTTCTGTATTATGGCAGAATTCATCCCATTCACATTAAAAGTTATTATTACTAACTGTCTATTCTCCTCCATTCTATTTAGCCCCTTTGTACTTTCCCCCCTTCTTTCACCCTATTCCTCCTCACCAACGTTTCGATTCTTGCCCCTGCCTCCCCAATCTGCCTTCCCTTTTATCACCCCTCTCCCTTTTCATTACCTTTTTCTCCCTTGCTTTTACCCTACCTTCTATCAGTCCTCCCCTTCCCCTTCCCCTTTTATTTCCCTAAAGAATAAGCTAAGTTTCTTTATCCAAATAAGCATATATGTTATTTCCTCTTTGAATCAAATCTAGTGAGAGTAGGGTTGAAACAATGTTCACCCCTCCCTTCTTTCCCTCTATTATAATAGTTTTTTTCACCTCTTCATATGATGTAATTCACCCCATTCTACCTCCCCTTCCCTCTTCTCCCCATAAACTCCCTTTTTAACCCCTTAATTGTCTTTATGTCATCACACCAAAGACACTTTATATTTATACCCTCTGTGTATAATCTTTCTGTCTGCCCAAATACATATACAGTTCTCAAAAGTTATAAGCATTATCTTCCTGTGTAGGGATGTAAACAGTTTAACCATATTGAGTAACTTCCCCCTCCCCCCTCCCCATTTACCTTTTTAAACTTCTTTTGATTCTTGCATGTTAAGATTGAATTTTCTATTCAGTTCTGGTCTTTTCATCAGGAAACCTTCAAAGTCTCCAATGTCATTGAATGTCCATCTTTTCCCCCCTGAAAGAGAATGATCAGTTTTGCAGGGTAATAGATTCTTGGCTGCAATCCAAGCTGTTTTGCCTTCCAGAATATCATATTCCAAGCTTTGTGATTCTTTAATGTTGAAACTGCTAGGTCCTGAGCAATCCTGACCGTGGCTCCATGATATTTAAATTGCTTCTTTCTGGCTGCTTGGAGTATTTTCTCCTTCACCTGATAGTTCTGAAATTTGGCTGCAATATTCCTTGTAGTTTTTCTTTTGGGGTCTCTTTCAGGAGGTGATAAGTAGATTCTTTCAATGACAATTTTATCCTCTGATTCTATAGTATTAGGGAAGTTCTAATTAATAATTTCCTAGAATATGGTGTTTAAACTCTTTTTCTGATCATGGCTTTCAGTCAGTCCAATGATTCTCAAATTGTCTCTCCTGGATCTGTTTTCCAGGTCAGTTGTCTTTCCAATAAGGTATTTCACATTTTCTTCTATTTTTTCATTCTTTTGATTCTGCTTGATTGATTCCTGGTGTCTCATGGATTCCTTATCTTCAAACCATCCAATTTTAATTTTTAAGGCATTGTTTTCTTCAATGAGATTATGCACTTTTTTTTCCATTTGGCCAAATGAATTGTTTAAAGAATTGTTTTCTTCAATCAATCTTTGTACTTCCTTTTCCAAGGTGCTGATTCTTTTTTCATAATTTTCTTTTGTTGCTTTCATTTCTGTCCCCATTTCGCTCAATTGATTTTTTTTTGCAGAGCAATGGGGGTTAAGTGATTTTTCCAGGGTCACACAGCTAGTAAGTGTCAAGTGTCTTGGGCCAGATTTGAACTCAGGTCCTCCTGAATCCAGGGTTGGTGCTTTATCCACTATGCCACCTAGCTGCCCTCAATTGATTTTTAAAATCCTTTTTGAGCTCTTCCAAGAAGGCTTTTTGTTCTTGAAGCCAATTCATCTTCCCTCTTGAGGCTTCACATGTAGGCAATTTGAGAGTATTGTCCTCATTTGAGTTTGTGTTTTCCTCTTCCTTGTAGATATAGAAGTTCTCAATGGTGAGAGCTCTTTTTTGTTTCTTACTCATACTGCAGCTTATTTTTTTTTTAAAGTTGAGGTCTGCTCTGTGGGCACCAGGGTCCTTGTTTCAAGCTTCTTGTGCTGGGGTATAGGGGCTATGTCATTGACTTTCTACACTGAGGCCTCTATGGCTTGGGGATTTCTCACCACCCTTGGCTTGCTGGCTTCGGGCTGGAATTGGTAGGTCTGGTCATGCCTGTCCTATGGCTGGCCATCCAGCTGGCAACCTGCCCTCCTGGCTGGAGCAGGTGGGTTTCACCACTGTCCTGCTTCGCTACCAGCTTGTTAAGCCAGGATCCAGGGGCCTCAGTTGCTCAGCTGTGGCCCACAGCTTTCTGCTGATTTGCCCTGACCCTCTCCATGCTGTGCTGCCATGCACTGCTCCTCCCTTTTGCCCGAGTGAAACTGTCCTTTCCTGAAGGCTTCTAAATTATCTCTGGTTGAAAGACTGTGTCTCTTTGTCTCTTTTCAGGTTCTGTAGTTTCAGAATCCATCCAGAGGCTTGATTTAATGTTCATTTTGAAGGAACAGAAGGAGAGCTCAAGCAACTTGCTGGCTTCTCTCAGCCATCCTAGCACTGCTCCCCATCCTATCTTGGAATAATTCTAAAAAAAAGTTGGATGGCTACTTATGGTAAAAAAGATTCATGCTTCTGGTGAGAATGAAACCAAATTTTCTCTGAGTTTCCATCTGAATTTACTATTTTATAATCCAAAAACATTTTCTAACAAAACTGTCCAACTATTGACAAACAAAAAAAATCAAAAAGTCTTTATCATATGCTGTAGAAATGAAAATAAAAAAGGCATAGGCTGACAAACCATGCTCAAAATCATAGGTCACATTATAAGCCCACATATTAGAAATTGTGTGACTTTTATTTTTTTTTATAATAAACATTATTTTAAAATTTGGGGTTCCAATTTTTACCCATCTTTCCCTCCCTCCCCTCCCTTCTCCCTGAGAAGACAACCAATCAGATATGGGTTATACATGTATGATTATTTAAAACATTAACATATTCGTAATTTTTACAAGAAAATGATTAAAATGAAAAAATGAGAGTGAAAAATAGTATGCTTTAACAGTTCTTCATCAAAAAATATTGCTGTCTCTGTGCACAATGTTCTCTTGGTTCTTCTCAGTTCACTATAAATCAGTTTATACATGTCTTTCCAGGCCTTTATGAAGGCCTTTCATCCTTCTTATCATTTTTAATAGCACAATAATATTCCATAAACATCATATACCATAGCTTGTTTAGCCATTCCTCAAATTATGGGCATTCCTTTGATTTCCAATTCTTATCCACCACAAAAAGAGCTTCTATCAATATTTTTTTGTATCAATGTCTTTTTTCTCTTTTTTGGGATGTCTTTGGGAGATAAACCTAGTAGTGGTATTGTTGGATCAAAGGGTGCACACAGTTCTATAACCCTTTGGGCATAGTTCCAAATTGCTCTCCAGGATGGTTGGATCTTTTAACAACTCCACCAAAAATGGATTAGTGTCCTAGCTTTCCCACATCTCCTCCAACATCTAATATTTTCCATTTTTCCTATATTTGCCACTCTGATATGTGTGAGGTGATACCTCAGAGTTGTTTTAATTTGCATTTTTCTGATCAATAGTGATCTAGAGCAATTTTTCATATGATTATAGATAGATTTGATTTGACTGAAAACTCCCTGTTCATATGCTTTGACCATTTATCAACCGGCGAATGACTTGCATTTTATAAACTTGACTCAGTTTTCTATATATTTGATTAATGGAGCTTTTATCAGACATATTTGTTTCAAAAATTAATTCCTAGGTTTTGGCTTTCCTTGTAATCTTGGTTACATTAGTTTTGTTTGTGCAAAAGCTTTTTAGTTTTATATAATCAAAATAATCTATTTTATATTTTCTTTTACTCTCTGTATCTTCTTTTGTCTTAAATTCTTCCTCTGCCCATAAATCTGACAGATAAACAATTCCATACTCTCTAATTTGCTTATGGTATCATCCTTTATATGTAAATACTGTACCCATTTTGACCTTATTTTAGTATATGGTGTGAGATGTTGGTCTATTTCTAGTTTCTAGCATAGTGTTTTCTGGTTTTGCCAGCAGTTTTTGTTCTAAAAGTTTGAGATTTGGCACTGCTATACCAAACTTTTTGTATTTTTTCATCAATTCATATGATATCCTTGAACTTTTGTTTTTCCAGATGAATTATGTTATTATTTTTTATAGCTCTATAAAATAATTTTGATTATTTTATTGGTATGTCACTAAATAAATAAATTAACTTAGGTGGGATTGCCATTTTTATTATATTGACTCTACCTACCCATGAGCATTTAATATTTTTTCAAATTGTTTAGATCTGATGTTCTTTTTGTGAAAAGTGTTTTGTAGATCTGGTCATATAATTAATGTGTTTGTCTTGAGAGGTAGACTCCTAAGTATTTTATATTGGCCACAGTTATTGTAAATGCAATTTCTCTTTCTCTCTGTTCTTGATAAATTGGGTGACTTTTAAAACCAAATCATGAATTTGAATTTAAGGAGCAAAATTTCAAATATTACCAGACTCTTATTGTCTCTACAACACAGTTTAACCATATGTATATTATAATCATTATAAATCACATTGCCCTTGATTTGGACAAAGTCTACTTCTGATCTGAGACATGATATCTGTTCACACAAGTGAGCTAATACTGTAAATGAAGAATAGCTTGAGTTTCCTTTTTTCCTGGGTAGATTAAACATACTCTCAAAATTATTATATTTCACCTCTTAGGTGTTTGTCGTACACTAGCTCTCAGTGGTAAATAAGGATTTTTCTCCCCTTTTGGTCTCAGATGACAAGATATATCCCTTAAAATAGTTGGATTGTCTATAATATATGAAAACCTTTTGTTATTATTAATAATACCATTAATTCAGATTAATAAACGTGATTTATAGATCACTTGTAAAGACATTCGAAAACAAACTTCTTTTTGTATAGATCAGAAAGCCAAGACTCAGGGAGGAGAAGTGCCTTAAATAAGGTTTATACAAATAATAAATGTGTGCACCAGGATTTGAATTAGGGACAGTCTGGATAGCCACTTGAATGTCAGAAACAAATCTTCCTGCTGAGTGTTTAATAAGTGAAGGACTCTTATTTATCCAAAGTAATTACCTGGAAAGTCTGTAAAGTTCAACATTTCAACAGAGCAGCCACTGAAAATATCGTCAGTACTCAAGACCTCATTCTGTGAGAGATTATCTGAAGGATGACATTTGATCAAAGAAAATAGTGATAGAGAACTTTCACTCTCCTGCTCTTGTTTGGTATGTTATTAATTCTTTGGATTTGGAATTTTAAATCTCAACATTAAAAATGTCTTTTTAATCACCAATACTTGATATATATTAAGCATTTGATAAATCTCTCTCTCTCTCTCTCTCCCTCTCTCTCTCTCTCTCTCTCTCTCTCTCTCTCTCTCTCTCTCTCTCTCTCTCTCTCTCTCTCTTCTTCTCTCCCTCTTTTTCTCCCTCTCTCATCTAACTACCAAGCTATTTACCTTTCTATTTGGGATGAGACACAGCCACATAGAATCTGAGAGTAAAATAAGACCCCAGAAGGCAAGATTTTCCCAAAGCATAGAGCTTGCCTACAAAATCTGTAATGAGTTGTTGTCCAACTTCTCCTTAAGAACTTCCATTCACAGGAAACTTACTACCCCATAAAGCAGGTCTGACAATACAGTACCAAATGAAAAAGGGTGTACTCTCAAAACTTTAGTCATTTTTGACTTCTCAATTTTGTATGTTCTTTATTTAAAATCAGTTGCCAAATTTAGTCATATCTTTGTCTATAACATTTCTGGCACTCATATAGCCAATATCCTTATTCAGGCTTTTATCGTATTTCACATTAGGGATGGTAATATATGCTATTTGCCATATTATTGTAATTCCGTCATCCATCTTATGTTGTCTTCCTGTCTCATGTCTGTCTGTCTCTCTGTTTCTCTCTCTGTTTCTGTCTCTCTCTCTAATCTCTCCTATAAAAAAGATGACAAAGTGTTTTTCCTAAAGAATAGGTCTGATCATGTCATTTTCCCCTATCCACCTTATAAACGTTAATGAATCCCTATTATATATAGGAAAATAATCTTCTGACATTCAAATATCTTTATAATCTGGCCATATGCTACTTTCCCACTCAAATTACATATTAATCTACCCATCCTTGATACAGCCATATGAATCCAGTTATTATTTACCATATCATCACATATCCTGTCTTTATGATTTTGTACTAGTGGTTCCTCCCTGTCTTGAATGCTTTCCCTCTTTACCTTCACCTTTTGAAATCCTTGGTATTCTTCAAGACTCACAACTTTGGAATTAAGCCTTTATTTTCTCCTTCAAGGATAAAATTAGTGCCTCCAAGGTCACCATATTTCTTATATATGTGATATGTGAGAGATCTAATACATACATAAATTCATACCATCTTTCTCATTATAAAGTAAGATTCATAAGGTCAGTGATAGTTTTGCTTTTGTCTTTGTATTCACCCCTAATGTCTAGCATATGGAAGCTTAATAAATCCTTTACTGATCAATGGCTTCATTAACTGAATGAAGTTCTAGTTGCATTCAACATGGATGGGGGGGCATTTCTGCCTCATTTTATATTTTCCAGCCAGAACCTCCAAGTTCCTGGGCAAAACATGGTGCTAAGAAACTGGCATGGAATACCAGATAAGGACATAAAGGAAAGAACACTATGTAGATTGGAATGAGAAGGATATATATTGGGGAGAAATGAGAGATAGTGGCTTGGTGTATTGAAAAGAACAACGGACTTGGAAAGAGAGGGCCTTTGTTTGAATTCTGGATATCCCACATAGTAGTTGAGCTATCCTGGAAAAAATCATAGTACTTTATGCATCTCTGTTTCTGTAAAAAGAAAAAACAAATATGATTAGATATGATCTAAATTCCCTTCCACTTCTAACTGCCATGATTTTATAAGGATGTCCACTTAGAGAGGGGTGAACTGACATTTAGATTATCTTGTTAGAGGATAATATGCCAAGATTCTGGGTATGAGCATAACTGAAAAATATGACAGTTGTGCATTTTTCTGGGTCATTTTGCATGAGTGTTGGTTGAGTTCAGTAATATATACAGTTCTGCAAAGAAAGTCTATTTTTGTTCTGCTTCTCCTTGAGGAAGTAGCAGAGAAAAAAAGCCTCATGTCACCAATATTTGAGTCTCAGCTAGGTAACTTATTAGTTACCCAAAACCATTATTATTATTTAATTGTACAAATCACTTCACATGAAGCTAAGTTTTGCATAATGTAGAATGTAATGAAAATCACCAGCCCAGTCCCTTCTATAAACTTCTGTGCAAAATGTCATATTCAGAAATTCATTTGCTCTATGACATCTTTATTTGTCCATTATTGCTTTTCTCAATCATTGAATGTTGTGTTGAATAAGATATTTGCTGACTTGTATTATAAATTTTAATAAACTCAGTTTTTATTTAATAATGATAGCTACTACAAATATTGTTATATCTTACTTTTAGATTAAAGAAGGAAAACTATTGAAGAAGGTTGTGAGCTGCCCTCAGTCACAGAACTGGTAATCAATAGAGTCAGGACTTGAAGCGCACCCAGGTCCTAATTCCAGGTTCTAGTACTCTTCTAACTGAGCCATAATGCCTTTTAGAGAAAACCGAGTAATATGGATCCTTAACTCACTGTAGGGGCAAAGATACACTGGCTTGAAAAGCAAGTCGCAGAGTTTAGAATCAGGCTTGAGCCAAAGCATCGACATACCATTTGCATCCCATTTGTTTCACAGATACTTTGACTGATGCTGAATTTATGAGAAATGATTATTACTAATGAAAATGACAGGATCTCCATAATTGGCATTGTTTTTATATCAGTTATAACTTGTTTAAACTAATGTTGAACACCTTTTTTTTTGTTCTCATTCCTTGACCTTGTCCAGAGGAAAGAATCTAATGGTTTTTAATAAAATATGGGGTGATAAAGTACAGGAATTTATGGCTTCAGTGTCTGCTTACTTCTTCCCTTGGGAGGCTGTATTAACCTGTGAGTGTATATTCCGGACATTAGTTATTAGAGATACACTAAATGAGTCAATATCACATCAATAATTCAAAGCATAATTTAGCTACATAATTATGTTCTATTGCATTAATGCTTTCTCTAGCTCTGTTATAAAGAGTTTCTTCTGCTGCAGAAAAGTACAATAGGGTTTTTCTTTATAGAAAGTATTGTACTTATTATTAAGTATTTCTAAATCACCAGAAATATGGCAGACAGTCCACTATGCAAGGACATTCATTAATGTCCTGACCACAAGGATTATTAAATACTGTAGCAGGTTTTAGATAAAACTTAGGCTTCTTTTTTTTCTTTTTTCTTTTGAGGGTATGGTCCTGTTTTCTGTTAATACAGCAGAAACTCCTTTCTGTGTGAGGTAGTAGTATTTCTAAACACTACTTGGATGCTTGACTGTCAAAACTTCCTGGTGATCTCAGATACAGATGATCAAACTAGAGAAGTAGGGAATATGGCTAATGTCCTCATCCCAAATATTAATAGTGTTTTAAGGTTTGGAAAACCCTTTACATATATTAACTTAATTAGTGCTTACAACAAACATGGGAGATAAAGATTCTATTACTACCCCTGTTTTGCAAATGTGACAGAGGCTAAATGACTTATTCAGGATCACATTAGGTGATGGAGATAAGATTTGATTGAACTCCTGTCTTTCTAACTTCAAATCTATTACTGCTCACTACTAAGCCACCTAGCTATCTAATGGAAGTAGACACAATTGCAGATTTATAGAAATGCATATTCAGAACTGGCAAGGACTTTACTGACTCTAATCCAACCTTCATTTTTGGGGGGATGAGAGATTAAATCATAGAGAGATTAAATCTTTTGTCCAGCTTCACAGAAATGGAAAATGGCTGAGTCTCTGACTTCAAATCCAAGGCAAGTGTGGTTCTTGCATTTTTGCATACTAAGTGTCTCTGATCAGAAATCCTACTTGGTTTTCTCATGAGCTCCCATGGGCTCAATTATAATCTTTCTGTAGATAATTCCCAGATCGTTAGACCCAGCTGTAATCTCATGAGCTCCAGTCACACATCACCAACTGTCTTTTGGACAGCTGGAATTGAATGACCTGAAGGCATCTCAATCTTCATATTTCTATAACAGGATTTATTGTATTTCTTCCTAAATCATCCCCTCTTCTGAATTTCCTTATTTCTGTTGAGGACAGCACCACCTTCCCAGTCACAAAGGCTCACAACATCATCATTACTATCAACTCCTCATTTTCATTCACCCAGCATAACCAATCCGTTGCCAAAATGTATTTTTTACCTTGTAAAGATATCTATTTTCTTTATCTCTCATTTTATGTATCTTTGTATCTCTCACTTTCTCTTTCTCTCTCATCTATCATCTCCCTTTTCATTCACAAAGCTACCATCTTAATTTATGCCCTCACCACCTTTTCCTGGATAATTGCAATAATCTTCTAACTCTCTCTGTTGTGTAATTTAAGATTCTAAATGTGAATTCTAATGTGTTCCCCCAGTTTGGGGGAAACTGACTAAAAATCACTGATAAAACGAGTTTAGGTTTTTAAGGGTTTATTGGAAAATAGAAAGAAAAAGATTGAGAACAGAATTCTAACAGCCTGGCATTCCTATTTTTCCTCAAATTTCCTGTGAAGTCCTCTGCCGCCACCACCATCAAGTCCGGAAGCCAAAAAGGCCAGCGCTCTCTGCGCAGGCTCCCTTTCCTCCTTCCTGTCTCCTCCCAGACCATAGGAGGCTCCTCCAGTTGATTGGCTGGTAGCCTTGATAGACAGCACCCATGAGCAAACGTCATTTCCTGACGCCAAGGAAAAGCCACAATGCCTCTGAGGCATTTTCCTCATGGTGGAGCTCTCCACAGCAAGTCTCCAGTAGGTGGCATCATTCCAATCATTACACTGTGCTTCAAATCTTCTACTCCAATAAATCCTCCATGTAATTGTCAAGATGATTTTTCTGAAATGTAAGTCTAACCATGTCATGCTACTGCTCATTGAACTTCAATGATTCCCAGTTATCTTCAGCAACAACAAAAAACTCCTCTCTTTGGCATTTGAAGTTCTTTATAACGTGACTTCATCCTTCATTTCCAGTCTTTTTACACTTTATTCCCCTACGCACAATTTACTATTCATCTATTATACAGAGTGTTCTGTAAACAAAACATTCTCTCCTCTTTATATGTGTCCTTGCCTTATGTCCCATGTTTCTAGAATTTTCTGCATCCTCAAATCTACCTCTTATGTTCCCTGGCCTTCTTCAAGACTCAGGTCATATCCTAACTTCTGCAGGAGAACTTTGTCTGTTGCCCAGGTGTTAATGATTTCCCTTCTGAGATTACCCTCAATTTATTCTGTAGAAGGGCAGTTAGGTGGAATAGTGGATAGAGCACCAGACCAGAGTTAGGAAGATCCATCTTCTTTAGTTCAAACCTGGCCTCAGACACTAACTAGCTGTGACCCTGTTTGAGTCATTTAACCCTGTTTGCCTCAGTTCTTTATCTGTATAATGAACTGAAGAAGGAAAGGGCAAACCATGATAGTATTTTTGTCAAGAAAACCAAAAATAAAGTTATAAAGAGTCAGACATGACTGAAACAACTGGACAATTCTGCAGATAACTGGAAAGTGTCAGGTTAATTATGTAGTCTTTCTTATTAAAATATATTTTCCTTGAGGTCAGGAACAATGTTTTTCACCCTGCCCCATTTTATATCTCTAGAATTCAGCAGAGTATATGGCACTAAAAACAAAATGAAACACAAACACAAACGAAACAGAATCCTAAATATATTTGTTGGCATACACTGCCTATACAACTAGCTTTCCTTCCCTTCTGATGGTTAGTTCAATTCTTGTGATATCTTGGCCTGACTAGCAATTCAGATTCAGGAACCTGAATGTTAGATTTGAGCCTCTAGTATGGACTCATTTTTTTTTGTAGTTCTGCCCTCATATTTTCATATTCTAAAGGTGGCTTTAAAAATTATGTATGTGATGAGGGCTGAAACTTACAGATGAAGAACATGAGGCTGAGAGAAGCTGATGACTTGTCTAGGGTTAAACGATTTTTAAGTGTTTGATGCAGGATTTGACCATATGCTTTTCAGATGCCAAATCAAAGGCTTTCTCTACTGTGCCATTTATGTATCTCTATTGTTGGTGGTCTAAACTAGAAGATCCCTTATGCTAACTATGTGGGCATTGTATTGTAGAAATATTTTGAATGACTAGGGCTAATTTGGGGGGACTAATCTGACTGGAGTATTAATCTGGGGACTTTTGACTAATTGGCTTACTGCTATTAACTTAATGTGGGCTGCTTATAAAGTTCTACCAAAACCACACTGCTCCACTCCCAAAATTGATAAGCAAAAGATTAAGAACCTCTTAACTAAATAATCAAAGCAGTGTTTATTTATGAGATACAATTTAAACATAAAAATACAGGGAATTAAAATGTACAACCTGACTGCATTCTGGCGTGTCTCTTTCCACTTCCTGCACCTGGAACTTGTTTAATATAATAAGGTCCATTGCTGCCTCTTCCCTTAGGGTATGTTCCACTTTCACTGCTCAGCTACTTTCTTTTAACTCCAAGCCCCTTTCACTTTGTCGGTCCCTCTGCTTCTAACTTTCTTCTCTGTACTGCCACTGCTGAACCCCTGCGTTTCTCTCTCACCGACCTCTCCTTCCATTCTCCTAGTGCTCCAGTGTCCTTCTGTTCTCTTAATCTTTGCTTTCTCCACCCCCCAGGCCTCTTTGCTTTCTCCAACTTTGCTTTTTCCATCCTGTACCCTGTGCTGACTGCTTCTGTGCTTTCCACTGCCTCCTGTTTCATCTGTCTGCTCCATCAGTCTGCCCTCTGCCACCTTTTCTCCCGCCCTAATCTTGTAAGCCACCCCTTCTGTCTAACTCCAAGGTCTATATATATCTTCCTTCTCTCCACTCAAATCTCGGGGCTTCCTGCACCCCCTGCACACACCAAGTTAATCCACCAGCCACCCTCTGGCTGCATCTTGTACAGCCCAAGGGACTTTTTGGCTTAGCTGAAGCAGAGGGGAAGGGGCAACAGACCCTCCCACATAGAAAAAACCCTGAGGGCCTAAGGCTTTCTAATCTCAACCCAAAGGTAGGGTCCCCAAATCAAAATAAATTTCCACAGTATAAATCTGTATAAATGTTTTTACATGCATTACATTTTTGTAGCTAATAACTGTTCTTATGAGTAGGGCAAGTCTCCTTATTCCCATCTACACAAATAGCAAAAAGATTGAAAGAATTTAAGTAATTTGTCCAAGGGTAAGCAATCAAACAATCAGTCACCAAGGATTTAGAGTAGCAAGAAGGTTTTATAATCATAGGGTTCCATTATTGGACACTTTTCCTATGAAAGTCATTGGCTGGCTGAGCAGTTGATCACCATCTGTTTGAGAAATGTCATGGCATAGACATTTGAAAAACTTGGAGTAAGGAGGGATCTGGGTTCAAATTCTACCTCTGAACACTTACTATCTTGGTGGACCATCTTCAGTCTCTTAAATTCTTTGGTCTTTAATTAGCTTTTATGTAATTTTAACTCCTACAGATATTGTTAATACTTGTATCTATTTATGAATATTCTTTCTAAACTATAACCCTAGACTTAGTCAACAAAACTGCTAATGGAGCATTACCAGAGAAGATAATAATGGAACCATCAGCTTCATTCTGGATATTATACTGTGATTAATGCAACCTAAAATTTTCTCAGATTCTGTACTACCAGTGCACACTCACATTAAGTTTGCAAGCTGAACCCTGTCTAGCAGTTCATAGGCTGAACCCATAAATATCTGTGCAACTATGGCCAGTAAAACTATATGTGGTCATGTTATTTCTGTTCCAACTGCAGGAAAAATTAGCTGGGGTTTATCATATATTTGTTACTTAGAAATTAGAGACTACTGGGGGCAGCTATGTGGTGCAGTAGATAAAGCCCCGGCCCTGGATTCAGGAGGACCTGAGTTCAAAATCAGCCTCAGACACTTGACACTTACTAGCTGTGTGACCCTGGCAAGTCACTTAACCCTCATTGCCCCACAAAACAAAACAAAACAAAACAAAACAAAAACAAAAACAAAAAACCAGAAATTAGTGGCTATTGTACCAGTTTGGGGGCATTAAGCATTTATTAAAGTATATTAAATATTAGTAAAGCAAGTGCACATGGCTCTGAAAGATAGGAAAGCCTAGCTAGGGAATAGAACAGAGTGAAGAGGGAAAAATGGGGAAGCCTAGAGGACTGTGTCTGCACTCACCCAGTTCCCAGGCCAAAAAGAGCGAGAGTCTGTGCAAGCTTGGTGAGGACAGGAGCAGAGCCTGCCTATACATTGTTCAAAGCTAATTGACTAGCATCATTAAAATTTATTGGTTCACTGGATTTGAAGGTGGACCATGAGTAGAATGTGCTGAGGTCAGAGTTCAGAGTACACACCCCCCCTATTGGGAACAAGGCTTTCAGGTAGGTGTGGTTTTGAGTGAGGTAACTTCTTGACTCTGAGCTGACCTTAAGAAAGGTCAGGCCAGGCTCAGTGGAGCCTCTGGGGAGTCCCAGAACCCCATTATTTTCTCACATAACAATGTATCTTTCATACTCTATGTCTCTGTTTATTTTAAACACTCAAATATATCATCAACTATCAGTGTGATCTTTCACAAATTATTATTCTCCCTACAAGCCATTTTCCTCATTTTGAAAATTAGAGAATTGGAATAGATGCTGCCCTGTATGTTCTATTTGAGTTTTAAATCTCAGTTTCTCCTTGTAAATTTTATTTGGCCCATTATTCTAACTTTTAAAGATGCTTTGGATTATATTTCTTCATTTAACTATTTTGACTATGCTCACAACTTCATATCATCAATAAATTTAATAATCATGAGATCCGTGTCTTTATCTAGGTCATTCATGAAAATGTTGATCAGATTAGAACTAAGGACTAATTCCTTTGTCATGATATTAGAGATTGAAATGTCAGAGGACAAATACTCAAAAGGCAAACAAGTCTAAAGAGGAAAATAAAAACCCATTCCTGTCATTTAAAAATTTAATTTGAGTTTTAATACTTTGATTTCTGAGTTTGAAAGGAGCCCTTATTTCCAGAAGGTAATTTTGAACTTCTCACAAGTCTCTTATTTCTAGATAATGATTGGATCCTTTTGGAGCTCTTTGAAAAAAATAATTTGCACTAAATTTGTTTCCAACTACCAAGTTGTGTCTTTGTATCTGAATAAAAGGTAGAGGGGGTGGTTTCCATCAGTTAAAGTCCTCATACAAAGATGATTATTGCTAGGGGAGAGAGTATGTTGGAAATACCTACACAAAAAGAATTGGTTAATTACATAAAGGAGGCCAGTCTTTGAGAATAGAAGTTATATCACAGAAGTAATGTTTTAAATGGTTATTTTGGAACCTAATGCTACTGTCATTTTTCAGGAGAGCTGGGTATGGTGTGTGGAGTCAAGTGAGGCACTAGCATACTCTTTTTGCTTTATGCTTCTTTGATTCATTTAAAATGTTATAGAGCATATCATAGTTATTGGTTACTATCTTACTCTCAATTCAATATCGTGAGCCCCATCAGATCAGGAACCATGTTTTATCTAAAGTGTGCCCATTGCAGTGTTATAAAAACTTTTAATAAATATTTGGGGACATTATAGCAACTAAGAACCAATCAAGGCATCAGGGAAAAGAAGGAAGAGGATCCCTCCTCATCAGGACTATTTCTTTAATTTTCTCTGCTTCCAACAATGGGCATATGAAGAGCTAATAGTCAGATGCCAAGAATAAGCATAGTTTGTGCAAAGTTACTAAGTCAAATTATATCTTCAGAATAGGGGCAGTCACAATGTGAAAAGGGTTCATCAAGTCAAGGAGAAAAAAATGCTCTAAGAAGCACAGAAAAAAAAAAGCAAAGAAAATACCATAGATTGATATCACTAATGGATACTGTTAAAAAAGGTTGGATATATTATTAACAGAGACTATACCCTCTGTTAATATATTCATAAAATTATTTTACTACAACAAGGTTGGATTTATTCCTTGAAAGCAGTGACTATTTTAATGAGGAAAATCATAAAACTTAATAAGCCATATTTTTAATTGACAAAAATAAAAATCATGTGATTATATCAATAGTATAGAAAAAAGTTTTGTTAGAATGCTTTTTAGCAAAAATGATATGTTTAGCTATGCATAAATGCACAGTAGGCCTAAATGGCTTTCCATTACTATGATGAGCAGTAACTATTAACAATTAAGATAGTATTATTTGCAGTGGAGAAAGAGAAACAGATTTTCCAGTAAATTCTAGGGTGGAGAGAAAATATCAATTGTCTCTTTTTAAATATATTATCAAAATGCTTGGGGTATATACATAAAAGAAGCAAAATTATTTTCATATGTTGATATTGCTTCATAGGTTTAAAATTAGAAGAGGTTTTAGAGGCTCTGAAAACTCCCTCCTTTTGAAATGAGAAAACTGAGGTTAAATGAGGTTAAGCAACTTGTCTAAGGTCAAATTAGGATTGTCAGAGGCAAACTTTGAATACAGGACATTTTATTTTAAATCTAGTTGTCTTTACTTTGTATCACCTTTCCTCTAAATGACTGTTATTAGTTAATGCTAGAGGCACATACCAATCAAATTATCAAAAAAAAAACTTTATAGAGCTAGAAAAATAATAACAGAATGCATCTAGAAAAACAAAAGGTCAAGAATATCAAGGAATAAATGAAAAAGTACACTGAAAGGTGTCCTAGTCATAACACATCCAAAACTATATTACAAAGTAATTATCATCAAAAATATTTGTTATTGGCTAAGAAATAGAGTGGTGGATCACTGGAATAGGTTAGGCACATGAGGCAGTGGTAAATTATTATAGTAATCTACTGTTTGATAAACCACAACATTACAAATTTTGGAAAAGAAACTATTTGACAAAAACTGCTGGGAAAACTGGAAAATAGTATGGCAGAAACTAGGCATAGACCAACATATTTTACCATATACAAAAATAAAGTCAAGATGAATAGATGATTTGGAAATAAAGGATGATACCATATGAAAATTAGAAGATGAGGGAATAGTTTACCTGTCAGATCTATGAAGAGGGGAAGAATTTCTGACCAAAGAGGAGATAGAAGACATTATGAAATGCAAAATGGATCAATTTGATTCCATTAAATTATAAACTTTTTCCACAAACAAAACCAATGCAACCAAGGTTAAAAGGAAAGCAGAAAACTGGGAAACATTTTTTACAGCCAGTATTTCTGATAAAGGTTTCAGTTCTCAAATACAGAGAGAATCAAATCAAATTTATAAGAATATAAATCATTCCCCAATTGAGAAATGGTTAAAGAATAAGAATAGGCTATTTTCAGGTGAAGCAATTAAAGCTATCCAAAATCACATGAAAATATGTTACAAATCACTATTAATTAGAGAAATGTAAATTAAAACAACTCTGGGATACTACCTCATACCTATTAGATTGGCTAACATGACAAAATAGGAGAATGATAAATGTTAAAGATGTGGGAAAATTGGAACACTAATACATTTTTGGCGGAATTGTGAACTAATCCAACTATTCTGGAGAGCAATTTGGAGCAATGACCCAAGGGCTATAAAACTGTGCATACCCTTTGACCTAGCAATAACACTGCCAGGTCTATATCCCAAAGACATAATAAAAAAGGGAAAAGGACCCACATGTACAAAATTATTTATAGTAGCTCTCTTTGTGGTGGAAAGAATTGGAAATTGAGGGGATGCCATCAATTGGGGAATGGCTTATCAAGTTATGGTATATGAACGTCATGGAATACTATTGTGCTGTAAGAAATAATGAGCAGGGATATTTCAGAAAAACCTGGAAAGACATGAACTGATGCTGAGTGAAGTAAGCCGAACCAGGAGAACACTGCACACAGTAACAGCAGATGATCAACTGTGATAGACTTAGCTCTCCTCAGCAATAAAATGTTCCAAGATAATTTCAAAAGACTAATGATGGAAAATACTGTCCACATCCAGGAAAAGAATTATGGACTCTGAATACAGATTGAAGCATATTTTTTTCTTTGTTTTTTCTTGTGTTTTCCCTTTTGCTCTGATTTTTCTTTCACAAGATTCCTAATGTAAAAATATGTTTATCATTATTGAATTTATAACCTATATCAAATTGCTTGCTGTTTTGGGGAGGGGGAAGATAAGGGATACAGGGAGAAAAATTTGAATTCAAAATATTTAAAAAATGTTGAAAACTCTTCATGTAATTGGAAATAAAATAAAATAAAATGTAAATGTTAGAGGTCCATTAAAATAAGAGTTGAAATAATTAATAACAACTACAGTAGTGGGATTTTAAACCAACAAAATCACGAGCCAGTTAGAATATTATTAACTACTCTAGCAATAGGAGATAGAGAAAAAATAATTCCAGTTACTACAAAATAAAGAAATATCTGAGTCACCCTATGAAGACAAACTCAAGATTTACATGAATTAAACAACAGAATACTTGAAAGAAAGAGATGTAAACTTAACTAATCAGGGCTACATTCCTTCCTGGCAACAATCAAAATTATACTACTTAAATTATGTTGTAGATTCATTGAAATTCTAACAAAACTGTAAAGAGATATCTAATATTAGGCAAAATCATGAAGTCTATCTAACGAAATAAGAGGTCAAAAATGTTATGACATATATGGATATAGATTAGATAGAGATCTTAGAAATATATATCATATAAATCATGAAGTCTTTCTAGGGAAATAAGAGGCCAAAATGTTAGGGCATATGTATGTATGAGTTTATATATAAGTATATTTATATATACACATACACACATACATACAAATGCATGTATATACATATATTTAAAAATAGGAATGAAGTCTACCATGTCCAACTATTCTTTAAAGACTAAAACTACTTGATAATGGATTTTTAAAAAATAGAATGCTATTAAAAAGAGTAGAAAAGTTAAGTAATATCCAGAAGCAACTCAACTAAGCATTCCAATATTAAACAAACAAACAACAGCAACAAAAACAACAATAGTAACAAAAAATACCAAGTACTATACTAAAGACTTTTAAGTTACCAAAAAAACTGAAGGAAAACTAGAAGGCAGAAATTAGATTTAGACAAATGACTGACACTTTATAACACAGTAAGCTCCAAAATAGACACATGATACAAATTTTTAAAAAAGGCACATCATAAAATAACAACTAGAAGCAAGTCAAAGGATTAAAGATGCATACCTAGTCAGGAGAGAAATTATTTTAAAAAACAGGGCCAGAGATAAACATAGTGAAGTTTGATTACATAAAATTGAAAAGATTTTTCACAAACAAAATTCAAATAGACATAGAGGAGCAGTTAAAGAAGATTTTTTAAATATAGTTACATTTGAGAAGTGACTGCTATCCAAAATATAAAGAGATTATATATGAACTTATAAGAGTGAGAGCCATACCCAAATGGATAAATGGTTGACGGACATGAACTGATAGATTTCAAAATAGGAAAAGAAAGTTACCAACAAATTGATTAAAGAATGATCCATTTTATTAATAGTAAGAGAAATGAAAATCATAATAGCTCTGAGATTTTAGTATATAGTCATCAGATTGGTAAAGGTGACTAGACATTAAAAGATCATCTCCTAGGAGGGTTGTATGGGGAAAAGATTAATTCACAATTGGTCCAACTTTTCTGGAATGTGAAACTATATTCCAAAATTACTAAAACCATACATATCTTTTCACCCAGCAGCGCCACTGTTAGGTAAAAACCCTAAGAAAGTGAGACACAGAGAAAGTTAATTGGAGAATAGCTTATAGCATATGAATGTGAACAATTATGTAAAGTCATAAGGGTTTCTTTTTAATCAAGAATTTGAAGACATTTGGGAAATCTTATATGAACAGATACAGAGAAAATTAAACATGGCCGGCAGAATATCTTACATGATGATAATCATATAAAGGAAAGCAACACATGTTCTCATGCAAAGCAGAGCCAAGAAAACAATAGAAGGGATGACTATAAAACATGTGAATAAAGATTATAACAATAAATAATGTCAAAAGTAAATATTACAAAATTATAAATTAAAAATGACCTGAGAGAAGAGATTTGAGAAGATATTTCTTCCCATTGTTTTTCAGAGGTGTGAGCTCCATGAATATGAAATATTGTACTTATTTTCAAAATTTTTTGTATGTTACTTGGGCATTTTTTGCTACTTTTAAAATCTTTTTTCTCTTTAAATATTTTGTTATATCATATTTTTTTGTATATGGAGAAGAGAGGCACAAGAAGACATTTAAAAGATGAGATATTTAACAAATTGAAACAGAAGCAATGCAGCCAAAATTAGAAGGGAGGCAGAAAGCTGGTAAACAATTTTTACAGCCAATATTTTTTATAAAGTTCTCATTTCTAAAATATATAGGGAGCTAAATCAAATTTATAAGAGTCCAAGTCATTCCCCAATTGAGAAATGGTCAAAGGATATGATCAGACAGTTTTCTTATGAAGAAATCAAAGCTATCAATTGACATATGAAAAAAATGCTCTAAATCACTATCAATTAGAGAAATGCAAATTAAAATAACTCTGTGGTACCACCTGACACCTATCAGATTGTTTAATATGACAAAAAAGGAAAATAACAAATGTTGGAGGAGCTGTGGAAAAATTGGAACACTAATGCATTGTTGGTGGAATTGTGAACTGATCCAGCTCTTCTGGAGAGCAATTTGGAACTATGCCCAAAGGACCATAGGGCAGTCTATATACCCTTTGACCCAGTAATACCACTACTGGGTCTATATCCCAAAGAGATCAGTAAACAAGGAAAAGGACCCACGTGTACAAAAATATTTATAACAGCTCTCTTCATGGTGGTAAAGAATTAGAAATCGAGGGAATCCCCCTCAATTGGCGAATGGCTGAACAAGTTGTGGTATATGAATATAATGGAATACTATTGTGCTATAAGAAATGATGAGCAACCAGATTTCAGAAAAACCTGGAAAGTTAAGTGGACTGATGCTGAGTGAAGTGAGCAGAACCAGTAGCACATTGTACACAATAACAGCAACATTCTGTGATGATCAATAGCAATAGACTTAACTCTTCTCAGCAGTACAATGATCCAAAACAACTCCAAAGGACTCATGATGGAAAATGTTTTCCACATCCCAAAAAAATTAATCATGGAGTTTGAATGCAGATTGAACCATACTGTTTCTACTTTTCTTTTTTTTTTTAGGTTTTTCCATTTATTCTGATTCTTCTTTCACAACAAGATTAATGCAGAAATATGTTTGATGTGATTGTACATATATAACCTATAACATATTGCTTTCTGTCTTGGGGAGGGGGAAAGGAAGAAAGGGAGGGAGAAAAAATTGGAACTATAAAACCTATGAAAACAAATGTTGAAAACTCTTTACATGTAACTGGAAAATAATATAATACTTTTATGACTAAAAATATCAAAATATATTGATAAAGTTGATTTTAAAAGTACTTCAGAATGCTAATGAGACTGACAAATTTTCATTTAGTTTTAGAGTAGAGAATCAAACCAAAAAAATTTTTTAAAAAGCATGTAAGCCTCATATACCTCAATACCTCCAGATATGGCCTGAAAAACATAAAATGTAATTCCAATCTGATTTTACTGCATTGCTGTATCTATATGTATGTATGTATGTATGTATGTATGTATCTATCTATCTATCTATCTATCTATCTATCAATGTGTTATTTTCTGGGTCAATATATAGCCAACAAAAATTCTTATGTATGATTTATTGGCCCTTGTTTCCATTTATGTTTGACACCATTGTTTTAAAAGATCCACCTTTCAGGAGTGAGAGGATGGACAACATGTAAAATGAGATATATGGGGGATTTAGACATTGACCTTGTTTGGACTTGTCTATACTTATTTGTTGTAAGGAATGACTTTATTTGGGAGAATTTTTAGATAGTCATTTGAAATGACAATGATTAAAAAGAAAATAGTTTTAAAATGTGATATGCTCTATATTTTATTTTATTTTTCCTAATATTTCCTAATTGCCTTGTAAACTGGTTGTAGCACACTTGAAGTTTTGGAGGCTGCATACTGCCCATAGACTGTGTGTTTGAACCCTCTCTATTAGAGCATTGAGAGGTTACATGACTAAACTATGATCACACCATCATTATATATGAGAAATTGGATATGAAATTAAATCTTACTGACTTGAAAACCTATACTCTACTATAGCAAAATTTCTTAAACTGTTGGTGGCAACTCCATATGGTGTCATGCAACTGAATATGGGGATCACAGAAAATTTGGTGGTAAATGATTGATTTGTATACCTATTTTATATATCTTTATCTCTATCTATCTATCTCTATACTATATCTATATACATACATCTAATATCTATATCTATATCTATATCTATATCTATATCTATATCTATATCTATATCTATATCTATATCTATATCTATATCTATATCTATATCTATATCTATATCTATATCTATATCTATATATGTGGTTGTGTAAAATTTCTCGGGTGAAAAAGGGTCATGAGTAGAAACAATTTAAGAATGGCTTCACTATACCTGGCTGTTTCTCCTCATATTGAGCCAAAATTTTACTTGCTCATTTAGTCTTAATTCTGCCCATGAAAGATAAGTAGTATTTGAAGGAGGAATTGAATCTGAAGTTTGAGTTACTGAATGCCTTTGTGTTTTTGTAGCATTTTCTTGCAGCTGTTATTGTAACTTTTGTCCATTGAGCTTCAAAAATGAGCCTACAAAACTAGTTCTCATGATCTGTTTCAGTTGTTCAATGTAAAATTACTTATGATCCATAAAAAACAACAAAAAAAACCCCAAAACCCAACAGTAGTTCAAAGTAAAATGGAAAAAAAACCACCTTATTTTGGTCTACAAATAGATCTCCAATAGCTTTCCTGCCCACCAGCCCCACACCACACCTAACAACTCAGTGCATGTAAATAAATAATGATTAGGTTTATATACAGAATCCATTCATGCAGAATAGTAGTTAGCTGCTGTTGCTGCACAATATACTTATCATAGTTTCTAGGCTAATGGATGCATTTCTTTCAGAAGCAGCCAACGAGGAGAAGAATGAACAGTTCAGTAAACAAGTTATGGACAGATATCAGTACTAGTTCAGGACTTTCATTTTCTGGGTATTTATGGAGATGTCAGATGTTATAATATGTAAAAATATTTTCTTGATGACAGGAAGACCTTGGTTCAATAACCTCTGTCAGGGTCTCTTTGATCCTCAGCAAGTCATTTCACAGCTCAGTGTTCTAGGAAATTCTCTAAAATTCCTGACTGGCTTTGGTAGTTTTCTTTACTTTGTAGTTCCCTAAACTAGTGAAACTATACATCTAGACTGTATCCATATCCCATATCCCTTGAAGAATATTAGTTATTTGGTATATACTAACTATGGCCAAAAAAAAAAAAGTTACAGAATCAGAACATTTCAATAGGAAAGGGCTTCAAGTCCAAGCCATACCTGTAAAACAAACAAACAAAAAAAAGTCTGCGTTGTACCTGAACTGTGATCATCTACTCACTGGTAAAGAATTTCTTACCTCTCAAGGTACTCCTTCCATTATGACATTTGGGCAGCCAGGTGGCGCAATGGATAGAGTACTGGCCCTGTAGTCAGGAGGACCTGAGTTCAATTCTGGCCTCAAACACTTGACACTTATTAGCTTTGTTACCCTGGGCAAGTCACTTAACCCCAATTGCCTAAAACATCCAGGTCCATCTAAAGACATTTTGATGTATATCTTGCATTTGGACCCAGATGGCTCTGGAAGAGAGAGTGATGTTGGTGACTTTGTACATCCCTCCCTCCCTTAAATCTGATTCACTGAAAAGCATGACATCACCTCTTGATGGCATGTTTCTCTTTGAGAATGAAGGACCAACAACAACAATAACAACAACAAGTATTATGGGAAAGATTTCATTGTGAGCAAAGTTTTCCTTGCATCAAGTTTAAAATTTTCATTTAAAATTTTCATATACTGCTCCTAGTTTTGCTGCCTGGGGCTAAGCAGAGCACATGTATTCCCTCTTTCGTGGAAGAGAACTTCAAGTATCCCCTGATGAAATTAATGGTGGCTGTGATGATTAAGCTGACAATAATGATGATTATGTTGACAACATTACAATATTTCATATTTAAATGTCTTTTATGACTACAAAAACCTATGTAAGTTTTGTTCTGCTGAGATAGGAGGACCTATAATAGGAGCATTTCTGGTAATTTGACTAATTCTCCAAAAATAATTGTCATCCAAAAGAAGAACGGGCAGCCTTTAGAGACATTGAACATATTCAAATAGAGGCTGAATGACCATGTCAAAGAGTGAATTCATGTTTCTCTTTCTTTCTTTCTTTCTTTCTTTCTTTCTTTCTTTCTTTCTTTCTTTCTTTCTTTCTTTCTTTCTTTCTTTCTTTCTTCCTTCCTTCCTTCCTTCCTTCCTTCCTTCCTTCCTTCCTTCCTTCCTTCCTTCCTTTCTTTCTTTCTTTCTTTCTTTCTTTCTTTCTTTCTTTCTTTCTTTCTTTCTTTCTTTCTTTCTTTCCTCCTTCCTTCCTTCCTTCCTTCCTTCCTTCCTTCCTTCCTTCCTTCCTTCCTTCCTTCCTTCCTTCCTTCCTTCCTTCCTTCCTTCCTTCCTTCCTTCCTTCCTTCCTTCCTTCCTTCCTTCCTTTCTTCCTTTCTTTCTTTCTCTCTTTCTCTCTTTCTCTTTCTCTCTCTCTTTCTTTCTTTTTTTTGGTGGGCAACAAGGGTTAAGTGGCTTGCCCAGGGTCACACAGCTAGTAAGTGTCAAGTGTCTGAAGCCAGATTTGAACCCAGGTCCTCCTGAATTCAAGGCCAGTGCTTTATCCACTGTACCACCTAACTACCCCCAAATTCATATTTCATAGAGATTGGACTCAGCCTCAGAGGGACCTTACTACTCTGAAAGTTGAGTAATTATATGATCCTATTCAACAGTCCTGTGACAAATGGTCATTTATCCCTTTTTACACCTGCAAAATTTAAGTATCAGAGATTAAGCAACATGAACACAGCTACACAGCACCAACATGATGGAGCCAGGATGGTAGACAAGATTTTTGAGTCTCAGCTTATAGATCTTCCTATGATACCATCTACCACTATGTTACTTGGATAATGAAGATGAAATGCTTGGGACAGAGGAGGGGAGTATTTAGTCTTATTGCTCCAAGTTCTGTTATAGATAGATACTAAGGCTCAAAAACCCTGAGACAAGATTGATGCTTTCAATAGCATCCCTGTGGTTGTCCCATTGATTGGTTACAATGTTTGTAACCCTCTTTATTGAATGAATGTGGGAGGTGGTAATAATAGGAGAAATTTCAGCTTTTAAGTCAGTCCTATTAGAAGGTATCTAGGCAATGTGTTGGATAGAAGTAAAGAACACCTGAGTTTAAATCTGAGCTCAGAAATATACTAATTGTGTGACCTTGGAAAAGTCACTTAACCTATTTTTACCTTAGTTATTCCAATTATAGAGTGGAGTTAGTAACAGTATCTACCTCACAGGGTTGTTGTGAGCATCAAATTAAATAATATCTGTTTACGTTTAGCTTCGTGTCTTGCACATAGTAGGTGCTTATCAAATAATCACCCCTTCCCCCAATCCTGTTCCCATTCTATCTATACCTGATGTTTCACTTCATGAGTTTCTTTATTCTCTAGGTTCACTTATCTGTTGCTCTTGTCACTGACATATACTTTTGGCTTTGCCATCTCTCAGAGATATAGTATGTTCATGATGCTATTTAAACTCTTCATTGATCTCTTGCGGGTCCTTTTTGGATGAGGAATCATGTTCTATGCATCTCTAACCTGTTTCTTTTTGAAAAAAAAAAGTCTACATTTTTATGGGAAATGTTTTAGTATTTGCATTGTAAAAATTCCTTTATATATTTATTTAATGCTTCCACAATGTAGTATTTGTTTAATGTAGGTACATCCCTCCCTAATGCACTAATGAACATTTTATCTCTTATATTTCTTATTATATGATCTTCATGAGTTACTAAAGGAAAAAAAAAGAATGAAACAGAACCCACCATCCCTCTGGTTGTGTCTTTTCTAATATGGCTATGGTAGTTCTTAGATTTTAGTCCCAGTGAGAAAATACAGTGAGGGAACAAACATGTACCACAGAGTGTCAGCTATCCTTCTAAGTACTTTATAAATTTTACCTCTTTTGATCCTTTGTTAAACCTGAGAGTTAGGTGTTATTAATATCACCATTTTACTGTAGAGGAAACTGAGGCAGGCAACAGTTAAAAGACTTTCCCAGGATCACAAAGTGCTAGGAAGTAAGGAGAGTGGATTTGAACTTAGATCTTCTTGACTTTAGGCCCCTTGCAAGACCTAGCAGCCATTAGTCCATATTCATGGGCTTCCTAACTAAAACGTTCTTGAAAATTTGATCTCTACTGTCATAATCATCTAGAAAGACTACTAGAATAGAAATTATCTCAAATCATGGGGGACCTAAAGTGCACATGCTCAATAGTAGAGATATAAATCAGACTTTGCTGAGCGTTAATATTCACTTCTCTCTATTCTGTCCTATGTAATGGATTTGACCATTCCTACTTCATATATGTATGTGTGTACATGAACATACATACATATATATACAAATATGCAACTCCCATTTCATATAATAACATAATATAACTTATATGATATTGGACACATATGCTATATTTACAAACATATATCTTTATATGTGTACATGTCTATATGCACACATGCATCTCCCATTTGATATACGTGTATGTACATATAATTTCATGTATGCATGTGCAATTCACACATGACTATGCATGTCTATGTATGAGTGGATGAAAACTCAAATAGATCATATGTGAATAGATGCATCACCTATATATCTTATGTTTATCTTGTATGTGTGCATGTGTGTTTGGAGAAGGAGGGAAAGGAGAGTATAAACTTTTATTTATATATATATATATATATATATATATACCCACACTTACATTTTAGGCCGATGTTACAGATGACAATGGGTTGTTCTTATATTTCTTGTAGCATAACTCATTTGAATACGAGTAACTTGAAATAAGACTGAAAATTGGGGGGGCGGTGGCGGTGAGTGAGAATAGCAGCACACTTTCCTATGGAGTGCCTTGAATACCTGACTAAAAAAGGAGCTTATTTGGGAGCAATTAATGATTTTTGAGAAGTAATGGAATTTGATTTGTGCTAAGAAATATAAAACTGGTAACCATATAAAAGACTGATCCAAGGAAGTAGAGACTAGTACTTAAGACAGGGAGATTAGATAGAAGACAATAATATCATTTCAAACAGATGTTAATGAGGGTGTGTGCTAGTCTGTTGGCAATATGAATGGAAATGAGGGGGCAGAAGCAATGGATTTTGCAGAGATATATTTGACAGGACTTGGCAACTGATTGGGTGTGGGAGGTGAATTAGAGAGAATATCGAAAGGTAACACAGAGGTCTTGAAGCTCAATACCTAGTTAAATGGTGGTACCATTGATAGGCATAGGCAAGTCAGGTAAAGTTAGATTTAGAGAAACGGTTAAATGTCACTTTTTAGGTGTGTTAAGTTTTGAACATGATCCCTCAAGTCTCTTTCATCTAGAAAATTTTACAATTCTATTCCCATATCTATCTGTGGGTGGCATCACATTCACATTAATCCCATTTGTAGCTGTACACATTTTGAAAAAGGAATCATATGGCATGTATGAGTCTGAACTATATGTAGATTATGAATATTCCAAAGTGAAAATTTCTGTTTCAAAAAAATAATAACCTAACATGTATGTTAACTGTCCCTCTGGCTAACTATCTAGAACAGAGAGAGTGAAAAGAGGAGAGATTAGAACTTGTTACATAAATTGTAGGAGCCTTGTTATACTGAAACGGGTATTAACATGTGATGCCTATGAACAAAAGAAGAGCTATTATTTCTATAGAAGACAGATTTGTGAATCATAAAGGAAAATATAAAGAGAGAGACGACACAGACAAGGAATAGCTTCATATTGACTTAAATGCAGAAACAGGTAAAAAAAAAATAGTTGTTTACAAGAGAAATGAAGAAGCTAATCCACTTACGGATATGGCAATATGATGTTGCTGAAGATAAGTCAAAAGAAGAAGCTCTGGAGGAAAAGAATTGGCTTAGGCTGGAGAAGCACAGGCACACCCAAATGTTAAAGATGGCTATGCTGAATCTTCACGGACCCTGGAAACCAGAAACTGGCAACAGATGGAAATGAAAATATCAAGCTACATATTGATGTGGAGAGAGTGCTTAACTGCATCTGTGCAGCCCCTGGAGGAAAGGAGCCAGTGACAGATGGAGATAGACTTTGTGTCACATGTGGACCTGGAGAGGGGATTGTACTTCACTTGTGTGACCCCTGGAGGAAGGGAGCCAGTAGCAGATGGAAACAGAGATACACACAGACATGGAGGCCACCACATCCACATGAACCCCAGGGGGAAGCAGCTGGTGCCAGACAGAGCTGCTGAATCAGTAGCAGAATGAAAAGGTGCCAAAATGGAAGAAAGATCAGGATGACAGGGAACCATGTGAATGAAGACTGGGATAAGGAGTAAAACTTGAGTCACAGTGAGGTATAGGACCATAATGGAGAAAGATAAACCTGGACTTGGCTCTTTTCTGTGTGATTCATATAGTCCATCCAATTGCAAGGGAGTGAGGAAGGAAGAATGATTCCATAGTGATCTTGAGCCACATATGGTTATTATTGTTGATTTTTGTCCTTCATTCTCAAAGAGGACCATGAAATGGGGATGATGGCATGACTCATACTGATTTGGATTTAAGTGAGAGAGAGTTGTGTAAGGTCACCAAACTCATTCTCTCCTCCAGAGACATCTGGGTCCTGTGGCAAGATGTACATCAGAAGGACTGGAGATGGCCCCGGATGTTTGAAGCTATTGAGGTTATGTGACTTGCCCAGGGTCGCACAGCTAGTAAGTGTCTGAGGTGAGATTTGAACTTAGATTCAGTGCTCTACCCATTGGATCACCTAACTGCCCACATATGGTTATATCCTAAGTTTGGAGGACTTTGTGAATCTCTGTTCGAAAACTTGAAAGCTTTTGTTTAATTTTATTTTTGTCTGAGGCCTCGTAAATGTTTGTTTTTCTATACATTTATTGCCCAAACACATTTTTTTTCTATGTTCAATTTCTTTCTTTTATAATTTTTTTTTTGGCTGGGCAATTGGGGTTAAGTGACTTGCCCAGGGTCCCACAGCTAGTAAGTGTTAAGTGTCTGAGACCGGATTTGAACTCAGGTCCTCCTGAATCCAGTGCCGGTGCTCTATCCACTGTGCCACCTAGCTGCCCCCAATGTATTTCTAAGACCAAAGCTTGCCAGGAATGTATCAGTTTACATGAATATATGTGACACACCAGGATGTTTCTATATCACTTAATTCATAGGTCCTATTAACAACAACAACACTAATACAATTACCCATTAGTCAAACTGCTGCTGGAAGGCTCTTTGGGGTAAGGAAAATCAGAAAAAAAATATTGATTTTTTCCTAGGTGAGCTCTTATACCAAAGAAATTATGCATGATGCATCCTCAAAATTATGTCCAGATACTTTTTTTTCTTAAAGCGGAGTACTTCCATGCCAGCTATGCATATCAGCCAGGCCAAATTCAATAAAGCAGAGCAATCACAACAAAGGAAAAATAACTCTGAGGAATGAGGAATTCATAGGAGATATTTATCCAAAAAAAGAAACAAGGATAAAATTTTGATGATCTCAGCCTTATTGATAATGATATCAGCACATATAATATAAATGCACATATGCATATATATAAAAGATATAAGCATGATTTAAAAATCAAGGTGGTCTTTTGTTGTGGTTCACTTGTTTGAGGTATGTATGTCTGGCATTTTATAACCCCATTTCAGGTTTCCTTGGTAAAGATATTGGAGTAGTTTGCCATTTTCTTCTTCGGCTCATTTTACAGATGAGGAAACTGAGGTAAAAAGCATTAAGTCTCTTGGCCAGGATCACACAGTTAATAAGTATCATAGATGGATTTGAACTCAAGTCTTTCTGAATCCAGACCTGGCACTCTAGCCATTGCCCCACTTCGCTGGCTGGGTATGACCTAGAGACATTAATATGAGGAAATAAATTAAACCACATAGAAATCAATTGGAATTTGTGAAATTGAACTCTGACCATAATATTTAAAAAATGTACTGTATCCCAAAGTTAAAGAGACAAACAGGATAACGGAGTATCATTTCATGTTGAGGACATCATCATGCATGAAAGTCCATGAATCAATGGAAGGATTCATGGACGAAAATACTTGGGTGAGACGCAATAGAAAAACAATTTATGTTGCCACAAGAATATTCTGTAGAGCATCTGGAAAGGATGAGGGAATAGATAGGGAATCTGTTGAATGATAAAAAAAATATGGCAGATATGAATATAGCCTTGTCGACATCTGTTGGAATTTTTTCTTTATTGAAAAATTACTGATAAATCCTTTATTTTCCTTAGTGATAATCACATTCTTTATAAAGAATATCTAATAAGGGAACACTAAACATGTTACTGATTGGAAAAGAAGCTAGTACTTGATGAAGAAGAACTAATGGGAACTCTTGGGATCAGTGATTCCATCTTAAATTTTATTGTTGGAAAAGGTAACAAGGACAGCTATATCCTGAGACATAACCTAGATTTCAAAGGACTACATTTGATAGGGTTCAGAAATTCATTAGGTACATCTCCTGTGGCAAAAATTCAGGAGAAGTTGGTCCAAGAGAGATGGGGATCTCTCAGGAATGATATTCTAACAACACAAACTTCTTGAGGAAGAAAAAAAGGCAATCAGTCTTAAAATATTAAGTTGAATGTACAAATGACTTATGAGCTTGTGTAGATGTTAAAAATACAGGTTTAGGGTAGGTAACAGGAAATTAATATTAAGGCATTATATGGTCCTGTGATACCGTTACCTCTTAGAATGACCTGGGTTGTGTGTTGCATACTAAGGAAAATAAAAGTGATAATATATTTAGGTAGGAGGGAGATCAAAGAAGGAATGAAACTGTTGACTAGGGTAGATGAGACAATGAAAATGAATAGTGACACAATGTTTTCTTTGTTTCTTTTTAGCTGTGAAAGAAAATGATCTTTAGACTAAGGAAGGCAGGGGAAATGGTCAATCACAACTTGAAAATCAATTTAAATAAGGATATGGCAAAAGAGTAGCTAGTTCTCAAAGGTTTTGTGTCAACAGCCTTAGAAACACTGAGTACTGAAAGTACTGGTAGAGCGAGATTTGATTGCTCAGCCACTTTCAGTGATCTTTGAAAAAATGTGGAGAATATGAGAAGTGCCATATAAAAGGGGAAGGGCATATTTTGAAATCTGAAAGAAACTTTTAGGATGATGAGTTTTATTTCAAATCTGATGGGGTGGAGTTAGGAGAGAAGACTCTAGAAAATTAGTATAGAGCTATTTCCAGAGTATTTGAATAGGAAATATTGATTGTTAAGGGCTAACATGATTTCATCATGAACAATTCATTTCAGTCTAACTATTTTTCTTTTGAAATAGAATGACCATATAGAGGTTGGAAATCAATGCTGAATATATAGTATGCCTACATTTCAGTGAAGAATTTCACAGAATCTCCTTGCATACACAATAGGATAATGTGTACTTGATAATGAAATAGTTTGGTCAGTTCGGAACTGAGTTAATGACTGTTCCCAAAAAGTAACAAATCATGGGTTAATGTCAAATTGGATGGACATCTTCTTTGCTCCAGGATGTTTGGAATTTCTTCTAAGGACTTGGAGGAAGGCATAAATGGTATACTTATCAAATCTGTAAGTGACACAAAGGTGAGACCATAGAGACCATAATAGATAAAAGAGCAAAGACCCCCCAAAAAAAAATCTCAGTTGGCTCTTGTGATGGACTACATCTAATAAGTTTAAACTTAATAAAGATATACATAGAGGGCAGCTAGGTGGTGCAGTGGATAAAGCATCGGCCGTGGATTCAGGAGGATGTGAGTTCAAATCTGGCTTCAGACACTTGACACTTACCAGCTGTGTGACCCTGGGCAAGTCGCTTAACCCTCATTGCCTGCCCTAAAACAAAGAAAAAAAATAAGGATATACATAAATGTTTTACATGCATTTCCACAATTACTTTCAGAAACAACTTCTAGAGGAGTCAAGTAGGAATAGTTTATGTGAAAATTTTCTTAGGGCTTGAATGGATTGTAAATTCAATATCTTACATGTGTGGAGAAAGGGAAAATAAAGATTTGAGGATAATGGTGAGTTTGAGGACACAGATGTCTGAAAGGGTAAAGATAACCTTGACAGAAGTAGAGAAGTTCAAAAGAGGGACAGATTTTGGTGGAAAGATAATGAGTTTTCTTTCTGACATGTTGAGTTTCAGATGGCTATGGTCTAAGAGCAAAATATATTGGAGGAATGTCCCTTGCAAAAAGTCTTCAACAAAATTCTGTTGTCTGCTCGTGAATACTGTAGAAAAGATTTCTGTTGATTGCATAGTTGCACTAGATGACCGTTCAGGACAATTAAGATTCAATTCTGTAAAATGTCTCCCTGGGATAGATACAAAAATAATAATAATTAAAAAAAAACTTAAGGATAGAATGAATAATCCTCTCAACATGTTAATGTGGGAAGAAGTATAAATATAATACAATATCACTATTTCTCCAGGATGAAACTGAATTTCAGAAACATGAAGTGATTTTTTCCTATGGTAACATCCCTCTAAATGAATGAAGCAGAGCTCAAATATGAGTTAAGATCTCCTATTGCTATGAGACATAGTCCTTCTCTCTACTGTATTATCTTGCTTTAAGAGAATTGTTTAAAAAACAGAAGTTAAGACCAAAAAGGACATTTGACTGTGACATCTAGACATAGACAGATGTCAAAAAATAAGCTAATAAAGCTAAAAAAAATATTGGATCTACCCTGTATTTAGGCACATACTGGAATAGTCAATGCTAGTTTACTATCGTGACACAGTATATAGAAAGCTGAAATTAAGTCAATATAACTTGCATATGAGTACATTTACAGATGATAGGTATGACTTTAGGCAGCTCATTTAAGATTTCTAAGCCTCAGTTTCCTTGTCTTTAAGGGGATGATAAAATATCTATGTTACCTAATTTATAACATCTTTGTGAGGCTTAAAAATGTTAATATATGTAAAGTGCTTTGCCAGCTTTAAAGTATTATAGCTGAATCAATGAACATACTTGTTACAACCTATGATCTAATGATTGCTGCTCCATCACCACTATTCAAAAAATTTTAACTACCAATTATGGTAGGTGGATCTTGCACTAGTACTTACTCTCTGTTCCATAAATCTAATCCTAATCTATCAGTCATACAGGTTGATTGATTTGTTGAACAATTATTTACCAAGCTTCATTTGTCTAACACTCTGGTATGTGTTATTATAAAATACAAAATTGTTCGTATCTTTTCCAGGAGGAACTGACAATCTCGAGGGAGATTTCGAATTTAAGCAGAATAAATTGAATAATGAAAGGTTTAGTAACACAAGATTACCATGAATGCTAAAGTGTGACTGTCTCTATATGTATGTGTATGGGAATGTGAGTGTGTTGAAAGAAGTGGTAATGTATTAAGTAAGCCCTAAAGAACAAATAAGAGAGAGATCACAATGGTTTGGGGTGATGATGGAAGGGCTCATTAAAGATATTGAACTGGAAAGGTTTGGAAAAATAGATGACAATTTTGAAAAGTGTTTTGGGGCAATTTTTGAATGGTCTTGAACGTCAACAAAGAGTTTGCACTTTGGAAATTTATGGGATTTTTTTTCTATCACCCATAACAACAGCATGAATAACAATAATAATAATAAATCATATATTCTATATATTTATATTCATTATTATTCCTAGTATTGGCTATTCTGACAAATAAAAACATATCTTTTTTTCTATTGAAATGTATAGTATAAATATCATTATTCCCTTTTCATAAATGAGCAACATGAGACTTAGAAGGTCACACCACTACTAAATGATGGACTTGTTCCTTCAATACAGATTTTCTGATTCTAAGTCCCCAACTCTTCTTCCCATACATGAATTAGTTTCCAGGATTGGTATAGATGGATAGAGCACTTAAATAAAAAACATAAAAACATGGAGCCCTTCATTCAAACCCTACCTCAGACACTTACTAGCTGTGTGACTCTGAATGAGGCACTTAATTAGTTTCTCTGGGCTTTTGTTTCCTCCCATATAAAATAAGAGGATTGAATTTTATAACTTCTAAGGTCCCTTTCTGCTCCAAATTTATGAATCTATGATTGATCCTGTGACTTACATATGGTCACATATGAGATTTAACTGCTCTATAATCACATATTTTAAATTGTCCCCATTTTATAGACACGGAGGCTAAAATATTAGTGTCTTATATTGAGTATTTTTTGAATCAGAGAGACCAAATTATTGACATTTGAGTATTTTTACCCAGAAGTCTAAATTTCTTTTCAATTTTATACTACATGAATAATAATTTAAAGCAATAATAAAAAATTCCCAGTTGTCTTTTATTTAAAATTCTGTTGGCAAAGTCCACATCAGAATATTTGTTCTGTGCTCTTCCTTAGATCCTCTGTATATATGAAATATGAAACATTTCTACCAAGATTTATTTAAAAGTTTGGAGTTCCCAGTGAACATGCATCAATAATACCATGAAAATATAGAGAGAGCTCCTCCCACATTATTTTTTAGCATAGAGCCAAGAAGAAAACACTTATAGTAGGTGGGAATTCAGACTGAGCCTTCAAAGAAGACAAGGAAGCAAGATGGGAGCAGGATATCAGTCCATCTGAAACAGATAGTGCTGAGTTCTACCTTTTGTGGGGCAATAAACCTTTGCTTCTTTGACAGGGCCATGGGTGTACAACTGTGTACATTGTTAAACAGATATATTAATGTGAGTTCATTTTTATTCTTTTAAATGCTATTTCATTAGATTTTTCTGGTAATTTAGTTTTAAAAAATCTAGTTTTTTCTTTTTTCCTATTCCCCCTTCCTCCCCCTTCCTTTTCTCCCTTCCTTTCTTCTTCCCTCCCTCCTTTCCTTCCTTCCTCCCATCCTCCCTTCCTTCCTTTCTTCCTTCCTTTCTTCCTTCCTTCCTTCCTTTTGCACAGAAGTTTATAACATTGAAATCTAGACTTTCAGTTTCACCCTAGATAACTTTTAAGAGTAATGGGAGATCATCTCCTTCATTTAACTTTTTAAAAAACTCAAGACTCTATGGTGCCTTGCATAGTTATCCTGACTCAGCTGTGACTTTCTTGAAGTCCTTCCTTTTCACAATGTTTCTGCCAGAGGGAAAAGTGGTAACTTTAAAATTGAAGGTGTCAGATGATACCTAATAGGCTTTCAAAGACTTGGTTACCTTAGGCATCGCAATACTGTCTTGTTAAGGTCACATTAGGAATATGGTCATTAGAATGCTAGGTCAATAGATCACCCATTATTTTAAAATGCATATTATTCTGACTAGTTTCCACCCCAGATTAAAGGCCACTACTACTGAAATGACATTTCATTAAAAATGGAGGGAAAAGCTGATCATAATAGCACAAAAACCAATTATTCTAGGCTTTATTCAAGTTATTATGTAACCCAGATTTGTGGAGAGTGCATGGCCTATATTTGACATAATATTATAGTATAGGAATATTCTGTATTATCCAAATTAACTCTTCCTATATTTTTCTTATTAAAGATTATTTATTTTGCATGGTGAATGATCAATTATGAGATCAAAATAAGGTATATGACTAAAACAGATAAGTAAATGAATGAAAAAGCATTTGTTTCACTCTTACTAGAGAGCTGTTTTTGTCAAGTCATATTCAACTCTTCATGATATTGTGGGCCATGGTGTCCATGGAGTTTTCCAGGCAAAGATACCAGATTAGTTTGTTATTTCCTTTTTCACTGGATTAAGGTAAACAGAGGTTGTGACTTGCCCAGGGTCACACAGCTGTTAAGTCCTTGAGGCTGGATTTGAACTCAGGTCTTCTTGACTCTAAGACCTAGTGTTCTGTTCACTGAACCATCTAGCTGCCCTTTACTTGGTTTAATACTATGATTATTACTGGGAAAAAATATAACAACAAAGATATTCTCTGCCTCCAAGAGAAGTAATAGTCAGGGAAAGGTATTTTGCTTTGAGAAGACATAGAGATGGCCATGGATAAAGTTATAGGATTGTTGATTGGCACACCCTTTGCAATAGCAATGACAGTATTGATTATGGTTCCAGAACTGGATGGGGTAGATGAGAAGCAAGATGACTAGAGAGTAAAGTGAAGGATAAATGGAGTTACCCTGATAAAGTGGGCAATATTAAATACATATTTACTAATTAAAACATTTTGTCCCTGTGATGGGAATTTCAAAGTTGAAAGAATATCACTTTAAATCACTATCCTGTGTAGAGAGGATACAGAGTCTAAGTGACAACCTGGATAGAATAATTAGTGTTGAAAAAGGTAATTTTGTTAATCATTTCATAATCTGGCTTCAATTATTGATAACCATAAACTATCCATAGCAGAGCAAAGTTAGCAGGTATCATGTTTGCTATAAATATTTCTAAGGCCTGAGGGAAAAAATTCTTTCTTTTCCCTCAGAAACACAATCATTGGCATATACATGTTTACTATTTCATACTGGCTGAATGAACTATACATATTTAGTCAGGAACAGGGAAAACTATGGGTGATCATCTTCTGGTAGATGAAGAAGTTTCAGGTGGAAGAAACATCATTGGGAATTGAACTACAGTCAAATTTGCATAAATTGTCAGTAAGCAGATTTGTGTGTCTATGTGTGTATACATACATTTGTGTTTATTTGTTGTTATTGTTCAGTTGTTTTGTTTTGTCCAACTTTTTGTCACCCCATTTGGGGTTTTCTTGACAAAGAAAATATCAAAGTGGTTTGCCATTTCCTTCTCCAGATCATTTTATAGATGAGGAAACTGAAGCAAACAGGCTTAAATGACTTGCCCAAAGTCACACAGCTAAGAAGTATCTGAGACTAGATTTGAAACCAGGAATTTGACTCCAGTCCCAACACTCTATCCATTACATCACCTAAGTGATATGAATAGTTATATATGTGTGTGTGTGTGTGTGTGTGTGTGTGTACTTGTGTATACACAGACACACACACATATATATACACACATATATGCATATACATATATAAATGTATGTATGCATAAACACATATATATATATATATCCATATAAATCTATATCCATTCACTACACAGTTATGTTTGTATAGATATTAGAGTTTTGGCAAAATGAAAGGCTGCTTTGTAGATATATAATGTCCCTCCTCAATAGAAGCATTGAGCAGAATCTGGATCAGGACCTATCAGGTATATTGATGGGGTTTGGGGAAAGACAAGTGTACAAACATTTTTAAGTGCCTACTATGTACTATGCAAAGAACTTTACAGTTATTATCCTATTTGATCCCCACAGGAATTCTAAGAGGTAGGTGATATTACTATCTACCCCCACCATTTTATAATTGAGACAGTGGTTAAGTGTACAGGATATGATCCTGCAGCTAGTAAGTGTCTAAGCCTAGATTTAAACTGAGGTCTTCCTGACTTCAGGTCTAACTCTCTATCCAATGCCCCACCTAGATATTTTGAAGGACATTTCTTCTTTAGGCACAATGTGGAATATCCTCTTAAGGTCTCTTCCAAATATGAGGTCCTATCATTGGGATTTGAATACATTTTCTTTCCAGGTAAGTCTTACTGTCCTATTTCCCCCCAAAAAAGAAAAAAATTTAAGAGCTATGTATGTCTAATATTTTATTCCATCCTTCTGGCAGTCCCTAAATATCTGAAAGGATGTGGGCTCAATCACTGAGGAATTCAATTGACTAGAGTGTACCATAAGGTTTATAAATCTAAATAGATGGGTAGTGCCCCCTCCCTTTCAGCCTGCACAGTTTTATCTCACCAATGAGCCACTGGTGACAAGGAACTGCAGGCAGGTCCAGCCTGAGCTACATCCAGTCCTGTCCCGCTGCCCACTATGGAGTACCTGATCAGCACCCTGGTGGCCTCAGACTGTGTGGCTGCCAGTAACAATATCCAGATGAAGGATGATCATGACAAGATGTTTAAGATGAGTGAGAAGATCTTAATTCTTTGTGCTGGAGAGGCTGACAATGTCCAGTTTGCTGAATATATTCAGAAAAATGTACAGCTATATAAGATGCGCAATGGGTATGAATTGTCTCCCACAGCAGCAGAAGCTAATTTCACATGTCAGAATTTGGCTGACTACCTCTGGAGTAGGACTCCATACCATGTCAACCTCCTGCTGACTGGCTATGGTAAGTACATAGGACCTTCACTGTACTATATGGACTACTTGGCAGCCCTGACCAGAGCTCCATCCGCAGCCCATGGTTATGGTGTTTTCTTGACCCTCAGCAGCCTCGATCATTATGACAAACCAAGTATCACACATAAGGAGGCAGTAGAGCTCCTGAAGAAATGTCTGGAAGAGTTCCATAAGTGTTTCATCCTCAACCCACCTTCCTTCAGCGTCTGGATCATCAACAAAGATGGCATCCATGAGCTGGATACAATCCTCCCTTCCAAGAGGAGGTCCTGATCCACCCCACCCCCAGACCAATACCACAGGCCAGGTTACCTTTTTGTTCCTGGCTCCTTTACTATTGTTTTCTACAGCCTGGACCCAGCCAGGCACACACAGTGCTTCCAGCACCCATCAGAGTCTTCAGCACCAGCAGCTTCTGAGGCTCTGATCACAGACTGGTGAGGGGGTTCGGCGGTAGGCTGGGGTGAAGTGGAGGCATTCTCTGCCAGAGTTGGGGGAAGCACCCTGGTTCTGAACCAGTGGACTGAATCGAGTGGTGGTGGCCCAGTGCGGGAGGGGAACAGGCATGCCGAGCTTCAGATCATAGAGAATCAGAGTTCAATCAGACTTCTGTTTCTGGATCAATGAGAAAGTGGCAGTGATTACTCGCAGGCCAGGCAGCCTGAGAAGAAGCCCAATCATTCCCTGGGCCATGCTGTAGCTCAGAACACTGTGTCCTGAAAGCAGCAATACACTTTAAGAAGGACTTAAAAGCCAACAAATATTCAGCCAAGATGAGTAGGCAGAGAAAGCAGCAGACCACCTGAAAACTTCTTTGGGGGAAAGGTAAACCACAATACACTGTCAGAAGAAGAAGATAATAACAAAGTCAAAGCTCAAACATTCAAAGCTTCCAAGAAAAATGTGAATTGGTCTCAGGCCATGGAAACACTCAAAAGGTAATTTGAAGAGAATGTAGGAGAGATAGAAGGAAGATCTAGAGAGATGGAACAAAGAATGGAAAGAGAAATGAGAGCAATGCAGGAAAGTCATGACAAAAAAGTCAACAGTTTGAAAAACCAAATGGGAAAGGAAATAGAAAAGCTCTCTCAAGGAAAGAATTGCCTAAGTATTAGGATTGAACAAATGGAATCTATTGACTTTATGTGAAGTCAAGACACAGTAAAGCAAATCAAACTGAAGAAAAAAATAGTGGGTGATATGAAATATCTCCTTGGAAAAACAGCTGACCTGGAAAACAGATCCAGGAGAGATCATTTGAAAATCATTGGACTACCTGAAAATTATGACCAAAATAAGAGCTTAGAAAAAAATAAAAATAATAATACATCTAAATGGATTCCTTTTCAAAAGTGATGATCTTATTAGGTTTTAGAAAAGACATATATTTGGAATGAATGAATGCATGAATGAATGAATGGAAGGATAAATAATTAAGTGCCTACTTTTTACAAAGACCAGTGCTAAGCCCTGGAAATACAAATAGAAAAATAAGATAGCCCTACCTTGGAAGAAACTCACATTCTAATGGGTCGAACAACATATGCTGAAGGTTTCAGTTGCAAATCACATGGAAAGGACCCATGGTCCTTAGGATATAGCAGCAAAGCTAATTGCTTTAAATCAAGGGTTCTCAAAATGTTGTGTCATCTATTCCTTTGGCAATGTAGTTAAACCTATGGACACCTCAGGATAATATGAAATACACAAATTAAAATACATGAGATATAAAGGTAATAAATTATATTGAAATGCAGTTAGCAGATTTGAAAAAATTCAATGACTATAAGTTAAAAAGCTACTGTGAATGAACATGGTACACTTAATGCTTTGGAGAGGACTAATAAAGTGCTTAAATTATCTTGAAAAGAGATTATTGTATAGCTGTGTCCTAATCATAGAGGTTATTAAATCTAGGTGAAAACTTAAAAGGAAAGAATGGTTTTGGAATTGGTAATTTATGAGTAATTTCATAATCCAACCTAGTTTTTATTTTGCATGAGTTTTTGTGTCCCTTAACCATAAAACCTTAAAAAATAAATTCTATAAATATCCATAATTTGTGAATAGTGCACCAAAAGTAACAGTTACCATTTTTGCTATATTTCTTAGATCTACATTGAATTTACCTTTCCCCTATCACAGGCATGATGCAGGCTGTGTTGCAAGTGAATCTAGAGGTTGAAGGTTAGAGACCATCCCTTTCATTCCCAAGGCTCTTGGGTTTGGAACCTGGGGCTGTTTCTTTTGAAGTCACAGAGTAACGATGGTTAAGGTAGTAGTGGTGGATTGATTTGATTTACACATGCCAAATTCAACAACAATAGTCATACTAGAAAAAGTGAATTGTTTAGTAGGCTGGAGACCATCCTGTATTCTAAGGTTTAGGTAGGAGGGGGAAAATAGACATAAACTAATATAAAACAGCTCCTTAGAATGGAGAAGAATGTAGCCTAACACTATTTTAATAGCATACTTTTTTGGTCCCAATAGCCTTTGGTTGAGTTGGGCAAATTCTTAAAATATTTTGTTAAGGGGTAGCTAGGTGGTGTAGTGGATAAAGTACCGGCCTGAATCTAGTTCAGGAGTACCTGAGTTCAAATCCAGCCTCTGACACTTGACAGTTACTAGCTGTGTGACCCTGGACAAGTCACTTAACCCCCATTGCCTGCCAAAAAATAAATAAATAAAAATAAATATTTTGTTATACTCCCTTTTTTGTTTGTTTTTTGTTTTTGTTTTTGTTTTTGTTTTGTTTTGTTTTGGTGAGGCAATGGGGGTTAAGTGACTTGCTCAAGGTCACACAGCTAGTATGTGTCAAGTGTCTGAGGCTGGATCTGAACTCAGGCCCTCCCAACTCCTGGTCCAGTTCTCTGTCCACTGCACCACCTACCTACCCCATTATTCTCCCTTTTGTAATTACTGCTAAATAAAGTATTTATTGGTTTCACTCATTCCCAGAATTAATCACTAATTGTATCTTTGTTTTCCAGGCCCTTATTGCAATATTCAGTACATAATAAGTACTTATTAAATGCTTGTTAATCAATTGATTGTATTAAAAAATAACTAATCCCCCCTCATAGACAAGGTTCTCTGCTTAGTGCAAGGTTTCTGAAAATAAATACTGCTTTCTTACTCTGTGCTTCATGCATAATATGTGCTTAAAATATTGGTTGAATTAAATTATGAATAAAAATTCAGATTCAGGGCATAAGGAAAAAAACACAATTAATCTAGGAGTTAAAACAAAACAAAACACAAAAACAAACCCATAATCGAATGGAAGCCACTTGAAAGGAGGAAGATTTTTATTTTCTGTCTTTGTATCCCCTTCTTTCCAGCACATGTCCTGTATATAGTTGGTAATTAATGAAGTTTGGTTGGACTGAGTAGAATTTTAGGGGGAGATGGAGACACATACATAAATAAAAGAGAATTTCAACAAAAATAGGGCAAAATAGAAGAGAATATAACATTCATAGAACAGAAATTTGGGAGCATCTGTAAAGTGAATAGGATCAGAGGGTCATATATTTAGAGTCAATGGAATATCAATTTCACCTTTTAATTTTATAAATGGGGAAACTGAGGCTAGGAGTATGGTAGTTACTTGCTCAAGGTTAAATACCTTGTAAGTGGCAGAGCTGGGATTTAAATCCAGGTGTTTTTTCAACAAGCCTAGTGCTCTCTCACTCTACCACCCTGTCTTATAGCAGAAATTTGAGCAGGAAAGGTCCACTTTTACCGAAGTAGATAAGTGAACTCATATGGCACCTGAAATCCATATTGAAAGGAGAGATTTTCATTGTTTCCATTGGGGACAGAGAATAAAGGGATGATACTGAAGGTGAAGGAATGAGACATATGAAGAGCATGGATGGGGAAGAACACAGGTCAAAAGCAGTCAATATGATGGGGAGTATCACAATTAACTGAAAAAGTGTACATGAAAAGGAGAAATATGAGAGAAGGCTGAAAAAGATAGCTTGAAGACCAAATAGAGTGCTGTGTTTGTCTGGTTCATGAGCTTGTGGATTCCTTGGTCACCAATAGTGAGTAATTAAAGGCTTTTGAACTTAAGAGTTACCTGACAAAAGCAGCACATTCAGAAGATCTTTTAAGCAAAATCAAGAAAGATAGTTTAGAGGAGAGAGAGCCTAGGGGCAGGAAACAAAAGCTGTTTTCCAGGAAAGGAATGAAGGCTTATAATAGGGGATTGAGAGGAAGGGACAAATCCAAGAGATAAGCAAAAAGAAGGATTTATAGTGATTGGTAACTGATTGGCTGTGTGATATAAAGGAGAATGTGGAGTTAAGATAAGACTGAGTTTCTCCAAAACAGACAGGTAGCAATGTAGTGGATAGAGTTCTGGTCCTGGAGTGAGGAACACCTGAATTCAGATAATTATTAGCTCTGTGACACTGGGAAAGTCACTTAACCTCTGAGCTTTAGTCTCTTCAACTGTAAAATGGGCATAGTAATAGCACCTATCTTGCAGTGTTGTGAGAATCACATGAAATAATATTTGTAGGCACTTATATAAACAGTTCCTTTCCTAATCCTGGATCACTGCAATGTGTTTGCTAACATCAACAGAATTGGCAAAACCAATTAAGTTTGGGGAATGTAGAGTGTGACATTAACGGAGGCAGGTTAGAAATAGAGGACTTGGGAGTCTGGAGAACAGGTACTGTGGACATATAAATCTGCATGTCATTTGCCTAGAGGTGATCATTGAACTCATAGGAATGAATGTGGTTGCCATTGGAGACAGTATAGCAAGAAGGGAAGCTAGAGGATTAAGCCTTAATGTATTTCTGTTCCTTAGGGGAGATAAGGAGAAAGAAGGACAAGAAGTTGAGATGGATCAGCTTAAGAGTGAAAGATATGGGGAAGATTCCTCTGTTAAGATTTTATACAGAATGGCTGAACTCTTAGGTCTTTTCTTGTGCTGAGATTCTGTATTTCTGCAGTTTCATGGGTAGATAATTTCCATGGTCCCTTCCAGCTCTAACAATATCTAAATCTATGACTATGTTAATTCTCCTTGTCTTATTTGCATTTTCACCCTTTTATCTCTAATTATGGAGTGAAAGCCTTTGTTTCTCATTAAAGGTATTTTAGGCATCAGTGAGCATAGATCATAGAGATAGAAGGTACCTTAGAAAACACATAAGCCAGCCCTATGATTTTTCTGGGAGAGAGAGAGAGAGAGAGAGAGAGAGAGAGAGAGAGAGAGAGAGAGAGAGAGAGAGAGAGAGACTGACTGACTCAGAGAGGTTGGAGGATTTTCCCCAGCTTTCCTTGCATGACAAGTTAGTAGCAAAACTATAATTAAGATCCAAGTCTTCTGAATCTCACCTCAAGGTAAATTTTTGTACAAAGCTGCATGGGTGTATGACTGGTGGGGGTCAGGAAGTAAGGAAGGGGAGGGTTGTAGTGGGAGGGGTAGAGAGTTTTTATTTTTTATTTTTTATTTTTTCCTTAAATTGTAAACCATCTAAGGATGCCCTTAAAAATAAAACTAATACCAGTGGATGATAGACCTATAGAAAACCTCTAAATACAAAATGCTAGAACTTCAAGATAGCTTAGGGCATTACTCTAAAGTTACAATGGATCTTGGAGCATAAGATATTGGAAATGAAAAAGATCAGTCATTTCATTTTTTTTGGCGGGGCAATGGGGGTTAAATGACTTACCCAGGGTCACACAGCTAGTAAGTGTCAAGTGTCTGAGGCTGGATTTGAACTCAGGTCCCCCTGAATCCAGGGCCAGTGCTTTACCCACTGCACCACCTAGCCGCCCCCTCAGTCATTTCATGTTGCATATGGGGAAAGAAGGAACAGGTAATGAATAACTTGAGCAGATTCATGCATTTCCTCAGTGGCAGAGCCAGGACAAGTTACTGTAAAACTGAAGCAAACCTCTCTAAAATGGAATTTAGATCTCTCATTCCCAAAGGGGAAGATGGGAGAATTCAAAGAACTCAAAGGCCAGTTCTTGAGATTTAAATCCCCTTCTTCCCAAAAGGGAAAGAAAACCAGGAAAACAATGCCTGTAAAATAAAACAAAGGTATTTATTAAGCAGGGAAGAAAAATTTAACATGCTTCACGGGCACTATCCAGCCTATGCTCAATAGGACACCTGGTAGTAGATTGTGTGGGTGTATATACATATAAACAAAAGCAGTTAAGAAATTTGGGAGGGATAAGTGGGTTTAGTCAATGGGTTCCATTCTCAAGGAGTGAGGGGAACAAGGAACTGCAGATTTTAAGGAGATAGCCTTTGATACACAAATCAGAAATCATCCTTGGTGATAAGCAGTTCATAACTCAAGGCTTGATAGGGAGATGTGTTGATTATGAGATCTCTCAAAAAACAGGATTAATTCTGAAAGTCTCATAACTAAAGTGGGAGGAGGGCTAAAGACAATAAAAACATAAATAGGATACGTTCACAATCTCATAACTTGCAGTCAGGTAAGACAGGAATGTTTCTTGAAGGTCCATAAACCACGATCACCAAATAGTTTAGGATCTGCTTCAAAGCTGCTATGAGCTTAATTGGCTTCAGATTTACTCATTTTCCAGCTAGGTTAACTTTGGTCACTGTAAAGGATTGTTGGGATGTTAGTCAATGCATACAGTCCTCATAAGTTGTTCTGATTACCTGGATAAGTGGGGGACTCAAGCAAATTAAAGTACTATCCAAAAAGACTTTGCTTTGCACCCTTCTCTTTTCCTCCCATCCTGGCTAAAAACAAAATAAAACAAAACAAAACAAAAAACAAACAAACCAAAAAAACTTCTGCCTAAACTTGGGGAAATGAGCCCTGTTTTAAGATATATGAAACCTAGTGGCAATAAGGTGGCACAGTAGATAAAGTACCAGCCTTGCATTCAGGAGGACCTGAGTTCAAATCCAGCCTCAGACACTTGACACTTACTAGATATGTGACACTGGGCAAGTCACTTAACCCTCATTGTCTTTCAGGAAGAAAGAAAGAAAGAAAGAAAGAAAGAAAGAAAGAAAGAAAGAAAGAAAGAAAGAAAGAAAGAAAGAAAGAAAGAAACAAAGAAAGAAACAAAGAAACAAAGAAAGAAACAAAGAAACAAAGAAAGAAACAAAGAAACAAAGAAAGAAACAAAGAAACAAAGAAAGAAACAAAGAAACAAAGAAACAAAGAAACAAAGAAACAAAGGAAAAGATATATGAAACCTAATCACTGGCAGCTGACAGAAAAAGAAGAAGATATCCTAGAATCACTGGCTTCTTACAAGAATCTGATGGATAGACTATTTCTTTCTTATTGATTCTGATATTCTTCATAGGAGTAGCTAGGTGGCATAGTAGATAGAATGCTGGACCTGAAATCAGGAAAATTCATCCAAATTGACATCTGGCCTCATTTACGAGCTGTGTGACCCTGGGCAAGTCACTTAACTTTTTTTTTTTTCCTGGCTTCAGTTCCTTATCTGTAAAATGAGCTGAAGAAGGAAATGGCGAAATACTCCAGTATTTCTGCCTAGAAAACCCCAAATGGCATCACAAAGAGTCAGACACTATGGAAACAATTGAACAATGCTCTTCCTATAGCATTATCCACTCCTACTTTATCCTTATTTCCCACCAAATTGAAACTCATTCATTAGATTTTGTAAATACCTATTGTGTGTGAAACATTGTGCATTGGGTGAGATACAAAGCTGAAATAAAACATATTTCCTTTCTTTATATAACTTGTAGTCTATTAGTGCAAGTAATATAATACCACAGATAATAAGATTTGTTTTACGTTGCCCCAGATGGCAGAAGCCAGAACAAAGGATCAAAGATGCAGAGGAAGAATCTGATTTCCTAAATAATGTCTACCCAAAGGTAAAAGGGATCATAAAGTAGTAATAAGCTCTCCATCTCATTATGTCTTCAAAGAAAGGTTGGATAAAAATGTATTGGTTACGTTGTAGAAATGATTCTTGCCTCTTTTCAGAACTCTATGGCTACCGAGGTCTCAGTTTGGAAAAAGTTAAGTGTGAAATAGGTACTGGACAGCCAATTCAAGATGTACAATAACAATTGGAAATGGGGCATTAAAGGTCAGAAGAGGTATTAGGAATGAATAAATATAACTGGAAATCATACATACAGATGATATTTGAAACTATGGACACAGATGAGATAAACAAGTGAAATAATGTATAAGAAGAAAAAAAACCCTGGGAAATAATAATAGCACAAAAACCCAGAGAAGAGAGAGTTTTAGGGGAGAGAAGGTAATGATCAATAAAATTAGAAAATTCAAAGACGTTGAGGAAGATGAAGATTTAGCAAAGGCCATTTCATTTAACAAGAAATCATTGGCAACTTTGGAGGAAACACTTTCAGTTAATGGTGAAGTCAGACTTGAGGGCTTGGAAACTGAGCGGGGAGATGAGGGAGAGCAGAGGCCATGTAATAGCTTTGTTGTGAATTTTATTGGATTTCAACATGTATCACTATTCATGTATGCCCAATTTTCATTTATTGTTGCTCATGTAGCATGGTTATCAACTCATTTTAAAATTTCAATTGAAACTTTTAGAAGGAATATTAGTCTTTACCATTATAAGAAGCTAGAAAACTGGAAAGTTAAGATAGAGGCTTTGATAGTTGCAATTAATAAAGGTAAAATTAAACTACTTAAGAGAAGGAAAGAGTACAGGGCTTTCCATATTTAAATTAATTGTTTTGTGATGCAAAATAGGATATTGCTCCCTAATGAACTGTATTCTTGAACTGCTTGAGTCATTGCCAGTTATCATTAAACCAAAGAAATTTTATGAAAGGAATTTTCAACTAAAGGTGGTGATTTTTTTTTTAAGATTCAGAAATAAGATCCATATATTAGAAATTAAGGGGCATCTACATAATCATAGTATAACGTGCTGGGCCTGGGGTCAGGAAGACCTGAGCTAACTTCTGGCTTCAGACTCTTATTAGCTGTATGATCCTGGGCAAGTCACTTAACCCTGTTTCCTTCAGTTTCCTCTCCTATAAAATAAGTTGGAGAAGGAAATGGCAAATCACTCCAGTAGCTTTGCTAAGAAAATCCCAAATGGAGTCATGAAAAGTTAGATGTGACTGAAATAACTGAACAACAGCAAAAAATAAGAAATCAAATTGATAAAAAAAAAAAAAAAAACTTTGTAGAGAACAGATCCCAAAAATAGACTGAGAGGACATGGTACTGATCTGTATTGCTTTGACTGACAGTAGTAGCATGCAATGTCTGATTATGGAAATTCTTTAATTAAATTACAGAACACCCCAAACAACTCCTTCTAACCTATAAGAGGGATGACAATTTACACTAGTCAGAGGGAAGTACCTCTCCACCAAAAATTGTAGATCTTGAAATAATAATGATGGTGATCACAGTGACAATAGTTAATAATAACATGATGACAAATATAACATTTTAAGGTTTGCAAAATGATATGTACATCTCATTTGATCCTCACAATAATTCTGGGAGGTAGGTTTGATCATTATCCTCATTTTATAAATGAGGAAAACTAAAGCACAGAAAGCATAAGTGACTTTCCCAAATTCTTAAATCTCTTGTTTGAGGAAGGTTTTAAACTGAGGTCTTCTTCCACCCAAGTCCAGAGCTTTAAACACTGTTTCACCTAGATAAACTAAGGAATTAAATAGTTAAATGACTCATCTCAGTGCATATCCAACTCTAACCAAAAATGATTTTTATCCCTTTGCTTTTAATATGTAGAGTTTTAGATAATTCTCTTTTGAGATGATGTGGATATTATTGAGGATGTCCAAAAAATACACTTTAGCTTAAACAGTCAGTGCAGTGGCATCAAGAAACACTTTTAAAATACCTTAAATTCTCTAGGGAAGACCTTTTCCATGTAGAGACTGGGAGAACATTCTCCACAATCAATGACAGGCAAAAATCTTGGGTGAGGAGAATTTTCATTTTGATGTGCACACTTGGCATTTGTAGATAAAAGACCAATATAAAGTGTGTGTATATTATGACTATGTGTGGGGGCAGCTAGGTGGTGCAGTGGATAGAGCACAAGCCTGGAATTCAGGAGGACCTGAGTTCAAATCCGGCCTCAGACATAACACATTACCAGCTGTGTGACCCTGGGCAAGTCACTAAACCCCAATTGCCTCAACAAAACAAAACAAAACAAAAAAATCAAAACCAAAAACAAAACAACAAAAAAAGACTATGTGCACTTATATTTGCATGTGTCTATTCATATCTATGTATATGTGTGTTTTGCATATTTACATATATCACAGAGCTTAGTTGAGATGCTAATAGCTTTTATTTATCAATCATCAGGCTACTTTATTATATTCTTTCCTTCCTTAATGGTTTAAATGCTTAACTCACAGTCTTTCTCCCCTCCCCATCTACTGCCCTCATATTATAAATCTCTCTCAAATACCACAATTTTCTATTTCTTCAGTGTTTTCAGTTCCCATGCCCTACTGTTCCACTCCAATTCAACTCCAGAGAGTCATACTAGTGAATTTGTTGTCACCCAAATGTTCATGAACTCCAACATCCCTTTATCTGATCTTATTATTTTCCCATTTTTTCCATCTTTTGCCAATGCTTTATGACTCCTAAGCCTATTGTTGATTCTCACAGTGATCTCCATTTCTTCTACCCCTCAATTCATTCTTAGAAAAATCACATCTTCATATATTAAGTATACTTCCCCCCATTTCCTTATTTTACACATTGGCCAATCAACACCACTCATCACTGTCACCAACTCTCAAAACCCTTGTCCTATGTTTTATTACATCTTGTCCAACTACAACCCTAGATGATCACCCTCATTTATCCCCTTTATATCTATTCAAGAGCTGTTAAAGTTGGTTGGTGGAAATCATGACACTGTGCTGACTATATTCATTATGAACGAGCAATTTTGTTGTTCAGTTGCTTTTCAATTGCGTTCAACTCTGAATGACACTATTTGGGATTTTATTGACAAAGATATTGGATTGGTTTGGTATTTTCTTCTCCAGGTTATTTTACAGATGATGAAACTGAAGCAAATATGGTTAAGTGACTTGCCCAGGGTAACACAGATACTTAGTGTTTGAGGCCAGATTTAAACTCAGGAAGATGAGCCTTCCTGTCTCCAGACCCAGCACTCTGCCCACTGCCCCTTTGAACTGGTGATGCTTAATTTCCATGAAGCCCTAATTACATCAAAACAACCATTCTATTCTCCCCTTTTTTCCCATTGTTCCACTTGACACAACAGTAGCTTCAAGCTTTTTCTTCTCTCCTCAATCCTATCAGGAGAACTCTTCCACTTCTTAGCTGATGACATTGCCTCACACTTTTCTGAAACCAAAAAAAACCCATAAAAACGAAATTTTGGCTTAGAGGTGCCTCTTCTCTCTGCCTTTTTATCTCACATTATTCATCTTCTCTTATTAACTCCTCCCTCACTTATATTGAAGATCAAAAGCCACAACTCTTTTGCCTATGTTCTCCCTTAATACCATTCCCTCTCATATTCTACAGCAAATTGTGTTTACTGTGATTCCTCATCTCCTTAGCTTCAGTTTCTCCATATCTACTATCTCCATGCTACATACAAATATATCCAGGTCTTTCCTAATTAACAAAAACCCTTCATTTTATTCAACCATCCTTAAGAGTTAATTATTCTATTATTTTCTTCAACTCTTTTAGAAATTAGTCTATATTCAGTGCCTCTACTTATTCTCCGGCAAAACGCTTCTAAACTAAAACCTCTGTAATCTCACATCCAGTGTCATCTGTAAATGAAAATTCACACTATAAATTACCAATCAACTTGTAATTATCACATCTAGTGTCATTTTTAAAATCTTAAAGCCCTCACCCTTAGTAACATCTCCACAGCATTTTGCATTGTTTATCACCAGTCCCTTCTGAGATACTATTTCTTGTCTAATTCTGTGTGTTTGTATGTTATTGCTCTTTTGTGATTCTAATATGATTATGACATAGATTTCAGGAAAGCTATGAACTTGGATGGGAGAAAATACATCTTTATTCTCACTAATAGTAAAATAAATTATAGCATTTCTTTCAATAAATAATTTAAAAAAAACAACAATGAAAAAACTGTGATATTAGCTGGGGATTCATAGGTTTGCCAAGACTTCTAGAGAAGTCAATGGCATAAAAATATGGTAAGGAAATATAAAAGGCCTTAGTTTATATATTCCTTCCCCTTGCAATATATAGCCCCCAAAATGAGATTTTGGAGCCAAAGTGTTAAGTGAATTTCTTTTCATGTGAGTCTACATTGTTTTAGAGAATGACTCTTTAGAAAAATTCCCAGCAGCACCAAGAGCATATGAGTGAATCTTTCTTCCCACAGTTCCCCCACCATTGATTCTTTCTACACTGAACTTTTCTGATTGTCCAGATGTGGTACAACTACCTACTTATGTGTATTTCATATTATTCATGATCTTGCTCATTTGAATATGAAAGTTTCAACTATTTCCTGGTGTTCTTTCCCTAAGAATTTGGAAACTAGAATACTCAAAGAGATGAATAAGCATAATCATTAAGATGTTTGTCCCTTTTGTTTTCTTTATTAGTAGTTATTGATGGAAAACTTTCATTAATTGAGAATTCCTATTTTGAGGTATGGTGTATAAATTTACAATCAATAGGAAGAGAATATTTTTTTTTTGGCATAAGAGCACAATGCCACATGTTTTTTATTAGTTAATATATCTAAGTGTATATAGTGGCAAAAGCCTTCTTTGTGTGGCCTATCTGTAGTTAGTGAGAATTGGACAGGGGTGTGACTTTACTTCTGCTATCAGTATGGGGAGAAGGTAGTGATGAGCAGTGAGCCGTAGCTAATTCATAGAAATGTCAATCTGAGCCTTTCCCTTTCATTAGCATAGTTAGTAGTGATCAGCAAGTGAAGCCATCCTTGACCCCTATTAAATTTCAAGATATTATATTCATTCTGTTTTTCCAGGCTGTAGAGACCATCTTAGTTAACATCCCCCCCACCCCATTATTCTTCCTAGGTTTGAGTAATTTGTAAAATTTGATAAAAATGATATATGTATTTTCTTGTGCCCAGTTACTTCATTTATCCATTCAACCAACTTATCATGAATATTTGCTGTGTGCTATCTCCTATCTGATGTACCTGATGTTCTCTGTGATCATTATAGGATTGTATTACCATAGATTTATGACTGAAAGGGACCTCAAATGCAATCAACTGAACGTCTTAATTTTGGAGATAAAGAAAATGAATTTCTAGCAGGTTAAGTGGCATTCTTAAAGTCACATAACTAATAAACAGCAGATGTGGGATTTGAACCTTGTTTCTTTAACTTTAGAGCCAATACTCTAACACACTTTTATGTATCAAGTAAATCAACACATATAAAACACTTTACAAAGCCTAAAGCACTGTACAAGTGATTATTAGTGCTATTATCTATTTTATTATTAATAACTACTAAAAAGCATGATACATTTTTTGTAATAAAGAGGGAGTTGTGCTCTTCCCATAAGTTCAAGGGTTATATATCATATTGTAGAACCAGAGCTCTCAATTATTTAAAGCTTCCCACCAAAAACTACCCATCACTACTTTTCTTTAAGGAGAAATCACAATCCTGGATATATCCAAAAATCAAGCTCAGTCTTTTTTTTAATCCCTTCTCCAAATACGGTTCTGGGAAATTGGAATTTATGTTCCAAATAATAACCCTAAAATACACTGAATCACCAAAAAAGGGAGATTAAATTATGTTTATTAACCTGATTCACTAATGTAGGAAGGTAGTTTTATATTAACCTTCTAGCATAAAAAATAGCATAAGTCATCTGTTCCCAGCTCTTTGAGTTAACTGATTATTTCTTGAATTTTCATCTTTGAACAATGGGTACATAGGCGGAAGAGGGTCAACTAACAGTATAAAAGTCTAATGTTTTAAAGGATGACTTGAAAAGTAACAAAATATACAAGAACATAAAATATATGGTAGAAAGGAACTTTCAATATCATTTGTTCCAAGCAGTTCATCATATAGATGAGGAAGCTCAGGTCAAGTTAACCAATCAGTTGGGGATTCATGTTAAATACTCCTTGCTTGGTGTGACTTATTATACTTTACAATAGGACTTTGAACTATTAAAATATATTTTTTTGAAAAAGCAAAGCAGAAAAGACATCACTCGGGGCAGTGAGATGGCACAGTGGATAGAGCATCAGCCCTGGATTCAGGTTCAGGAGTACCTGAGTTCAAATCTGGCCTCAGACACTTAATGCTTACTATCTGTGTGACCCTGGGCAAGTCACTTAACCCCAATTGCCATACTAAAAAAAAAGGAAAAGAAAAGAAAAGAAAAGACATCACTCTAAGCATCCTAAAATTTAGAAACTCTTCTAGAGAATCACAATAATATAAAAGCACAAATTAAGAAAACAACTTTATGTTCAAGTTTAGAGCCAAGGTAAGAGTTGTATTATGAGCACTGAAATAATAAATGAATGAAGGCATAAAAAGTGAAACTGAAATAATAAATGAATGGAGGAATAAAAAGCAATACATTAAGCACCATTTGAGTACCAAGGTCTACACTAAGTACCAGGGATAAAAATGCAAAAGCAAAGGTAGTACTTATCTCAAGGAACTTTTATTTTAATAAAGGGAAATTTTGACATACCCCACCCAGAAGTAACAGCAGAGTGATTTGCTAATGGATGGGGAGGAAAATAGTGGGAGAGAAGGCTAATATACTCTCTTTCATTAGTAAAGAAAGTTTAGATTGAATAAAGGTTTCAGTATTAGGGGTTTTTTTTCATTTTATTTTTGAGAGATAATTTGTAGTAGAAAGGGTGTTGAGCCTGAAGTCAGGAGTAGCTTGGGATAAAGTGTTCTGTCTCAGACATGCTAGGTATGTGACACTAGGCCTTAATTCTTTGCATTTTTAGAATGGGTTAAGAATATTATATTATTTAACTAACAGGCGGGTTTTTTTTTTTTTTGAGGAAAACCCTTTATCTAAGAATATGACATCCAAGTGAGAAGTCTTCCAGGAGGAGGTATCCTTTGAAATTAACATCAAAATATGGGTAGAAGCTGAGCAAATTTTAAGAAAGAAAGAGATAATTTCAGTATGAGAAAAGTTATACATAAGAGAAAATGACATATTTTTGAGGTTGAAAAGTAAATCAATCTGACTACAGAAAAGAATATATGGCAGAAAGTAACATGAGCAAAAATTCTGGAAAATTAGAGCTGTGCCATATTGTAGTGGGATTTGAACACAGTCAAAGACATTGAAGAATAATCCTCTGTGGTCAAGAGGATTTGGGAGAAAAGGAACCATATGGCCAAATTCATGCAGAAGAACAATCAGTAAAGCATATTGAGGCAGAAGACCTATTAGAATCTTTGAAGGCTTACAGTAGGATGATAAAAGTGGGGAATTTGAGGAGGGAATGCACACAAGAGAGCTTCAGCTATCATTTATTTGGATCAGATTTGGAAGCTTGAGACTTATTTCCAAAACACTCAAGCTTTCATCCAGCTTCTCAGATTTGGGGGCATGGCATGAGAAACTCCTCATGCTGCTACAGCTCTACAAGTCAACACATGTCATTTTAATCTTGAGATGCTTTAGCTATCTTAAGGAGGGGTACATGAATGTGCCTAGGAATCACAAACTCTTAGCATATTCATCGGTGATACCAACTCACTTAGACTTTTATAATTTTTATAACCTCCCTTGTCTTCTCAATTTCTAATCCAGACTTATGGACAGCCCATAATAATTCATAATTTATTTGGTTTATTTTCCTGCTTGCCACCTGATTCTCTGATCTTTCTTTAGCAGGGACCCAAAGAATCAGCTCAACTACCACAGGTGTTAAATTGCATTTAGTATGTTAATAGCAAATGGGAAATATACTGGGAGTGGAAATACAGATATAAAGAACTAAGTACAGGAGACCTTAAAGCCCCCCAAAAAGAAAAAGAAGTCCATTAATCTGTAGCTCTACCTGACTCACTGCTGTCAAAAATCCTTCATTCAGTACCTACTTCTGCATTAGTTGATTCTGGTATTTGATATTTCAGTCACAGTTCAAGGGAAGTCCATTTGTACCCATGTGGAGAACTTCTTTTCTCATCTATCCTTTCAGTGTTTTGTATGGCAAGATAAGTCCAACAATAGTTGTAAGAGATAAGTAATGATGCCAAGAGGTTTGTTTTTGTTTTCTGAAATATGTATATGTATATACATACATGATATATACATACTTATGTATGTATGTGTAGAGATAGATATAGAGAAAGACAGACATAGAGATAGAGATTTATAATCCATCATTAAATTGAAATAAAAAGAGGTATGAGGTAATAATGAAGTCAGAAATGCCACACTGTCAAGAGACAAGGGGTTTGAATTCTATCTCAAAATATAATAAGCTGATTTTTTGGAGGGATTGTTGGAGGGAGGATTTCACTTCTTTGAAGCAAGTTTCCTTATATTTACAATAAAGCAATGGCTCTTTATCCCTCATTTCAAATGAGGACCAATGGCATCATTGGTAATGGTTTTACTTGCATGTGAATTGGATTTATATGAAGCAGAGTTGTGCAGGGTTGTCAACCTCTCTCTCTCTCTTCTGGAGTTAGCAGAGTCCAGAGACAGGAAAAAAGTCAAGATGAATGGCAATGGCTCAGGCTTGCCTGAGACCTTGGTGTCATCAATGTCTAAACAAGTTCTAAGCACTCCAAAGTGCCTGCTTCAGCCACTTTCATGTCTGTTGGAACAAACTTTTCTCATCCACCCATTTCAGCCCAGGGAAGTCTTCACATACTTGGGGTAGACACCCCCTGATCACAGATCAGTTTGAGGCCCCTCAGTTACCTTCAACCTGATTTAGCCTATCTGACAAGATGGTTTTACAAGGGTTTAACTGCTTCTCATGTAACAGTTTCTTGGAGCCACAGGTGAAAGTTGGGTGGGAGATGGATGACCAAAGATGGATTAGAAGCCTTGCAAATGGTGCTCCCTGAATACTGAAATTGAGACAATAATGCTTGTATCCCCTTACCTCACAGGATAGTTATAAGAAAATTACTTTATAAAACATAATGCTGTAGAACATGAGGTATTTTTAATATATAAGTATCTTTCCCTCCTCTGTCCATCTTTAAATTTTATATACTCTTTAAGGCTCAGCTCAAATCCTATTCTTTCTATCATGGTTTTTCTTTCTGATCTCCACAATTAAAGTAATCTTTCCCTCATTTGATCTCTCAGGAATTTGGACTTCTGTCATATGCTTCCTATAGTCTTATTGGTATGAAAGTAAGCTCTCCGGTGCTAATTATATTGTAGACAATTTGAGGAGAAAGATTATACCCATTTATACTCTGTTATATCATTGAGAGTCAATGTTGGGTAGGGGCAGTTCTATATTATTGCATCTCCTTTGTAAGAGTTGGAACTAGATGATGTCTTAGAAATTATCCAGTTCAAGATGAGCTAGTTGACTAAAATAAGATGCAAGGAAATGAAATAAATTGTCCAAAGCCAGAAAGACTTGAGTTCAAATCTTGCTTTATACATGAATCCTATAAATAATAGTTATTATTAATATCATTGTAATTATTAAACTCATAGAACATGGGAAATCCAGGACTTGACCCCATTTCCTCTGAACTCAGATAAAATTCTCTCCACTATGCTTTGCCTCTTCTTTAATCTAAGAGTCAGTATTTTTCTAAAAAAGAAGATAAAATAAAATAAAAATGTTATCCTCTTTTCCAACAAACTGAGGACAGAAATCAGGCAAGAATAAGGATATTCTGGAGTTTGACTCAAACTGGATTGAAAATGTCAGGCCTAAGACATAAGTTTTGATATTAAATTGTGAAAGTGAAAGCTTAAGGACACACTTAAATGGAAATAATTAGGTCCACTTGTCCTTAACTCCTAAAAATTCAGGAACCCACAGAATAGAAGTATTAGAAAACTTTGAAGGGTTGTCACATGGTATAGGGAATCAAGTTTTATGCATGGTTTAGGAGAGAAAAATGAGGATCAGAATGTCTAAGTCACAAGGAAACAAATTTCACTCCAACATAAGGAAACAAAATAAATCATTCAAAAATGGAATGAATTCCTTTCAAAGATAATGAATTCTCAATCACTAGAAATATTTAATCAGGTTCTAGGTGTACTATTGTCAGGTAAATAGAAAGGATTATTTCTTTATAAAACATATTCATGTGTGAATGTATATGACAACATATACATACATGTACATTTATTTATGTATTTATGTAAACACATATACATACTTGTATCATGCAGAGCTTGATCTGCCACCAAAGTCACCTCAAATTCTTTTGAACCTTAGTTTTAAAAGGTTATTCCAATGCAAAGTAACTTCTGTCAGGTCTTGCCAAGAAGGCAAAGATTCAAGTGTGGGTGTAATGACAGAGGACAGGTCTGTTATATGAGGACTTACACACCTATATCTGAAGAGGTTTATAAATAGGTTCTTCACAGTGCGCTGAGTGACTTGGCTACCACTTTTCTCATGCACTATTCTCTATCGCCCAGAATTTAGCACTTGAATCAATGGAAGAATTATCCATTTTGGCATAACAGCAGCTTTTTTGGGCATTAAGACATGGCTTGATAGTTCAATCATTCCACAAATATCCATTTATTTCCTACTTTGTATTAAGAATTAGCTGTAATGATATCAAATAATTAGAAGGCAGTAGCTTTAAACCTAGGCATGCTGGGAGTGGCCATTGAATTCAAGTTCCTCATATTATAGATGAAGAAAGAAAAGATAAAATATTAACTGACTTGCCCAAGGTCATATAGCAGTTAGCTGGAGACTTGTGCATGATGCCTTATACAAAGCACGGTCTTAATCATTCTAAATCTATTTCCTTTTTGTAAAATAAGAATAATATTTTTCATACTTCCTACCAAACGGGGTTAACAGGAACAAAACTTTTCTATCTTAATGTGCTCTTAAAGTGTGGATGTTCATTAGTCTTATACCATTACAATTTAGCTCTCATTTGGCAACTCAGCCAACCAATGACTAGATTCAGAAATAGAAATTATATTCTCTTTCCTGCTTTACTATCACTTGTTTTATACAAGAAGTGTTTACTGAGCATCAGCAAAATGGACAATGGGTCTAATTATTCTCCAGAAATATCTGGGCAAACTGTAAATTACCATTGTGTTTTAGCTTTCTATTTTCCTTAATATAACTACCTATGAACAAATGATACCCCTCTAGTAGAATGTAAGTATCGTAAAGGGGGTACTCTTGGTGTCATATATGTATTATATTTCCTTTATTTAGCATAGTTTCTCTTACACAGGAGGTACTTTCTGTCTGTTTACCAAATTAAATTGAATCTCCAAGTTGGAGGGGATATTACAGGTCGTCTACTTCAACCCATACTTGAACAGAGATTCTCTCTATAAATCAAACAATCAAAAAGAATTAATTAAGCATGTCAAACAGGCTAAAGATACAAATAGAAAAGTAAAACAGATTCAAATCTGTCTCTGAGCTTTTATATGTCTTTAATATGTATGAGATTCAGACAGTTCTAGCTACTAGTAGGGGACAAATTGGGGGAAAAAAAGTAACCATTCATTACTTATTTTCGAACAAAAGCCATTAAATATCTAGTATGGGAAACTGGCAAGTTGTGAGTGAATAAAGTGCATTAAAGCAATTGTCAGAGAGCAATTGTGTTTCAAGTTGAAATAAATCAAAGGAGAGAAAAATGAAGTCTCTAAGAATTGCCAATGGAGATTTTTAATTTTATTTTTAATTTTTTGTCTCAGATGATAAAACCTCGTTCCCTGTATGTAATCACATTCTTATTTAGTGTGACAGGAATATAAAGTATCCCATTATTATGCCTTCATTTAGCTGTTTGTCTGGAGAGTGTGGCTCTTAACAATGACATTTTATTAATGTCTGCATATGTACTTTGCAGACAAAATGAGAGATTTCTTGGTAGGCATTTTGAGGGTGTGACCTGGGTTTAAACTCTAAAGTCGTAACTTAGTAAATCACTCTCACATAGCATCTGTGCAACTTCATACACACACTCACACATAAACACACACACACACAATTCTTTATAACTTTGAACTTTCAAGTCACATTCCACATGATAATATAGTGACTTAAATGATATTGGTATACTTATCCTCAATTTTTCTTTTCTTTTATTTCATTTTTGGATGAGGAACTGAGGCTCAGAGGTAATGAGTGATTTGTTCAAGGTTCCATAATTAGTGCCAGAGATAATATTCAAGTCCATGTTTCCCAATTCCAAATTCAGTGCTCATCGCACTATAAAACACTATATCTCAGGTGGACATTCTATAAAAACCATAATGGTCAACTAAATTTTTAAAAATCTCAATATTTTATTATTTGCCATGCATTTTGGTAAGAAGTAGGAATGGAATAATGCATAAGACATTATCCCTGCCTTCAAATATCTTACAATATGGAAGTCAGTAGTGAAGCATATAAAATAAGTGCTTACTCTATGCTAAATTTGGGGAATAGAAAAGAAGGCAAAAACATAGCCCTTGACCCCAAAAGACTTAAATACTAATGGAATTGTTCAGATGTAAATAATTGGCTACATTTAAGAAATATCTACATGAAATTTCCCTCTCCCAAGTTACCAATAATCTCTTAATCTACAAATATATGGAATGTAATCTCAGATGGAAGACACTGGCAGTAGGAAACACCTAGAAGGTTGAATTTGAGCTCAGTCTTGAAAGACATAAATGAAGCTAAAAGGCATACATGAGGAGAGAGAACATTCCAGGAAGAGGAAACAACCAGTGCAAAGTTAAGGAATCAGGATGTGTCAAGTGTTCAAAGTATAAGTAGGGATCTGCACTTAAATCATTCAGTGTAGAGAGGGCAGTTAAGCATAGGAAGACTGGAAAGGGAAAAAAAAGAACAATGCTATTAAAAACTTTAAATGTAAAATAGAAGAGTTTAGACTTGATCCTAGAGGCTATTGGGAAGTCTTAGGTGTTCACTGAGTGATGTAGTTAGGCTGGCACTTTATAAAAATCACAATTTTTCACAGGTCAGTGGAGGAAGGACTGGAATGGAGTGAAATTTGCTGCGGGGTAATCAACCATAAGGATATTGTAGTAGTATAGTTTATGAAGACTTGATATGTTGTGCTGACTGAGTAAATAGAGTATAGATGACATATCAAAATCAAGTGTGGGGGGCAGCTAGGTGGAGCAGTGGATAAAGCACTGGCCCTGGATTCAGGAGGACCTGAGTTCAAATCTGGCCTCAGACACTTGACATTTACTAGCTGTGTGACCCTGGACAAGTCACTTAACCCTCATTGCCCCACGCAAAAAAAAAAAAAAATCAAGTGTGAAGGAAGAGATGACAAGATTGGGCAGCATCTTCAACCTGTAGAGTCACCATAAGTTAGAAATCGAGGATGATGCTTAAGAAAAACTAAGCAAGTACAAGGTAGCTACGAAAATGGTGGTGCCCTCAACAGTAAGAGGGCAGATTTTCAGGTAAAAATACTGAGTGCTTTTTTTGTACATGTTTCCACACATCAAGCTAATTGGGATGCTTATTGAATCTGATTAAATATGTCCTAAAGGTAGTTAACACTGTACTAAAGCTTGCTATAGACCACCTAGGTAGAAGAATGAAATAAGTGCCATTAAAAGATTTTTTTAAAAAATGTATGGCAACAGGATATAGGAGTAATAAGCTACTTACATTATAAATATTTATTGAATTATTGATGAGGTCATTCTCTAATTAACACAAAACACCTAAGAAATTTATATCTTGCCTGCTGAAAGTTTCATCCTTGAAAATGTGGATTTCTGCATCTGATTTTTACCATCATGGAAGAACTATTTGCCTTGGTAAAATGATGGGAATCTTTAAAGGAAGTGAACACTGAATCTAGAAATTATCTAGAGATAAGAAGGGGGGATATAACATATTTCCCTATAAATACTGAGTCTGGAAAGAAATGATTCAAAAGGATTTTGAGAAAGGATTTATAGCATTTCATGTTTATGAGTTCATAGAGGGAGTCAAATAAAGGGAAATTGGTTACTCTCAGCAAAGACATTTTCATGATTGACACAGTAATGAATAATTCCAGTTCAGGAGAAGAAGAGAAATGGAAAAATAAAAAATGCATACATGCAAACCCAGATCTAATCAAATAAATTTATATTTGAGAATAAATGTAAGCAAGGACAGTAACTGAGAATGTTTACAAAAGAAAATCATGATTCTATAAAAACAGTGTCAAGATCCATAAATAATAGAATAAAATGTGGCATGGGTTGAGTATGATGACAATATTTGGGACACCCTCCAGATTTTGAAACATAACCAAATCAAAAACATATTGCTACTGAAAGACTATGTCAATCTACTGCTCTATGGCTTGATTCATCAACTCCATAACTTTCCAAATCAAAATATCCCATTCTTAGTGCCCATTCAGCCATGTAAGTTGTCTCCTTCCATCAGAAAATTATCTTCTTGATGGCAAGGACTATCTTATTTTTTTTTAATTCTGTATCTTCCTCATAGTGAGCACTTGATAAATGCTTCCTCATCCATTAATTCACTATCACATACTTCATTATGCTTTACATTGTACGTCTCTAAAATCATGCCATCACAATGCAAGGTTTTGAAGGTCCTATTGTAGAAGATTGACTTTAGCTGCCACCTGTGTCTAGTGTTCTTAGAAAAAAAAAACAACTATATTTAGAGAGACAATAATCCTCTGAAAAATGAATGTTGATCCAGTGATTCTCTCAAAGATTGTTAATTTAGAGGCATTCTCTTTTTGTGGATATAATACACAAATTGGAGAAATTCTAGATTCTTAAAAAAATTATTGCTTTTCAATGGAAATTCAAAGTGGGGTTAGCATTGTACTGGTAGAGGTTATTGCTGAATCACTGACACATATTACCTGTGTCACCTTAGATTAAAGGTTTCCTCCTTCAGCCTCAGTTTCCTAATATATAAAAGGAGTAAGTTAGATCCCCTGACCACTGAAGTTTTTTTTCCAATTCTAAATCTACGGTCCTATGATCTTTTTGAAATAGAAGAGAGTCATAAGACAAATATGATGAGGAGAGGTTAAAAAGTAGTTTCCTCAATTGAAAAGGTATAATTTCCCCATTTATAAAGTATGCTGGAGTGTGTGCTGGGGTACATGCCCTACATACCTCTCAGGCTTGTGGTAAGATTCAAATAAAATAGTGCCCCAGAAAGCATTTGAAAATTTTAAAGCCCCATATAAATTTAAGCTATTGTGCTGACAATGATTAATAAGAATCCCTTGGAGGGTCCTTCCATTCCCAATGAAGTTATAATTAAATAAAACAATTAGATATGCAATTCATGCCTGGGTGTTATTCTGTTTGTTTAGCAAAAGCTGACACTATAACTAACCTAATTATCCATGTTTGCAGAAAGTCAAGGAATTTTGTGCTAAATATATGGAAAACAGCATATAAAATAGACATTTATATCTGCTCATTTAAAAGGCCAAAAGGAAACTCTTCATGAATTGTTTCACAACAAACTTGAAAATGCTTTGCTGGTTTTCTTAGCTAAAATCAATTGAGTGGCCTAGATGTGAATTTTACTTTATTTTTTTTAATCTGGCATTTATTCACTAGGAATACTTCATGTTAAAGCATAAGCTATGACATATAATGCACATCAGCTTTACTCACATTTCAGAGGTAACACCAATTGTAATAGAAATTAGAATAGGGCAAGTTCATAAAAGCAACACAAAATGCTATGAGATTAAATAAGGAAAATATTTTAAGGGAGAAGGAGAATAATGAAGGAAATCAATTTTGAGATGAATCTTGAAGGATGAATTGATAAACAAATATTTGAATGGGAAATGCTGATAATCAGTAAGGGTTTTTTTTAAACTTTATCCACCAAAATAGCATTTATGTGCCATGTTTATATTAATTGCATTTAAAGTGTAGCCTTTCAGGCTCCTCTCTATTTCAGAGATGCAATCGTTACCAAAGCAAAATATAATTTCTTCCTTTGAGTAATTTAGTGTATAGTGAGTATAAGACAATTCCTCTGAATTTAATAATAAAGTACTTAAATATATATATATATATGTGTGTGTGTGTGTATGTATATGCATGTATGTATATGTATGTATGTATGTATATATATATCTGTGTGTGTATGTATATGTATGTATATATATATATTGTAAAAATATTTTAACTAACTGGGACTAATCTGTGGACTTTTGCCTGGCTGGCTATCTGACTGCTATTAATTGCCTAAGCCAGTCTGTTTAGGGCCATTCAAAAATTGCCACAAATGCTTCTCCCAAATTGATAAGCAAACAGCCTCTTTCCATTTAACAGCAAAGGATTTATTTAGATGAATAAACTTAGGGATAAAGGCAACAAAAGTAAAATACAAGCTTTCAGCATCTCTGTAGCATCTTCCTCCACCGTCTAACTGCAAGCCCCCTGTCTTTATGTACCATTTCTCTGGCATCCTTCCCTGTGTCTCCTTAGCATCCTCCTCCTCTCTGTGCTTTTTTAGTCCTCTCTGCATCTCCTTAGCCTTCTCTGTACTGACCACCCTTCTTCTAGCATCCCTACTTAGCATCCTTTCACTGAAATCCCTTTCTCCATACTGACCTTCTTCTAGCATCCCCCCTGACTGTCTATATAAAAGGCATCTCTCCTTGTTAACCCCAGGGCCAAGCTCCCACACACATAAAGCTAATTGGTTAGATGCCCTAGGGTCCACCCAGGGTCTCAAGGGGCCCATGAATACTATGCCCGGGGCCTCTGCACAGCCCTGCCAGGGGACAGCAGGGGCAAGCCTGGGATCTCCAGGGCAGATCCCCTCAGGGTAAAGGGAGCTGGGGCTTTTCACAGCTGTCCAGCACCCCCTAAGGCTCCAAGGACCACTAGGCTTCTCAGCTTGGCTGCTGAAGCAGAGGGGTAAGGGCGACAGCCCATCTCAGAGAAAAACTCTTTTTAATCTCAGCTCAAAGGCAGGGTTCCCAAATCACAATTAATTCCCACAATATATATATACATTCTATGTTTCTATGCTCTACCTTCTATGATAACCAGAAGTTAGCTGAAAAATAAAAGTCCAGAGCCATTGAGTAAATATTATTTGACAGTATTTGCCTGGTGTTCTAGTGCAATGTCTATTTACAGTTGGACTACCTTGTGTCAGACATACAAGAAAGACTATTTTTTTTTGTTTTGATTTTTTTTGTTTTGTTTTTTAAAAATATAAATATTTTATTATTTTCCAGTTATATTTAGAGATAGTTTTTGACATTTGTTTTTATGATTTCAAGTTTCAAATTTTTCTTCCTCCTTCCTTTCCCTTCCCCCTCCCCAAGACAGCAAGTAATCTGATATGTTATATACATACAATCACATTAAATATATTTCTGCATTAGTCATGTTATGAGAGAAGAATAAGAGCAAAAAGGAAAAACCTCAAAAAAGAAAAACAGTAAGAACAATAGAAATAGTATGGTTCAATCTGCATCTAGATTCAACAGTTTTTTTTTTTTTTCTGGATTTGGAGAGCATTTTCTATCATGAGTCCTTTGGAACAATCTTGGACCATTGTATTGCTGAGAAGAATCAAGTCTATCACAGTTGATTAACACATATGTTGATGTTACTGTGTGCAATGTTCTCCAGGTTCTATTTATCTCACTCATCATCAGTTCATGCAGGTCCTTCTAGGTTTCTCTGAAATCTGCCTGAACATCATTTCTTATAGCACAATATTATTCAGTTACATTCATATACCACAACTTGTTCAGCTATTTCCCAATTGATAGGCAACCCCTCAATTCCTTGCCACTACAAAAAGAGCAGCTATAAATATTTTTGTACATGTGGAACCTTTTCCCTTTTTTAATAATCTCTTTTGGAAAAAGACCCCAAAGTGGTATTTCTGGGTCAAAGGGTATGCACATCTTTATACCCCTTTGGGCATAGTTGAAACTGCTCTCCAGAATGCTTGGATCAATTTACAGCTCTACCAACAATTCATTAGTGTTCCAATTTTCCCACAGCTTCTCCAACATTTATTATTTTTCCTTTTTTGTCATATTAGCCAATCTTTTAGGTGTCATGTAGTACCTCAGAGGTGTTTTAATTTGCATTTCTCTAATCATTAGAGATTTTTCTATATGGCAATAGATAGCTTGGATTTCTTCAACAGAAAACTGCCTGTTCATATCCTTTTACCATTTCTCAAGTGGGGAATGAATTGGATTCTTATAAATTTGATATAGTGCTCGATATATTTTAGAAATGAGGCCTTTATTAGAAGTACTGGCTATAAGAATTCTTTCCCAACTTTCTGCCTCCCTTCTAATGTTGGATACATGGCTTCTGTTTGTACAAAACCTTTTTAATTTAATGTAATGAAAATCATCCATTTTTCATTTCATAATATCCTCTCTTTTTTACTGAGGCAATTGGGGTTAAGTGACTTGCCCAGGGTCACACAGCTAGTAAGTGTTTAGTGTCTGAGACCAGATTTGAAGTCAGGTACTCCTGACTCCAGGGCCAGTGCTCTATCCACTGTGCAACCTAGCTGCCCCTCATCATATTCTCTATCTCTTGTTTGGTAATAAACTGTTCTCCTTTCCAAAGATCTGAGAGGTAAACTATTCCTTCCTCTCCTAATTTACCTATGCTATCAACTTTTATTTCTAAATCATGTACCCATTTTGACCTTATTTTAGTCTATGTCTAGTTTCTGCTATATTATCTTCCAGTTTTCCCATCAGTTTTTGTCAAATATTTAGTTCCTATCCCAGAAGCTAGAGTCTTTGGGTTTATCAAACAGTACATTACTAAAGTCATTTACTTCTGTGACTTCTGTGCCTAACCTGTTCCATTGAGCCTCCACTCTATTTTTTTGATGACTGCCACTTTATAATAAAGCTTCAGATTTGATACAGCTAGCCCAACTTCCTGTCCATTTTTTCATTAGTTCCCTTGATATTCTTGACCTTTTGTTTTTCCAGATGAATTTTGTTATTAATTTTTCTAGCTTTATAAAATAATTTTTAGGTAGTCTGATTGGTATGGTACTGAATATGTAAATTAATTTACATAGAACTGTCATTTTTATTATATTAGCTTGGCCCGATCCATGAGCAATTGATATCTTTCCAATTATTAAGATCTGATTTGATTTGTGTGAAAAGTGTTTTGTAATTGTGTTCATAGAGTTTCTTGGTTTTCTTGGCAATTATACTCCCAAGTATTTTATATTGTTTACCGTTGCTTTAAATGGAATTTCTCTTTCTATCTCTTGCTGCTGGACATTGTTGAATATGTATAGAAATGCTGATGATTTATGTGGATTTATTTTATATCCTGATACTTTGCTAAAGTTGTTAATTGTTTCAAGGAATTTTTGAGTTGATTCTCTAGGATTCTCTAATTATACCATCATATCATCTTCAAAGAGTGATAGCTTTGTTTCGTTGTTGCCTATTCTAATCCATTTAATTCCTTTTTCTTCGTGATTGCTAAAGCTAACATTTCTAGTATACTATTAAATAATAGAGGTGATAATGGACCTCCCTGTTTCACCCCTGATCTTATTGTGAAGGCCTCTAACTTATCTCCATTACATACAATGCTTGGTGATGGTTTTAGGTAGATGCTGTTTTTTATTTTAAGGAAAGCTGCACCTATTCCTAAGCTCTCTAGTGTTTTTATTAGCAATGGGTGCTGTATTTTGTCAAAAGCTTTTTCTGTAGTTATTGAGATAATCATATGATTTTGGTTAGTTTTCTTATTGATTTGGTTGATTACATTGATAGTTTTCTTAATGTTGAACCAGCCCTGCATTCCTGGTATAAATCCCAACTGGTCGTAGTATATTATCACTTGCTGTAATCTCCTTGCTAATATTTTATTTAGGGAAATTGGTCTATAATTTTCTTTCTCTGTTTTTTACTCTGCCTCGTTTTGATATCATCACCATATTTGTGTCATAGAACAAATTTGGTAGAACTCCTTCTTCACCTATTTTTCCAAATAATTTGCATAATATTGGAATTAATTGTTCTTTAAATGTTTTGTAGAATTCACCCGTAAACCCATCTGGCCCTGGGGATTTTTTCCTAGGGAGTTCATTAATGGCTTGTTCAATTTCTTTTTCTAATCTGGGTTTATTTAAGGATTTTATTTCCTCTTCAGATAACCTGAGCAGTTTGTATTTTTGTAAAAATTTATCCATTTCATTTTTATTGTCAAATTTATTGGTACACAGTTGGTCAAAATAGTTCCTAAATATTGCTTTAATTTCCACTTTATTGGTGGTAAAATCTCCCCTTTCATTTTTGATACTGGTAATTTGGTTTTCTTCTTTCTTTAGTCAGGCCTGACTTCTTTTTCATCAAATTAACCAATGATTTATCTATTTTATTGCTTTTTTCATAAAACTAGCTCTAAGTTTTAACATTTAATTCTATAGTTTTCTTGCTTTCAATTTTATTAATCTCTCCTTTAATTTTAAGGATTTCCAATTTAGTATTTAATTGGGGATTTTTAATTTGTTCTTTTTCTAGCTTTTTAAGTTGCATGCCGAATTCATTGATCTCCTCTTTCTCTTTTTTATTCACCATAGAATTTCAGAGACAGAGACAGTCTTAGTAGTCTAATGGTCCTGAGGCAGAAACCTTCCTGATGTTTCTGATAAAATTTTTGAGTGTTCAAAACAATTGCAACAGCACGGTTACCATCTTCCACCTGGAATATTTCAGTTTTATATACTACCAAGTATTAGAAATTCTGCCTCCCTGAGATGTCCATTCATTGGTTCTGAGTATGATTTCTTATGTCAAGCTAAATGTTTATTTTTATCTTTATTTTTTTGCTCAAGAAAGTCCTTCAGATGATGAGAAAGAGTTTTCATACCAACATAAGACATAGAGCTCAAAGAAACAGAGATAATCTATTCTAACACCCTCATGGGAAATCTAAGCCATATTCTCCCCTAAATCACTTACCCACTCTAGGCATCAGTTTCCCATTTATAAAAATGGGATTGGTACAAATAAATTCTATCATCCTTTCCAAGCATAATATTTATTTATATTCTTCACTTAAAACATTTATTTTCTATCAATTGTATCTCTACCACTGGGAGGAAAAAGAAAAAAAAAGCTTATAACTAATTGCATAATCTAACACAAACTCCTTCTTTGTTCATTTCCAAAAATGCATGTCTCCCTCTGCTTCTTTAGTTCATCTTAGTAGCATATTTGATAATCCTATAATTATTTTCTTAATTCTACATCACTTTTAACTTTATTGTTTATATTATAATTTCCTTCCCTGCAAGTTGCTGCATAAAAGTGATGTTTAAAATGTACAAAAATCTCTTAAGTACCCTAACACTCACAAAATTTCCTTGGATGGTGTATTAGAAAGAGAACTGGAGTAGACATAAGTGAACTCCCTATGTTTGAAGACTAGCTCTACCACTTAATTTGAGGGCTCTCAGGGCCTTACATTTCTCATCAGTAAAATGAAAGGAATGGACTCAAGCAATTTCCTAAATGTCTTGCAGGCCTAAAATGTCATGTTTTAAGTCTATTCCAGCCCTTACAGTTTATATTTCATGCCACATTTTTATAATCTGATCATGCCTTAGTTATCTATGATGGTACAAGCAAGCAAAGGAAGGACTCATAAGTAGAACTTATGTTTCCTTGTCCCTTGACACATTTCTTCTTTGAGTCATTATTAAATATAGGAAGGTATCAATTGACCTAGGAAGATGTGAGTACAGTTTAAGAAACTAAATTTCCATATTTCTTGGTAATATTGGTCTGTCCCCAAAGTCAATTGCCCTGTTTATAGATACATTTTGCTGGGTGGTAACACAAGTGGTCCAAATTAATATTTCTTTGGTAAATTTAAGTTTGAATATCTTATAATTGCATTACAATTTTGAGGCACTCTATATGAAAGTATCTGTTCATACATATGCCTACATGTACATGCATATTTGCAAATATATGTACATGCATGAGATTATATATCTATAACTATCCATCTAATTTTCTGTGTATATTTGTATAGATAGAAGAAACAGATCTATTTGTTGCTTTTGCATGTCTCTGTGTGTGAGTATATGTACAAGAGAAAGAAAGAGAGGGTGGGGGGAAAGAGGGAGAGAGGAAGGGAGGGAGTAAGGGAGAGATCTGTAGTGAGGAGAGATTTATGAGATATTACATAAAATGCTGGACTTGGAAGGGAAGGGGAAGAATAAGCATTCATATAGCACTTAATATGTGCCAGACATTGTACTAATTTTTTATAATAAATATTATCTCATTTAATCCTGATAATGACCTTGGAAGGTAGGTGCTATTATTATTCTCATTATAAAGTTGAAGACACTGAGGCAAATAGAAATTATGTGACTTCCTTATGGTCACATAGCCATTAAGGGTCTGAGGTTGGATTTCAACAGAGGTCTTCCTGGCCTTCCACTGTACCATCTTTGAATCAGAAAGTTTTAAGATCAAATCCTGCCCCTCAACAGGTGGGCATAGTGGCAGATGCCTGTTATCTCAGCTATTGGGGAATATAAGATTGGTGGATCTTTTCTGGCTTTGGAATTCTGAGCTATAGTAAGGTTAAGCTTATTGTCTATTCACATTACATCTGCCACTAACATGACGAGTCAGAAAATAGGGACTGCTAGGATGTTTATGAAAAGACTCAGAATACAAAAATGTCAAATTTGTCACTCAAAAGTGGAATTGACCTGAGGAGTAGCTGTTGTAATTCCAACCATGGTAAGATAGGAATAATCAGTCTATGAATGAATGAATGAATATGAACGAATGATACCAACAACAGTAATAATTTCAACAACATCAATGATAAACCTCCTCATAGCATACTACATAATCCTTAACTTGCTTCATATCTCCTGATTTCATATTCACAGATTGGCTGTGATCTGTATTAGTGGCGAAGTTCCCCATACTTATTAAATTACACATAATAAATATATAGCTAGATAAATAGACACATGCATATGATTGTTACATAGTTAAATGGGTAAGTCATATGATAAATAACCCATAGTGAAGGTCCATCACTATATATATCTTAAAGATGTATTAAAAATGGAAAATTACCCAGACCCAGAGTTTAGTAGGAGAAGAGAGGGACAGATTATTTTGGCAGTGTCCTCTAATATTTTCAGTGACCTCAAACTTAACTCTAAAACAAAACATCCATATTTTTAATAAGCAAAAAATATAATTTTAGTAATGGTAAATTGCTACATAATATCACACCTGTTTGTATGCTATATTTGTGTCAAGGACAGACATAATTTGGCAGGTAGGTAAAGCAGTGGATAGAGCACCAGGCCTGGAGTCAGGGATATGCACTTTTAGATTGCTCTGAATTGTGAGCTTTCTTTTTTTTTTTTGGTATTTTTTTTCTTAATCATGAATTAAAATTGGTTTTCTGTAACTTTCTTTCAAATTTCTCCTTCTTGGGGCCAAGCAGAACAAAATACTTATTACATATGTTACTTTGCGCAAATCATGTTACAATTTTGTTCTTCTGTTTCCTCATCTGTAAAATAAGAGGGCTAAACCAGATGCCTTCTGGTTCTGAATCTAAGACCCTGATCTCTCTTCAATTTAAGAGCTCTTCAGATAGTTTAATAAAGTGATCTTGCCTTTCCATGAATTGGTTTTTTTTTGTTTTTTTGTTTTTTGTTTTTGTTTTTTTGCTTCCAGACTAAAAAAGATACTAGCCAACTATTTTGTTTTACCCATTGTGATGGGTAAAATTAAATGTGTGTGGTTACCCTATCTGTCCCCCTTGTGGAGAAGGCTAACTAGGACAATAGTTTAACAGTTTAGGTATTAAACATTTATTAAAACATATTAGAGGTTAACAAAGAGAGAACAAGTGTCTCAGAAAGAATAGGAAAACCTAACCTACCTTCGAGGAGAAATCAGAGCTGCCAACCCCATGAGGTTCCAACCATCAACTCCCACTGACCAAACCAACTGCCTTACACACTGCTTCAAGCTGATTGGTTGAGAGTGGCCAAATGCTCACACAGCAGGGGGCCCCTGTAATATTAATAATCTTCTCACACTAACCTTCAGTTATATTGTGAACACCTGCAAATCATAAAACATTTTACAAGATTCTGTTGTTTTCAACATTAATTCAGGGGATTCTCAAATAGAAATGTTGTGACTATCCCCAATCTGATGACTTTCCTTGTGATAAAATATTGGGTTTTTTGTTTTGTTTTGTTTTGTCTTTTGCTATTTCATCATGCCTGACTTCTTTGTGACCCCTTTTGTGGTTTTCTTGGCAAATATACAGGAATAGTGTGTCATTTCCTTCTCCAATTCATTTTACAGATGAGGAGCTGTGACCAACAGGGGTAAATGACTTGTTCAAGGTCATACAGTTAGTAAGTTTCTGAGGGCAGCTGGAATTGAACTCCCAAAGATGAGTTTTCCTAACCCCAGGCCTAGAATTCTATCCGCTGTACCATCTAGCTGTCTTTTGTGACTTGCTACAGCTTATCAACTAAACAAATATATAAACAAAACTGTATTCTGCTCTTTTAAATAAAATTAGGACTCTATATTATTTTCTTTTAATATGGTGCCAGCTATGGAAAACATTTTAAAAATCATTTTGTTGGGATATTTTTCCAGGATTGAGGGAAAGGGAAGCACTCATTATTCAGATGTGATATATTCATAAGACATAATTACTGACTTGATTGAATCAAGCCCAAATACAATCATTTTATTTGTGATGATAATTTAATGAAGTTTATAAAATTATGGGTCAATTGAATATTTTTCCTTATTGGATTTTTATTGCAAATTGGAAAGAATAATCAAAATGGCTTAGGATAATTAAAGCTAAATATTCCATAAAAACATACTATAATTCACTTGCAGAGCAACTCCCTCTCTTGATTTTTTTCCACTTAATTTTCTCCTAATGATCAATTGTCTATATCAGCAAAAGTGTAGTCCTGACACTTAAGAACTTGGTAAGACCACTCAAATATTATAAACTGGGTTTCACTGTATTGTCTTTCAGCCAAATCAGGTAAATATATTAATGTTATCTGTGATCTTGAAAGGATTGTCCGCTGAAACAGAGACTTCTTACTAGTGCTGCAGGGATGTTAAATTCATCAGTAATAGCTTAGGGCCGCCCTGTTATTAGGGTCCCCCATTTAGGGGGAGGCTGTAGAGATGTGTATGTTAGAGTAGTAGATCTAATTTTTCCTACTCTAGTATGAAGTATTATGACTTCCTCCTCCAACCAACTCATATCATTTTCATAATTAAGTAGGTAGAAATGGAAGGTGGTGTAGAAGAAAGTATTTAAGCAAATATTAAAGCAGGCATTGTCTCTGAAAAGAAAGTTCAGGGAAGGAAGTAGGTTAAAGTCATAAATTTCTAGTAATATTACCATCTATTATTATTAACATAAGTTAAGTCATAGGCCAATATTTGACAAGATATTTTCATTGCTTTGTTTTTTATAGCTTGAAGGAGAAAGGAATATCATTTCTATTTAATTTCTACTATCCATTTCACATTTTTACTAATTTACCCTTTTATTACTTTTGTACTATTGTGAGGGCCAAAATTTGATATACAGGTCATTATTTAGGTGACTCGCCTTAATAATGGGTCCCAGAAACATGAGGGACCTTTTCTGTTCTTCCTCTTCTCTGAATTGCCCTTTGTAGATATTTCTCCCAGGCCAATAAGAAAGGAGCCTCTAGGCTTTAGTTCAAAAAAGGATCAGATTTTATTACTTGGGAATTAATTAAACAACAAAGGTAAAACTAATAAAAATCAAAGATAAGGAAATAGGAAAATAGAAATACAGATAAATACTCTTAACTCTAAACTTAATCTATGCAACCCCAGACCATTTCCAATTTAGCTAGTTCAAAGGAATTTAGGGTTTTCCATAATTAACTCACTGAACCTGAAAGTCTACAGTTGCTTGCCCACCAGAACAGCTAACACACCACCAGAAGGGGAGTCGCCAGTTGAGAGAGCGAATGTGCCACCACTGCAAGGGCCAAGACCGAAAAGACTGAGTTCTGGAAGATGCCTAGCATTCTGAAAACAGACTGCCTCCCTTCAGAGAGCATTCAATCTCCCCTCCCTCAAAAGGGGAGGTGCTTCAAAAGTAGCTTCAAAAGCTACTAATATTGAAAAGGAATCCCTTTTATATTATCCTGGACAAGTAGTTAACTAATCTCTGTTTAAAGCTCTTCAGTGATAGGGAACTTGTTTCCTGGGGCAATAAATTAGACTTCTAAAGAATTCTAAATATCAAACATTTTAATTTTGAGTAAATAATAATTTGTCCCTCTGCAATTCTCAAATTTTCTTCCCCATACTTTTATATGAGACTACTGAGCATTGACATTGAGTTAGAATTCCTAGCTTTAAGACCCAGCTCTTGCATTTATTCTCCAAATGACTCTGGGCAACTCTTTCTACCTTTATGAACCTTAATTTATTCAGCTTTATAATGGGGATAATAATAAATGTAATACTTTTTCATAGGTTATCATAAGAATCAAAAGAAAAACACTTTATAAAGTCATAAATATCAGCATAGTCTATTTGAGTTTTAAAAATTTTTATTAAACAAATTATTCTTCTAAAGAGAGAGAATTCATCTAATTTGCCTATTTCCTTTTCCTTATCTCTGTCTACAATCTTACCCTATAATTATCTTTCTACCATAAGAAGCCACACTACCTCATGCTCTGCCTATTCCTATTTGGTTTTTGTCCTTTAAATATCAACTGAGCTATTCAGTCATTTGGAACTCTTCCTAACTAGGCAGTGTGATTTTACTAGAAGCCTAATGTAGTAGAGAAAGCCCTGGACTTGAAGAAAAAATCAATCACTCAGTAAGCACTTATTAAACTCTTACTATGTCTCAGGCACTGTGTTAAGCATTAGGGATACAATAAAATTAAATTAAATAAATTCAGTTCTAGCTCTGACACTTACTAGCAATATGGCCTTGGGAAACTCACAACTTCTCTGAGACTTTTTTTTCTTGAAAATGGTTACATTATTTTTGTATCATCCACTTTAGGATATTTAAAAATTAAAATCCTCCTTATATCAATATATTTTAATTGTATTATATTAGCAGAAGCATAAATAGTAGTAGTGGTAGTGATCATATCCTTAATGAAATTCATAATTCCATTTAAAAATCAAAGGATATAGTTATGCAGTGCTTACCAAAAGCATCATAGACAAGGAGAATCACCTTCACATGACATATACTTACTGTCTATATTGCACAGTGGCAGACTAAAGGGAGCTGATTCAACATGCCTGGTTTCTATCTTATCATACAAATATTAAGCATTTGGACAATTAGAGAAATTTGGACCATACTCAGAATACTGTGAGGAAAGCAGAAAGATGCTGATTAAGTTGTAGTTTCTCTTCAACCTCTTGCCATGAGAAAAGAAGGGCAGGAAAAAAGTAAGCTAATGGGGAACATGGAAATGTAATCGTGCAGATGGGGTGGGGACTTATGGTACATTTCTATTGACTGAATTTGATTAAGTCCAGTTAGAGGCATTTCACCAATGGTACAAAATGGCTAATAAGAACTACTTAAAAATAATTAAGTGATAATTTAATTAATTTTATACTACCATGGATTAACTGAGATTCTTTTTCTGGTTCATTTGTTATTACAAATTGCAAAAGAAAGAATCTAAATTATAGAAGAATGTTAAAACTATTCCTTCCATAAAAATTAATCATTTAAAAATATCTTTTCACTTATTTTGCATTTATTTCTCCTTAATTTTGCCCCAATGATTTCATTTTTCCAGAGCACATTCAATAGCATTTCTGGGACTTCAAGGACTTTGTAAGAACATTAAATGAAATATGATCACAACAGCTTTGTAAAAGATTCTATTCTCAGTTCTTCAAAACAACTAATCAAATTTCTGGGCAACAGTTTCTTCATCAGTAAATGAAGGGTTAATTTAATCTTTTGAATTCTCTTTTGTATATTTTGACATTCTAGATTTTAATATTATGTTTTATATTTTTTATTTTATATATATTACAGTTCCCTTTATTTCTCATCTTTTTGTTATGGTCCATTTCATCTCTAAGTGTCTAAAATTGTACTCTAATGTAGTGTGATTTTTTTTATCTAAATCATGAGCCTTTATAAAATTGAAGCAAATAGCTTTTGACATTTAGTCTTTAGCCTATTCATATTTTATTCTAGAACATCATTATTTATACATCATTGAATATCCCCCAATCATAGGTCTTATGCATATATGGCATCTAAGACCATTAGTGAAACAAGAACTCAATGACTAAGCAATTAGCTTCAAATCAAATCAACAAATAAGTATCAAATGTCTCCATGCAATAGGCAATGGGGCACACTGATTTTGTTTGTAATTTTGGCTTAGAACCTATCTGGATTTGAGTACTGATTCTGATATTAACATATCATATGATGTTGGTATGATGATTTAAAATATGAGAGACATAGTTTCTGGGTAATTTAGTCATTTTTTTAATAGACTGGCTGGTTACTAATAAAAGGAGATCTATTGGCCATATCTCTTAGACTAAAGACCCCTAGTGGTTGTGGGGTTACAGTTCATATACCCTTCTAACTGTAGGAAGTCCATCACAAAGTAATCAAATATAATTGCTTGATATGATTTGGAGCTGTGTTATATTAAAGTCATGTCTGGGGATACTTGACTCAGATCATTCAACTCTTCAGAAGGATGACATCAGAGAAAGAATGTAAGACCTCCCCACAGAAGCTGATCAGAGCAAAATAGTTTCCACTGTGAAGAATTAATTGTTATTTGAGGTTTTTATGCCTTGGGGCACACTGGCCTGGGGCTCCGCAAACTGCACTGTGCTCCACCCACTGGTTGTAGCCTTTGCCAGGGCTCTGGCAACTCACATCATCACCACTCAGGGACACCTACATGGGCCTGGCAAAATTATAATGATTGGAAGCCTAGTGAGGGCAGTCATGTGACTTTCAGAGCGGCCATCCCATTGGCTGGGACTGTGTGGGGTGTTTCTAGGTTTGGGGGAGGACAATTGGGCATTCTAGGTGGAATCTGGAGAGTGACAGGTATTCTGCTGCGTATTTTCAGCTGATTCCTTGGCGGTGGTATTTTTCAGGTATTGTAATTTCCCTTTCCACATTTTTATTTCCTTTCCCTTGATCCTACTGATCCTGTCTGTGTTTTTTTTTTTTTAAGTTTGTTCTTGTTAAAATAAATCTTGTTCTGTTTTGCGGGAGGCTCCCGGTTTCCTTCCTTGCCCCAATATTGCAGCGAGCCGCTTAGCTAGCACTCTCCAATTAAAAATTGGTCCCCACACCATCTAGGTGTGATTATGCAGGCCAAATCTCATCAGTAAAGTCCTTCAGCTATCTAGATAAAAGGATCTGTCTGCATCCAAGATTCCTTTGACCCAGATGAATCTTACTTTCAAGGAAAACTTATAACTTGGAGTGGGGGGGGGTGAGAAAGGACTAAGAAATAAGAGATCACTGGTTCCCCCAAGATATCAATTATTAATAAATATTTCTCACATTTGTCAAGGTACAAGAACTTCATTTTCTCAACTATCACAGTAGAAATTCAAGGTTTCCTATATCACAGTAGAATATAGGGGATATAAATTAAGGTCCTAGCTGTTAAATTTATTACGTGAGGTAATAAGGTAGAACCACATAAAAATAAAATAACAATAAAACTTAATTATTAATAAAGCCATATAAGAGAAATTAAAAGATTACTTATTGTTCACTGTCAAATAGCCATTATAGATAATGAATGTTGACTATATAGGAAGGAGATGTCACTGAAGACTATAATTGTCTTACAAGATTTGATAAATATGGTATTGAATTTGGACTCAGTAGAAAGGATAGAATGTGACCAGAAAAGGAAGAGAGGGAAAAATATTTAATGGGAAAGGAATGTCATGGAGACTTGAATAGGAAATGGTGTGATTTTCAGCTATATTAAGAGACCCTTTCAAAAGACATAAAACCAATTAACCCATGAGATACAGATATCCCCCTTTCTCAAACCAGCATCTCATTTCATCTCTTTTATACACATTAACATGCTGCTCTGATCTGGGTAGTTTAATTCTTTATCTAAGTAGTGTTTCTACCTGCAGCAATTGTATATCCCTCTTAGTTGGTTCATTGGCATTGTTGCTCAACAAGCACACACACACATACACACACATTAATTTGCATGCATATGCCAATGCACTTCTCATATAGGATCACATATTTAAATCCAGAAATAACCTCAGGAGATTAGTGTCTCATTTTACAAGTAAGAGACTTGGAGAAATAAAGGGAGCTGTTTAATTTATGTCACACAGGTAGTTCTCTGATTCCAAATGTAGAAATTTTTCACTATACCTTGTTTTGTCCTATCTCTATGAATGCATTCACAAAAATTCAAATTTGATAGAATAGTCCAAGGAAAAGACTGCTGGACCCCAAGTGCTGCCTCTCAAACTTTCTACCTGAGCAAATTACTTGCCATTGATAATTTGTTTCATCATATTTAAAATAACAGCAATAATATCCTCTTCTACTATTTATTTAACACAGTTGTTAGGAAAGATCTTTTAAAATCCAAAAATGCTATATTATTTCCTTTATTCTTTTGTCCTTCTTTGATCTCTTTCATGCTAGTATTTTTCCCATTGATGCAACCAAACACTCCTTCTTAACCTATATAGTTCTTGAATATGATATGTCATAATTCATCCATAGAGAATTCATCAAATGAATTACAAATTTTCCTCTGATTTTGTTTTGAGAGAAATGCTATTGCATGGTATATAGATAGCTGGTCTCAATTGAGAAAGACCTGGGTTCAATTCAACTAATTGTATAACTCTAGACTATCCACTTAAATTTTCAAAGATGACTCTCTATGATTTTAAATTGTTCATCAGTTACTAATTTGCATTGGTATATGTGTCATACTGTGTAATTTAAGATTCTAAATGTGGATTCTAATCTGTTCCCCCAGGTTTGGGGGAAACTGACTAAAATCACTGATAAAACAAGCTTAGGTTTTTAAGGGTTTATTGGAAAATAGAAAGAAAAAGATTGAGAACAGAATTCCAACAGCCTGGCATTCCTATCTTTCCTCAAATTTCCTGTGAAGTCCTCTGCCGCCACCACCATCCAGTCAGGAACCCAAAAAACCCCAGAGCTCTCGGCGCAGGCTCCCTTTCCTCCTTCCTGTCTCCTCCCAGACCATAGGAGGGTCCTCAAGTTGATTGGCTGGTAGCCTTGATAGACAGCCCCCATGAGCAAACGTCATTTCCTGACGCCAAGGAAAAGCCACAATGCCTCTGAGGCATTTTCCTCATGGTGGAGCTTTCCCATAGCAAGTCTCCAGTAGGTGGCATCATTCCAATCATTACAATACTATAGGTGACTTCCTGACAACAACAACAAAATCAAAGTTAGGCTTAAAATAGGAAAGCAGAGAAGTTAAGAAAGAAATAATACAGGGAAGGAGGAAAGGAAATAAAAGGAATAATAGCTTGACTATTTTTTGTCACTCCTAATGCTATATCACTGGCTCATCCCCTTTCCCAAGGAATATATTTCATACACCCTTTTAAACATGTTATGATTAGGGGTTAATTGTAAACTATGTATATTCGACCTGGGTTTCTCAAGTCTTATTTGGATCAATTTTATTGTTTATTCTTTCAAGCAGATGGTATTCCATTAATGAAAGCCATCTGAAATTTAAGAATATTGGTGTCAAAGAGATTGACTTTTGTGGTTCTCAGTAGTTTAGGATTCTCAAAAGTACCATGCAGTTAGTTTCTCAAATGTAATTTAGCATGTTCAAGGCTCCTTTTTCAATCTACACTACTTCACATGGTGATCTTATCAGCTCTTAGGAATGTGATGATTTTTTTCTATGCCAATGATGTTTGTTTGTTTTTTGTTGTTGTGGGGCAATGAGGGTTAAATAACTTGGCCAGGTCACACAGCTAGTAAGTGTTAAGTGTCTTAGGTCAGATTTGAACTCAAGTCCTCCTGAATCCAGGGTTGGTGCTTTATCTACTGTGTCACCTAGCTGCCTCCCTATGCCAATGATTATTAAACCATCCAGCTCTAACCTCTACTGACCTCCAGTCTTACATCTCCAATTACCTAATAGTCTTCTCAAACTGGGTGACCTTTAAATATTTCAAACTCACCATGTCCAAAACTGAACTAATTATCTTTCCTCCAAACCATGAACCATCCCAAATTTCCCTATTACTGCCAAAGGCCCCACTATCCTTAGAGTACTCCAGGCCTACAGACCATACATCCTGGACTCCTCACTCTCAAACTCTTCCGATGCTCATCTCCAATCTCTTTCTAAGGCCTTTCAATTTTGCCTTCGTGACATCTCTTACATATGCGTCTTCTCTTGTCTGACACTTCTACCATCTTGGTATTGATTCTTACTTATTTCCTCATTTCTGGATTGTTTCAATAGTTTGCTGGTTGGTCTTCTTGGCACAAAAATCTCACCATCACAGGAGCATCCTAGATTTGACCATGTTGCTCTACTATAAAATTCAATGATTCTCTATCACCTCCAAGATCAAATATAAAATCTTCTGTGTGCTGTTCAAAGCCCTTCATTACCTAGTCTTTCTCCCTCGCTAGTATTCTTATACTTCACCCCCAGCCCCATATACTATTTGATCCAGTGAGACTGGTTTCTTACTCTTCCTTAAATAAGATGTACCATCTCCTAACTCTAGGAATTTTCTCTGGCTAACTCTCATGCAGAAAATGCTATCCCTCTTCATCTCTGCCTCTTGGCTTCCTTAAAAACACGGATAAAAATCTCACCTTCCACAAGAAACTTTTTCCAATCTCTTTTCATTCTAGTGCCTTCCCTTTTTTGCTTATTTCCTATGTATCCTGTATAAAGCTTGTTTGTCTTTAGTTTTTTTGTATATTGTTTCCTTCATTAAATTATGAGTTCCTTGAGGGCAGGACATATTTCTCCAGTTGGATTATGAGTTCTTTGAGAACAGGAGTTGTCTTTTTCCTTTCTATCTCCATTGCTTAGCACAATGCCCAGAAAATAGTAGGTGATTAATGCATATTTAACTGTCTCTTCTGTTTCAGTGTTAGCCTGGGGCCAGCTTATTATCTGTCTGTAAACCATGTCTAAGTGATGTGTATGTGTAGCTATATAAATGTGTATATATATATATGTATATGTATATATGTATATATGTATATATGTATGTAATGCATACTGATTGATTAAGGAATTGTCCATCCAAATACATGGCACAGTTTGAGTCAGCACAAGTCTTTCAAAATATTATACATTTAGGGGCAGCACTCTTTACTGAAAAGGCAGACTTGGAGAAAGGAAATTTGAACTTAAACCCTAGTTCTTATACTGGAAAAACATCTAACTTCTTCCATTCCTAATATCCTTATGTATTCAATGGGAGTGAACATGACCTTCTCACAAGGCTGTTGTAGTTAAAAGGCTGTGCAAAGGGGCAGCTAGGTGGCACAGTGGATAAAGCACTGGCCCTGGAGTCAGTAGTACCTGGGTTCAAATCCGACCTCAGACACTTAACACTTATTAGCTGTGTGACCCTGGGCAAGTCACGTAACCCCAATTGCCTCACTAAAAAAACAAACAAACAAACAAACAAACAAAAAAGGGCTGTGCAAACCTTAAACTACTACTGAAGCATTAGTTCTTTGTAATGTAACCTATGATGTATTTCACTGAGTAGGATCCTAGGGCTTTACAAAATTTATATATTGTTACCGGTAAATAGGGTATTTGAAAAAAAATTTGAAAATAATAGCAACTTTTTCTACCACTATATCTTTGACCAAGACTTTTCCCATGCAAATCATGAAAATCTTAAAAGAATATGGGTCTTGGGGGCAGCTAGATGGTGTAGTGGATAAAGCACAGGCCCTGGATTCAGGAGGACCTGAGTTCAAATCTGGCCTCAGACACTTGACACTTACTAGCTGTGTGACCTTGGGCAAGTCACTTAACCCCAATTGCCTCACAAAAAACAAACAAACAAACAAAAAGAATATGGGTCTCTGTTCCAGGTCTTGCTTGAAATTAGCAATTTAAAAATGTTTGGGAAAAGAAAGGTTGTTTGGGTCATGGGTATGTTGGAAGATATTATCATGTGGAGTGGAAAAATAACCAATGAAGAAGTTCATATGTGAAAATAAGTCCCACCATGGAAGCAAAATGATAGAAAATATGAGAAATAAAGTTTAAAAAACCTAGAGATCTAGTAGTAGTTCTGATATTGGCTTATGTTGTGATATAGGTGAGACATTTCATCTTTGTGGTCTTTGTAAATTTGTAAAATTAGTGATTTAATTAAATTATCTTTGAGGTTTTCACGGAAAGTGAAAAGAACACCACATTTTGGGTTGTAGGATCTAAATTCAAATCTAGCTCCCCCATTTCCTTCCTGAGGCCCCTTGAAGAAGTCAACTTATCTCTCTGGATCTTATTTCCTTCATTTGTACAATTAGAGCATAAGCTTATATGATTTATATGTTCCCTTTCAATTCTAAATCCATGATTTTATATCCTATGATTCTATAATCCTATGATTTCCCATCCCCCACTGAGATCATATAGTTATTCCTTTCAACAGGGTATATAGTGAATGCTTTCTAGATGTCTTTCACACACCAATAAATGAACATTCCAGGTAGAAGGCATGAATAAACAGCACAAGTGTGTGCTATAGAATAAATGATGACAAAGTGGTAATATTGATTACTTGTAACCAGAAGGATGACACTGCTGGGTACTTAAAATTAAGAATCATAACAAAGCTACCCTGACCTTACCTCAGCATCAGGAACCAATTCAAAATTAATTGGATCTGTCATTGAGAGAGAGCTTTCAAGTATGTGATAGTTGATTTATGGCCATATTTAAAAAGGCAAACAGTGAACCAAGTTCATCCTGCTGTGGACTGCTATGGAAACTTATCTGGCCATGTGCTTTTTTGCAAATGAACTTCACAGGACAACTTAATGTTTCTCTTAAACTTCGTTGCATTTGAGGTTAGAATTTCTAATTTAGTATGTGATGGCACTGACTCTGTGGATAGTTCTTGTGGTTTAGGCTTCTACCAGGATGCAAGGGTGAGGGCATAAATTGCTACAGGATGGCATCACAACAAACATTAATATTCCCACTATTCATAGTTTGATTCAACTATTCCATTCTCACAAGATTCTGCATTGTGTGAGATGTGCAATACCTACTGAAACCAATTCAACTCAATTCATATTTATTCACAGATTCTCAGTGTTAGAAGATATTTCAGAGATTAACTAGTCAAACCAAGATTGGTATTGGAATAGGTTTCAATAGTTTTTGTCTAATATCTCAAGGAACTTTACAGCACATTTCTGAGGGCACAAATATGCAGTAAAATCTCAATGAAGATACCTTGGAGCAGTCCACTAATTCTAAAGTTGTATATCCCTAAGTCTTAGAGATCTTATCTATCCAAATTATTTTCCATACTACTAAGACACACAACTCAGCCACAGTAGTATAATGGGCCAATATGATACCACCTTAGCTTCCCTGGCTTTCCTTCATTTTATTTACTAGCTACAAGTGTCATAGATTGGGCAGGATATATTGCACTTTTTAGGGCTATGGACAATATCTAGGTATGTCCTGATTCACAGTTCCAGTGGTAGCAGACTCACATTATGAACTACTTGGCTATGGACACAACTCTGAAAAAGTGACTTCCCCTGCTAGTAATTCTTGAGAAATTGAAGCAAAATTGTTAATAAAGCATTGTCTTGAGTTGAATTTAATTCAATGAAATAGACAAAATTTTCCTCAAGAGAAACATAGGGAAATTTAATGAGGATTTACAAACAGATGTACTTAAGGGAATTTCTATCTCATTTTTCAAAAAGTACAAATCTCTCCAAGATAACTTATAAAAATAGTATATGTGTATACATCTCTATCTATTAATATATGTATATATATATATATACACATATATACATATATATACATACATACACACATCGATATATGTATATGTGTATATCTATACCTCTATCAATTGATCAATCAATATAGATATACGCATATATCTATAGCTATACATACACTTGCACATTATTAGACTGTATTTTTTTAAAATCTCTCTTTTGACCCTAATCATTTGGCAAGAAGTCACAAGCAGAGAAATGTGAATGGATGTATTTATCCTATTATCCTGGTAACTAAAACATAATACCAGAGAGAGAAACATAGATGGAAGCAGATAGAAACAGACACTGACACAAGAAGATACAGACAAACCTGCTACTTAATCTGTCTAGAAACAATTTAGCTTCTGGTGTGGCCATAATACAAGAGATAATCCTGTAGTGTTCTTCCATATATCTTTTTCGCAACTAGGTGGGACATTAGATATCATGTTGGATCTAGAGTCTGTAAGATCAGAGGTCAAATGTGAAATCAGGCAGTGATTACTGTGTAGCTCTAGGCAAGCCATTTAACCTCTGTTTGACTTGCTTTCTTCACTTGTAAAATTGGGATAATAATTGTACTAACCTCCCAGGGCTGTTATGAGAATCAAACAAAGTCATGTCTCCTACATGTCAAGTTCGATGTTAGATCCAAGAGTCATTGGGGTGAAGTGCTCTATAGCTTTTAAAATTAGGTCTGTTATAAATACAAAAAGTTTTACCCTGTTAGCAATATAAATTTACCTCCATAATCTATTCATTTGGTGTATAATTGTGGCTTTTTCGTATTTCTCTATCCAGGTCTGAAACCAGAATGGACAGTGGAGTGAATGTCTTATTCTTTAAAAGGCCTTTCAACCCATTGATTGTATAGCCATAGAATTTGTTTCCCAAAAGGGTGATACTAACTCTACAATTTTAGTCTGTTTAGAGAAGGTCACTGACATTCAAGAGAATTTGAGTTAATCCTTTAAGTTTTGGTAGGTAAGTGGACAGGAAGGCTGAATGAATTTTTGGTCATAGAGTTATAATGAAAGCCTTGGGATAAGGCCTGTGATCAACATGCGAAGGGAAATTGAGGAGAACAGTTTGACCAGAGGTGATGATCTCGATTATGTTTAGGGACAGGTTAGGTTATGCAGCAAAGATTGGACCATATTTTAATAGGTCTTGGATGCTAGATGAAGGAAGTTTTACATTATGATATTAGCAGTCATGAGATAGAGACTGAATGTAGGAGTGACATAATGGGATTAATTCTCCAAGAATAGAAAGTTGCAGAAAAACATAAGACATTTTGATTTCAAAAGCAAATAAATAGTCAATTTCCCTGATAGAACAAGATTTCTCAAGTTATATCAAAAAAGAAAAATACCCAGATAAATGATGAGAATGTTAATCTCTCAAGGTATAAGCCAAAAGCAGAGAAGCAAAGGACTCATCTTTTATTTGTGAAATAACTGCTAATACCTTGAATGGTATCAAAATGGTATCAAAACTCTCCCTTATTCTCAAGTAGACTGATCAGTTCCCCAGATATTCTTGTAGTACAATTCAATTCCAAAAATATTTAAAATATTGCATGGAGTAACCACAAGAAAGTATGCTCTGGGCTAAACATTCAAAGTATACTTCATAATATGCTCTTAAGGAGGGTAGGGATTAAAAGGGAAAGGTCTTTTACATGCAAACCATCATACTAGGTAGAGTGAAATAAGTGGAAAGGCTAATATTCAGCAGGGGAGATAGCACTAAATTTGGAGTCATTGGACCTGAATTAAAATCCCAGCTATGCCAATCACTACCTATGTGACATTGAACAAGTCACTTTAGCCTCAGCTTCTTCTGTAAAATGAGGAACTTGGTCTAGATAACTTCTAAGATTTTATTTCTGCTTTAGATTCATGATCCCATAATTTAGAACTGGGGTCCTTAAACTGGGGTTTGTATTTTTAGTTTTTAAAAAAAAATTATTGAGTATTTTAGTTTTCCCCAATAACTCCCCAGATCTCCCCTCCCTTCTATCACCCCCCTTCTCTTATCCCTTTCCCCTCTTGCTTTCCTGTAAGGTAAGATAGACTTCTATACCCAATTGAGTATACATTCTCTTCCCTCTTTGAACCAATTCTGATAAGAGTAAGGTTCACTTCTACCCCACCCCCAACTTCCCTAATCTTTCCCTCCACTGAACACCTTTATCTCACCTCTTTTATATGAGATAATTTGTCCCATTTTACATTTCTCTTTTCTTGTCTCCCAGTGTATTCCTTATTTTTTAAAAAAATATCATCCCTTCATATTTAATTCATGCTCTTTCTAACTGCCCTAATAATGAGAGTTCTTAGGAGTTGCCAGTATCAATTTGCCATGCAGGAATATAAACAGTTTAACCTCATTAAATCCCTTATTATTTCCTTTTCTTGTTTACCTTTATATGTTTCCCTTCACTCTTGAATTTGAAAGTCAGCTTTCCTATTCAACCCATGTCTTTTCATCAAGAATGCTTGAAAGTCCTCCATTTCGTTGAATGTCAATTTTCCCCTTGAAGGATCATACTCAATTTTGCTGGGCAGGTGAGTCTTCATTATAATCCTAGCTCCTTTGTCCTCCAGAATATCATATCCCAAGCCTTCCAATCCTTTAATGTAGAAGCTGCGAAATGTTGTCTTATCCTGACTGTGGCTCCATGATATTTCACTTGTTTCTTTATAGCTTCTTACAATATTTTCTCCTTGACCTCAGTGCAATGGAATATGGCTATAATATTCCTGGGGGGATTTGTTTAGAGATCTCTTTCAGGAGGTGATCTCTGGATTCTTTCAATTTCTATTTTACTCTCTGATGCTAGACTAACAGGGCAGTTTTCCTTGTTGATTTCTTGAAAGATGATGTCTTCTTCTTCTTTTTTTTTTTTTTTTTTGATCATGGCCTTCAGGTACCAATAATTTTTAAGTTATCTCTCCTGGATTTATTTTCCAGGTCAGTTGTTTTTCCAATGACATATTTCAACTTGTCTTCTATTTTTTCCAAGTTGGTATGATCTAAGGAAAGGTATGTTAACTACTCTGCTGGCCTGTTCTCTGGTCTATGAGCGACCACAACCTCTCTTTTCTTCCATAGAACTATGAGTAGAGTCACTACTCCACTGTGACCCCAAGCTCTGGTGTGCTAATTTTTCTCCTTATCCTGGGATTGCCAGTCAGGACTGTATGGGCAAAACAACAGAGTCCTGTCCCCAGTTCCAACAAAAGAGACCCCTTTAATCTTCTGATCAGTTGTCCAACCCTTTACAGTCTGTGGGTTTAGAGCTCTGGAAACACTGGCTGACACTGCTGATTCAGTGGCTCCCAAGGCTTGTACCTGGTTTGCTAGGGCATGGTCTCTGTAGTGTCAGCCCATACTGGATTGCACTCCACTCTCATCCATGTACAACAGACCTTTTCTGCCAACATTCTAAGTTGTTTTTGGCTGGAAAATTATTTCACCCTGTCCTTTTGTGGGTTCTACCACTCCAGAAATTGTCATATGGATTTATTTAAAGGTGTTCAGAGGAGTTTGGGGAAGAGCTCAGGGAAGTTATTTCCTTTTCTCCATTATCTTGGCTCCATCCCTCCTTGTATTTTTTTAATATTCTGATATCTGTTTCTGTATACTTCTTTTTTTGTAATTCTATGTATTTTATGAATTTAAAAACATTGTTCCATACATAGTTTTCTCTGAATTTCCAAAGAGATCTGTGACTCAATAAATTTAAAGAATATTTGTTCTAGAGAAGTCCATAAATAATCCTGCATGCACATATATGCTGGCAGAGTGCTACGAAAAAAATGAAGGAAGACATACTAAGGTGTCATCAGGGGAGATAGAAATCAAAGGTTCATGGAAATGATTACATCTGAGATGGTCCTTCCTTAAAGGAAGAAAGGGATTTCCAAATATGTATAGGGTAGGAAAGGGATCCATTCCAATCCAGGTGAATGATGAGAATGGAAGCAGAAAAGGTATGGAAAGGGTTCCTTCTACTAGTTAGACAAAATAGAAAATATCCCCTGCCTTCACAGAGCTTTATCTTATTGGTAGTGGAGATAGGAGAAGGCTTTGATAAAGCGTGCACAGAGATAAATAAATACAAGTTAATTTGAAGTGAGTAAGTGTACTAATGTGTGAAGTACAAAGAAAGGCAGCTAGGTGTCACAGTAAATGGCATTGGACCTGGAGTCAGGAAGTCCTGAGTTCAAATCCTGCCACAGCCACTAGCTGTGTGATCTATGACAAGTCACTTAAGATTATATTGCCTCAGTCTTCTCATCTGCTAAATAGATACAATAATAACACTTACCTCCCAGGGTTGTCAGGAGGATAAAAATGGCAGGATATTTGTAAAGTGCTTTGCAAACCTTAAAATACCATTTAAATATTGTTGTAATAAGTTGAACAGGAAATGTTTCTCAAGTGTAGTGGCTCTTTAACTGAGCCTTGAAGAAAACTAAAACCAAGTATAAGTGAGGAGGGGAATGCAGTCTAGACACATGGAGAAGAGGTGGGTGATGGTAAAGAATGCAGAGGACAGACTGTGATTGTGTATTTAACAGAGTTCTTTCAATACTCCCTATTCTGTCACCCCCAAGTCACATTGTCAGCATGTCAAAGTTCCTAATGAAATATCTTAAAGATTTCAGTAGTTAATCCAATAGTCTCTATGAAAGGGGTCCCAAGAACATTATTCTAATGCTACTAAATGTCAGGGCAGTGGAGGCCACTTTATGGGTCTTTTAAAAGAGCTTCATTAACTTTACTAATTGAAAGATGGAGATTTGTCGACTTGTCTGTTTGCAGAGAGCAAACTCCTAAGTGAAGGGTATAGAGGGGACATATATACCTAGAACCATGATAAATACTCCTGGATACAGGAATGTATACATGTGTGTGTGTTGGTATATGTAAATGTGTGAGTGTATATCAGTGTGTTTTATGAGTGTGTGTATAGGTGTGTGCATGCATGTTTGTCTAGGGAGTAAATGAGGCATTTTCCAGGTTGAGAGTATATTTCAGCAAAAACTAAATGTTTTATTCCAGCCTCTCTCAACTGCTGATTGATTATCTTAGAATCACTGTCTCAGATTGTGAGTTAAAAGGAACCTAGTATGTCATCTTATTGAAAATCCCTTATTTGACAGATGAAAACTATACCTATGAATATTAAATGACTTGTCTGAGAACACCAAATGAATTACTAAGAGACTTAGGATTTGATCCCAGGTTTCCCGATTATTCAGGGCCTCTATTCCATTCCACCATTAGGTGTTCAAAGGTCATGGGTTAACAGACAAGTTGAGGGATATGAAGGAGAAAAAAACATTTAGGGGTTGAGACTCATTCCTCCTTTGCTGAGGGAGGGAGGTAAATAAAAGAACTAGGGACAGAAATGTCAGGCGGTACCATTCTACTAAGAATTCAAGGGACCAAAAATGAAAATCCAAGTTCTCTATTTGGAATTGACCAAGATTCCCTCCATGATACTAACATCTGCCATATATCTATTTTTCAGAGCATTCCCATGTTTTTGTTTTATTTTATTTTATTTTTTTTTTTTAGTGAGGCAATTGGGGTTAAGTGACTTGCCCAAGGTCACACAGCTAGTAAGTGTTAGGTGTCTGAGTCCGGATTCGAACTCAGGTACTCCTCATTCCAGGGCCAGCGCTCTATCCACTGCGCCACCTAGCTGCCCCCCATGTTTTTGAAAGTCAACAAAAAATACATATAGAATCCCCACAATGTGCAAGGCTTTCTGGTAGGCATATACAGAGATGAATAAAATTTGTCCTCAATGGGATTTAAAGTCTAGTTATCATCCTTTAAGACTTGCATCTATTTTAAACAGATTTTACTTTAGTAAATGTATTACTACTTTCAAATGACTTATGTAATGCCTAAATATTACCTTATATATTTTCACAAAATTCTATACAGGTCTATGTTCTGACATAACAAAAGTGCAGGGAAAAATACAATTCAAAAAGGAACAACTGTCATGAATATTTCTCAAAACCACTTTCCCTTCATCTTTAACTGCGAATGTCCTAAGGTAGCATCTAGCCCTGATAGTCTATATTCTTGGTTATAATGTTTTATATTCATAGGTGCCTTCCAGCTCTACCAGTTTATGTTGTATTTTCTAATGTCCTTTCCAGTCATAACAGCCTAAGTTTTATGTCATAGTATTCAATAACCTCAGCTCCTTTCCAGTTCTAACATGCTATGCTTTGAGTTCCAATATTCAGTGTAGTGATATCCTTTTTTAATTCTAATAGTCCATGATTCTATGGCTAATCCAAGCTTCCATATGGCCTACAATTATATGTGCCGTCAAAATACTGCTTCAGGATGAGACACTGGATATACCATTTCTTTGAAGCAGTTCTGACTTCCAATAATTAAGGGTATTCTTTTCAATAATGAAGTGTTAAGGAGTTGATTTTACAAGCTTTCCCATTATTGATGATGTCTACAAGACCATACTTTCAAAGACCTTCAAATGAACTTTCAAGTGAACTTTGTCACAATATCTAGTGGTCACTCAGAAACCAAGGTGATAAATTAAGAAGAATTTGGAAAACTTGAAAATGAACTTTAAGGCAAGAGATGAACACATAGCACAAAGTGACTTTTCCCCACTCTGACACAGATAGGCATTGAACTAGAACATAGTAATAGATTTTATTGAATGTGAAAAGCAAGTAACATTTAGCTTCCCTAATGAAGATGTGAAAAGGGCAACCAGAACCCCTTTGGATGGTATTAAAGGGACAGTACAGTAACAGGAACCACCATAATTGTGATTTATTTAGTCAAGTACAGAAAGACTAAACTAATTCTAAAGATATCTCAACTGTAAAGGCACAGTTTATGTTGGCTTTTAAAAATATCTTTTAGATTTTTAAGGTCATTTCAAGAAGTATGCTAAAGTTTAAAGGAGACAATATGCTATAGTGAAATGAACTGTATGAGTCAAGAGACTGATAGGTCAAGGATCACCTCTACTATTAGCTGATATACCTTGAACAAGTCACTTAAATTCCATGTGCCTAATTAAGAGAGACTGACTAAATTATCTGAAGCCTTATGTTTAAGATCTTGCTTCATTTTAATGTCCTAAAATGATCCCTTCCTGCAATGACAATTTATTTTCTATTGTCTCACCTTCTTTGTTCTATGTCCCATCTAGCACAAGTCTTTCATAGGATTCACTGCCTGCATCTCTCCTAATCTGTTCTGATTTTAGGGTCAGCTTCTTTATTTGTACAATATGTAGGGATATTTTGTTCAGTTCATATTTCCAGATCACACGTTCCCCTGTTTATCATCTCTAATCCCTGCGCCCCTAAGTGTAAAACTTTCACATGTGATGCAAAGCATTATTGCTGGTTATGAGTTTCTTATTCTGGTTTCTTCTGTAGCAGGCACTGTAATAACCTTCCTGTGGCTTTCTATCATTAATGCTCACCCGACATTTATGTTAACCTTCAACAGCTCCCTTTCAAAGTTAGATTTCTTTTCATTTCCTTCTAAAGTCTATCAAAGTCAACAAAGTCCATCTGGACAAAAATAATTCTTCTGTGAATTTTTTTTTAATTCACCTACGGCATTTGCCATGTAAAAATGCTATTTAGGAGCAACTCTACTCATCAGAGTTTGTATCCAAAGATGCTGGTGATTTCAGGGTAAAAGTTGATTCTTTTCCTTTTTTGCTTTCAGATGTCTGAAATCCCATTATTAGAAGATCAATCATGTAGGATAAGATTTTGACATAGAACTAGAAATAGACAAATGTGTTTTTTCCCATCATTTAGGGGGAAGTAGGTGACTATTTCATACTACAGGTAAGTGAGAATGACTTGCTTCCTTAAATAAAAAAAATCCACATAAATAAAAATGCATTCTAGAACTCAAGTTTAAAGAAATAGTTCATGAATACATAGAAATGGGTTACTGATAATCAACACAGGTTTATTAAGATCAAGTTATACACCATTAAACTCAGAGTAACTAGATAATCAGTAGAATTTCCTCATTATAATATAATTGGATTTTATAAAATTGCATGGCCATGTAAAGAATTAATTGTTATTTGAGGTTTTTATGCCTTGGCGAGCACTGGCCTGGGGCTCCACAAACCGGTGCTCCACCCACTGGTTGTAGCCTTTGCCAGGGCTCTGGCACCTCACATCATCACCACTCGCAGATGCCTACATGGGCCTGGCAAAATTATAACGATTGGAAGCCTAGTGAGGGCAGTCATGTGACTGTCAGAGCGACCATCCCATTGGCTGGGACTGTGTGGGGTGTTTCTAGGTTTGGGAGAGGAGAATTGGGCATTCTAGGCAGAAGCTGGAAAGTGGCAGGAATTCTGCTGTGTATTTTCAGCTGATTCCCTGGGCGGTGGTATTTTTTCAGGTATTATAATTTCCCTTTCCCCATTTTATTTCCTTTCCCTTGATCCTACTGATCCTGTTTGTGTTTTGTTTTTAAGTTCATTCTTGTTAAAATAAATCTTTTTCTGTTTTGAGGGAGGCTGCCCGGCTCCTTCCTTGCCCCAATATTGCAGCGAGCTGCTTAGCTAGCACTCCCCAATTAAAAATTGACCCCCACAGTTAATATGGAGTGATTTGACATAGGTAAAAATTAATTGTCAGATATATTCAGATGTGGTTAAGTGATCATATTTCAAGTGAGGTAATGAATGAATTTTTGTTACCCTGCAATGTGGCCTCTAATGGTACTCCATAGGTTTCTTTCATTGGTCCTCTCTTGTACTACATCATTATCAGTGATTGAGATGAAAAAAAAAAGCTACATTGTGTGACACAATTTCAAATCTGTGTGTAGCATAAAGTTGGTAGAAGACATTAACACAATATATGACAGAATTGGGATCTAGAAAACTATGGCAGGGCAGCTAGGTGGCACAGTGGATAGAGCACCAGCCCTGGATTCAGGAGGGCCTGAGTTCAAATCTGCCCTCAGGCACTTAACACTTACTAGCTGTGTGACCCTGGGCAAGTCACTTAACCCCTATTGCTTCATACCAAAAAAAAAAAGAAGAAGAAGAAGAAGAAGAAGAAGAAGAAGAAGAAGAAGAAGAAGAAGAAGAAGAAGAAGGAAAAGAAAAGAAAAGAAAAAGGAAAAAAAATTCATATGTAGGGACAAGTTGAATTAGATGAACACTGAGGTCTCCCATAACTCTGTCATCATAGGATAGTGAACGAAATGGTCTTTTAAATATCTATTTCATTTCCCTTTTTTATTCATGGGTACACAACCCCAGAAAGATGGAGAAATTTATACTGTCACAGATAGGATGGGTAGATATATGGGATCTTAGAGACTATCTACTTTAGACCCTTCATTTTATGTGAGTAAACACAGCCAAGAGAGGAGAAAGTGATGCATCCAAGATAACACAAGTAGTCAGGGACAAAACCAGGATTCAAATCTAGGACTCATGATTCTAAAACTAGTTCCTTCTCTACACACCATGGCTATTTTCAAGGGAAGAAGATATGGTTTGACAGAGTTTTAATAATATAACTTAACATAACATAAAATAAACCTGTTGGTGGTAATTTTTTTTAAATATTCAAAATCATTCTTATATTACCAAAGAGGATGCAGTAAGGAAAGGATAAGGCCATTCCTTTAAAAATTATTAAAGAACTGCCTTTAAATTATAACAATGTGCAGCAATATTTCTTAGAAACTTTAATCAATAAATATCCAGAATGCATTATAGATACTATTTATGACACTCTATGGAAGTCCGTTTAAGTCAGGAATATACCTGGCACCCTTAGCGGAATTATTTCTGCTGTCACAGAAGTGTCCTCCCCTTGCGTCAAATAAAATAGCTATGTGATAGCCCACAGCAACACTAAGATAGAAAATGAACGATGCTATTAGGGCAGAATGAAGCTACTACTGGGATTTATATAGTTAGACAGTGTGTTTTAGCTTTAGAATTTGCATGCCATGCTAGTTTTTATCACTATTAATATAGTATTTTGTAGTTGGATACTTGGTGTTTTTAAATCATCTCTTGCTCATAAATTAGTTGATGCATAAGAAGTACATTTGAAATATCGTTCCAATTTTCCAGATGAAATCTTTGCATTCAGAAGTGATTAAATAGCTCTTCTTCTTAGAGTTTCAAATATCAGGCAAATGCCTCTCCCCACTTTTCACTTTAGTTGTAAGATTGTGGCCTAGTCCAGACTTCCCGATCTGCTCAAGGTGAATAGTAGAAAAAAATGTACTTTGCTTTGCATAGAATCCCTGAGTAGAATGGGATGTTAGTCGTTAAAAGAATCACCTCTATAACATCACTGACAAATGGTCATCCTGATGCTCCTGGGAGACATCCAGCAATGAGAAACTTCCAGCCTCATTATGCTTTTGGATATTTCTAATCATTAGTAATTTTTCCCCTTATGTGCTAGGAATTCCTCTTTAATATTCAACAAACTTTTACTGAGCACTTTCCATTTTTAAGGTACTATGACAGAGTTGCACATGAGCTAGTCCCTTTCTTCAAGAATCTTACAAATTAGTGGGAGAGACTGAATGAAAGAATAAATAATTGATTGAAATATCATTTACTTATGACTTCTTATGTTAAAAACCCAACAAACAAAATACTTGGCTAAGTACTGGCTCTTGAAGTGAAAAGGAGCATTGCACCTGGGGAGAGTTCCTATTTCTACAAGGATTGCTTCCCTAAATAATAGCACTGAGATTGGACCTGAGAGTTCCGGGGGACAGAGCCAGGATGGTGGAGAGAAGCCAGGAAGCTGCCTGAGCTTTCTGGTGTTTCCCTCAGATTCTGGGACTACAGAACCTACAAAAATACAGAGAAACACATTCCTCCTACTTGAGATAATTTAGAAGACTTCAGGAAAATTCGGTTTTACCAGGGCAAAAGGGGAGAGTGGTGCAACTCAACACAGCTGCAGTTCAACATTGCTGAGAGTGGGGCAGTTAGAGTGGTGCAGCTGAGAGCAGTAAGAAGCTTGCAACAGTGACCCTTGCATCCTAAGAGCCTACTTCATCTTTATAAGTTTAACAATAGGCTACAATATGAGTAAGAAACAAAAAAGGACCATTACTATTAACAGCTTCTATTGTGAAAGGGAGGACCAAAACTTCAAACTCAGATGAGTTTGTCAAAATGCCTGCAAGTGGGAAGATGATCTTGTCTCAAGACTTAAAAGCATTCTTTGAAGAGCTCAAAAAGTCTTTAAAAAAACAAACCAAATGAGGGGCAACTAAGTGGCAGAGTGGATAGAGCACCAACCCTGGAGTCAGGAGGACCTGAGTTCAAATATGACCTAAGACACTTGATACTTACTAGCTGCGTGATCCTGGGTAAGTCACTTAACCCCAATTGCCTTACTAAAAACAACACACAAAAAACACAAACACAAACAAACAAAATGAGAGCGAAAGGAGAAAAATATGGAGAGAGAAATGAGAGTTATCCTGGAAAAAGAAGCACAAAAATTGACTGGAGAGTGGACCTGAAAGCAGGAGACCACTGGAAAGCTCTGCTATGCCCAGGGCTCTTCTGCTTTGAAAATCAGTGTTCCTTGATTGGTGTTTGGTGTTGGTGCTTATTGTTGGGTGTAGGGATATCAGATTCCTGCAAAGGCAGCTAGTTGGCCAAGTATATTGAGCAATAAGCTTGGAGACAGAAAAGTCTGAGTTCAAATATGACTTCAAGAATTTAATAGCTATGTGACCTTGGGGAAGTCACCGAATCTTGGTTTGTCTCAGTTTCATCAGTTGTAAAATGAGAATAATAAGGCACATGTCTTTCAGGTTTGTTGTTGGAATTAAGAAGTGTAATATTTGTACAGTGCTTGCCACATATTCACTTTTAGAGAAATGTTTAGTCTCTTCCTTTCTCGTACTCTACAAGGGTTGCTGATTGGGATGATGGCTGTTGAGGTCATTCTACAAGGAGAGCTGGAAGCCTTGAAGGTTCTGCTATTTTTAGAGTTTGGGAGCTTGCCATTCTATCCTGGCATGTCTTAACCAACATCTTCTTGAGATGTTAATTGAGGTGGTGACTGTTTTTGACCTGTCTGGCATTGGCATTTCCTCTCTCTTTCTCAAGATAACTTACCTCTTCTACTAAGCTTTCTGTATGTAAACATGTCTGCATTCAAACAACTATAATGAAACGGAGATAGAGAAAAGCAGCTAAGTGATTTAACCCCTTTTAACTTCATTTTCACCTTTTGTCAAATGGGGATAATAAAATTTATAGCACAGGGAGAAGATCAAGTGAGATGACATATAAACCTTAAAATTCTCTATAAATACTAGACATAACAAAATTGTTCTTAAAGGCCTTAGAGTTTAATGGTAATGAATATATGCTTATTGAGTGTTTAATTGATTAAACCTAAAAAGATGGAATTCCAGTGTATGGATCAGAGAAGGCTTCATAGACAAGATAACATTTGGTTGGGTGTGAAAGGACTCCAGGATTTCAACATTGAATGGGACAAAGAATCACATTAAATGTATCAGGTAGCTGCCCTGTGGTGATTGAAAAGGGTTGACTTTGCTGCAGAAACAAGCAAGAGTGTGGAGAACTAGTCCAATGAATTTAGATGCATGGAATAGGTAATAAGGAACCAATGAAGCTTTTTGAGGAGGGAAATACATTTATAGCATATGGTCAGGACATAGCAGAAGCAAAACTGAACAGAAGAATAAGTGAGAGATAAAAGGAAAATATTCTTGACTGATGAAGTAGCCCTCCTGGGCTATGCAAATAGCAGTTATGTGGGCCTCATACCTTTTACTGAAAACAGCAAAGTGAGGCGTGATGAGAAAGAGAAACTCCTCTATTCTCAAGGGAAGACTGGGAACTATTAAGGGTGTGAATTGTTGTGGAAGTAGTAGCAAAGATGAAATTAACATTGTCATCATCAATATCATCATCTTCACTAGCATTTAGTCTGTGCTAGGTTTTGTGCTGAGTGCATTATGGGCAATATATCTTTTGAGCCTCATAAGACTCCTGGGAGATAAATGCTATTATCACTAGTCCCTACACTCTGTCCATGGACTATCTAGTAGACTAGGTTCCAGGTGCAAATATACATATGTGTGTATTTATATATACATATACATGTATATGTATATTTGTGTATATATATATAATTTTATATGTGTGTGTACATGTGTGCATATATATATATATATAATCTAGATCCAATGGAAACTGGTGATAATATGTAGATGAGGACAATAATTTACCTAAGTTTCAGAAAAAACATTTGATAGTTTCTAATGTTATTGCTAGGGTAGATTAGGAAATAGCTGCTCTAGGTAATATTCAAAGTAAGTACATTAAGAAGGAGATGAACATGTAAAGGAAAGAAATGGTTAATGTCCACTGAATCACCTAGCTGCCCACATTATGTACATATACAAGTCTATACCAAAAAAAGGCAAAATTATGTCATCCCCAATTTTATTTCCTTTTTGAACAGCATTTTGTCCTTAGTAAGTATTTCCATTCTTGTTACATTGAAGTCTGAAAAGTAATGTTCCCTGGCGGTCCTTGTTTCCATTTCCAGCTCAATGCACTGCCTCTGCTAAGAAAAGAGAGGTTGATACGATGGAAATAATTAGGCAATGAGTATTTATTAAACACATATTTGCTAGGCATTGTTCTGGAATCTGAAGATAACAAAGATCAAGATAAAACAAATACATGTCTGTGTGAGCGTGTGTGTATGTATGTGTGTGTTTTTTGGGAGTTGTGAATATTTAATCCTAACATTCAATTACAATTCCAACTCCACTAGTCTAATGCTTACATTAACTCTGAGACAGTCAATGAAGGAGGCTTTAAATTTGGGTTACCCGGTTAAATTGTTTGCAAGGAAAAAAAAATTAAGCTCACTGTTGTTTTTCTGTTTTTTTTTTTTTTTTGAAATTGTAAAGGGAATAGATTTTAAAGACTTCCTAATGGGATATTTACTAGTTCCAAAATGGGGAGAGAAGGTCAGTTACTATTTAAAATACATGATTCCTTCCCAGATGGATTCTGCAGCTTCAGCAGAATGATCAACTATGGGCGCTTCTATGTTGCCAGAGAATTTGTCTGATAACTTTAAAAATATACACATCACTGAAAAGTTATGATTGCAGCTACCGATGAGATGGATTGTACTTATTTTTAAAAGCAAAAAAAAAAGGTTGATGATCAAATAGCTATTCAATGCTTGAGTTATTCTTTGTTCAGTGGTGTATGTTTTTGCCTCACACCAACATATACGCATAACATGATTAAATATGACTCTTTCTGCTCTTCGATTAGTGGTCTGTCACTTCAAAAGCCATTTAAAGAGGCATTTTCTCATGCCATCTATAATAATGGATCACTTTATATAGTGTTTTGCAGTTATCTATTGGTATTATATCATTTGATAATTAATAACTACAATACCAATGATGTTAAGGATAATAGCTAAATGGTGGGCATTTATAAAGTGCCTAAGAAAACTTGAACAAGGCTCATAAAGCATTTTGAGAAGTAGTCATCCTGCCGCAGCATTTAGAAACATAAATTTAGGGTTGGAAGAGACCACAGAGGTCTTGTAGGCTAAACCCCTCATTTTACAGTTGGAGATACCTAGATCCAAAGAAATTGAGTGACTTTTCCAAGGTCACACAGGTAGTAAGTTGGCAAAATCACTAGTAACTTATAGGCCTCTACCTTTGTGGATAAGGAGTATGGAAAGAACTCATAGCCTCCTTAAGTTACTTGTATTTTGGTTTGCTCCATTGGGTCTCAATATGCCCATATGATACTTCCCTCCTTCATAGTTTTCCTTTTATACTACAGAGATAAGTAAATCAAGCCCAATTCCTCTTCATTCACCTTTTTTTATATGTGAGCATCTATATAGGGTTTGTTTTTAGAGGGCATTCATGTTTAGAAGTCGTTTCAAAACGTTAAAGTCTGTAAATTGGCATTGTCCTCAGCCCTCTTTTCTAAATGTATATTATTTAACTTGGTGATCTCCTTAATTCCCATGTATGCAATTATCACGCCTATGCTGATAATTCACATCTACTTTTCCTCCCCAAACTCCATAATCACTATATCAACTCCTTAGTAGACATTTCAAAGTGAAATTCTCATAGACATCTTAAACTTAACATTTCCAAAACTCAACTCATTATATTTCTCCCTGAACCTTCCCTACTTCTAAACTTTTATATTACTCTTGAGGATTCCACTGCCTTCCCAGTCAGCCAGAATTGCTACTTAGTTGTCATATTGGATTCCTCATTTTCTTTCACCCTTCTTATGTAATATGTTGACAAGGCATGTCGATGTATAACTTAGTAACACCTCTCATACATGCTTCTGTCTCAAAGGATTTGGGATTTTTCTTATTATGATGGACAAAAATCTTTGAGGTAGTGGCTATTGAGTGAGGGTAGAGATATTTCCAAAGCAAGTAGATGAATGAGGTCGAGCACCTGTAAGACCTTGCTTAGAGATAGCTGCCCCCTTTAGGAAATGGATAGCAACTGGAAGCCCAAGATAAAGACAGCATTTTCAGGCCCAAGGATCATGACCACTCTGGGGTAGATCCTTATCACCTCATGACTGAACTCTTGCCATAGCCTGCTAGTTGCTCCACTCCAGCCCATCCTCTACTCAATTGTTAAATTTGTTTGTACATATATTTTGGAAAATAAAATTCTATTCAATAAAAAAAGAATAAATCTTACCATATCATCCTCTATTCTGTAAACTCTAGTAACTCTATGTTCTTGAGGATCAAGTATAAAAGTTTCTGGTTGGTATTCAAAATCTTTCATAACCTGGGCCTTACCTACCTTTCCAGTATTTTTACTCCTTATTCCATGCTAGTTTACACGTTGTCTTATTCTTCTACCAATAGGGCATTTCTTGAGGATCAGATGCCCATTTACTTGGAAACGGGTTTCAGTGAGGAAATTCTCTGGGTGAGGGCCCCACAAACTTAGTCCCAATTCTGGGAGGAAAATTCACAGGCTAAAAGAGGAGGAATTTCCAAATGCTGGGGCACAGGATGACAACCCACAGCCCTCACATCCAAACGCAACATCTGGAATCAAAGAACTATGCTCATTAAGGTAACTGGAGTGGCTGGTGAAGGTCTGAAAACACCTCATTTATATTACATGAACTGCCTATCACTAGCTTAGACATGGTTTGTGAAATACTAAGAGGAAGAAATGTACTCCTAAGTCACTCATGGACAGATTTATTAGTGACACCTTGACACTTACTATTCTCAACCAGGTTTCAGAGGTAAAAGGTGCAGTGGCTCAAGGGAGCAGCACTATGGAGATCCAGTGAATTCCTATAGGGAAGGGCACAGTTTCCCTCAGCATATACTGAGATGGAAGAACACTCATGTGGCCCTAGAATGAGAGGTTACAAGAGGTATAATAAAAGGGAGACTGCAGGAAGTTTGCAAAGTTTTACTATGGGTGGGAGTAAAATTCTATCAGGGGTAACAGGTTAAGATGTGGTGTCCCAGTGGCTGGACCCTGGGTTATGCAGGCCAGGCATTTCCTAAAGGGGCCCAAGGATGGGAAGCTCTCTTATACTAATTTTCTTGACCAGTAATCAGGATGGTAGGGAGCTTTTACCTTGCTTTCCACTAGAGAGGTCTTTTAGAAGAGCAACCTGGGAAGTAGGTAGGACTGGGTAGTAGACCATGGACTGGAAAAAGGAGGAAGTACAAAAGGGTTTGGAGATATTCCTAGTATATGTATTGTATGCACTACTATCATGTACTCAGCAATCCTCCACCATTGGTCTCATTGAAGTTTCTCATACAAGATGTTCCATTTCCAGGCTCCAAGCATTTCTGTCTCTTGTTGTTTTGTTTTGCTGTTGTGTTTATTTTTCCAATGCCTTTCCAATATTCTCTTTTCTTGTCTATGCTTCCTGTCTTTCCTGGCCTCCTTCACGTCCCAGCTAAAAGACCATTGTTCACCAAGGAGCCTTTCCTGATATACTTTAATACCACTGCCTTTTCCTCTAAAATTAACTCCAATTTATCCACCATATATCTTGTTTATACATATACATATATCTGTGTGTGTGTGTATACTTCTTACAAGACTACATACCTATCTAGTAAAGATATCATATAATGTACACTAAGTTTCTTGCTTCCTACCATAAACTCTCACTTGAATGTAAATTTTTAGGGGAAGGTATTACATTTTTTCTAATTTTTTGTCTCCCTACTGGCTAGTGTGATTTCTAAATATAATGGACACTCAATAGATATTTGTTTGGATTATATTATGTTGTATTCTCATTGTACCAGAGGGATATGAGCAAAATGGCTTTATATTTGCATGAGTTGAACTATAATCTTAAAGTTGGCTTGTGATTAAAAAGGGAAGTACAACTTTTATGATTTTCATTGGAGATTCAGGATCTCACTGTTAGACAAACCCAATGAAAGTAATATGATGACATCTCTAGGGGCAAGAGTCCCGAATGTGTTTGGGTTTCTACTTCTGACTGGAGGACACTGGCATGAGACTTGTAATCTAAAATAGCAACTCCATACTCTGTCTCCCAATTATCTTTGATTATAAGGGATGTCACTCATTTTTCAGATCCAAATCTATCACTGTCCCTTATAGAATAGTATCTTCTTGTTTGTTGGAAGTGAGAAATTTGAACTTTTAAAGTGCTGAATTGTGTAGCTGATGTTATAGAAAACTTTATTCATGTCAAGGTAATGAATTTCATATTTTTCAGATTCTTTTGTATTTTGTATAAGACTTCTTTTCAACCCTAATCATCCACCAAAGATCATCTGTTATGCTAAACTATAATACTAAAAAAGTCCTTATTTATTAGAATAAAAGTATCATTTTGCATATAATAGAATATATATGTATATATGCATATTGGCACATATGAACATAAATATTTAGATGATATATTGATGATAGATTGGAAATAGATATATTAATGAATTTTTTTTCTGCCACTCTGTAATATAGTAAAAAAGAACCTTATATTTATAATCAGAAAGCCTAAATATGAAGGCTAACCCTCTGTACATTACAAAATGTCTTCTTTTTTCTTCAGACTATGTTAGCTGAGAACTCACTAAAGGAAAAAAAAATTGCCCTTTTCTTCTCCCAAATTTTAGATGATGTTATCAACATGTCTTTCTAGTACAGCTCAGATCTTCTTAATACATCTAAAAAACCTGGGTAAGTCATTTCCTTTCCCTGAGTTTCAGCTTTCTTCTCTGTCAAATGCAGAGATTGTCTTGGCAGTCCCTTACAGCAGTAAGTACTAGAAAGAAGTTATTATTCAATTCAACAGACATTTATTAAACTTACACTATGTATACAGAACTCTTCTAAGTCTTAAGGACAGAAGGACATAAAAAAGTCCCTACCCTCAAGGAGGTTATATTCCTCTGGTATGATATAGGATGTACACAGATATGTTGCCAAGGAAAAGATCTGCATTTTCTGTTCCATAATGAATTCAAAATTGACATCTATGCAATTGGTGGAAAAGTACTAACAGCACATGGAATATTTTTTTAAAAAATTCTGTTATGTAAATTGAAGACTTTACATTGCTATGTAATATTAAGTGCCTATACCTCTCTGTAACTTACCTGCAAAAGGACGAGAGGTGACTAAATGAAGACGCAGGTTCCTTCCAGCTAAAGCATTCTATAATCTTATGATCTAGGGTATTATTCTCTGTCTAAATCCTTGGAAGTATTTTTATCAAAATTCCATGTGGATTAGTCCTATTTACTTTGGGATTTCTAATGGAGTTGTCTATAGAGCTAACATATTCCTTTCCTTCTAATTTTTCACCACTTTAAAGCCTGGTAAATAATCTGGTGTTCCTTGTGAGCTTCTTTGCCTATAAAAAGTGATAAATACCAGGCAGCAGGAGATTATCAAGAATAACACAAGACTGGAGAAATTGATTTATAACTCAAGGAAAGTTACTTAGACTGAATACATTTTAACTTAAGCAATCATGTTGTGGTACCTATATCTTCTCATGGTGAGAAGAATCAATCCAGTGAAGGGCATAGAGGGGAATCACCGTGTATAGAAAACATAAAATGTATTTTGTATCAAAAGCTTTTGACTTGATCCCCTTTTCCTGCTCCATGTATAGCAAGGGGCAAATTGCTTAATGCCTCTGAGTCTTAGTCTCAATTACTGGGAAATGGTAGGAAAAATACCCATATGATAATATCTATAATTTGTAAAAGATTATAGTCTTAATACCATGTTGACAGATTTCTAAAAAAATAACAAATGTAATATGTTACAATGATGGATCAAAGAGTCAAGTGACTCATTATTAAACAAGGAAGAGGGGGACTATGGAATTTTTCAACCTTGCCTTGCATTGTCTAAACTCTTCCTGAGAGTCTCCAGATGTTGAAATGTCCCCAAAGACTCAAGTGGCTTTGAGCTTATAGTCTTCATTAATGTCACTAGGTTTATAGTAAAGAAATGTTGGGCAGGGGATCTAGTTTGGGGTATGTATATGTGTGGTTATGTGTGTATTGGGGGTGAGTATTCAGGAAGTGGGAAAGGGAGCATAAGAGGGGGAAGTTCCTTACTTCCTTTGTAGCTATGTTTCTTTCTAGCCTTTTCTTTTTCTTTTTCTTTTCTTTTTTTTTTTTTTTTTTTTTTTTTTTTTTTTTTTTTTTTTTTTTTTTTTTTTTTTTTTGCGGGGCAATGAGGATTAAGTGACTTGCCCAGGGTCACATAGCTAGTAAGTATCAAGTGTCTGAAGCCAAATTTGAACTCAGGTCATCCTGAATCCAGGGCCGGTGCGCTATCCACTATGTCACCTGGCTGCCCCTTTAGCTGTGTTTCTATAAGGGAAAAAAAGAATAATAAAACTAGGATTATTAACCTGATTAATGTTGAGACATTACCTGCTTGAGCTTCAGCCTCACCTCCAGGCAGATCCTGTTACTCCACTTCTAATGAGGTATCTCAGTAGGTAAATAACAAAAGATCTCAGATCTCTGAGGATGCCCCCTATTCAGACTAGCATTTCCAAATGTAGCGCATGGCTTTGTAGCACTGAGAATAATGAAAAAATGATGAAAAGACAATCTAGATCTAAGATGAAACTTCCTTGAAAAAGAGAATTATTACAGATTGAAATAGGCAAATCTGCATGAACTATGAAAAAAAGAAATCCTCTGTTGTTCCTGGCTGCCCACTGAGTGTTGGATGCTTGTGATAAAAAGTGTATGCCCACTGCCTTGAATTTTTCCCCAGTACCAGAGGATTTTCTAACAACAAAGAAGACACCTTAGGTCTGCATCATCATAACTGTTGAGGACCCTTTGAAACTGATGAAACTCTAGCCTTTGAAAGTCACAGAAATTCCATTTGAATGCATGATACTGATCCTGTAACATAGGGAGCAGAGCAATTATCATATAACACTGTCCATAGCATCTTCTTTTTTTTTTAATGGAGAAAAAGTAGAAGGGATTTAATGCTTGTTTGTAAGGAATTAAATTATCTTGGGTGAAGCATAGTGTACAAGTAGCTATGTCACAGGAGATTGGTTCTTCTATTAAGTTGGTATTTGTATAAGAGTATAAGGAAAGATGTTTTTATTCCCCTAATAGCTTTATTTATTTGTAAAATTATCAAACATTTATTTTTCCTCCATGTACTTGTCCTAAGTAAACAACAATAAAAGGCAAAAAAAAAGAAAGAAAAAGAAAAAGAAAACTCTTCTGACCAATAAAAACATCTAAACAAATCAGGCTCCCTCAGTGGTTATTTCAAAAAATCTGTCTTATTAGGCCCCTTGAATTCATCATATCTCTCTAAGGAGTAGGTAATGTAGTGCATCAAGATTCCCTGGAATTCTGGTTATTTATCACATTAATTATAGTTCTCAAATGTGTCATAGTTATTTTTTTCTTTATAATGTTATTGTACACATTTCACTCCTTGTTCTGCTTACTTCACTTAGAATGACATAACATAGATTTTGGTTTTCTTTGAAACATTTTTTTTTTTTGTCAATGAATGTGGAACAATTATATTCTATTTTAGAAAAAAAAAGAAACAAGCATTTTTTAAGCACCTACTATGGCCAGGCACAAGGATAAGTGTTTTTATAAATATTATTTCATTTGGTTCTCACAACAACCCAGTGAAAAAGATGTTATTACTTGATATTTTTAGACTTTACATTTAAGGAAACTGAGGAAGACAAAGGAATAAATGTATGAGGCTGGATATGAAATCAGGTCTTCCTGACTCTAGGCACAGTGCTCTATCTAGGGCTCCACCTACTTGCCTTTAATAATTTTACTCTAATACCATAATTTAATTAGTTATTCCTCAGTAGACAAGCACTTTCATAATTTTTTTTCTCCCTTTAATTTTTGCTGGTATAAAAAGAGTTGTTCTCCATATCTGTCTGCCTGTCTCTCTTTGTCTCTTTCACATACACACCTTTCCCCTAGATATGTATATGCACACATCTCCATATATAAATGTGTGCATGTATACATATACCCACACAAACATATATACACACATACATACATATGTAAATATATATGTATACATGGAGAGTTATGTGTGTGTGTACTTTACATTTGAGATCTTTGTTTTTTGTCTTCCTTGGGTTCTTGAACTCATTGTGGTGGTGCTTGTAGTTGTGGTGGTGGAAGGAGGGGTAGCAGTAGTAGTGGTAGTGGTAGTAGCAATAGTAGTGGCAGCAGTGGTAGTAGTAGCAATAGCAGCAGTCACAGTAGTCTTAGTAGAAGTAGTAGTACTGCTGCTGCTGCTACTACTACTACTACTACTACTACTACTACTAATAATAATAATTTATTAAACTATCAGAATATCCTAATATGTGCCAGACACTATGCTAAGTACTTTATAAACAGTATCCCACTTGATCCTCACAATATTACAGGGAGGTGTGTGCTATTATGATCCCAACTTTACAGATGAAGAAATGGAGTAATATAAAGATTAAGTAATTTGCCCAGTGTCAGACAGTTAGCAAATGTATGAGCTCAATTAGACATCAAGTTTTTCTGATGTTAGGTCTATGAATCTAACTTCTGTGCCACCTGACTTGCCTTTATTTGCTGGTATAACCAGATAAAAGAATACTTACAATGTAAAGACTTTGGGAGCAATGCTGCAAATTGCTTTCCAAAATAGCTGAATCAATTCATAGATCCACCACTTCTCTTACTTTTATAGACAGATAGACAGATATAGATAAATATATCTCATCGACATGTAACAGTTATACACTATAAAGATGCAAGCAATGATAGGGTACTGTCAAGTATCTAAGAATACTTACAAAATACTTCTAAAATGTCCTAGAAGTTTGACCGTTTCTTTGGGAGTCCATTTATAGATTGTTCACTTTTTTTTCTGATGCTGAATTATTCAAAATAATTTCTTTTTTGATTCTAGGTATTTTAAATTGTACATATTCAAACCAGTTATCTAAGTTGTCAGTTTTGTTAGCATATATAATTGGGCAAATTTTTTGATGTTTTCCTTTTTTCTCATTAATGATTATTAATGTTACATTTTAAAAGTTTTACATGAACAATTTGTTTTATATTTTAGATGAGATCATCTAACTTAATTTTATTGTAATACCAACTTGTGTTTTATTATATATCACATCATTGTTGTTTGCTTTATTTAAAAAATACATTTTCTTTCAGTAGTAGAAGTTCTACCTTGTTATATTGGCTTTTTTGGTAGGATAACAATTCCTTTTGTAGAATAATAATTTTTTGATAGAATAACAATTCTTCTGGTAAAATAACAATTTGTAGAGAAACAATTCTTGCTTTTCTGAAGACAATATAGAGACATAAATTTCTCCTAAATGCTATGTTGTCAATCAAAATAAATTTTTGAGTTATTTCATTGGTAGTCATTTTCTTTGTTTTTTTGAACCATCAATTCCCTAGGATTATTATATTTGATATACATCAATTTTTTTCTTGAAATGTGTTTTATTACATAAAATTGCATTGTTTGTAGTATTCTTTTCAACATTATTTTTGCTGAGATTTTAATTATATAATGCATATTTCAGTTTTTGAAGGTGGTAAGTACAGCCAACAAAATCTAGTCTTTTTGTTTCCATTCAATAATCATTAAAGATCTATTTACTCTAATTTTTAGAATTCTCTATTTAAAATCCTTAATTTTTTTTTGGTTTTGTATGTGTGTTTGTGGTATAGTCTATCCAAGCTCATGTTCATTACTTCCCTGATGCTATCTTTACATCTCATGCTATGCCATCATCTTCATTTAGCTTCAATATTTGCAAGTATTAAAGTCATTTTTTCAACAAGCCATGGAGAGAAAGGAATAGTCTACTTTTCAGATCTTTGGAAAGGAAAACAGTTTATGACCAAACAAGAGATAGAGCATATTATAAAATGCAAAATGGATGATTTTGATTACATTAAATTAAAAAAAATGTACAAACAGAAGCAATGCATCCAAAATTAGAAGGGAGGCAGAAAGCTGGGAAACAATTTTTATGGCCAGTACTTCTGATAAAGGCCTCATTTCTAAAATATATAGGGAACTAAATCAAATTTATAAGAATCCAAGTCATTCCCCAATTGAGAAATGGTCAAACAATATGAACAGGCAGTTTTCTGATGAAGAAACCAAAGCTATCTATTGCCATATGATAAAATGCTCTAAATCTCTAATGATTAGAGAGATGGAAATTAAAACAACTCTGAGGTACCACCTGACACCTATCAGATTGGCTAAAATTACAAAAAAAGGAAAATAATAAATGTTGGAGAAGCTGTGGAAAAATTGGAACACTAATGCATTGTTGGTGGAGCTGTGAACTGATCCAACCATTCTGCAGAGCAATTTGGAATTATGCCCAAAGGACTATAAAGCTCTGCATAACCTTTGATCCAGCAATACCACTTTTGGGTCTTTTTCCCAAAGAGATCATGGAAAGGGGAGAGGGACCCACATGTACAAAAATATTTATAGCTGCTCTTTACATGGTGACAAGGAACTGGAAGTTGAGGGGATGCCCATCAATTGGGGAATGGCTGGACAAGTTGTGGAATATGAATGTAATGGAATACTATTGTGCTGTAAAAACAATGAGCAGGAGGAGTTCAGAGAAACCTAGAGGATCTTGAATGGGCTGATGATGAGTGAGATGAGCAGAACCAAAAGAACATTGTACACAGTATCATCAACATTGTGTGTTGATCTACTGTGATGGACTATATTCTTCTCACCAAAGCAATGGTACAGAAGAGTTCCAGGGAACTCATGAGAGAAGAGGATCTCCAAATCCAGGGGGAAAAAAAGAACTGTGGAGTATAGATGCTGAATGAATCTTACTATTTCTTTTGCTTTTGGTGCTATTATTTTTCCATTTTGAGGTTTTTCGTCATTGCTCTTATTTTCCTCTTATAACATGACTAATGCAGAAATATTTTAAATGGTATTATGTGTATATGTAAATATATATATGTGTATGTGTGTGTGTGTGTGTGTGTGTGTGTTTGTATATGTATATGTATAACCTTTTTCAGATTGCCTGCTGTCTAGGGGAGGGAGGAGGGAGGGGAGGGAGGGAGAAAAATCTGAAATTGGAAAGCTTGTATTAACAAAAGTTGAGAACTATCTTTACATGTAATGGGAAAAAATAAAATAATTTATTTAAAAAAAAGAAAAAAGCTTAACAGCTTGAAAAGTCAAATGGAAAAGGAGATACAAAAGAATTAGGATTGAACAAATGGAAACTAGTGACTTTATGAGAAAACAAGACACATTAAAGCAAATCCAAATGAATAAAAAAATAGAGGGAAATATGAAATATCTCCTTGGAAAAACAACTGACCTGGAAAATAGATCCAGGAGAGATAATTTGAGAATCATTGGACTACCCGAAAACCATGACAAAAATAAGACAGCATCTTTCAAGAGATTGTCAGGGGAAATTGCCCAGATATTCTAGAAGCAGAAGGTAAAATAGAGAAAGAATCCATCAATCACCTCTCACAGCCTACCTAATGTGGAGATGTTTTACATGAGTACTCATGTACAACTTATATTGCTTGAGTTCTTGAGGTGGGGAGTGGGAAGGGAGGGAGGAAGAGAAGTTGGAACACAAAGTTATTGTTTTTTTAAATTATGTCAAAATTTGTTTTTGCATGTGATTTGGAAAAGAAAATTCTAAACAGAAAATAAATAAATAGATAGATAGATAGATAGATAGATAGATAGATAGATAGATATTCACTGATTTTTTCTCCTTGCTCTCCAAGTGACTCTCAAAAGTCTTATAAAGTCCCACATCAATTATTTACTGCTCTGCTTTTCATATAGCCCAAATCCTACAGCTATACCTTGCTAATAAATAACATAGATTTGACTATCCAGACCTTTGTCAGCAAGGTTATATCTCTTCTTTTAAGGATACTGTCCAGATTTGTCATAGTTTTTCTTTGAAGGAGGAAGCATTTTTAATTTCACGACTGTAGTTACCATCTTCTGTGATCTTTGAGCCAATGAATATAAAAGATAACAGTGTTTCTATTTATTCACTTTCCATTTGCTGGAAGTGATGGAACCAGTTGCTAAGATTTAGGTGTAGGTTTTTGTTTTGTTGTGGTTTTTTAAAATGTTGTTTCATGCCAACTTTTAAACTTTCTCCTTTCAACCTGATCAAGAAGCTTCTTAATTACTTTTCACTTCCTGCAATGAGAGTGATATCATATTCATATCTACAATTGTTGATATTTCTTCTAGAAACCTTAATTCCAAATTTTGATTCATGCCTCCTGGCATTCGGCATGTTCTACTCTGAATATGAGTTAAATAAATAAGGTGATGATATGCAGCCTTGTTGTACTTGGTTTTTTACTTTTAAATCAATCAGTTGTTCTATGTTTTCTTCTAACTTGCTTCATGGCCTACATATAATTTCTTCTGGAGATAAATAAGACGACCTGATACTCCCATCTCTTTGAGAACTTTGCACATATTTTAAGGATCCATGCAGCCAAGCTCTTTAGTGGAGTCAATGAAGCAGAAGTTTTTTTGTTTGTTTTGTTTTCTTTTGAGTTTTATGTTTTTTTTGGTTTTTTGTCTTGTTTTGTTTTTTTTTTCTTGGAACTACCTTGATTTCTTCACAATCCAATGCATGTGGTCAATTTAGTCTCTACTTACTTACTCTACCTTTTCAAATATCATCCTACTCTTCTGCTAGTTTTCAGTTTACATACTGTTGAAACCTAGTTTACAGACTATTAATCATAACCTTGTTTGTGTGTGAAATGAGAGTGATTTTCCAGTACTTTGAAGATTCTTTGGCATTGTTCTTCTTTTGGATTGGGACACAAAATGGTGTTTTTTAATCCAGTGACCACTGTTGAATTTTCCAAATTTGTTGGCATATTAAATGCAGCACTTTAACACGTTACATTTTAGGATTTTAAATAATTCAGCTGGAATTTTGTAACATTCACTTCTTTTTTTGTTAGCAATGCTTCCTAAGACCCCAGTAACCACACCAGTAACCACACCATCTTGGTTATCAATGATGTTAGGATTTTTTAATATATGTTTATTTGTGTACTCTCACCACACCTTCTTAAGCAATTCTGCTTCTGTTAAGTCACTACCATTTTTGTCTTTTACTATGCCCGTTTTTGCATGGAATGTTCTGTTGACATGTCTAATTTTCTTGAGGCAATCTCTTGTCTTTCTTACAGTATTGCTTTCTTCTATTAATTTGTATTACTCATTTAAGAAACCCTTCTTATTGTTGTCCTGTGCAATTCTTCATTCAGTCATGTATGTCTTTCCCTTTCTCTTTTTGCTTTAGATTTCTTTCTTTCCTTAGCTATTTGTTGAAATATTCTATATTATCTGACAGCCATTTTGATTTCTTCCTTTTTTTTCATTTTCAATGTTGTTTGTTTGTTTGTTCCTCCTGTGCAGTGTTGTGAACCTCTCTATCCATAGTTCTTTAGGCCTTCTATTCTCTGGATTTAATGCTTTAAATCTATTCATCACTTCTACTTCATACTCACAAGGGATGTTATTTAGGTTATGCCTATATCTTCTGATGGTTTTCCTTACTTTCTTCAATTTTAGTTTGAATTTTGTAATCTGAAGCTCATGATATGAGCCATAGTCAACTCCAGATGTTGTTTTCATGGACTATACAGAGATTTTCCACCTTTGACTGAAATGAACATAATCAATTTGATTTTGATATAAACCATCAGGTAATATATATTTTATATATTATTTGCCTTTTTTACTGAGGGGAACGAATGCCGGGAAGGGAGGAGAGAATATGGAACTCTTTTTTTTAAAGAATGGAAAGAATTAAAATAAGTAAATAATACATTTTGAAGAATAATTTTAAAACCATATACAATAAGATTCTGAATTGGCTGAATATCATCAACCAAATAGTTTAGTTTAAGAAAAAGGGGCACGTGATAATTAACAAAAACTTTAAAGGGAAATTAAGTTTACATAAACATGAAAATTCATGAAAGAATCTTATGTATATAAGCAATTCTTTAAGAAGAACATGAAAGGGGGCAGCTAGGTGGCACAATATATAGAGCACTGGCCCTGGATTCAGGAGGACCTGAGTTCAAATCTGGCCTCAGGCACTTGAGCTTTGTAACCCTGGGCAAGTCATTTAACCCTCATTGCCCTGCAAAAAAGAACATTAAAGGAATAAATAATTCCAGGAACAATGCTAGAATTAGATGCCTTTTCTTGTGCCTAAACTGAGATAAACATCTGTATGTATAGCTAGGATGATGAAATCTGAGAGGAGATTGTGATTTTAAGTGTATGTTCTCAGACACCTTTTGGCAACATTTCCTTGTGCTCCATCTATTAATTCCCTGAAGGGCTTGAACCTTGATTTAGTCCCAGAAATCTCAGAGATGTTTTTGATCAGGGTGAGCAAAGAAGAGAATTGGGCAAGTGCCAGGCAAGATAGGAGAAAATAAACCTTTTTTTTTTTCTTCAATCAGTTAGAAGATCCAGGTTCTGGTCCAAACTTCTTTCTTATTAACTATGTAAATTTACACATGATAAATCAAGTCAATGAGCTTTTATCAAGTGAATACTAAGTATTAGACATGGTGCTAAGCATGGAAGAAATAAAGCTAAGGGTAAAATCATAAAAGACAAAAACAAACAAAAAAGACACACTACTCCCTGCTCTTTTGCAACTTCAAATCTTTTCACTGAGAGGAAATACAAAAAAATTATATGAAAACAAGGTACAGATGGAGTGAATTGGAGATAATCTTAGGGGGTAGGCACTGGGATTAAGAAAATGTGGGAAAGGATTATTGCAGAAGATTGAGCCTTAGTTGAGAAGATAAGGAATCCAAAAGATACAGATCAGGAGGGAAAGAGTTCCAGACATGGGGAATAGCCTGGGAAAAGTGCCCAGAGTGAAGGAGATGGACTATCTTGTTCATAGGACTGCAGGGAGACCAGTGTCACTGGGGCTCAGAATATGTAGAAGGAATTTATATATAATGCCTAGAGATGTATAAAGGGGTCAGGTTTTGAAGTACTTTAACAGTCAATCACAATTTTATAATTGGTCCTGGAAGTAAAAGGGACTGTCTGGATTTTATTGAATGGGAGAATGACATGGTATGATTGATACTTTTGGAAGATCAATTTAAGAGTTAAGTGGAAAATGGAATGGGGCAGGGAAGAGGAAGTAGGGAGACAAATCAGAAGAGTATTCAAATAGGTCAAATGTGAGTTGTCAACAGCCTGGTGCAAATCATCATCAACTCACATTTGACCTTTTCAAATAGCCATTTATATAGTTACTGGGAGGCCTATATAAGAGATGTTAAGAAGAAAGATTCCACAGGAATTAGAAATAGGATATAGGAGTGAAAGTGAGGAATTAAGGACGGCAACTAGGTTGTGAGCCTGGGGGACTGGAAAGATAGTGGTACTCTTCTTTTTGGTGGGGCAAGGAGGTTTAAATGACTTGTCCAGGGTCACACAGCAAGTAAGTGTCAAGTGTCTGAGGTCAGATTTGAACTCAGGTCATCCTGAATCCAAGGCTGGTGCTTTATCCACTGTGCCACATAGCTGCCCCAAGATAGTGGTACTCTTAAAAGTAATAGAGAAGTTCAGAAAAGTGGTGTTTGTTAGGGAAAAGAAGAGTTCAGTTTTGAACAAGTTTAGTTTATGATGTCTACAGAATCCAGTTCAAGGTGTTTGCTAAACAGATGAAGATGTAGGAGTAGAGGTCAAGAAACATTAAGGACTAGATAAGCAGATCTAAGAATTAGCAGCATCAGCAGACACTGATGAGATCATCAACTGAAATAGTATAAAGGGGGAAGAAAAGAAGGCCCAGAAGATAGCCTTGTGGGACAGCCATGGGTACTGGGCATGGACCAGATAAAAATCTAGCAAAGGATTCTTAGAAGGAGTCATCATACAAGTAGGAGAATCCAGAGTAGTGTTGTAAAAACTTAGAAAAAGAATATGGAGGACAAGAGAGAGATCAAAAGTGTCAAAGCTAAAAATTCACCAAGAAAGATGAAGATAAAGAAAAAGACTTTAGTTTTGATGAATAAGTGCTCATAAATAACTTTGGAGAGAATAGTTCTATTTGAAGATGAACTCAGAAACCAGACTGCAGAGATAAAATGAGCATAAAAGAAAAAAGAAATAGAGGTAACAATTGCAAATAATTTTTTGAAGAGTTTAGCCACAAAAACTGAGAGATATAGGAAGATAACTAGGGAGGATGGATGGATTGAGTAAGGGCTTTTGGAGATAGAGATGATACCAGTTTGTTTGGAGGCAGCATAGTAACAGCCAATAGACTGGGAAAGATGGAAAAGTAATGAGAGTGGGGATGTTAGTGGAGACAACATGCTGGAGAAGACAGGATATAATGTGATCATTTGTATGAGGATTTCCTTGGCAAGGAAAAGCTTCATCTCTTCTTGTGAGACAGGTCTGAATGGAAAACAAAGTGTTGAAAAGTGTCTTAGTGATATCAAATTAGGAGGAGAAAAGTAATTCTCAATGAATGGCTCATTTTTGTTTTTGTTTTTGTTTTGTTTTGTTTTTTGTTTGTTTTTTTTTTCCCCTAAGAACAATATAAGGCAAGGTTTTAGAGCCTCATGGAGGGGAACAATGGGAATTTTCAGGATGAATGTTAAACCCTGAAAATGCTTACGTGGTTCTTGGGTTAGTAAATTAATTATGGAGGTATAAAGGATTACCTTGATTCAATGGAGCCCATTTGAGATTATCTAATGTTAATTTTGAGTGGATCTAAGTTTCAAGTTCTTAGAAATTAGATAGCTGAGTATTTGTTTATATAAACTCTTAATGGTCTTCTCCTTCCTTAAGATTTGATGTACCCCCTTATAGTGTTCTATATGTTAAGATCCCTTCCAGCTCTGTTATTCTGTCATGTGGTTTTTCTTTTGGGTCAGACAATTTGTTTTCTTAGAAAAACTTCCAAGGTCAATAATTCTACAGTCAAAGGTCCCATCAAGTCTAACATTTTATGATTCTATAAATAGCTTTTCTAAAGAATCAGGGTTCAAGAAGTTAGTATTGACCAGTTCTATACTCCCCCAGGCCATATAGGAGACATAAACCATATGCAGAGAATTGGATTTCTTTACTGCTGTCTTTGTTGTGCCAGGGCTGAAGTAGAGAAGAGAGATTTCAGTCTATCACAGAGATACTTACACAGGACTGAATTATAGGAAAAATAAACTGATTTTAATTTTGTATTACTCATCAATATATGGACAGAGAATTCAATGTGCATGTAAGCAAGGCCTCTTTATTTAAAGGCATTCTGTGAGTGAAATGGAGACCTTGTACCTCCTTATATTCGCATAAGTACTTCATTGCTGTTGAGTAACGGTAAATAGCTATATAAGGGCTCCATAAAACACTGGGACCATGATTGCAGGTGGGCCCCCAGGCACTTGTAACTCATGGCTGCAATTCTCACATTATTTCAGCCTGTTTAGAGTGAAGAGGGAGAGTAGGCCCTCACTCCAGCTCCTTTCACTTAGGAGGTTAATTGACTATAGAATTTTTTTACCTTTATCTATTACAGTGGTAAGAATTTTTCAGCACATTCTTATTTTGGAAGAACTAGAAAAAGCTAAAAAGTCTCAATTCTGATTTCAGTCCCTTTTCTACAGTTGGGTATGTGATCCAGGGCTAATGTCTTGAATTCCCTAAGGTTCATTTTCTTCAATTACAAAATGGAGATATTTGCCAAACCTGTACATGAGGTTTCTATTAGTATGAAGCATCAGGTATGTTTTTATACATGCACATATCATGGCAGATACATATACTATAAATCTATATCTTATTATTCAAATGGGAAATGTGAAAACACTTTGTTGTCAAGTGCTGAACAAATGCAAGATACTGTAATTATTAGCAATGGCTTGAAATTCAGTGTTGAGTGAAATATTCTCATGTTCTTTATGCTATTATTTTAAAATCTTAAAAATTAAATAAGCAATTTGGAATAAGAAGGGAAGGTATAACTCCACTGCCTCTTCTTTTCTTGCCCTCTAAATGAGGGCAAGTAACTGATCTTCAATTTTGTTAATATTTTGTTTTTGAAGAAGGGGAAAGTAATAATCTTCCTCTCATTATGGTATAAAAAAGTGAATAAGAGAAGGTTAATATTGAAATGAGATGCATGAGAAAAACAGGAGTACCTCGTAATCACCAACCCCCCAAAACATTGTTATATTATACATGAATAATTTCTATCTTTTACTTTTAATTTCTTTGAATTTAAGCCCATTTGTGGAATTAAGGGTTCAATTTTTTTAATATTTTAGTGAAATCTCTCTCATATTTTGAATTTGTTTTTTCCAGAATAGTTGAAACCAACATGGAGATTTGTCAGTAGACTGTTTAGCTAGAAGTCCTTCAGTATTGAAGGTTTATATCTCTTATTGTGTTTTTTTTCTGTGCTAATAGGGGTAAGGTTCACAACTGTTATAATTTTCATATCATAAGTAATCTGAAAAAATTCATCAACTCCCTCCATTTCAGTTTCCTCTTCAGCAAAATAAGGGTAACAATGCTTCCTATTGCATGGAATTGTTGTAGAGATCAAAAGATAAAAAATACGCAAAGTTCTTTATAAGCCTTACTGTGCTATATAAATACTAGCTAACTAAAATTATTGCCATCACTTTTGTTTTTTCATCCCCTCATGCTAACTTAAAGAGTGAGTCAGTCTGTGGTGTCTGTACTTAATTAATAGGCACTATTGAATTTCTTCTTCTCTCTACAATGGAAAACCATTATGATTTTTTATATATACCAGCTGCTTATATAATAACAGGAAAAGAAAAAAAAAACAGGCGCAGGGAAGGTAGCAAGAAAGGTGCTGAAATCAAGCTGAACAGGAAGTTTTCCCATTCAGTCAATTCCTGTTGCTTCCAGTAAGAATAGCCTACTTAGGATGCCAGGAAGCATCCTTCTGAAGTGGTGGATCCAACTGCTCTTTTCATTCCCCCCCTGTATGCAGTTAACAAGCAATGAGCCCTTTCATCTGAGTTGGAGCCTGATAAATTGTGGAAGTTTAAGCTGCTAAATGTTTTAACAGCAGCTACATAAGTTTTCAAAGCCATCTTGTTAGTCATGTCAGACAGTGACCCTTTGTATACATCAGAATAACAGCCATTAGGAATTCAGTGTTTATCTTCAAATGTCCACTGCTCTCTTAGCCTCATTAAAATCCCCATCAGCAACTTTTATGTTGGGAATCTTGTAATTCCTTAATAATGATGGTTTGTATTGGTTAAGGGCTTTATGTTTGGCACACTGGCTCCCTTCATAAAATCCTTCAGAGTAGGAAGGACATGGATTATCATTTCCTGTTTTATAGATAAAAGGATCCAGACCTGGAAAGGACTTTAAGCTTTTTGGTTCAACTTATTCATTTTACAAATGGGAAGTGAAGGGCCACAGAGGAAAAAGTTATTGACTGTTTCAAGGACCCCCATGTATAATAGAAGTGAAGTCTTCTGACCCTATGTTCAGTGTCCAATTACAACTCAACTCTTGACCCCACCTGACTTTCTAAGTGGGCTGAAGGCTTGCTCATAAAGTAATTGTTTATTTAATGTTGTGTGTTTCAGCAGGGTGGTAGGGAGCAGGGAGTAAGGGATTGGACAAAAGGGGAATTACTGTCCAACACAGAATAACCTTGAATTATGGAAGGATATGCTGGAACCAGAACAATGTCATCAACAAAAAAAGTACCTAGGGGATCTTACTATCTGTAGAAAAGGTTCTTAGTCTGAAGCTAATAACTTTTAAGAAAATATATTTTGATAACTATATTTTTATATAGTTAAAAAATAATTGAAAGGAGTGCATAGGGGCAGCTAGGTGGCAAAGTGGATAGAGCATTGACCCTGGATTCAGAAGGATCTGAGTTCAAATCTGACCTCAGACACGTAACGCTTACTAGCAGTGTGGCCCTGGGCAAGCCACTTAACCCCAATTGCTCCGAAAAAAAAAAAAAAGTAAAGAAAGGAGTGCATAAACTAAATTGCTAAAAGGATCCATGACGTAAAATGGCTAAGAAACCATGATTTACAGGGAATTTAATTTGAACTGTATATCTTACCTCCTTTGTGAGGGTTTCTTTCTCTCTGTCACATACACACACACACACACACAAACACAAGTACCCCTTTGTTTTATGCCTTTCACTTGCCTAATATAATGATTAGAGGACCATAAAACAAGCTTATATCTATTGTAATATCTTTCAAGGAATCACATATAATTTTGACACATGAGTGAGGGACATGTTTTTGGAGGAAAGCCTTTAACGTGGGATTTTGTTCTATGGAATGACATTTATTAATAGTCAACAAATAATAAGTCTTATAGGATCCTGTGTCCTCTTCATCTTTCAATTCAATTGTTTGATGGTAAAGATATGAACTATCTTAACCTTGTTGGACATAGCTGATGTCCTATCAGACTGAAAAGGCACTGAGCAGAGGCCCAATAAATCAGCAGTGGAACTTAAGTGAAGGAAAGATAACATATAAAGGTAAGCAAATATAATAATGGTCATCATCATCATCATTCTCTGATATATCTATATCTATTTCTATATCTCTTTATCTGTTTATCTGTCTACCCAGCCATCCATCATACAAAAAGAAGAAATCAGATACTTGTAGTGCTTTTCACAGTCCCATCAGTGCTAATCCCCAAAATTAATTAGTTTTGGATTCCAGTTTCTTTCTATGTATTTTCTATTAGTAAGGGCAGGGGGGGGCAGGGAGGGGAGGTGTGAAGGACACTTTACTTGAATACACACTTGCCTTAAGAGTCAGAACTATAAATGATATGCATTAGCATGCATGAAGGTAAATACATAAAATTTCTTGTCCTGAAAGCTCATTTTGAAGCATCACTGGCTCACCTGAGACCATCCATTCCCATACTGGCAGCTTGAGCTGGGGCAGGCTGCCAACAAGTTGTCACTTGATTGAAGGCAAATGGCTTTGTCTTTCTAGGGAGTGGCCCACAGGCGGAGATGGAGGCACACAAGGGGCTTCCTCTGCCAGCTATTTGCTGAACTGAAAATACTTAGCTACCTTGTCAAGCCTTGGAATTGTTTGATTTCCTGCAGGAAATATTTGCCTTTGAAATTTCCAGTGGGAAAATTGCTCCTTGACCTCTGCTCAAGAGAATGAGCTTAACGTTGTCTGAAGATGAGAGTCATTCCCTGGAGGTGGAAGAGAGTATCAAATGAGCTTAGGTGCAAATCAGGAAAACAGCAGGGAAAGTATGATAGCACATTTTTTTTTGAGGGGAATTCCATTTCATAAAAGTTGAAATTTCAGGTTTTTATGAGTAAATTATCTGTTTACATTATTTTTATTGTTGTCTAAGTAAGATATAACATGTGTGATTATAAAATGAGGGCAAAATCTAGACTCATTGTCCATAGAGAGATGAATGTTTACGAATAATCATAAGTAAGTTATGTAAACCTGAAGATAAGTATAGTTTATCTGTCAATGAGAGCAATAACTTGGAAGGTATAGAAAAATATGGGCCAAAGACAGGGTGTGGATAGCCACATCCCAGCCTTGACACCAACTTGACATGGCTAGGACATTGAAGAACAATATGGAAGCATCATTTGACTTTGCTTGTTTTCCTGAAGTCTTGGACCTCAACAGAGAGGTCAGGGATGCAGAAAACCATAGTTCTAGTGGAGGTGACCATGTTGGTGAGAACTCAAGATTACTAACACTTATATTCTAGCAAAATGTAAAAAAAAATACTTTTATCAATTACTTAGAAAGAAAGAAAAAGTAGGAAGCTATCCGATTGAAGAGTCCCTGGCAAGCTATAACTCAGGTGGGCACCTCCTTTGCCTGGCCATGTCCTAATGTCAGCCTTCCAAATCATAGCTTCTCCATATGTCTCTGTCATTTCTTTCCCCTCCCCATGTACAGGGCAATATTTTGTGACCTCTCCTCAATATTGCCCCTTTTATCTAAAAATAAGTTTCTCCCCATGATTTCTCTTCCCAATTTGATTTGTCTCTAAAAGGTGATTTTAAGGCATCTTTCATGCTACTTGACCTCAATGCATATTGGCAACCTAAGTATCAGAATACTTATTAAAAACTGTGTGGGCACACATTTAGTTTAGTGTTCTTTTTTCCATTCAGGATCTACCTTGAATAAAGGGATGACTCTAGCCCTACAATGGTACAAGAGGGTCACAAGAGTTATATCTGAGGCACCTCTAGAGTTAATCAATCTCCCACACAGCTTATGCTATGTCTTGACCATCAGAAGTTGTTAGTGCAATTTTGTTGAATATTCATGTACTACATTTAGAGATATTCTCCAGACTATTGTTTGATGCAAACATTCAGGAGCATGTTTTTTAAGCAGAACTCTTCTCTGAGGGTTTATCAGCAGATTGATCAAAGTACATACCTCAGGGAATCCTGTGTAGGCATAGTACCTTGTTTGAACTTACACTGGTCGGGAGAAGGTGAAGAAGATACAGGGGAAAGATTTGACTAGAATTCAGAAGACATGTCCCCCCACCCAGCTCATGTACTTATTAAATATGTGACCTTGTATGAGGTATTTAACATTGCTAGAATGCAGTTTCTTCGTCTCTAATTGATCTCTGTATTGATCTAAGGTACCTTTCTTCTCTAGGATTTTGTGTTCTAATAAAACTTCTACTTTTTAGATTACCTGTTCAGAGCACAATCTTTTTGAATTCTAACTTTTCTACTACCTTTAGTAACATGTTCCTGTCCTGGCTACCTTCCAGGGTTGTAGGGAGAATCAAGTGAGATCATCCATGTGAAAATGGATGAACTGGAAAGCATTATATATATACACACACGTGTGTGCAAATTATTATATTTTTTTCAGAAAACATAATTAGAAGTTCAACAAATTTTCTATTGCTTTATTTATTTTTCAATTCACCCTTGAACCTGTCCATCCCACTCAGAACTTATTATGCTATGATCTGCCATTTGTTTCCTGGTGTACAATGATCAATTATTTGAATGTGGTCTTTGCCCCTTGACTTTCTCCTTAACTTTTTTCCTTCCTTTGTTTCATCATCCTATCCTTTCTCATCCTTCCTTCCTTCCTTCCTTCCTCCTGTTTTCCTTCCTTTATGTAGTTAAATCCCCTCATTTTGCAAACAAGTAAACTGAACTGGAAATGTGGAAGCAACATCTCTAAGTTTGCACAGCCACTAAATAAATGACAGAGTGAACCTAGGTCCTTGCCTCCAAACACAGTGCTCATTATTTCACATTTCTCTGGAGAAACTAAGTGGTTAATTTCTTCTTTATTTAAAATGCCCTCTCATTTTAGAGGAAAAAAATCTCCCCATTAAACCATCCCCTCAATTATCTTAACATTTATTGCACTTACACTTAGAGAACTTGGTTGAGATAAATATATATTTGGGAAAAAAAGAAAAGAAAAGAAAACACTCTGAATCCCACACTATTTTACAAGCATCTACATTCTTTGAAGAAACTCCCCATTATGTCCCTTGTGGTGTTATTGTGAGTAGCAGCAGGTGAGAGAGAGCATTGCAGGTTGACTTTTCTTACTTGGGAGTGTTATTGCCTGCTTGAAAGAACTTGCTATTAAATTCCAATAGGAACCAATTATATTTAAATTCCACAATCACCCAACAGGTTGTGAAAGGGGACAAGGGTGGGGGGAGGGAGGACCCTTACCAATATCAGGAGTAGCATACTTCTTGCCTTTAGTCACTGGTTCAAGGGCAGTATAAATCCTCAATCATAATGCTCTTTAATGCCAAGTAATTGTGTTTTTGCAGTAGTGCTTGCCCGTTTTGAGTTCCCCTAAGAAACCAAACTGTAATGCTAAGAGTCCAATTCTCCTGTAGGTTATAATAGGAACTTTTCTTTAAAAACCTAGAAGAAAAGATTCTAGACGTATTAGCCTTTTTCAGAGAATATAGCACCGTACTTTAGATGGGATTTGGAATATGACTGCCATGCAATTAACAACTTACTTTTGAGATAACTGAAAAGCTAACATTTATCCTTTAGAAAGACTCTAGAGGCTTCAGAAAAGGGAACCCAGATGATTTCACTGCTGTCCTGACACAGTTTCTTATCCTCTTTTGTGTATCAAGTGCTTGAAAAGTGTTCCTTACCATTGCAAGTGAAAGCTATACTTCAGTTTCATCCTAGTGCAGACAAAATGCTGTTCTTGGCTCCCATTTGGCAATCGTTATGTCTAGGGAGTGGAGGAGGGAGGAATGAATGTTTCTGTTCTCCTTCTAAAACTTAGGGAAGCATTGTCATGAGATAGAAAGAGTGCTAAGATTGGAGTCAGGAGACATTTGGGTTGGAATCATGTCTCTGATATTAACTGGGTAACTTTGGGCCATTTTCCTCTCTGTGTCTCAGTTTATTAGTCCATAAAAAACTTGCCTCTAGATTACCTCTAATGTTCCTTCAAACTATAGATTCTAGCCTAAGAAAACTAGACCATTTCCTAGGAAAAAAAATATTTGGGAATGTAAGCAATATGATAGATAAATCATACACACATACGTATACATTTATATATAATATATTTAGTTGTGTGTAAATCATGTGTAGAATTGGGTATATGAATATGTATTGCACACATGTAATCTTAGACTTGGAAGCTAAAATCCTAGTTTCCAGGTCTAGTTCTGTCATTTATTTGAAGTTGGTAGTTTGATATAATAGAAAAAGCAACATGTTTTCAATCGGGTGAATTGGGTTCAGATTTAGTTCTGCCCTTTAGTATCTTTGAGGCCCTGGGCAAGTAATTTATCTTCTCTTTGTTGGGTATATTAATATATTAGTGGACAATTAATATTAATTATCTAACCCACAGGGTTCCATTGAGAATGAAATGAGATAATATATGTAACACACTTTGAAAATATTATGGCTATTATTAGCTAACAATAGTTAAAAAAAATTACAAGTAAATAGAACCAAACAATCATTTGTTTATTTGGAAAGGAAGTCATATAGTGGAAATAATATTGGGCATAGAGACAAAAGACCCATATTCAAGAACATGCTCTATCACTTAGTTAAACATTTATATATGTTACAATAGAAAGTGCACTTGACTTTAAATAAGGAGATCTAGTTTCAACTTTTGGTTCAGCCTTTTAGTAGCTGCATGATGCTGGACTAAACACTTAATGTCTTTTTAATTCTTTTTCCTCATCTGAAAAATGGGAATAAAAATGCATTCATAGTGTATCGCTGAGTTATCTTACTGCCATAAGCTTAGGCAAATGATTTCACTGCTTTTAGCATCAAGTAAGTTTTTTCCTAAAATAAAGGGAGCTGGAAGCAAGGTTACATGGTCACTTGATGGAGATATGGGAAGGAATTGAGGGACAGGTTGGACTAGATGACACCTTAGATCCCTTTAAATTCAGAGATTCCATGGGGTTATTTTTATGATCTCCATAAGGACTTTTCAAGAATTCATTCAGGGATTCTTTCTAAAAGTTACTAAGTCATTAAATATAAATAATTTACTTAATGAATACCTTGTATATGTGTAATTGGTAATTTATTGAATAATATATAAAGAAGTCAGATAGATGTTAATCTTTCCTTTCAATTGTTTAGCATGTAAAGAAAAATGAAGATTTCTCTGATATTATAATGTTTACCAAGTATTTCCCCCACAATAACTCTATGTATGAAGGCCAGTAATGATTCTTAATTTGAATTTAGAGCAGAGGAACTATTAAGAGAAGGAAAATACTTCATCCTGTATTCCAGACTACTAAACTTCAAAGACAGGATTAGAACTCAGTTCTCCATACTCAAGGTCCAGCATTCATTCCATTCTGCTTTGCTGTCTCTACATCTGTAGACACCCTAAAAAGAGGGGGGAAAGGCAATCCTGCCTGAAACTGAAGCTCAGAGGGCATAATTTATAGGCTCTGTTCTTCAAAATAGATTTGGCTTTCACCCATGGATGCCTATAAAAATCGGTGTCTCAGAGATTGGATTATAGAGAGAAGCACCTTGTAAATTCTAGTTGATTTGGGTCATATAGGTTTAAGCTGCACATTTTTATCACCTAAGTTTTACAAGAATTTATGTCTCTTCATTTGGGGCATGTTCAGACTTCTGAGACACAAGGCTGCCTTTTCTACCATAATGTTTAATTTTATGTTTAGTGTAAATTGCACTTTTACTGAAGCGATTCATATCTATTGATTGAGTGTGTGATTAAGTGTACAGGGCTTCCATTTGAAGCTGGATCATAGGTTTGCTCTTCTGAAAGAAAAAGGAAAACGATTTCCTTCCAACCTAGCTCTTTTAGCAAGATAGCAAGCCCAACATATGTTGAATGATGGGACTGAAGATAAGTAGAAAGTGGTGGGTAAGAGTTTGGGACAAGTGCTCTTTGCTCTAATTGCCCCACATTAGAAACAATCACATTGCTTAAACCACATCTACCTATTTACTTTGTAGTACTATCTAGTAGCAGTAGTAGAGTATAGGTAGTATAAGTAAGGAATTTATAAGTTAGCACCTAGATGTTCAACAGGCCTGTACTAGACACTGTCTACTTGAGTTTTTTCCTTCGTTGGGAAAATTGTGGGAATAATAGTACCTACCTCTCAGTATTTTTGTGATAATAAAATTAAATAATAGGTATAAAGAGTTTTGCAAACATTAAAACATTATATAGGGGCAGCTAGGTGGCACAGTGGATAGAGCACCGGCCCTGGATTCAGGAGTACCTGAGTTCAAATCCGGCCTCAGACACTTAATACTTACTAGCTGTGTGACCCTGGGCAAGTCACTTAACCCCAATTGCCTCACTAAAAAAAAAAATTATATAAATACTAGTTCTTATCATTAACATAAGAGACTGAATGGCCATAGGATCATGGTAATAACACAATAGTTAACACTATAGAGCCTAATTTGTGCCAAGGGCTATGACAAGTGGGTTAAATGTGTTATTTTATTTGATTCTCACAAAACTGTCAGGAAGGTGTGATTATTATGCCTCTTTTCCAGTTGAGTCAACTGAGGTTAAGCAACTTATCCAAGGTCACACAACTAGTGTCAAAAGTCAAACTCAGATCTTGCTGATTGAAGGCCCCTCATTCTATCTACTGTACCATATAGCTGCCTAGAATTTGAGTCCTATCTCTGACATATACTTGATCAATGGTTCTCAAAGTATGTTCTGGGCCTGCTAGGGTTCCCTGAAATTTCTTAAGGAGGCCCATGAGGTTGAAAATGTTGTCATCATAAACTAAACTATTGTAATTAGTAATGTGTTATGTACAAATAGACATAATTTATTTAAACTATTTCTCTTTAGAGTCCTCATTAATTTATTATTTTAAAAGGAAGTCTTGAGATGAAAATTTTTGATAACCCTTGAAGTAGACACATGATCATCAGAGATAAGGAAATTAACCTCTCATTGCCTCTGACAACTTTCAAAGGCTATAAATTACAGAGGAGTTGTTCATCTACCTTGGTGGACTGAGTTTTCATACTGGGATGAAATCATAGGTCTAGACATACTCTTGCCTACCAAAGTGCACGTGCAATAAGCACTCCTAATATCACTACTTCAATTCTTCAAGGCTTCATGACTTCATCCATGGGGGTGGTCTCTCTACTGACATAGCCAAGTCTAAGGGATTAGTTTAGTTGATTTCTGTGGCACATTTTCAAGCTTACAGACCGACAAAACATTCCACATTCTCCCTGATTGACTATTTTGGGAGATCTCTAAATCACTTTTGCCCTAAATGAACATTGGAGAAGGGTGAAGAGTAGTCTCTTTAAAAATTTAACTTACCTAGAATTAACTAAAGCTAGTTAGTGGCTTAATGGGATCCTCTTAACAGTTCAGATTGAGTTATGCCATACTTGAGATGAGTCCCACAAGGACCTGAATTAATGTAACTCAGAGTTCACAATATAAAATTTATTGAACTATTAGAAACACACCTTTCTGATGGAGAGATGCATTTTTGGTAGGCTAATAACTGAAGTCAATTGAATCTGATCTTAAATATTATAAATTTCAATAATATGTCATCAACTGTCCTTTTCCCTGTATTGTGCTTACTGCTTGGAAAACAATAAACAGCATGGATTGTTTGGAAACATATAAAGAGTCTTTAGAAAGCAATTTATACTCTGTAGATTCAATGAAATAGAACTTTGAAGGCAGATTTAATCACATCTTTGTATTGGTATTTTAAGAAAATTTGTAGTAGTAATATTCTGTAGCACATAAAGCCCACTGCTGAACTAATCTGAAGTTTAAATCAAAAATGTCTGCTTTGGTGGAGCCTAGGTTTTCTGATGATTCACTTTTTCTGATATGTGGCAGAGTAGCAGCATGTGTTCCCTTATGTAACTTTTTAACTTTTTATGAGAGGCCTGAAGGTAAAATGCTGAACTGCAGAGCATAGTGCCTAATTCAGTTTTCTTGGAAAGAGATTTTAGGGAGGAGATGATTCTCCAGTTGCTATTCCAACTTACCTTTACTTAGTCTCAGCATCTATGCAGAGAGTTCTACTGAGAAATTCAACAGACACAAAATGTCAAACTTGAGTGGACTGGTGGCAAGAACACTGATTTAAGAATCAGGAAGCCCAGGTTCAAATTGTGGCTACATCATTGATTGTTATTTCTGTTTTGGAGACCTATTTTCTCATCTGTGAAGTTTCACTGATTCCTAAAATCAGTGAAAGAAACCACTAAGGTATATGATGATTAAAAAAAGAAACATAATTTCTGAGAAGTTTAATCAGTTTATTAATAGGCTGACAGATTATCAATAAAAGGAGATCTATTGGCCATCTCTCTCAGACCAAAGATCCGTAATGATTGTGGGGGTCACAGTTCATTACCCTTCCAACTGTAGGAGGTCCATCACATAGCAATCACATTAGTTAACAGCAATCAAATCTAATTGGTTGACACGATCAGAGGTGGGTTATATTAAAATGAAGTCTGGGGCTATGTTACTCAACTCTTGAAATTATATCAGAAAAAAATGAAGACCACCACTCAATATGATCAGGACAAAATAGTTTCCATCTAGGTGTGGTTTAATCTCATCAGTCCTTCAAGTAATCTAGAGAAAAGGATAAGTCTCCACCTAACATTCTTTGTAAACTTGGGTTGAATTTGACCCAGATGAACTAAGTACACCTTGGAGAGGAGGAAGAGAAAGGACTAGAAAGAAGGGGAGATCATCGGGTCCCCCAGTATATTAATTGTTAATAATTATTTCTCACAGGTCAATGATACCAACAGTTACCTGAACAGTAATGCCCTTATTAGAATCCCTCACAGGTGACTATTCAGCTTTCACAAGAAAACCTCCAGTGATGGTGAAACCACAATATCAATAATGGTTAGGAAGTATGTTTTTGTTTTTTGTTTGTTTTTGACTTGTGTGTAGAGGAAATCTCTCTTACCAGTGTACTTTTTGAAAGACTATTTCTCTCATCTGGGACCAATAAAAATTAACATGTTTAGAACAGCACCTTGCATGATCATAGTAAGTGCTTGATAAATGCTTGTTGCCTTGAAGATTTGAAGCACAATGATTCATTTAATTTTGAAGCATTCCCTATTTATTGGGGATCAGCAATGGAAGGGAGGGGAAAACTTAGAATATTGGCAGGGATTTTCTCAAGACCCAAAAGAGTGAGTTCTTAGCACAACATAGTAGACATAATCAAATGGCCCATCAGAACTGCATATCATTTTTTGTAATGTTCTTGGTCTTTCCTATGTTGTTTGCAGGGTAAATTTCCTTTAGGACATTATTTCTCTCACATAGGGACACACAACCATTTATTCAATCTATTGTCAAGGCCTGTCCATTTTATCTTCATAATATCTCTAATATTTATCCCCTTCTTTCCTCTGACACTGCTACTGTCCTGGTTCAGAGCCTTCATTACCTCACACCCAAAGTATTGCTATAGCAGACTGCTTGGTCTGCCTGCCAGAAGACTCTCTACTCTAGTCCATCCTCTTTTCAACTGTTAAACTGATCTTATAACACAGGTCTGACTATTGTTGTTGAGTCATTTCAATAGTGTCCAACTTCCCATGACTCCATTGAGGTTTTCTTGGCAAAGACACTGGAGTGGTTTGCTGTTTCCTTCTCCAGCTCATTTTACAGATGAGGAACTGAGACAGAGTTAAGTTACTTGCCCAGTATCACACAGCTAGTAATTGTCTGATTCTGGATTTGAACTCAGATCCTCTTGACTCCGGGCTTGGTGCTTTATTGATTCTGCCAACTAGCTGGCCACCTAACCATATTGTCTCCCTACTAAATAACCTTCAGTAGCTCTTTATGACCTCTAGGATGAAATATAATATCCTGGTTGGCATTTAAAACTCTTCTTAACTGAGGTTCCTCATGCCTACTTTTCTAATATTATGACATTTTATATATACCCTTCTCTCCCCTGCCCTTACTATTTGGTCCAATGGTACCAGCCTTCTTGCTTTTCCTCTAAAAAGACATTCCATCTCCTGAATACATGCATATTACTAGCTGTCCTGTACTTTGTCTTTCTGCCTCCTGGCTAACCTGGCTTCCTTCAATTCCCAGATAAAAATCCCATCTTCAAATCCCATCTTCTTCAGAAAGACTTTCTCAATACCCCTTAATTGTAATGCTTTCTCTTTACTGATTATTTCAAATTTAGCATGCTGGTAGCTGGTTGTATATAGTTCTTTGCATGTTTTCTTTCCATCCCTCCTTCCCTCTTACCCCTGTCAAACTATAAGCTCTTGAGAGCAGGGACAGACTTTTAGCTTTCTGTGTATCCCTAGTACTTAACAAATGTCTGGTGTATAGTTGACAGTTTAAAAAAAATTATTAACTCACTGACTGTTGCCTGACCCTATTGGACTGTGAAATCCTTGGGAGTAATGACTAGCATAGTCTTCTATATGAATATCTAGAGTTTAGCATGGTTGTTCTATAGGAGATTCTATCTTTGTAGCCTATAAACTAATTATTATAGGGTGGTGTCAAAGAAGTATTTTATTTCAGTATTTAGAGATGTGGGATTTTAGGGTAGTACCACACCTGACAAGCATCAATGCCTGCTTTGGCCAACCTGGTGATGAGTTCTTCTAGACTTCAGAAAGTAGCCCTTCCTGACAATCCTTGGGTGTGTTATGTGAAGACTTTTGAGGTTGATAGGATTGGACATAGGCTGTGCTTTATTGCCAAAATTCATAAGATCCAAAATTCACCCCCACACCTCTGTGAATAAATCATATAGGGATCTTACTAGAATTTTTGAGAAAATATGGTAAAGTAGACAGGGCACTGAAGTCAAAATCAGGAAGACCTTTGCCCAAATCCCACCTTTGTCACTTCCTAAATGTTCAAACAGCTAGTCACTTAATCTCTCTCAGACTCAATTTCCTAATTTTTCAAATGATGGGTTTGGGCTGGATGGCCTCAAAGATCTCTTCCATTTCAAAAATTTATGATTACAAGTATGATAAATTGATCGATGAGGATCCTGAAGGCCAAAAAAGTGAATAAATGAGCCCAACATTTCAAAGTTAGTTATCGTTAGAGGTAGAATTTTAAGCCCAATTTTATGAATCCTGAGTTCAGGGTCTTTTCTATGTCACACAAAGTAGACTTGCAGCTGAAATCTGTTCATTTTATTTACTGCATAGATGGCCATGGATTTGCCACTTAAACTTTCTAAATCTCATCATCCTTATCTGTGAAAGGGAGAGAATAATACTGGGTTCATCTATTTGCTGGAGGTGTTGTAAGGCTCAAAAGAGGAAGGTTCAGTTGTAAGAGAAATAGTCCTGGGTTTAGAATTCAAATTTATGGCTTCAAGTCCTAGCTTGTTAATAAGTTCTACTTATTACTGGTGCCAATTCACTCACCTCCTCTGTCAACTGTAGGAGACAGAGTAGATAGATATTCCTTAGGGTCTCTTTCAGCTTAAAGTCCTCTGATCTTATTATAATCAAATATCTTATTTATATAACATTCTAGCTTAAAAACGAGGCATATTAGAGGATAGTTGTGACCACCAGGTAAGTTCAAGAAACCCATGATTTCTCATAAGTAAGGCACCTACAAAGAAAATGGGGGCATTTAACCTCTAATTTTCATTAGACTTTAACAATGTATATGTAAAAAAATTAATCATACAGTGCTTAAAATCTACATGAAAGGTGAACCCAGGAATGCAGCAAGTTTCAGCAAAAGAGGTTGATAAGTCTGTTCTCAAGAGCAGAGGTGCACTTAAGCATTTAGTAAGTGTTGTGGAGGACCCTAGATAATGAGATTCATTTACTTTCAAGAAGATTCTTTTTTGTAATTATAAAAGTATTTTATTATTTTCCAGTTACATGTAGAGATAGTTTTCAACACTTGTTTTTATAAGATTTCTAGTTTCAAATTTTTCTCCCTCCCTCCCCTCTCTCCCCCCTCCCCAAGAGAGCAAATAATCGGATATAGGTTATATACATACAATCACATTAAACTAATTTCTGCATTAGTCTTGCTGTGAAAGAAGAATCAGAGCAAAAAGTAAAAACCTCAAAAAAGAAAAACAACTGCACCAAAACCAAAAGAAACATTATGGTTCGATCTTCATCCATATTCCACAGTTCTTTATTTTTCTGGATTTGGAGAGCATTTTCCATGACGAGTCCTTTGGAACTACCAAGATTGTCTTAATCCTGCTGAGTGGTCTTACTGGTTTAGTGTAAGCAAACTGAATCACACCAAATATGAGAGTAATACTTAACCTTTTTGTTGCATGATATATATACACACATATTCACACACCAAAATTTGCTGTAGGGAAATAAAAGCAAAAATAATAACTCATATTTTGATGGTGATATATATTATAAAATTTACAAAATTATTTCCTTCCAGAGTCCTGTGAAATAGGTATTACTATCCGCATTTTATACATGAGGAAACTGAGGCAACAAAAATTTAAATCATATGATTTACAATTAGAAGAGTACTTAGAAATCCTGTAACCAAACACACGCATTTTCCATATGTAATAATTTAATCTCAAAGGGGAAGTCAAATGAACCACCACTTATTGCTTATTGAATGTGTTAAGGGCTAAAATTCTAGCTAAACTGTCTAAAATATCTAATGAGTGGTCGCCAATAAATTATAAGCTTTAGCAAGAGTTAGACTTTTAAGCATTTATTAAGGAGAATAAGAATTTGGTAAAGAGAGAGAAAAAGGCCTAGATTTCTATCTATTAAAGGGAGAGCACATTTCTAGCTCCCTTCTCCACCAGAGTCCAGAGGAAAAGAGCCCCGAGACTGAGCGCCAGTCTCTTCCTTCCTCCTCCCACTAGCTCGCGTCACTTCCTGACTCCTGGTCTTGCCCTCAAAGACCTTCCCTTCATGGGCAGAACTCTTCTACAGTAAGTATCCAGCAGGTGGCGTTATTCCAATCGTTACAAATGATTATGTCATGAACTTTGCTGAAAGTTAAAATACAAATAAAAAAGTCCTTGTCCTAAATGAACTTATCTCTACATTTACCACTGTATCACACAAAGAGGTGTCCGTACTTCTTCCCAAAGCAAACCCTTCTACCCACACAAATGATCCCATTCCATCTTGTCTCCTCCAAAATTTACCTCTGTTGTCATCCCTACTTTATCACTTATCCTAAATCTCTCCCTCTGTACTGACCTTTTCCCTCTTGACTACAAACTTGTCCCAGTCTACTGTATCCTCAAAACATTTTCACATGATCCTTCCATCCCTGTTAACCATTGTCCTATATTTCTTCTACCTTTTGTGACAAAACTCCTTGAGAAGGTTGCCTAAAATAGATGCCCCCACTTCCTCTCCTCGTGCTCTCTTTTAACCCTCTACAGTCTGAGTCCTAACCTCATTATTCCACCAGACTTGCTAACTGCAAAGTTACCAATGACCTTCTAATTGCCAAATCCAGTGGCCTTTTCCTACTTTCAACTTCTTCTTGATCTCTCTCTCTGCTGTCTTTGATGCTGTTGATACTCCTTGATATCCTTTTTCTCTCTGGGTTTCTGGGGTAGCACCTTCTACAGATTCTCCTTCTACCTCACTGACCACTCCTTAGTATGTTCTTCTGCACTTTCATCAAAATCACATCTATTAACTTTGGGTATCTCACCAGACTTATCCCTGGGACCTTTTTCCTTTTTTATTTGCCATACTACTTCAATTGGTGATCTCTCCATCTCCTTTGGTTTTAATTATCATTTCTCTGATGATGATTCTCAAATCTACCTATCCTGCCCTATCTTCTCTGCTGACCTCCAGTCTCATATATCCAAATGTCATTCAGACATCTCCAGCTAAATTTGTAGATATCTTAAACTCAATATGTCAAAAATTGAACTCATTATCTTTCTGACCCTCTCCCACAAACTTCCCAATTGGTGTCAAGGGCACCACAATCTTCACACTCTCCTGGACTCAAAATCCAGATACCATGCTTGACTTTTTACCCCCTCATATCCAATTTCTGGACAAGGCCTCTCTATTTCAATTTTGCAACATGTCTTTAATATGTCCCTCCTTCTACTCTGATACTGCCACCATCATGTTTCAGGCCTTTGTCACATTATGTCTAGGCTATCACAATTGCCTGCTGTTTGGTCTGTTTGTCCTATATCTCTCTATACTCCAGACCATTGTGGGCATTCATCTGCCAGTAATTTTCCTAAAACAGAGTTCTGTCCACATCAGGCTCAGCTCCTTATTACTTGCAGGATAAAAGACAAAGCCCTCTTTTTGGTGTTCAAAGCCCTTCACATCCACCTCCAGCTTTCCAGTCTTCTTAGTCCTTATTCCCTCCCCAAACCCCCCCATTTACTCTTTGATCCAGTGAAACTATTCCTTGATAATACACAAGCAAACCGCTCCTTACCTTATGCCCAGGCATTTTTTCTGGGTATCTTCCGTGCCAGTTTTCTCCCTTTTTATCTCCACTTCCTAATTTCCCAGACTTAAAATCTCATTTTCTACATGAAGCCTTTCCCTAACTGGCTTAATTCTATTGTCTTCCTTCTTTGATTTCCTATTTTACACACACACACACACACACACACACACACACACACACACACACACACCCCTACTTTGTATATACTTGTTTGCTTCTTGGCTCTCCTGTTGGATTGTGAGCTACTTGAGGCTAGGGATTGTCTTTTGTCCCTTTTTTTCTATCTTTTGTGCTTAAGAAAGTACTTACATATATTAAGAGCTTAACAAATACTTTTTGACTGACAATTACATTCCAATAGAAGAAGACAACACACAAAAAGGAAGCTGAAAAGAGTAGAGGGAGGTGCTTATGTCAGGTACTTGCAGCAAAGTCTAGAGAATGAAGAATGGCTGGTCTGATGTAACTTGTTCAAGGTCACACAAGTAGCAAGAAGCAAAGCCAGGACTTCAACTCATGTTTTGGCTTTTTGTTCCACCCTTCCCCCCTTTAATTCATTGTTTTGTCTTTTCTTCTATATCATGTTTTCTGATTTTATTGATGCTTTTGTCATTCCCTATCTGATTTATTAGAACTTTAGAATGAGGTGATCCCTGACTCAGGTAGAAGAAACGAGGTATATCATATAAGATAAAGAACTAGAAGGGAATTTGGAAATTGCCTACTCCAATCTCATCATTTGTCTTAAGGAAGCAGGTTCATATATCTTGAAGACTTTGAACTTTGTTCTCCTTTATTCATTCAATCTTGATAGTCATTTTCCTCTTCCACAATTATTGTTCTACATCCAAAAATAAACTTATTTTATGGTTTTAGCAAAAAAATTTCTGGTTCAGTGGATAGAGCATTGTTCCTGGAGTCAGGAAGACCTGAATTAAAATCTAATCTCAAACACTTAATAACTGTATGAACCTGGGCAAGTCACTTATCCCTGTTTGCCTCAGTTACTCATCTGTAAAATGAACTGGAAAAGGAAATGGCAAACCACTCCAGTATCTTTGTCAAGAACACCTCAAATGGATTCAGGAAAAGCCAGATATTCCTGAAACAACTCAACAATAACAAGTTTCTATGAATAAGTAAATGATATAACAAAGTTTTTATAAATAACTAAATGATATAAATAACTACCACAACTGTACAACTTAAATATTAGCTCTTACATCTACAGATGTGGAGGGTACTTTTGCTCAAGTAAGATAAGATTTAATTGGTCTCTGAAGTCAAGGTCACCTCAGAAGTTCTGTGGTTTTTAAAAGTATATTGTTGTTACAAAGCCATCTTGGTGAAGTAGAAAGAGTGATATGTTGGTGTCAGAAGTATTGAGGTTCTAATCTTGATTCTCCTGTTAACTTTTTTTTTTTAAGTGAGGCAGTTGGGGTTAAGTGACTTGCCCAGGGTCACACAGCTAGTAAGTGTTAAGTGTCTGAGGCCGGATTTGAACTCAGGTACTCCTGACTCCAGGGCCAGTGCTCTATCCACTGCACCACTTAGCTGCCCCTCCTGTTAACTCTTTATGTAATCATATGCCAGTCTAAACTAGAGAAGTCTCTCTTGGTCTCAGTTTTCTCACCTGCCAAACAGAAATAATAATATTGGCAGCACAACTTCATCAAGTCATTGTGAGGCCCAAATGAAATAACCATTGCAAAATCTAGAGAATTACACAAATGTTACTTGTTGTTCCTCATAAATAACTCTTTAATGTGAAATCATTTGTTCTTCTTGTTTCCAGAAAGGATTGGGAATGAGTGAATGTTGCCAGGAATCTTCCCTAGAGAGAAAAACCTCCTAACAATTAGTGTGATCCCAAAGTGGCTTGGGCTACCTCAGTAGGTGGTGGTTCCCATTCATTTGGAGCTTTTGAAACAGAAGTTTGGATGATCTAGTCTCCCAAAATCTGCTTAAAGTAATTCCTGTTCAATCAGGAATGAGCTAGAAAATTTCTGAGCTTCCTTTCAACTCTAGGTTTATGAGATTAATGTGTTTTTTCTGTTTTTATTTTTTCCAAATTAGAAAGGGGATGAGAGTCATTACCTTTCAGGGTAATGTTTTTTTTTTTAAGAAGAAAAAATTATAAAAGGAGTAGAGAAAAGTATTAAAGGCAAGATGTGTCTGGCTATAGAGATTATGATACAAGGAAAAGAAATCTCAGGAGTAATATCTTCTGAATTCTAGCTAGAAAAAGGGGTTATGTAAAGAAAATTGTAGATGGAGCTCATGCTCAGGGTATGGGGTTGGAGTACAGAAAGTTGGAGTTTCTTGTAATTGTTACATTTTATGATTATAGCTCTGTCTCATGCCTTTATTACCATCTGACCTTGGAAAGTCCCATTTGCTTATCTGAACCTCCATTTCTTCATCTCTAAAATGGGTCTAATAGGATCTTCCCTTTCTACAACACAAGGTTACTGGAAAAGATCATAAAGATAGCTATGCATGTAGGTGGTGTTGTCATTGCTATTTATCTAATCATGCCAGTTAAGGCTCTTTCACAGTCTTTGAGAAGAAATGAATTCCTGCCTACAAGTTTCCCACGCATATGTGCTCTTAGAAAATTCCTCCTATTCATTCCAAACACAATAACAAATTTAACTCAGGTGAATATTTTTCATAGGCACAGAGTTCAAGAAAATGTCATGAGGGTGGGAGTGTGATACTGATCTAAAATAGATGAAATTGGAAAGGTGAGAACATCTCAGCCATCTTCTGACAGGTTAATTTGATTGCAAAGTAAGACAACTATCTCTCAAAACTCCTGTCAGTGAAATTTCTCTTAATGCCTCCCTTGCTAGGAGTGACTAAATTCTAATGAGTGTTATTTGTAAATCTCTTAGATGAATGTTGCCAATTGGCACTGATCAATAATATTAATATTAAATACAGCTCAAATTTATGGAGTTACAACTTTTAATTGCATGTTCATCTAAATTTAGGTTGCCCCTGAATAGGAGCCACACTTAATTGAGAACTCCTTAAATATTCACATATAATAAACATGAATTCAAATTATATATGCAAAATATAATTGTGGGTAACTATATATGCCATACAAACATATGTATAGTTAAACACTGAAAAATAGCATTGACTCTAGACAACATTAAACAAGATTTTTTACATTAGGGATTTTTGGAAAAAGTACAGCCTTTATTTAGACTATGAGGATGGGTTATCTCCTTTGAGATGTTATTCAATCATTTTTCAGTTTTATCTGACTCTTCATGACCTCATTTGGGGTTTTCTTGACAAAAAAAAAAATTAAGGGTTTTATATTGCCATTTCCTTCTCCAGCTCTTGTGACTGATGAGGAAATTGAGGCAAAGAGGCTTAAGTGACTACTCCAGGGTCACAGAGTGTTTGAGCCCAGATTTTAACTCAGGAAAACAAATCCTCTTGACTCCAGGCCCAATACTCTATCTACTGCACCTTCATTTCATATAATACTTACATAATCCATGATTAATTTCTGCTACTCTTCCTCCTCTTTTTGTGACTACCATTCATCAAATTTTCCTACAGAACTCTGTCTGGATCTCTTCTATGTGCTAGTCACCATTGATCTTGGCTAATTCTTACCAGTACACATGACATATCCCCATCCCATACTAAGCTGTAGCTTTCTTATGATCTAACCCATCTGGAGAGTAATTTGGAATGATGCCCAAAGGACTATGGGACTGTTCATACCCTTTGACCCAGTAATACCACTACTTGGTCTATATCCCAAAGAGATCATAGAAGAGGGAAAAGGACCCACAGGTACAAAAATATTTACAGCAGCCTTTGTGGTGGAAAAGAATAAGGAATGGAGGGAATGCCCATCAATTGGAGAAAGGCTGAAGAAGTTGTAGTATATGAATGTAATGGGATACTACTGTGCTGTAAGAAAAGTTGAGCAGGAGGACTTCGGAGAATCCTGGAAGCACTTACATGAACTGATGCTGATTGAGAAGTGCAGAACCAGGAGAACATTGTACACAGTAATAGCAACATTGTGAGATGAAAAACTGTGATAGACTTGGGTCTTCTCAGCAGTGCAATGATCCAAAACAATTTCAAAGAATTCAGGATTGAAAATATTCTCAAAATCCAGAAAAAAGAATTGTGGATTATGAATGCAGATTGAACCATACTGTTTCTACTTTGGGGCTGTTTTCCCCTTCTTTTTTGAAGTTTTTCCCTTGTGCTCTGATTCTTCTTTCACAATATGACTAATGCAGAAATATGTTTAATGTTATTGTACATATATAACTTACATCAGATTTCTTTCCATCTTACGAAGGAGGGAGGGAGAAAAATTTGGACCTGAAAATCTTATGAAAACAAATGTTGAAAACTATCCTTACAAAAACTGGAAAATAATGAAATATTGTTATTTTAAAAATGAATTAAACTTTAAAAAAAAGATGTGGTTTTCTTGAGGAGAGAGTCATTTTTTCAACTCTCAGCATCTAGTTCCATGTTTAATGAACAGTAAAACTTTTATGAATTGTTTTAAAATTTAAGTAAAGTGACAAGGTAAGTAGTAAAAGAATCGTATTGGTCACTCACTTTTTTCATTCAACTTTACAAAGGCTCCTCATTTGATTAATTGATTTTCCTAAGGTTACACATGCTTTCAATACAGAAGAGTGAATTTAATAGTACAGAATTGATATTTCCATGAGGACAATAACAATGTTCACTTGAAGAACGATAAACAGAATTTTATACTAAGTAATTATGATGGCCGACCTTTGCCTTATGGAGAAGTTGGGAAAATTAACCTTATTCCTCTTTTCACAGATATAAACTGGAGAAATGTGGTTTCAAAATACTGAATTTTCTTTCAGACACAGTAAACATGCTAGGTGGTTTTGAAGAAAAACAAAATTCTCTCTCTTTTAAACCAGGGAAGTTTAATCAACAAGGGAGAGGAGAAGGATGTTTTCAGTAGTGAATGATGGAAAAATCTTATGACATCAGTGAAAAAAAAACATAGAAGCTTTATTCATCCCTGGTTTTTGTTGTTGTTTTTTTGTTTTGTTTTGTTTTGTTTATTATTATTATTTCCAGTGAATCTTTTTTGTCTGGATAAATAGGCACAACAAGCAGATATGGGCCAAAATGCTGATTTAGATATGGTGAATAAAATTAAAAGAGATTCTCCACATTAAAATAGATGAGGAATTTGGGTTTGAAACAAATGGTCTAACTAATATTAATACAATTATATTGTAGTTAGTAATTTACAAAGTGTTTACTCAGAAGAACTCTGGGATATAAGTAGTGCAAATTGTATCATTCCCATTTTACAGACAAATAAACTAAAAACCAATGAAGTGACAAATACAAGATTAAAGAGTGATTTCTGATTCTAAAGCAGTTCATCAACTCTACCATGTTTCCTTATGGTTTCTAGCTCCTGGAGGGTCATACTGGTTACTGCTCATCTGTATATTCCCAGCCAAGAACAAAGTCTTGAACTTAGTAGTTATTTAATATTGTCTTTGATTCTAGGTTGGCAAATAATTCACATCATATTTCTAATGACACTTAAAAGCAGTTGTAATTTACCTAAAAGCCTCTAAATTCATTGAAGAAACTGAATTAGATATAATGACTGGGTTTCCAATTTCTTAGATTACTTTTGCGTATATGAGCTACATTCATGTATGAGGTATTTTATTTTTTTTCCGTTACATGTAAAGATAGTTCTCAACTTTTGTTTATACAAGCTTTACAATTTCAGATTTTTCTCCCTCCCTCCCCCCTCCCCTAGACAGCAGGTAATCTGATATAGGTTATATCTATATATCTCTATACATATACATATAGATATATATATACACACACATATATATATATACACATAATAACATTAATCCTATTTCTGCATTAATCCTGTTACAAGAGAAAGAATCAGAGTAGTGATGCAAAACCTCAAAATAGAAAAAAAAACAACAGCACCCAAAACAAAAGAAATAATATGGTTCAATCAGCATCTATACTCCACAGTTCTTTCTTTTTTTTTTTCTTGGATTTGGACATCCTCTTCTATCATGAGTTCCCTGGAACTCTTCTGTACCATTGCATTGGTGAGAAGAATATAGTCCATCACAGTAGGTCAACACTCAATGTTGATGATACTGTGTACAATGTTCTTCTGGTTCTGCTCATCTCACTCATCATCAGCTCACGTAAGACCCTCCAGGTTTCTCTGAACTCTTCCTGTATGAGCTACATTCAAATGTGGATAAGTCAGAGTAGAATCTCAGAGCTGGAAGGAGACACAGAAGCCATCTTACAGTCTTCCCTCAAATTAGAGAGAAAATCTGTGAATTAATAAAATGTCATAATCAGAGAAGCTATAGTCACATGCATACATATGTCCCTAACATGTATCCAGGAGTACTGAATAGGTCAATAATTAATTTCAAATTAGAGATCATGTATGAAGTTCATAAAGGGAAGTATGTTTTTGTGAAAGGTGTGTTGGATTGGGAGAAGAGCATCTGAAATTGATTACTTGTACTGTCATTTCACCTATTTGAGATTTGGTTTCTTATAGTATTAAGGGAGGTCTTTGAAGTCAGTCTGTAGGTTACCATCCAACTCTAAATCTGTGATCCTTTAAAGTCCTGTTAATGAATAATCAGATAGATTTGGTTGTTGTTACATCTAACTCTTCTTTAGCCCATTTGATGTTTTCTTGGTAAAGACACTTTGTGTAAAGAGTGTAAAGACACTCTTTACAGAGTGGTTTGTCATTTCCTTCTCCATCTCATAGATGAGGAAACTGAAGCACACATGTTTAAGTGACTTGCCTAGAGTCACACAGCTACTAAGAATCTAAGGACAAATTTGAATTCAGGAACCTGAGTCTTCCTGACTCTAGGTGCAGCATTTTATCCACTGTCCCCCCTAGTTGCTCTAAATAGATATATAGTTAGCAAAATAATAAACATTGCTCAAGTTATTAAAGAGTTTTATCCATTTACACATGTAGCAACCTCTCTTGCCTGCCTTCATAGTTCTCACCAACAAGTTAGGACTGCTGGATAATGAATGTTGCAATTACATTATTCTGTGGGTATGCACTTCAAAAACTAGAAATCATCAGACCCCACTGATAATTTGTTTATTGTCCATAATCAGCCAGCTCACACAGCTCAAAACAAAAGCATTTATTGAAATGGCATCATGTAAGTAGAGGTAATAATATCGTTCCTACCCTCAATCTGAACATCTCTGATACCAAGTGTCAGTGGAACAAGTGATCACCTGGTAAAATGGAAAGGAACACAGGTAAGTAACATATATGCCCAAGACAATTCAAAAAGATTAAAATTCCTCCATCTAATCTTATTTACGAAGTTGAATTGTTTAGCAAATCATGTTTTATAGGTATTTCAAAGTTACAATTCATACTCATTCATATTATCTGAAATATGGAATTATTAGTTTTACTAAATTAATAAGCTGACATGACATTTCTGAATTTAGACATTTTAGAAAGGATTGTGGATCATAATGCATAATTTATATATTGTCTATTTCTAGAGTCATTTATATACTATTTTAGAGTCATTTCTAGAGTCATAGATTTTTAGAGCAGGAAGGAATATATCAAGATGGTAGATGGATAATAGATAATAGATGATAGATTAGATACATACATACATACCGTTACTTGTTCTAGGTGCTTGGGATAAAAATATAAATCAGTAAGATTTATGCACTGCCCTCAAAACACTTATTTAAAATAGAGAAAGAAAACAAAAATATCAAGATAGAAAGAAGGGGAGATATTTGTAATAGAAAAGCCAAAGGGAGAGGTGGATGCTTGGGTTTGGGAAGTTAAGACAAATGTTGACCTATCATTAAAATATAGAATATTAGAACAGAGAATGGAGGTTAGCAGAGTTGGAAGAGGCCTTAGCATATAGAACACAGAATTTTGGAGCTAAAAGAGAGTTTTGAGGTCATCTCTAACATACTCTTTTCCCCTATTTTACAGAAGAAGAAGGACGAGAGAGATGATTAGACTGATAAAATATATGTAGTTTCTTACAGATTCAGGACTACAAGCCAGGATGCTGGAACATACAACATGAAATGTTATATGTGAAAGGGACCTGAGAATATAGAATGCATACTTTTTAAAGCCAGAAGCGACTTTGCAGAGCAACTCAATTTAGAAAATGTGGAAAGCAGGGCTCAAAAATATAACACGAAGCCTTAAAAGGCAGCATGGTAGAATGAAAAAAAAATGTTGTCTGGATATGAGTTCAAATATTGGCATGGCCACTTGTTAATTTGTGAACTTTGATAAGTCACTCTTTTGTCTTCATTTCTTTATTTATAAAATGATTACATTAGATTAAATGGCTCCTGATATCCCTGGTGGCTCTAGATATATGGAATATGAAATCACATAACTTGGCCAATATCACACAAAAGGTAATTGATTGTAAAGCAAGGACTAGATCCCAGATAATCTGGCTTCCTGGCCAGTGCTACACAAAACAGTTTGTTTTATATAATAAATGTTAGAAGGTAAATTATTTTAGATGAAAGGGACCTTAAACTATAAATGATTAGCGCATAGAATAGAGGAAGTTTGAGGCTAAAGGGAATTTTGAAATAAACAAGTTGGATTCCTTCGTTTTACAGATGAGTAAACCAAGGCCCAGGGAGGTTAATGACTGGCTCAAGGTCATACAAAAACTTAGTGAAAAGCAAAGACTAGAATCCAAATCTCCCAACACCCAGCCCAGCACTCTTGCCTATATGTCAGTTGGAACAAGCGGCTGAATTTATGTTTCTTATATTAAAACTGTGTCCTTATAATGTATATTCAACATACAAGTGCTTACTGAAATATCACAGTGTGTAGGGCTATATGCCTCCAAGGTACTGAAAGACCTGAGTGAGTTTTATGAGAAAACAGTGACTGTTCTCTGTATTGCCAACAATCAGCATTTTATCAGATGTCTGGTCCCGGAGCTTTGTCAGAAAGCACTGAGTCTAAATGAATTTAAACATTCCCAGAGCACACTCCTCTTAGGGAAAATTATCTGCAAAGGTTGCTGTTGCTTTATAAAGATTTATTCGAAAAAAGTCAAGGGAAGAACTCAGCCCCTTCCAAGCACGATAGCTTGTTATTCCTGTGAAATCTTGCATAGATGTTCTTAGACTCTAAGGGAAAGGGAGCTGGAAGAGAGAAGTATTTGGTATGAGGGAATATCAACTCAAATGGCAATCAAGGGACCTGGCCATCAAGAGACTGGTTCATCTAAGAACATGCTTTATGACCTTGGGTAAGTCATTACTTCTCTGAGCTTAATTTCTTCCTCTGCAATAGAAGGACTTCAGATAAATGATATCTACAATTACGCATTTCATTACCACCTGCCTATATAAGCCCAGTAACTTGCTAATGGGAACTACCATCTGCATTCTTCACATTGCTGCAGGACATACTCTTCCTTTTAAACAGTTATTGTTATATCATTTTTCTGTTTGAAGCTCATGGTCCTGCTGACAGTTGTCTGACACTCAGTGCTCTCAAATAACTGGCCTCATCCTTCCTTTCACTTTTTGTACTATATGACTGTGTATTGCATATAGAAAGGGAAAGAAGGAATGGAAACAAATATTTAATAAGCACCTACTATGTGCTATCTGTGCTATGCAAATATTGTCTCATTTGATCCTCATAACAGTCCTGGGAGGTAGATGCTATTAATATCTCCATTTTTCGGTTGAGTAAACAGGCACAGAGGTTAAGTGACTTGCCCAGCATCATACAACTAGAAAGTATCTGAGGCTGGATTTGAATTCAGGTCTTCCAGACTCCAAGCCAAGCACTCGGCAACTTGTTGTCTAGGGGAATTGCCTAGAATTACTGAGAGTTTGCGTCCATTATCTCAAAGCCAATATATCTCAAAAATAGAATTGGAACTTAATGTTTCCTGGCTCCAAGGCTGACTATCCAATAATCCAGGCTGCCTCTCACATATGTGGGAAACACCATAGAGAACATAGATTGTTTACCTTCCATGACACCCTGTAAAGTTCCAGAGCTTTCATATCTCCTTCTTTTGATTCTAACTATGGCCCAATATAATGTTAAGGGTTAAAATTCTAGCTAGTCTGTCTAAAATATCTAATGAGTGGTCGCCAATAAATTATAAGCTTTAGCAAGAGTTAGGTTTTTAAGCATTTATTAAGGAGAATAAGAATTTGGTAAAGAGAGAGAGAAAGGCCTAGATTCCTATCTATTAAAGGGAGAGCACATTTCTAGCTCCCTTCTCCGCCAGCGTCCTCAGGAAAAAGCCCCAGAGTCAGCGCCAGTCTCTTCCTTCCTCCTCCCACTAGTCCGCGTCACTTCCTCCCGCCAAAGAAAAGGCTCCTGGTCTTGCCCTCAAAGACCTTCGCTTCATGGGCAGAACTCTTCTACAGTAAGTATCCAGCAGGTGGCATCATTCCAATCGTTACAGTCCCCCCTGTTGTTCCTCAAGAAACAAAATGTTTCCTTGACGGAACAGTTAGATCAACTCTCTGGGGTCCTTCTAGCTTGAATATTTTATGGACTTTGAAAGATTAGAAAAAGGTGAGTTCCGCCAGCGTCCTCAGGAAAAAGCCCCAGAGTCAGCGCCAGTCTCTTCCTTCCTCCTCCCACTAGTCCGCGTCACTTCCTCCCGCCAAAGAAAAGGCTCCTGGTCTTGCCCTCAAAGACCTTCGCTTCATGGGCAGAACTCTTCTACAGTAAGTATCCAGCAGGTGGCATCATTCCAATCGTTACAATAAGAATGCTCACTCTTCTCCTTTGACTGACATCTCTGTTAATTTTTGCTGGCCGCCCCCATGGCTATAACATTCTCCTTCCTCTGTTCTGACTATGGATCTCCTTATCTTTCTTTAAATCCAAACTAAAATCCTATCCTTTACTAGAAGTCCAGTGCCCCTCAGTTAAATATTTCCTATTTACCCTGTATATATATAGCTTGCTTTGCCCCGCCCCCCCCAACCTTCCTTCCCAATTAGATTGTAAATTCCTTCAGGGTATAGACTATCTTTTGCCTCTTTTTGTATTCCCTGTGCATAGCCCAGTGCCTGGAAGACAAAATCCCTTAATAATGCTTATAGTTTTGACTACTGAATTCTTAACTATCATTTAAAGCTTAATTCAAGTGGTTCCTTCTCTAGTATGACTTCTCTGGTCCTGTTAAATTCATAATGATTCCTACAACTGTAAGTGGTCTGAAACTTTTGTTAAGGCTAAAATTCTAGCTAAACTGTCTAAAATATCTAATGAGTGGTCGCCAATAAATTATAAGCTTTAGCAAGAGTTAGACTTTTAAGCATTTATTAAGGAGAATAAGAATTTGGTAAAGAGAGAGAAAAAGGCCTAGATTCCTATCTATTAAAGGGAGAGCACATTTCTAGCTCCCTTCTCCGCCAGAGTCCAGAGGAAAGAGAGTGAGACCGAGCGCCAGTCTCTTCCTTCCTCCTCCCACTAGTCCGCGTCACTTCCTGAAGCCTGGTCTTGCCCTCAAAGACCTTTGCTTCATGGGCAGAACTCTTCTACAGTAAGTATCCAGCAGGTGGCGTCATTCCAATCGTTACAGTCCCCCCTGTTGTTCCTCAAGAAACAAAATGTTTCCTTGACGGAACAGTAAAAACAATATAATAACTATTGCTAACTAATAATATGTGAACAACAATATAGAAAAGGAAGAGAGGAAAGTTTTTTCCAGAGGGGCGATTTTTTTTTTTGTCCTCATGAACCGACGCTTTGACATTAGTCTTGCAAAGGGAGGGCCTCTGCAGAGAATACACGTTACAGATGGTGTATATTATAACAGAAAGAGAAAAAAAAACAACAAAAACAACAAATCAAAACTGTTCATTTAAAGTCTCTGAAAGTCTTTTCTCAGATGTCCTCTAGGTGTAGTCGTGGAATGGAAGTCTTTTCAGGGGTTGATGTGTGGATGCTGGTAATCAGCCAGGAAAATTTCCTACAAAATTGAGCTTAACACAACTTTAAAATAGCTTTGTCAATAATCAAATCAAACAATGAAAGTTCTCAAAAACATGTCTAAGGGAATTCAGAATCTTAGTTGTTACACATGAAACATATAATAAAACAAAAATTGAAACATTCTTTAAAATTATAATATTACTATAGTCCCCCCTTATGGAGGGTAATTGAGAAGACAATTGCTGCAATATTAATTAATAAAAATAATTTTAATCTTTGTTTCATCACTTTTTGCATCATCTGCCTAATTATCCTCATGCCATTATGAGAAATTAGAAAATCTAATATAATTGGTAACAGATGTCAAGGCCAAATTCAACACTGTTATTTATCATGACACCTGAGATAATTATGGGGGTTACCATAAAAGAACAGAGAAATGATGGGATATGAGCATTCCCACACTTGAGCAATATATACTGCCCATGCAGTATGCCAGGTCTAAAATAGGTGGATGGAATATATGTCCATGCCACCAAACATATTGGAGGAAACTGAGTCAGACTTAATCAGATACATGGGATTGAGATGTCCATGGCATCAGGCATATAGGAGGGAGCATAGAAGCCAGGTGTAGAAATGAGATGGGTGGGATGAATACTTCCAGCCATCTGTACAATATTGTGGGGAAAAATAAAATAAAATATTAAACCAAGAGAATCCAACCTCAACATTAGTCAAAAGCCGTTCCCTCGGCCATACCTTGACTTCATGCATGTCTCCCCTCATGTGACAGTTCAGTGTCTGCTCTTGCATGTATTCCTCTTGTGATTGGATGGCATCTTGGCCAACTGGCATCTGATAACTCAGAATAAAGGCAATTAATGTCTTAAATGATAAGTTCCCATAATCCAAGACTCATATGGATTTAAAAATTGAGGATAATAAATGATTGCAAAAAATGTGAATACATCTTGACTCAGAATATAATATATAATTATGCAACAATTTCAAATAATACCTTTTTTTTACTTAGCATACAATTACTTTCTTAAAAAATCTGAACATATTTAAATACAAGTTAAAGCACAACACAATCTCAAAGACAACTTTTACAAATGTTCCCCTCTTTTTTTTTTTTTTTTTGGAATATGCTTATCAAAAATAATACTTCTAGAATCAATTTACACTTGCCATGGCAAACAATTTGCTAGGGAAATGCTTTAAAGAGTTTGATCAAATAATCAGTTGAGAAAAAATAACAAAAACAAACAACTCAGAATATGGGAGCACAATACTCCTAGAATTAACATTGTATTATGAAATCAAAACCATCTTGCAATGTTTCAAAATTAGAGAGATGAATAAATAGAAAAAAATACACACGGAACAATAAAAGACAATGAAATTCAAACTAGGGAAATCTAAATGAATATGAACTTAATATTAATAAGAGTATTATAAAATATAAACTTGATCATATGACTATAAAAAGCTTTACAAATATTCTCCTTGTTTTAGAAACTAAGTATAAGTCACAATCTCAAAAGCATGAAAATCTCTATGAAAATAAACCCATACCATTAATTTCAAAATGTATATATAATAGCATAGAAATCCTATGTAACCTCTGAACTGATACTATTACTCTGAGTGAATTCAGAACACTTTTGATTCTGATATCTAAAATCCCCAACACTCATATCAATACCTTGCCCCTTACTTTTACATTTCTGTACAATATATACCCTTCCATGGCAAAAGAAGCAGAGTCTTGAACTATGTTGATGATTGTCATTCTTATACAGCTTAAATTTTTCTTCTTTAACCCCCCTATATTGTCTGTCAGTCTTTTCACCATACAAATGCTTTATAAGATTACTAATGAAAGACAAAAGCAGGTTAGCAAAATTATCAACAAAACGAGCATATCTGGAATTTAAAGGGTTTTCTAAGGTTGTCTCAGAAGCACAGCCAGGCTGGGGAAGGGCTGAGCCTGAAGCTGCAAATGTAGTTAGAGAAAGTTGAGCATGCGCATCAGATCTCTGGACTTCCCAGGCAGGGGAAGCTATGGGCTTGGCCATAGGAGGAGTAGAGGGTGGGGTCTGGAGAGGAGGGGAGGGACCAGCACAATTTGAATCAGACTTGATTTTGAACTCAGGCCTGGATTCCTCTTCCCCCACTTTGCCTCCAGGTGCTAGGGGATTAAAAGCTTCTAGAGGGTGGGTCATTGCCTCCAGGCATGCAAAATTAAAGCAACAATTACTGTTAGAACTGGGAAAAGCTGCAGGAATCTCTTCAGGTTTCTCTGAAAAAGCATGGTTGGGAGAGGGAGAGATATTTCCTTGTGTGAGTAAGTTGCTGGCTCTTTTAACAAAAATAAAAAGAAAAATAGAAAATCCACAAAAACAAAGCATTAACATGATCTTATCTCCCATTTGTCTGGTTAAACAGACTAAAATCAAAAATAGGATAATTAGGGAGTTTAAAAGGTCCATTTGAAAAAATTTAAAGGAAAACACAGCCAGTAAACCAGTACTTAGCAGTTAAAGGGAGAGGGAGGGGAAATTTCTTACCCAACCATAAGATCAGAAGAAGACTGAGGGTTAGCTTTCCTCTTCGTGGTCAGCCATCTGTTAAGGCTAAAATTCTAGCTAAACTGTCTAAAATATCTAATGAGTGGTCGCCAATAAATTATAAGCTTTAGCAAGAGTTAGACTTTTAAGCATTTATTAAGGAGAATAAGAATTTGGTAAAGAGAGAGAAAAAGGCCTAGATTCCTATCTATTAAAGGGAGAGCACATTTCTAGCTCCCTTCTCCGCCAGAGTCCAGAGGAAAGAGAGTGAGACCGAGCGCCAGTCTCTTCCTTCCTCCTCCCACTAGTCCGCGTCACTTCCTGAAGCCTGGTCTTGCCCTCAAAGACCTTTGCTTCATGGGCAGAACTCTTCTACAGTAAGTATCCAGCAGGTGGCGTCATTCCAATCGTTACACTTTCTTGGGCTTGTATAAATATTTATCATACAAAGCTTATCTTTTTGACAAACCTCTAACATGACACCCAGTTGAACATTGGTATACATGTTATATTAGTCTATAAGATCCATGAAAGAAGGGACTACTTCCTGTCCAAACTATGTGCCTTATCAGGAGAGTATACCTTTTGCTTTTACAGTGTAGAAGTTAATGAGCTAGGTAGTAGAATGAAATGAGGCAGTGAATCAACCACTTAACTTCCCCTAAAGGAGCTTACAACTTTAAAATCTTCTTATGTCCCTTAGTATGGTGTTCTGTGCACAATAGGAACTAAATACATGTCTGCAGAATGAATAAGTATCTGAGTGAAAATTTCTTCTGGTTCTAGGATTCAATTTTGTTTCAAGCTTTCTGGTATAGACCTTCCTCCAATCATAACAAAAAATATAATTATACCCACTGCCTCAGCCTCCATACTTAAAATGCCTACCCTTTATATCTTTTGTGGGATTTTGAGTATTAATGAAATAAATGTTACTACATTAACCGATATGAATACTTAAGCTTAGCTCACTATTATTAATAGCATTAGTTAGCCTTCATTAAAGTCTTACTCTGATGACTCATTTTGGATAAGTATATCAGTGGGCAATATATCAGTGGGCAATAATTAGGAAAATAAATCAACTTTCTCTAGTGCTTCATAGCTGACAAAGTGTTCCCTTTATCACAAATCTATGAGTGGATAAATATAGAGATTATTGTCTCTGTTTTATAGAAGTAAAAAGTAAGACTCAGATAGGATAAATGGCTTCTCTTGGTCACGCAATTAGTGAATGGCTGAGCTAGGCCTACAGATGTTCTGAGTAAAAGTACAGTATTCTGCCTTCCATTAGCCTGCTTTCATTGCCTCCAAGACTAAATCCCAAGAAGAGTGTTTTCTGCATGCTTACTTAGGGAGGCAATGAGGAACCACCTAGGTCTCTGAGTAGGGGTAAATTTTGTGATCAGAATATTTCAATGGGAAGATAATTTAAACAGCAATGAGTGTGAGAAATGGATTCAAGGGGGAAAGAACATGAGTCATTCTCATCTGATGAGTAGGGTCAATTACTTCTTTGAGGCTTAGCTTCATGAGTGTATTTGTGAAGAATAAAGTACAAGGCATTACACGAATAGGTACCTGCAGGAGCCATCAGTGGACTAGGCCATCCTGGGGAGATGCCTGAGAGAAAAAATGTACACAGCAGATTAGCAATCAAATGTGACCATTCATATATCTGTAATGCCCTCACACGGCAGCAATTCACCATTTCATTATGACCTTCCTGGATCAGTCACTGCTTAAATTCAAATCTAAAACACACACATATTCAGAAACATACAAATGCATACACACATATATAAAAATATATGAACACACTTGTTTATGTACATGTCCCTATCCATTTTTAATTCATACGTTCTTATGAATATTAATACGTCTTAGAGATATGTATAGTATATCTTTTTTATTTATATATAAATTATCTATCTGATCATATAGATAATTTATATGTATTTATTTAGAAATGAAGGAGAGATATAGTATGATATCTTGAGAGGATGGCAAAGTGAAGAGTTGTTTTATTTGTTTTTAAGAATAATGGATACCTTTGTGTGTTTGTAAGTAGAAGGAAATAAGCAAGCAGACAGGAAGGATAAATAATTAGGAAGAATGAGCAATCTACTAGGAGAGATGGGAGAGGAATGGGATAAAGTATACATATAGAGGAGTTGATTTTGCCAAAGAGAAGGTCTACATTCTCATTAAAGTCTATAGTAAAGAAGGCTTAAGTTGAGTTTTGGCATCCTGTCTATTACTGGGGGAGAAAGGGAAGGGAACAAGCATTTATTAAGTGCCTATTATATGCTATACACTATGTTAGGTACTTTACAAATGTTATCTCATTTGTTCCTCAAATAGGAGTAAAGTGCCATTATAAGCCCCCATTTTACACTTAAATAAACTGAGGCAGTCAGAGGTTAAGTGACTTATCCAGGGTCACACACCTAGGAAGTGTTTGAGGCCTAATTTGAACTCAGGACTTCCTGAATCAATGCATAGAGCTCTATCCACTACACAACCTAGCTTTCTCTTTGAGATTAATTATAACAAACTCTTGTGTACATTTCAGGCTATACCTGACATTTTCCTGATTATTTACCATGAAATCTTGGTACCATGGTATTGTGGAAGTGTTACAAGTTTCTTGTTCCTTAAATTTCATCACTTAATTCCTTTTTATTAGTCAGAATTCATCAGTCTAGGATGAGTCCTCATTTTCCCCCAACCTTCTGAAATAATAAATTATTAGTAAAACAAGGTAAGAATTTCTCCAGTCTTCTGATTTTTTGATAGAGAACTTTGTCCAACACATCTCCAAGTTGTTAAGCCTTATATAACTACATCCTAAGTTTCTACCAGATTTGTGATCTAGTTTGAGGATTCATTGTACATTACCTCCCTTTGATATAGCTCATCTTTGTCTCTTTACTTTGGCCTTCATGGGAGTTTTACCATCAAATTTGCCCTTTTATGATTCAGGAATATCCTTAAAAGTGTATATATTTTCTTAATAATCAATGCCATCCTGTCATCTTTACAATAGACTTGTTATTAATCACACTTCAACATTCTAAGTGATATCACATCAATAAATTTAAATTAAAATGTCTAGTTCACTATATTACATTCATTGACATGTAGATACCAGTGCCCATGATTATTGTTGCTACCTCTTTTCTCTGTTAACTTCTGTGGATGACTATATCCCTAATACTATTCCTGTAATCTCAGAATTCCAAATTTAGAGAGAAATTCAGAGGCTATCTAATCCAATTGCTACTTCAACAAGAATATACTCTACAACATAATTGGTAATTGGTTATCCAACCATTACTTGTACATCTCCAAGGAACTAAAACATATTATCTCCAAGGTAGCCCCTTCCACTTTGGGATAGTGCTTATTGAATGGAAAGCCTTTCTCACCTTCTTTTATTTTTTCTTTTTTTTTTTTTTCAGGGCAATGAGGGTTAAGTGACTGGCCCAGGGGCACAGAGCTAGTGTCAAGTGTCTGAGGCTGGATTTGAACTCAGGTCCTCCTGAATCCAAGGCCAGTGCTTTATCCACTGCACCACCTAGCTGCCCCTCTCACCTCCTATTTAAACTTGACTCTTAGTAACATCCACTCATTATGGTTCCTATTGCTCTACATCTCACCATGTCCTGCCCTCCCTTTTCAACTTCTGTCTGTACAATTGTAGAAACCAAGGTTTAAAAGGACTCAGTTTTGGATAGATTATAAAAATTAACAACCAACAGAGTTCTGAAGGTATCAAGGAGTTCATATAATCCAGAACACACATTTTACAGATAAGGAAACTGAGGCATAGAGGCATTAAAACAATTTCCCTAATATTATAAAATGTAATTGGTTGGGGGCAGCTAGGTGGTGCAGTGGATAGAGCTCTGGCCCTAGATTCAGGAGGACCTGAGTTCAAATCCGACCTCAGACACTTTATACTAGCTTGTGACCCTGGGCAAGTCACTTAATCCCCATTGCCCCATTGAAAAAGAAAGAAAGAAAGAAAGAAAGAAAGAAAGAAAGAAAGAAAGAAAGAAAGAAAGAAAGAAAGAAAGAAAGAAAGAAAGAAAGAAAGAAAGAAAGAAAGAAAGAGTAATTGGTTGAACCAGATTTTGAGTTCTCATCCTATAAATCTACTTCCGTTGAGTTTTTACATTGCTATGATAACTCCCTGTGTCTTGATTCTCTCTACAGTGTGGCAGCTTTATCTGGGAACTTTAATGCCTTTCCATTCTTTCTTTTTAACTTAAAACTCTTTCAGTTAGATTGCCATAACATTCTACCTGGCCCTTTTAGATGACCCTTCTCTCTGTGGCTGTCAAAAGGTATCATTTCTGAATCTGGCATTGTGGGCCAGAAAACCAGACTCTGTTCACCAACACTATCTTCATTGTCAGCTATTCACTTACCATTCACAAAAATGTGAAAATATAACATCTTTCTGCTATATTGGCATTTCTGTTCTGAACCAGTAGGCACTGATAAGAACATAGTATCATCTTAAACTCATGGAGAATACAGAACAGTGCTTCAAGATAAATGTACTGTGTCAATATAAAAACACCCAGGTTTGCTTAATTCTTCGAGTGCAAATCTTGAAATGTAATACATAAACATTCTTTAAAATGTTTTCTGACATTTTTATTCTCTAGTTAAGAACAGAGAAATTCAAGGTAATTTAAATAGCTTTCCTAAGGTCACACAGTAATTTAGTTATAGAGTTAGGAGCAGAATAATTATGGTTGTAATAATATCATTAGTATTAAGAGGAAGTCATACTCACATAGACACTACTTTATGTTTTTGTTTTGTTTTAAGAAGTAGTGTGAAATGAGTGTATAGATTGGTGGACTTGGAATCAAGAAGATCCTAGGGTGAAATCTCACATCTGGCTTACTAGGTGTAGGATCATAGGTAAGTCTTATGACTTAGTGTGAGACAACTCTACAATTTATTGATGTTGTCAGAGTGCACTTGTGATCTGTCTCATTTGAAGGAGGTTGGCAATATCATGCATGTATTTACAGTTGTAAGAAGCATAACAGTGGTTATCTTATTGGAGTCTTACAGTGCCCCTGGCAGTCATTTCACATATTATCACCCTCATTTTGTGCCAAATGAAACTGAGGCTTACAAGTTTCCAAAGCCCAGAAAATTGGTATGAGGTCTATAAAAATGTATAGATCAGCTAGTTTCTTTGGTAATATAATTACATTATTGTCACTATGAAGCCATTAATTGAACCACAACACTCAAAGTTCAATAAGGCAAAGATGTTTTCATTATTATTCAACACTGGTAGGTATAGATGTCACTGTGGAGGTTACCATTGGTTTACAGATACTTCCTCCTTTCTTTTCCCTCTTCCTTTCTGGATATGGGTAGAACTGATTTCTCTCCAAGCATTTCCTTTCTCCTCCTTAGGGGATGGTTTAGAGTAGTGGAATCAAACTCAAATAGAAATGGGGATCACTAAATAATACATAAGAATACCTGTGGGCCACATAATAACTTAGAAAATTATGGATGGATATATATATATATATACACACACACACACACACACACACAAGTATACATGGGTTATATGTATATATATATATATATATATATACATATATTTTCATATAATACATGAACACATTAAAATCAGACAGGAACTACATTTCAATGACTACATTTGGAAGTATCGTGTGCCATATGCCATCTGTGGCTCAAATGTTTGACACCTCTAATTTAGAATGTGACCTTTTCTTACATCACTGTTCTCTCTCTCTCTCTCTCTCTCTCTCTCTCTCTCTCTCTCTCTCTCTCTCTCTCTCTCTCTCCTCAATGGAGATTTAATCAGATACATCCTGTTACAATAATTAGCTCAATTTTTAGCCTAGAGAAAATCTAATATTACTTCATGACCCCCTTTTTGACTATTTAATGGAGTTTATATTAGATGACAATTTATCTATTTAATCATAATAGCTTAGAGCCCCCAACTAGGAAAATTCCTAACATTCAGATTTATGTTTTTTCTTTGGCCAACTCCTGGCTTTTTTATTTTTGAGACAAAAATCAGAATGCAAGAAAATTTAAGTGAAAGAAACAAGTCTATTATATTACAGTGTCTGTTACTGAATAGACATGGGCAGATGTTAAGGAAAGATTTTTTGTTGTTTTGTTTTGTTTTGTGTTTGTTTCAAGAACTCCATTTAGTACTTAAACATATGGGTACAATTGAAGAATTTAGCCTGGGTATTCTACTTAGTTACCTGTAGGGTGGTTCTCTTTGATCTCTCTTTGCTTTACCCCCAGCTTAACTCTCCTTTAATTACTCCTTTCAGTCTCACAGTTATCTTTTCACCCCCTCCCCAATTCCATCCATCCTTTCCAGTTCAGCTTGTTAAATGCCCCCTGTTTCTTTTGCAGCTCAGCTCTTAAAGTCCTCACAGCTTCATCTTAACCATGTCTTATAGACTGAATGCAATCTTTTAAGAAGTAAAGTTCATTCCCTGGCTCAAAAATCAACAGTCCCAATCTGGTCTCAAAGATAAGAGAAGTGGCAAGCTACAAATATAAACTACAAATAACCGAATCTGAGCAATTATCAAATATTTATCATATTTGCATGCATGTATTTTTGATGATTTTTTTTACTTATGGTTGACATTGATAAATACAAGATGCTTTCTAACTATGTTTCTTAGCAAATAGTGTTAATTATTTCCATTCTCTTATAAGTAGAAGTTTATGAGAATCTATGAATGGAGATTAAAAAACTCATCAAGACATAAAATAAGATCTGCCATTTATATAGTGTTTTAAAGTTTATTAAGTAATTTATATACATCATGGCATCTGTGCCTCATATCAACCCCAGGAATTATGTCCCACATTTATTTTTAACCCCATTTAAGGATGTGGAAATTTGAAATATTGAATGACTTGTCCAGGTTCACACAGCTGGACTCAGGTCTTCCTGACTCCAAAACCAGCATGCTATTTCCCTATGAATATTAGAAATGTGTGAGCACATATTTTATGTGGTATCCAATAGAGTAAAGTAGAAAAAATGGTTAGGATGAAGGAAATCTAGGGATATTTCTCCTGGACACAATTTGATTCCAATTCCTAGTCAATATTTTCCCAAGCGATTTCAAAATATGAAATGTGCCAAATGGTTCATAATAGAAGAGGCTTGAAGTTAGAAGACCTAATGGCAAGTACTGATTCTGCCACTAGGTGACTATGGGATCTTCTGCAAGGTACTCGACCCTCTAGGTCTAAGATTTGGCTTCCATATCTGTAAAACTAAGGATAAAAACACACTTGTAAAAACTGTATCATAAAGCTATGGGGAAGCTCAATTTATAAAGTGCTATGTAGATGTGAGCTATAGTTACTAGTATGACAATTAAGTTAACATATTCCTTCTGCTATATTTTATACAAGATGTTTGTTGCAGAACACAAAATCTGATTCCTATTTTGATAGAAGACTAAATGTGTACAAAGAATAGTACAATAAAATTTAAAAGAATATTTTTTCACATATACCTCCATAATACTTACATGAGTAGTAGTAAGCATGCAGGGATGGATCAGGTGTTAGCAGTGACCCTGCCATAAATCTTAATCCTGTTATTTACCAGTTAAAATTGGTGGCCAGAAAAAAAATGGTGGCCAGTTCACAGTTCCATGAACAGTCAATTAGTGTCCCAATTTTTCTACATCCCCTAACTTTATTATATATTTAAAAGGAATAGCAGGTTGGACATAATAGATGTGCAGTTTCATGTACCATCATCCCTGTTTTTTTTTTTTCTACTCTATTATGTTATGGAAATGTTTGCTTTAATTTAAAAAAAAATGTGGCCATAGACAAGTGACAAGTTCTTGCTTCCTTATATATAAAATAAAGATATTTTGTTACCTACTTAAAAGCTTTGTCCTGAAGAAAGAAAGAAAATGAAAACCTTGAAACATTATGTAAATATCAGTTTTTCTTAATAAGAACTCATTTCATCTTTTTTTTTTTTGTTCTGGACCTATGGTTTCATTGGTTTAAGGAATTCCCAGTGAGGCTATCTATTCCATCAACACAAATGAGTTCTTTCTCTGCAACTGTCCATACTAGAGCTGGGATACTAAATCATGTACCTAAGGCTAAGTAGCCAATATATGTTTCAGAGTAGAACTGGAATCCACATTTTTCCTCATTGGAGAACAGATCTCTGTCCATTAAACCATGCTTTCTCTTTCCATCTCTGTCTCTTTCTCTCTCTCTTTGTCTGTCTGTCTGTGTGTCTGTCTTTTTCTCTCTATGTGTTTCTCTCTTTGTATCTCTCTCTGTGTCTGTCTCTTCCCCCCCCCAAAAAACAGTAAACATTACTTTTCCTACATGAAAATATTGTAGGTTTATCTCTAGGTATGTTTAGTAGTAGACTAGTAAAATGGTATTCTCTGCACAAATAACTCATCATGACAGGGAGTTGCTCGTGGTTTCTTGAAGGTTGAGCCAGTAAATAAATCCCAACCTTCAGCCGTTCCATTCAAGTGAAATGAGTTTTTAAGTCATGTCTGTTAATGGATTTTATGTCTTTCATTCAGACAGTACTCTAGCTAAATTTGGAGAATCTAACCATTGGAAGGTCAGATGATGAATTATGAATGTTTAAAGCCAAGGTAATTCATGAAGAGCTTCCTCTAAACTAGAGGTGTCAGACATGTGGCTGCTGGCCATATACAAGCCCAGAACACTTTAGGTGTTGCAGGACCAGATTGAAATATAATTGCAGAATGTTTAAGAAAATAAAGAAAAATACAATAAAAAGCAATTAATGGAAATATGTGGTTTTCTAAGTCAATATGTGCTGGCAGTTTAGTCCCTAACTCTTTCTATTCCAATCAATCAACATTTATTAAATGCCAGACACTGTGCTAAGCACTGGGGATTAAAACCTGGTGAAAGACAAACACTTACATCAAGGAGATAGCAATTTGAGCTTGTCACCACTGTTGAAAGCATGGAAGGGTGACAATCATTATCCACTCATCTATTTATTTATTTATTTGCTTGTTTATTTTTATTAATTCATTCATTCATTTGCTCATTTGGTTAATGAACATTTATTAAGTGCCCTTTAAATGCAAAGTACTGTTGTACATTTTTTAAATAAAAGGGCAATAACAACATATTGACTGCCCTTGTAGAACTTTCATTCTAGAAGGCAAAACAAACAAACAAAACAACATGCATTGTGTAAGAGAAAATGACATTTTTTTTTAAATAAACAAACTAATTTCTCAAGGGAAGACACTAGCAATAATGGAATTCAGGAAAAATATTTTAGGTTTTAGGTATATAGGTAAAAATATTTTAGGTATTTAAGTTGAACTTTGAAGGAATCATTGAAGGGAAGGACCCTAATAATTAAATTATGTTTATGAAGATTTGATATAAGTATAGAATGAGGAAGAATGCTATTCTGTCTTAGAGAATAGCATTATAACTTATACTGTGATGGATAAAGCAAGAAGCAGAGTTAGGACCCCTGCTGACCCATTCATACTGAACTAATCAGCTGTAGTGGTGCTATCCCCTAGCTTTCCTTCCACCTTATATACATTGGCCACTGCCAGATGTATAAGACCACATTGCAATAAATGACTTGAACACTTCGGGGCTCTTTCAACTAGGACAGTAGTATTGTCATGCAGGCTTTGATATAGTCAGGCACTGGAGTCTACAAGAACAAATATGCAAGGTCATGCATGGAGGTGGAGACTCACCACTGGGATTACGGTGAGTCTCTGGAATGGGTTTTGGGGACCACAATTCTCTTTCTTCTCACAGTTTTCCCATCACATCTGTATGACTGCAGCCAGTGCAGAAGTGGCTTCATGCTCCAAGTGTTTTGCTGAGTGAATTTCCAGGAGGCTCCCGGGACATGCATCTTTTAGCATGTCCCGCAGCTCTTTCACACTCTCATTCTCTGGCCACTCGAGGCAGCATGTTCTTTTGCACTTGAAGGAGCTTTAGTTAAGTGGCCTGGAAGTGAGAGCCCTGTTCACCCTTCTTGGCAAGACTCAACCAAGGGTAAAATTCTGAAAGCAAACCGGGGTCCCTATCATAAAGGTAGAGAGGCATAGAATGGTACAACCTGATTGGAGGGAGTTGTTAAATTTAAGGTGGGAAACTCTTGATATGTATTTTGTTATACTATAAAATGGCCATGAAATCAGAGACAAAGGTACTGAAGCTGAATTCTTGCTCTACCACCTACTTTCTGCGGGTCCTGGGATGATTCACCTAACCTTTTTTGAATTTGACTTTCCTTGCTTGTACCATGTAGATAATAAATAGTACTTTCACTACCTACTAAATAGAATTACAAAATCAGTTCATATCAACTTATCTCATATGCTGTCTCTGTGTAGAACATTCAATCAGTAAGTGTTAAGCTACTGGTTATTTTTTGCCAGACACGAAGATACAAAGACATAAATGGGAAGAAAAGAAAAAGCTAGGTTTCAAGCTGCTTGAATTCACTAACATGAGAAGAGAAAGGACACTTGGAAGAAACACAAGACATGCACAAATTAAATGTTTATCTATTTAGATACTAATATTAATAGGGCAGCTAGGTGGCACAGTGAATAGAGTGCAAGGCCTGGGGTCAGGAAGGCCTGAGTTCAAATCTATCCTCAGACACTTACTTGCTATGAGGTCTGTTTCCTCATCTGTAAAATGATCTGGAGAAGAAAATGGCAAACCACTCCAGGATCTTTTCCAAGAAAATGCCATATAGAATCATAAAGAGTTAGACAGGACTAAAATGACTCAACAACAACAAGCACTACAACGTCAACATCAACATCAACAACAACCAAACAAACAAACTGATATTAGCTCAGGGAAAGAGTTAGGAAAAAAAAAAAGTTTGAGAAGAGTACTGAATTTAAAATCAGAGGGTGTGAATTCAAAATCTACCTCTACATGTTACTTTTATGCCCTGGGAAAAAGTCATCTAACCTCCTTTGGTACCAGTTTCTTCATCTATAAAATGAGGGTCTTGGATTTGATAGTATGACAACTGAAATCCTTTTTAGAACTAAATATCAGATCCTCTGATTCTAGGATATGAAGATCGATGGATGAAAAGAAGAAGGAAAACAGGTTTAATGTGAGTGAGAGAAAGTCATAGATAAGACTGGAAGTTGTATTCTTCTTGGTGTAGGAGTAGAGTATAAAAATACTGGTTTAGTAATTACCTGTTGTTTTTTTTTGGGGGGGTTGTTTTCTCTTGTTTGTTCATTTTCTCATTGTTTTATGTTTTGTTTCATAGTATTTTATGTTTTTTTTTTAAACTGAGAATGATTTTAACCCATTATGAATTAAAAAATATGTTTTATTATTTTGGACTAAAGGCTATTCCTCTAGCAGGTCACCTGACCAAAATCTGTCCCATGAGATATTAAAAATCATACTTGAAACTTATGTAAGTGTTCCTTATATAAGAAGCCTGAGGAAGATCCTCAACTCTCCCTGACTCCATGGAGACATGTAAATTCTCCTCTTCTGTCTATTTGTGAATTCTCTAAGTGTAGTTTAATTTGTAACCTGGCTTACTTTACCTATAGAGGTGTTTTTTTGTTTTGTTTTGTTTTTAGTTTTTAGTTTTTTTAAAAGGTTTGTTTCCTTAGGGAATGAATAAGGTGTGTTCATATAAGTTTTTTCATAATCTGTGACATTGAAGGAAGTATGCGATTATGTATATATCTTCTCTTCAACTTTTATTACCTGTAAGGAATAAACAAGATTGCACTGAATAAGTAAATCAGTTCTCTGTCATTCTGACATAATTTTGCCTATAATAAACCTGGTCCACATAATTGTTCAGGTTTTCTCTTGAGTATAGTGATAAAGCCTAGTTATTTTGTTTTGTTTTTCCCACAGACATTTTCCATAATGTCTACAATGTGGTAAATATATATTTGGCAGCAGCTACTCAACACATGAACTTAAAGATGAACTATTTGTCCCAAAATAACCTCTACCTTCCAAGAGTTTCAAAAGTTCTTGTTTCTAGTGGTAAAATATGTTCCATGAGATTGCATCTACAAGGTGAGATCATATCAACATATGCCTGAAATGGAATAGGCAGGGAGAAGGTGGGGGGAAATATGCCTTGAAGTTGAAGAAGTTAATACTTTGTAAGCTCAGGCTTTTGAGGGTTAAAAATGTGACTATTTAAATTGAAAGAGACAGTGTATAGGACAGGACTTCTATGAAAGTGAATTATTCCCCTAAATGACTTTTAATGTCCATTAGAGGTCAACATTTTCTGTTCCTTTCATTCCCCACTCCCCAACCCTTTTTTTTGTTGTTGTTGTTTTTTTTGTTTGTTTGTTTGGTTGGTTTTAGTGAGGTAATTGGGGTTAAGTGACTTGCCCAGGGTCACACAGCTAGTAAGTTTCGAGTGTCTGAGGTCGGATTTGAACTCAGGTCCTCCTGACTCCAGGGCCGGTGCTCTATCCACTGAGCCACCTAGCCGCCCCTCCCCAACCCTTTTTAAAGTCTTTTTTTGTTTGTTTATTTCAGTGCCCTCCTTTGGAGGATGCTTGTTGATTGCTGTCTTTGATGATTAGAGGTTCTTAAATGCCCAGGGCTCCTAGTGTCTCTGAGAGGCCCTTTGCTATTCAGAACAAGTCAATGCTTTCCATTTGTTTGCTTTTGTTTTGCTTGTCTCTCTCCCGGCCTCCCAGTCTCCCCAGCCCACCAATCCCTTTTGATGCTTTATGGACAGACAACTTTGGTAATAGACACTAATTTTAATAGAAGCCAAATTTCCCAGGAAAAGTGCTTCATATCCAAGTCAATTAGTTGACACTATCTTACATTTTTGCTTGAATTTTACACTACTTAGGACAAAAAGGCAAACAACAACAAAAGAATCATCAAAAGCCTTTTCAACAAATCTCTTGTTGCACAAGTTAGAACCTCCATGGAGAAGGCACAAAAGGAAAAGGCTGAGAATTAAAGAGAAGCTAATGTTTGTTCAGCTTCCAGGGGCCTATTCCTGAGCACACCACTCAGTTCCTCCAATGATTCAACACCGTGTTTTCTTTTATGTTTTGTTTATTTTCTTTACTCCTCCTCTCCCCCCTTCATATTTTCACAGATGTGCAAAGGTGTGCACTGGGACTGAATATCCACAAGAGAACAGTGGAATTAGGAGATTTGGGGATAACAGACTCTCAAAAATCACTCTCACCACCCTCCACAAATCCTCACCACAATCTCTCTGAATAAGGGAACAAAAGCTTCCTGCCTCATTGTTCTTTTGCCACTCAGTAGACTTTCATTTTCTTTTGCATGATTAAGCAATTAATTAACTCTTCCTACTAGGCAACTGCTCTTTTCTTTAACATCCTCCAGAGGACTACAGAAGTAAGGCAATACTAAAGTTTTTGTATAGAATTTAATGTGATTCAAGTCAACTTTTTTTTTCAGTGTATCAAGTGTATTAAGTACGATAGCTAGAAGAAGCCAGGTCAACCTAGATGGAGCAAGCCTCAGAGCCAGGAAGGCCTGGGATTCATGTCCTATCTCTGTCTTATATGTGACCCTGGGCAAGTCACTTAAACATTCACTGCTCTAAGCAAAAGTCTAAGACTAGACATTTCAGAGAAAGTTTTGGCCTGCACTGGTAGCAGGAATTTCCTTACCAGGGAACTGACTTCCCCAATGAAATAACAGGTCCAGTCTTTATCTCCTATATGCAAGATACTGCACCATGAAAGTCTACTGAGTGGCAAAAGGAGAGATACAGGAAAACAACAACAATAAAAATTTTTAGTTAAGTTATTAAGGAAAAAATACTTTCAACTGGGTCTCTTCCAGCTTGGCTATTCTGCTCCATTTTATTGTTGTTGTTGTTGTTGTTGTTGTTGTTGTTGTTGTTGTTGTTGTTGTTGTTGTTGTTGTTGTTGTTGTTGTTGTTGTTGTTGTTCTTCTTCTTCTTCTTCTTCTTCTTCTTCTTCTTCTTCTTCTTCTTCTTCTTCTATGGTCCCTTCCAGCACTAACATGCTATATTCCACATTCTACCGATTTCTATACTAGGGCCCCTCTTTCATTCTAATAATCTATGCTTTAATACCCATATAAATCAGTATCTCTAGTTGAGGAAAGGTATTGTTTTGTTTTTCCTTTTCATTTTTGTTTGTTTGTTTTTTTTTTTTTCTTTTGAGGAAAACATTTACAAATTCTTTTTTTGGGAGAAGTGTGGTGAATTGAGAGGAGAAATGACATACCAGACCTTTTATTTTTCTCCCCCCCCCCCAATGTGTGGAAACTCCTCTATAAGTGAAAATCAAGTGATTGTTGTAAAGTGTATAGTCACCTAGAGCTGCCTAGAGTACAGAGACCTTATCCACAATCAAAGAGCAATAGATATCAGAGGCTCAGCTTGGATCAGGTCTTTCTGATTCCAAAGCTGATCCTCTTTATAATTTATAATCACTGTAAAATTATCACTTATTGATAGAGTATGAGTCATTATGGACAAATTGGAAAAGATGATGTTTAAAGTCCCTCCTACTTCTAAAGGCATGAAACTATCCTCATTTATCAGGAAACTACTGTTTTTGTTTGTTTGTTTAGTGAGAAGAGGATAGGGGAAGGTTTCAACAAGTTTTCTAACCAATTTGTAAATTTTCTTCAGAATTTAGACCTATGTAGGGGGCATTTGAAATCATTTAGTCCAAACTCTGTTTTTCAAGGTAAAGTAATGGAGGCCAAGAGAGAAAAATAACATCTTTCTCCATCACCACAAAGGGAGTACATAATTGAACTAGGATTCTTACTCAAGTTTCCTTCCTATAAATCCTGTGCTATAGATAATATAGAGATAGTGATTGAGATGATAGAGATAGAGATAGATAGGTATAGGTATAGGTATAGGTATAGGTATGGATATGGATATGGATTAGATATAGATATATAGATACACACATATGTGTATATGTATATATACACATATGTGATAGAATATGATATATATAATAGAAAACATAGGATGGAATCTATGTATCTCTCTATAAAACTGTATACATAAAAATACAAATCTATCAGCACATATATATGTATTAGCACTGAACATATCTATTAATTTAATATATTATTATTATTATTACTATGTCATTATATCTACTTTGTCATTATAGCTACTTTACCAAATTAAAACAAACAACCATAAAATCTCCAGAAGAATCTATTCTACCAAAACTAGACTCAGATATATACATGCTATTAAAATTATCCTGCATTATTTTGGGGGTCGGGCAATGAGGGTTAAGTGACTTGCCCAGGGTCACACAGCTAGTAAGTGTCAAGTGTATGAAACCAGATTTGACCTCAGGTCCTCCTGATTCCAGGGCCAGTACTTTATCCACTGTGCCACCTAGCTGCCCTTCCCCACCTAGCTGCCCCCCATCCTGCATTTTTGACACTTGGCCAACAGATCACAATCCCCTCTGTGTTCTCAAACCCCCATAAATTTTCAACAATAGAGTCAGAAAGGTATTGCTCAGTCATTGTTTGAGAACCATCATAACTATGTCCAAAAATGTTGCCCAATGGAAGGTTGATCACCTGTAAATGTTGGTTTTGGGCTATAGCAACTAAAAAACTTGTTCTAGTAAGACTGTAAGTGTTGAGAATTTATGATCGGAACATAGTATCATGCTATATTTCACTTCCTTTCTCCTTTTCCATGTCAAAACCTTCCCCCAATCTTTCTACCAATGATCTTTGGCCTTCTTCACCTGTGAATCTCCACTCTACTCAGATTCATAAATCTACTTTCCCTTTCCTTTCCTTCCTTGTGGTTGAGGGCTGCTCTTTTGAGGGAGAAAGCCCAATGCATGCTGAAGATTTTTGGGCCATGAGAACTGCCCTACAAGCACACTCTTAAGAACTCAAGGCCTTTCTAATCACCCTGTAGCTAATCTTTCCTACATATGTTGTCTTCCCTAATTGGAGGATGAGGTATTTGAAAGTAGAGACTATTTTTTTTCCTCTTTGTATCCTCAGAGCTTAACATAGTTCTTGTCATATTGTAATCACTTAATAATTGCTTTTCTCATTCCTTCAGAAAGAACAAATCACAGATCTTTAATGTAATGAACGATTGGAATATAGATGTCTTAGGGATGGGGGTACATAATATCCCATTTCAAGCTAAGCCTCATCTACCCCTGTGAATTTACACTTCCCCTTAAGTGCCAGAAGCACAGACATATCTGCTATTAACTGAGGCATCTGAATGAGCTATAGAGAATAGAAAAATTGTTTGCTATCACAAAGGCTCAGGCTCTAGTGATACCCCCTAAGTCACCTGAGTAATCCATGAAAGTGTGGAGACATAGTAATACCTCCCTTCACATTTTAATCCAAAATTTCAATAAGAACTTTTTTGCACTAAATATTTTTTTTTAGGAACTCATGGTCAAGGAGGAGGGTTAATAACTCTAGACTTCCTCTGGAGCTATCAATACCCTTCTGTTGGTCATTAATCCTGAAGAGATTCATTACACCTTAATCAGTACTGCTGCGAGTGCAGCCCATGCTACAGAAGGTAGAACAAAAATGAAAGATCAACAGACTTGAACATCTGAGACCTCCGCAAGCCTCCGTATTAATCAACTGTTGAGAGAGAAATTTTAGCCCAGTGATGAGAGAAGGGGAAGGAAGAGGTGATTGATTCACTTAAATTCCTCTGTTGTAATAACCCCTTGATATTAGTTTGACTCACGCTCCTGTCATCATAAAGCCCCCTATTGGGGGAACTAATTGAAACTTCACAGAATGTTATAACTTGAATAGCATTATAGCCGCCTGTTTGCAAGCAGATGCAGTTCCTCAAGTCAAAAGTGCATTACAATTCACAGATTTGCAGATGATCCTGTGATTCAACTCTGGTTGATAAGCTTCTAGAACTCATCAGGGAAAATTTTCTTCATAATGAGTAGGCTAAGTAACCTATTACATATTTGCCAGTGTTCTTTATGTTGCTTTTTTGTGTCTGACATTGTTAATAGATACTGGTTTGTGGCAGGTAGGAAAAGGGTATAAGTAATTTCTATTAGGGAAACATATGGTATATTGTAATTTGTTTTGAATGTGTATCATATATACATTCATTGATTCATTCCATTCATTCATTAGCTCGATACATTTATTCTTTCTATCCATTTTTTTTTTTGGGTGGGGCAATGAGGGTTAAGCAACTTGCCCACTGTGAAAGCTAAAATTCTAGCTAGTCTGTGTAAAATATCTAATGAGTGGTCGCCAATAAATTATAAGCTTTAGCAAGAGTTAGGCTTTTAAGCATTTATTAAGGAGAATAAGAATTTGGTAAAGAGAGAGAGAAAGGCCTACATTCATCTATCTATTAAAGGGAGAGCACATTTCTAGCTCCGCTCTCCACCAGAGTCCAAAGGAAAAAAGAGAGAGAGAGTGCCCGGCTCCCCCTTCCTCCTCCCACCAGCAAATGTCACTTCCTGATGCCAAAGAAAAGACACATGGTCTTGCCCTCAGAGATGTTCACTTTATTTCTATAGTAAGTCTCCCGCAGGTGGCGTCATTCCAATCATTACAACACGGTCACATAGCTAGTAAGAGTCGACTGTCTGAGGCCGGATTTGAACGCAGGTCCTCCTGAATCTAGGGCCGGTGCTTTATCCACTGTGCCACCTAGCTGCCCCCTATCCATTCATTTTTAGATTCAGTCACTCATAGTATCTATTTTTAATCTATTTATTCAATTATTCATTCATCCATTTATTTATTTATGTATTTGTTACTTTATTTATTTTGGGTTTCTTTTTCACTTGGTTTATTATTAGTAGAGAATTGTCTTAAATAGTTTCTGTTTTTTCCTACTTTTTAAATTCTTCTTCTTCTCCTTCTTTTTGGAGGGCAATGAGGGTTAAGTGACTTACACAGGGTCACACAGCTAGTACGTGACAAGTGACTGAGGCCACATTTGAACTCAGGTCCTCTTGAATCCATGGCTGGTGCTTTATCCACTGTGCCATGTTGCTGCCCCAATCATAAAATTTATAAACCAATAACTTTTTAGTGATACACACACAGAGACACACACACTTGTATATACATTTATTTTTTGACAAAGATGGAGCAAGAAAAAGAGAAGGGTGTAAGTATTTATATATCACCCACTATGTGCCAGGCACTATGCTAAGTCCTTTTTACAAATATTCTCTCATTTGATCCTCATAGCAGTTCTATGAGGTAGGAGCGATTATCCCTTTCACAGTTGATGAAACTAGGGGAAACATAGGGAAAGAGATTTGCCCAGGGACATGTAATTAGTAAAAAATCTGAGGCCACACTTGAACTCAAGTCTTGCTTGACTCTAGGTCCAATGCTTTATCCACCGTGCTGTCTCTTTTTTCTTATGGTCCTCATCAAAAGAAGACATGAGTCTTTGACTAACTTATTATGCCTCATTTAGAAAATTGTTCAATCACAAACCTATCTTTTGGATAATGGACGAGGGGTGGTGGTGAGGTAATTGTAGTCTTGTGTGAAAAAAACTGAGAAGTAGGAAAGGTTATATTTCATCATTTTTTTCTCTAAAACTATAGATAAAATATTACCTTTATTCTATTTTTAGGATGCACTATGGAGAATTGTAAATGACTAATTCCATTCGAAGAATGTATGATCTGATCATAAAACCAAAGAAAGAAATATAAAGTTAGCTATTCTAATTGATATTTGGAACTTAAATCTCATCAACAAAATTCTGTAAAATTATTCCTGCCAAATTAATAATATTAACAATAATAAAATAACAACAACAACAACGTAATATCATTTATATATTGGTTTAAGGTTGAAAAGTGCATTAAATTTATCTTTTTTTTCCTAACAATAATCCTGGTTGTTAGCTGTTACTATTAGTCCCATTTTACAGATGAGGAAACTGAGAAACATGCGGGTTAAATTACCTGTCCAGGGTAACAAGTGTAATACATTCTTTGCAGGGTAATGGGGGTTAAATGACTTGCCCAGGGTCACATAGCTAGTGCTAATACATATTTAAGGCTGCATTTGAATTCAGCTATTCCTGACTCCAAGTATAGGACTCTATATACTGCCTAGGTTATCTCTGTACATATCTAAATAACAGGAATCTTGAAACTATACAGGGAATTCTCTTCTGCTCTTGACTAGTTCTCATTACCAAGATGTTCATTTTTATCTTCTGCTCAAATCTGATTTCCTAGGAGTTACCTTTATTGGTCCAAGGTCTACCATTTGGGGCAAAGCAGAATGTATTATACTTCTACAGCTTAGCATAGTGGACTTAGATTTGGGAATGCCTAAGATCAAATTCTGACTCTGATGGCTATCAAGACTGAGGCCCTGATCAAGTCACAACTATTCAGAGCCTTAGTTTTCCATACTGTAGAGTGGGGAGAATAATACCTACATAACTCAAAGGGTTGCATTGTGGATTAGTGAACTGATGTATAGCAATTACTTTGGAATCCTTAATGCAACAGTCAAATTAGAGCTATTATATTCATCATTTTCATCATTCCCAACCTCATTATTTCTATTATTATTTCCTTTGATCTGGAACAAGAAACAGGAATGTGCTGGGATCTAGCTCATACCAGTTCAAATCAAGATTTTATTCTTAAATTTTTACTGTGAGCATCTGAGCCACTGAAATCATCAAGTTCTATAAATCATTTATTTATTGGTTTGTCAATTAGTAGGAATAAGTGATAGGGTTATTAATGATATACATTAGTCTTAAGAATGTTTCCGGTATTTTTTTTTTGGGGGGGGGGTGGAATGGTTCTTAAACATTTATGAGAATACCACTGGAAGTGGCTAGGTGGTGCAGTGGATAAAGAACCGGCCCTGGATTCAGGAGTACCTCAGTTCAAATCCGGCCTTAGACACTTGGCACTTACCAGCTATGTGACCCTGGGCAAGTCATTTAACCCTCATTGCCCCGCCAAAAAAAAAAAAAAAAAAAAAAAAAAAGAATACCACTGGGTAAAAGGGACCATAGAAATCATATTATCATAGAACTTCAGGATCTCAGAAAACTCAAAGATCATCTAATATAACTCATGGACAAAAGTCACTTTTGTACCATATCCAACAAATACTTATCCAGTCTTTGCCTATAGATAGTGTGGAGGAACCCTGAGGAAGTATATTCTACTTTTGGATAGCTCTAATTAGGAGCTTTCCCCTCATATCTAAGCCTCAGTGTATCTCTCTGAAAAAAATCTACCTATTTCCTAATAAGTCATTTGTTTTAGCTTTGTTCCTTGGATCCAAGTAAAGCAAGTCTAATCCATCTTCATTCTGGCCTTCAAAACATGAAGGTTGATGTGGAGAAGCTCTCTCTTCTCTAGGCCAAGTATGTACAATTCCTTTAGTAGATCTTCAAATGGTATTATGTTCAAGTGCTTCATTAAAATGGTTACCTTAGGTTACATCAAGGGTTCATAACATAGGTTAGCAAATTTTACATGTGTGTACACATATATACACGCATAATACATGTATATACCAATTTATATACATGTATATAATATAGCATGTATGTATATACATATAGCATATATTTCAGCATAATGCATGTGCATGTATATACATATAAACATATGTATGCATATAATATACATATAGTGTATATAGTGTTTCATCATAATATATTATATGTAATGCATATATGTTTGTATATCTACACACACACGGACATCAGAAGATAGTATACATATAGTGTATATACATTGTTGCAGCATTATATACAAAGTACATGCATATATATGTAGTTATGTGTATATATACACAAACATATGTGTGCATGTATGTATACATTATATATAGTATGTACAGTGTTTCAATAAAATTGATTTCCTTTATAAGGAAATATATTGTATTCTATATTGTTCATTCAAAATTATTATTCTGAGGAGTCCACAGCCTTCACCATACTTTCCTAAGAGAGGTACAAGACACACATGCAATTAAGAACCCTTGTCATAGATTGTCCTAAACTTGACCATGCCAGTTGTAAATTGTGTCCTTAAAATTTAACCTAATAGTCCAAATATGATTTGATAAGAACAAAAACCAGTAGGACTATTTGTGCCTTGTTCCTGGATATTGTGTTCCTTTTTATGAAACTGAGTATTGCATTTTTTGCTTCCTTTGCCATCTCATATTATTAACCCTGAATGTTCTAGTTAATACATATCTAGAATATTCAATATGCTTTTAAATGTAGGTTCTTCATTTTAAACATGAGGAAACTGGGCCCTTAAAGCAGTAAAGTGATTCACCTTAGGATTCCAATCTACTTAGCAGTACAACCATGTTTCCTAACACATACTTCTTTCCCTAGAAGCAAAGCTTTTTCTACCACCATGGGTTTGAGGAGAGGAAATGCATTTCCTTGTATCCCTTCAGTCTACTGCCATATCTTAGCTAGACTTTACAACCTCCTTCCCTTCCATACATACTCTTATAATGACATTTTGATAATTTATCACTTATAGATGATCAAAGTACTTAAAGGTTTGCAAATAGTTATCTCATTGTTTCTCACAACAATCTTGCCAGGACAGTTATAGTGTTATTGGATGTTACAGTTGAGAAAAAAGAAGAGATGCAGTCTTTCGTTCAGGATCATATAATGCCTGGGGCAGGTTTGAAACTCAGGTTTACGTGATGCTAAGGCAAAAATGGTACCCATTGTGCAATCCAGCTGCCTTATTTATCTCTTTTTTCATTCCATTTTAAAAAGACTTTCTAATCTGTCAACCGCAATCCATATTTGTGCCCAGAAAAGAACACAAACTCCAGACATACTCTGGCCAGGGCAAAGAACTCTGGAAGTATTACAACTCTCTTGTTATAAGTACATCGTTGGGGCATCTCAACAAGACACAATTCACAAACCCCCCAAAATGTAATATACTTTTGGATGGTTTTGACAGAATTACAACCCTAAATAACAATAGTGACATCATACTCTATAATCATTATTATTAAACTGTGGATTTCATAAAAAACAGTTATATTATAATGCGTTAACACATTAAAAATACCATTATCACACCATCATTATCATGTTCTTTTTCTTCTCCTCATTATTATCATTCAAGGAAATGGTAGAAATAATTGAAACATCTCTTCTAGCTCATAAAAGATCAAACATATCAGATAACTAGCAAAACATGACAGTGGCTGGAATCATACATCAGAAGTTCATTATGTTTCACAGACAGACAGATGCTAATATTCCATTCTACAAATACAGTTGTTAAAATGTCCTACCGAACAATTAATAATGGTGTATTTTTGGAATTGGGCCCTTCTCACTGGCCAAACTGCTGCCCGCAATCACACAGTCATAATGATCAATAAAACAATGAAGAACTGTGCTTTTAATAGATATTGTAATGCCAAATACTAACACTATTCAAGCTGTATGATATGAGAATACTTCTAAATATAGAAACCTAACAGAAGAAATGAAAATCATGTGGGAAGAGGTTGAGTTACATAGCAATCATCATTCTGTCTCCTATTGGAATTTCACCATGGATGCTTTTAGTAAGAATAGATTATATTCAAATAATAATAAATGGATTACAAATTGTCCTTAAAATTTAGTTATCACTACTCAAGAAATATGGTAGAAAAATTTTTAATAATAGTAATAATGCAATAATAATAACTATTAACATTTATATGGCACTTTACAGTTTGAGTGATTTTTTTACAGATACCATACAAGGAGGTTAAAACATTATGAATTCTATTTTGTGGGATGTACAACTTACAGATTGGCTGTTTTCAGCTCAGCAAGAGGTATTTCTTACATTTCTAAAGAGCAGAAATCTCCAAAATTGGAACATACTTCATCAGGACATAATGTGTTCTTTCATCCCCTGAGTTCTTCAAGAAGAGACAACATGGTCAGTCGTTTGGTATTTTGTAGAAATCGTTATATTATAAACTAGATGATCTCTAAAACACCTTCAAATTACAAATCAAATGGACTTTTTATCCCTGAATCTGTTTCCAGATTTTTAATTGTGTAATTCTAGGTGAGGATATCTTTGCTTGCTTTGCTTCTCTAAAGGTATTTTTCAATTGTGGACAATTTCCAGATTCTGATAGCATTTCCTGTTGGAAATTAACTGTAGATACATAGGGATAGGCACCTAAGGTAACAAACACTAAAAAGTACTGAGAATTAACCAAAACTCACCCCAATCTGTCCCAATTGGAATATGCATTGAGTTAGAAGTCTCTTTTTGCCACCACAGCCCCCCAAAACAAAAGTAATTTTACAACCTTATTCAGGTAGAGAATAGAAAAAAAAGAGCACATATCTGTTGGTAAACTGTAGTTTCTTAAAGAAAATTCATACCTTAAAAATTGAAAAAAATGACAGTAAAAGTCAGTATTGGAATGGTTGTAGAATGATAGGCATATCAATATGTTGTTGGTGAAACTGTGAAATGGTACTACCATTTTGGAAAATAATTTAGAATTATTCAAATAAAGTGATTTAAATGCCCATACCATTTGAACTATTATCTGCTGTGGGATGGCATAACAAATCATGGTACATAAATGTAATAGAATATTATTGTTCTGTAAGAAATGTATGTGATGAATACAGAGATGTGTGAAAAATTTTATAGGAACTGATTCAAAGTCAAGTAAACAGAGCCAAGAAAACAATATATACAATAACTAAAAAATAAGTAAAAGTATTACAAACCAAAAATTCAAAATTGAATATAACAAAATTATAAGGATCAAGGAGGATTCAGATGATGTGATATAGGAAGATAATTATATATTTTTGGAGATGAGGGGGTCCATAGCTGTTCCACATTGCACATGCTTTCAGACTTTTTAAATATATTGATAATTTAGAGATGACGTTTGTTTTTTATTTCTCTCTGAAACTTACTTGTTTTATGGGATGGCTGTCTTGAAAGAGTAGGAGGAGGGATACTTAGAATAACTTTGATGACATAAAAAGCAAAAGACAACCATACTAAAAATAAAGAAATATATTATGAGACTATAAAGGACTAGCTTTTGCAGCTCCTAAAAAGAAAGGTATTGTAGAAACAGAAACAGGGGTCACTTTGAAGGTTCTCTTATTTAACCCATTACAATTGCATATGTCACAAATCTCAGTGTTGTCTCAATATATTCCCTACAATGAAGGAAAGGGCTATTGAATTTATGCTTTGTAGAAGAAAGATCCCACAGGATGTATCATCATAGAAAGGAAACTATTTGGCTCCATGGATTTTAATTTTTCAAACTCATACCTCAAAATGAGGAGGAAGGCCATGAATGAATGACCTATAATTGTCTTTAGAGTACTTTAGGATACAACTCACTCATTTCATTCATTCTCAAGCTAGCAATATTTAAGAATGGATAATTTTTTCATCAATCTGAAAATAATATTGGAGCTACAAAATAGGTTTGAATTACTTCATCTATTCTTCATTAATTACCTTTCCTCAACCTTTCTAGTATGTGTTTTTTAATTCATTAGCAGGAACGTTTAAAGACAATGCCTATTGTTCCTGTCAGTTGTTATCTCTTAAAATAATTTCTTATTTTTTCATGTCTTCTCAGATGATCTATTAAGTTTGACACACATTTAAAGTGTTAAATATTATTTTTCTATTAAAATTCATAAAGTCAAGGGAAACTTTAATTCAATCCATGTTAAATGTCTTACCTCCCACCTGTCATCTGCACAAAGCATATAATTTCTGCAAAATTATGCAAAAATAAGCTAATTAAGTTTTAATTTGCTAATCCTTGCTCAGCTAAACTAGTGACATATGCAAATTGCCTGTTGAGCCCTTAGTAACTTTTTGAAGCAAATGATAAACACAGTTCTTATTTCATATTTTAATATTTTTTAACCTATTGATTGACAGAATGGATTGAGATATATATTCACTAGAGGTTTATGAGCAGTCCTGAGAGGCAGATAGTGGGAAGAATTCATGAAACTAGAGCAGTGTCATTCTAATAAATATAGATTTAGATCCTAGAGTTTATCCATTGTGGCCCAAAGAATTCCATATAGTGGGCAACCGTTGGATTATTGTAATTTGAATTGTTTTTTGTGGGTAGAGAATGAAGTACTCTACAATGCATTCTTCTCATCCGAAGCATAACTAATAATTTTTAAAAGAATATTTAATTTTTCTTGGGTCATAGGTTCAAAAAAAAATTGGACAATGAATTGCTTTCCATTTTAAAATAATTATCCTTTCTTAGTGGGTACTAAATTCAGATGACATTTAAGACCATAAGAGAAACTGCATATGTTTTGTTGACAAATTCTGTATTTTTAAATAGTGAATGAGTATGTATGAGGCATAATTACCTCTAATAACTGTTCCCATTTTGATAGTACTTCAAGATATTCAAATGACTTCCCTCAACATAAGCCTGTGAGGAAGGCCATAAAAGTAATATTAAGCCTTTTTTTATGAATGAAGCTTTCGTTTGTAATTTAGAATCATAGTATGACAAATTTGGAGCTATCAACACTTTGGGAGCTCGTGTATACCATCTCCTCATTTTTATGGATGAAGTTGAGATCCAAGAGAGACAATATACCCTACTGTCCATAAGCATTATATCGAAGTTTGCACCCGGGTCTTTTAATTTCATATCTATTGTTCTTTCCACATCAGGCTACCTCTCTAAATAGAATCGCATTTTCTTCACATGAGATTGATGGTATTTCACAGACTAACACAATTTAATTTGAAAACCATTTTTGGAGTTATCAGGTACAATCTGTAGCCAAAATGAATCCCCACTATACATCTCTCCACCAAAAAAAAACCCCCAAAATGGACAGCTCTCAATTTTAGGAAGTTTTTTCCTAAAAATCAAGCTTCATTTTGCATCTTTGCTACTTCTGTCCCTTGCTCTCAGTCATATCATCTGGGGCCAAAAAGATAAAAAAAAAAAATTAATTCCACTTTGATATCATGGCCCTTCTAAAAGATTAATATAACTTTTATTTCTATCCTAATATGTCTGTTCATCAGGCTAAAGATTGCCCATTCCTCCACCCATTCTTTTTTTTTATGAGATATTTTATTTTTTCTGTTACATGTAAAGATAGTTCTCAACTTTTGTTTATACATGCTTTACAATTTCAGATTTTTCTCCCTCCCTCCCCTCCCTCCCCCCTCCCCTAGACAGCAGGTAATCTGATATAGGTTATATCTATATACCTCTATACATATACATATAGATATATATATATATATACACACACAGATATATACACATAATAACATTAATCCTATTTCTGCATTAATCCTGTTACAAGAGAAAGAATCAGAGCAGTGATGCAAAACCTCAAAATAGAAAAAAAAAAACACAACAGCTCCCAAAACAAAAGAAATAATATGGTTCCTCCACCCATTCTTGATGAAGCATGGCCATATAGTCTTTTTTTTTTTTTTTTTGTGAGGCAATTGGGGTTAAGTGGCTTGCCCGGGGTCACACAGTTAGTAAGTGTCAAGCGTCTGAGGCCAGATTTAAATTCAGGTCCTTCTGAATTCAGGGCTGGTGTTCTATCCACTGCACCACCTAGCTGCCCCCTATATAGTCTTTTAGTATACTGGGTGTAGTGCTCTTGTACTCCTTGGCCCACTCCAGGTTATTCTCACTAAACATCTATGTCCCTCAGGGTTTGGACCAAGTTTCTCTTTTCTTCCTCTCAGCCCCTATGTGTTTAATCATCATCCCTATACAGAAGTTAACCTGTAAATTAATGAAACAATCAATATAGGAGAGATAAGGTCTTTAATCAGGGCAGAGGAATTATAGCTCCTGTTATCACAAAGCAAGAAGCTAGGAATACCCAAAGATGGGAACCAATGGGAGAACAGGGTTTTTATGGGTAACAGAACAAAAGGGAACCAAAACAAAAGGGAATGATAGACTGCTCCAGAAGTCACATGGAGAAAGTACTAACTACTTAATGTAAATGAACCTTTAACAAAAGAAACTATAGAACTGCTCTTGTGTTAAGTATAGAAGCCACTTAATTATAAATAGAAACTATTTAATATGGGTGGACCCTTTTACATAATTGCATAAAGTCCAGGGAATAAGGAGGTGGGGGATCATTTTGCATGGGGGAAAGTCCATAGATAGATCAAGAGTCTGGAATTGACAGACTGGTCAGCTCCAGGCAATGTACCTGCCTGGGTAGGGGGACTGGGTGGGGAATCAATCCTTTCTCAGTAAATTTGTAGTTATCATAGGTGAATCTGAATTTTTTTAAATATAAGCCATAACCTCTTTCCTCAGCTCCAGTGCCAACAATTACCATTTAAACATCTCTGCCTAGATATTCCAGAGACATCTCAAACTCAATCTCTCCAAGCAGAAACTATCTCTTCCTCCAACTTTCCTGTACCTACCATGGATACCACCATCCCCATTGTCACCTAGGTTTGCTATTTTAAAGTTACTCTTGACTTTTTAAAATTTATTTTTAATTTATGGAATAAAACGCACATTTCCATGACATAGTACATTAAGATTGCATATGAAATTGCAAATCCACTAAGAACAACTTGCTATTCCTTTCAGATCAACAATACAATTTTTATGTAAATTTCTTTTTTCTTCCTTCCCTGCCTTAGGGATGGCTACTATTAGACAGAAATGGGTATAAATACATAGATACATATATATGGCTATTGAACCCATTTTGGCAGTAAGCATTTATTATTGATTAATATCATATATATCAGTAAAGAATTGACATCATGGTAGTTAGAACAGGCAGGAGAAAAAGCCCTTGGCCTATCTTGTCTCTCAGAGAGACAGCCTGTGGTCTCAAGGCCTAAGAGGAAGAGCATGCACCAAGCAACTAAATTCTGAGACAAGAGCACAAGGAAAGATGGAGCCAAGATGGCGACCCTCATGTGATCAAGGCTTTTTCACCTCTTTTGATGGAAGTGAGTCATTATACATTGATCAAAGCTAACAGGTTAACATCATTCAATTCCATTGGTTGACATGGCTTGAGGTTAGTCCAAATTAAAATGAGCTGTACAGATGATATAAAGCAGATGTGTGAAAAAGAATCTCCCTGAATTTATCAAGGAAAGTCCCAAAGTTGATCAAGGCAAAATCCATTGTCTAGGTTTGGTTTAATCCCATCAGTGTCCTTCAATGAGCTAGACAAAAGATTCTATCTCCATTCATCTTGTTCACTTGGGGTAATCCCAGTTAAGGGCTGATCCAAATAAGATTTGTTAAAATTCCTCAAGAACTGTAGTGGTGGGGAAGAAAGTATTGAAACTGGGTCCCCCTAAGAAATTAATTAATAATTTTTTTCTCACAGTATGAATATGTATATATGTGTGTATATAAATGTGTGTCGTGTGTGCTGTGTCATGTGTGTGTCTGTGTATGTGTGTGTGTGTGAAATCATTCTACAGATACTTCGATTTATCAGTTCTTTCTCTATATATAGACAGTATATTTCTTCATATGTGCTAGAGTGTTATAATAGCTTTCTGGTTGGTCTCCCTGATTCAAGTTTCTCCCCATTTCTATCTCTTCTTTGCTCAAATGCCATAATCTTCTTTCTAAATTGTAAAACTGCTGCTCAGTAAACTCCAGTGATTCCTCTTTACCTCCAGAAATAAACAGAAATCTTCCATTTGCCTGTTAAATCTTTCTGAACCTTATCCCTTTAGCACTTTAAGGTTTACAAAGTACTTTACAAACACTATTTTAATTAATAATAACAGTGGGAGGTTAGTGCTATTATTATCTATATTTTCAGACTATGAAACTGAGGCAGAAAAAGGTTAGGTGACTTACCCAGGGTCACATGCCTAGTAAGTGTCTGAGGTAGATTGCTGTATTCCTGACTCCAACTCTAACATTCTTTTCATTATATCATTTAAATGTAGTTCAAAATCAACTTTATTTTTGGATTGTCACTTTGTGTTCCTGATTCATTTTGAGTTTGCAGTCCACAAAACACCCAAAAAAGTTCTTCAATTGAAAAGTTAACTTTAGCCCATCATGTACATGTGACTTTGATTTTTGAACCCCAGTTCAAGACATCCCTATTTACTGTCACCTTACTATGCTTGCACCCATTAATTTAAATTCATGAACTTTCTGGATCTTGATTATTTTTCTAATATGTGATTATCACTTTCAGTTTTGTATCATGTGAAATTTGCTAATCATGTCATCAAAAGTTATTCCCATCATTGATAACGATATTAAAGGGCAAAAGGCTAAGCAGAGATCCCCCGGGTACTCTAGTGGAAACCTTTTGTCAAGAAGATATTGAACCATTAAAGATGATTCTTCAAATCTGGCTATTTGATAAACTGTCAATCAATTGGATTATATTACTATCTATTTCATAAATGTCAAAGTACAGCTCTCAAAACTCCTAAATGGACTGGGAAACAGATTAAATTGTTCAACAAAATAAATAAATAAAATGCAACAAAGCACAGATAATATTAATTTTATGATTTTCTAAGTCAACATCCTGCAGGGATTTGTTTCTACTTGAATCTAACACTATTGATCTAGTTAATCCATTCCAACTTTTCCCTACAAATTATAGTAGGAGACACTTTATCAAATGTCATGTGAATATTTCCCCTCCCTACTTCACATGGTTAATATGAGGCAATATATTTTTTGTAACTGTAAAATTAAATACCAATATTAATTAATATTGCTTTTAAAATTGTGTTTTTTAGCCTAACTACATGCTAGTTAATGATGTATTATTTAATAATTAATAATTATTATTATCATTAATTATTAAAACAGTCATTTGGGGGGAGACAATTTATTATTTTATTATTGGATTAGATTCCTAGTATGCAAATTTCTTTCTTTCCTTTGCCTCCATTATGCAGATGAGCAACTTGTCCAAAATTTATAGTCTAAAAGGATTATCTGGGACACTGAGAGGTTAGCATAACTATTACATATCAGAGGCTGGATTTGAATCCAAATGTTCCAGAGCCCAAGACTAACTCTCCATCTGTCATGTCATTTTACCTCTTAATCCATGTTCATACTGATTATTGTATGATTAATCTCTTTCCAGTGATTAGGAGGAATTCAAGATTTTTTTTTTGAGGGGTTATAGAGAAAGGACATCCATCTGTATGTTTTTGTAATGAATTTAAGACGTCAGAGGACAATAACAAGTTCTTTTAGTCTTCCATAAAAGAATGGGTTTTCCTCAGATATAATAGATATCTTGGACCATATGTCCTATGGATATCTTAAACTTAACATATACAAATTTTAATTTATTATCTCTTTTGCCCACCTCCTTCCCTTCCCTTCCCTTTTTTCTTTTCTTTTTTTTTTTTTTTGGCGGGGCAATGAGGGTTAAGTGACTTGCCCAGGGTCACACAGCCAGTGTGTCAAGTGTCTGAGGTTTGATTTGAACTCAGGTCCTCCTGAATCCAAGGCCAGTGCTTTATCCACTGTGCTACCTAACTGCCCCACCTCCTTCTCTTTCCAACCATTTCTAGTATTGTTAAAGGCACCTTCTAGTCACCCAAGTTCATGAACTAGGCTTCATCCTTGATCCCTTACTCTCACCTCCCATATCCAATCATTTGTAAAGACTTATTTGGTTTATTTTTGAAATATCTCTTACCTATTCCCTCTTCTCTCCTTTGGTACTGCTACCATTCTGGTGCAGGCTCTCATCACCTCACACCTGGACTATTGCAGTAGTCATTTGGTTCTTTCCCATCCTTAAATCTTTCTTCACTACAGTGCATCCTGAATTCAACTGTCAATTTGAATTTAGTAAAGCATAGGTTTGATAATGTTGCCCTCATACTCAATAAAATTCAGTGACTTCCTTTTCCCTCTAAAATACAATGTACTCTGTATGTTCAAATTCCTTTATGTACTATCCTCCCCCTTCCATTCTTTTTACACCTTACCACCCCCCCACCCCCTGGCATTCTGTCATACACTGACATTACCCCACTTCTGCTTCTCAAAGAAGCCTCTCCATCTCTCAACTCTTGGTATTTTCACTGGCTCTCTGACATGTTTGGAATTCTCTAACACTCCATCTCCATCTCTTGGTTTCCCTGCTTTTCTTCAAGTTTTAGCAAAAATTTCCCCTTCAGCAGGAAGCCTTTCTGAATCTCTCTTAATTCTATTGTCTTCCCTTTGATGGACATTTCTTATATACCCTGTATGTAATTTTATTTGTTCATAGTTGTTTGCATGTTGTCTCCCCAGTTAGGTTGTGAGCTCTGTGAAAGCAACACTCTTTGTGCCATTCTTTGTGTATCCAGTGCACAACACAGTGTCTGGTACATAGTAGGTGCCTAATGAATGTTGATTTATTCATTGATACCCTTTATCATCTATTTCTACAAGGCCCCACTTGAATAACTATCTGACTACCTATTTATTTAAACATTATTAGACAATACATTTTCTATATTATCTACATTGATATGGAGTTCCCTAAGGGTTAAAAGAAGTATTCAGCTTTGAGGATTGAATATCAATACTAGAAAACCTAATAGTATGAGTAAGAGAAGATGTATTTCAGACTGTAATAATTTTTGTTGTGATCATTTTGTTGTTTTGTTCAGTCCTTTCAGATGTATCTGGCATTTTGTGACCTCATTTGGGGCTTTCTTGGCAAAGATACTGGAGTGGTTGCCCACTTTTTTCTCCAGCTCATTTTATAGATGAGGAAATTGAGGCAAATAGGTTTAAGTGACTTGCCCAGTGTCACACAGCTACTAAATGCCTAAGGAAAGAATTGAATTCAGGAATCTGAGTCTTCTCCACATCACGTCCAGAATTCTATCCACTGTACCACCTAGCTGCCATACTATCATAATAGAGAACATTAAATTGGGTGGGTTGGGAATAATAACAATAGTAACTAATTTTTACATAGTAACAATAGGTAACTAATTTATAATTTATATAGTGTTTACTCTGTGTCTCCTATTGTGCACAGCACTTCACAATTGTTATTTCACTTAATCCTCACAACAATCCTGGGGGTTAGGTACTATTATTACCCTTATTTTTCAGATAAGGAAACTGCAGCAAACAGGTTAAGTGACTTGCCTAGGGTTATCCACCTAATAAGGGTCAAGGAATGTTAAAAGGTAAATTATAGAATGTCAGAGGAGCATGGAACCTTTTCCCCTACAGAATGATAGAGGTATTAGAAATGACCTATACTCTAATGGTGTTTCCTACATTCTCTGAACCCTTCCTATGAACTATTTATTGACTATCTTCGTGTTTTATACATGTGTATTTAATTCTATGAGCTGAAACTTAACTGCACAGAAACAGACTTTTAACACTGCACATACCTCATGAGGTGTATACATGTATGTGAGGAGACCTTATCAGTCATGATAGGAAATTTAAATTTAATTTAAATTAGATGAGAAAATAGCCCCAATATGTTGGTTTTCAAAAATGCACGTCAACTTTTGGCATTTGGATATTATATGTAAATGTAAGCTTTTAGCAGGATTCCAATTTAACAAATTACAGTTTGTGACTATAATTTATGAGAGCTATGTAAATATCTAGAACTTTATAGCTGGCGTTTCCTAAATTACTCATGAATTACTAATTGCCTTTTTCAGCTGCAGGATATGCAAATATGTTTTTACTGAGAAGAAACATTTAAGGCTTGAAAAGGCCTTTCCATAAAAACCAGATACAGTATGTTTTCCAAACACTAGAGTGCACTATTTTTCTTTGACCTGTTAACTTATTTCATGTCCATCTCTGTTTGTTTGTTTTTTTTTAAAATAGAAATATATGAATATTTAGGCTAGTAGAACCAGAAGATGGGTCAGCATATCAGACATTCCATTGATCAATCACCTCATTTTTCAGATAGAGAAACTAAAGTTCAGAGTGGGGAAATTAATTACCCAAGGTCATGTAGTTAATTAGCACATTGCAAAAAAAAAAAGTTTTGAAAGTCAAATTGAATTTTACAAAAGGAAAAGAGAAGTCCTTTTGAATAGTTTTGATTCCCCAACCATCACAAATTTCAAAACTTTGATTCCATACCAAGGTCCAAGAGTGCCTGAAATTTTTCCATTAGATATTTGTTTGTGCCAGACTCAGATGATAAGAACTAGAATAGAGACTTTAGGACCATCTACTTCATTGTTTTACACACTCTACTCTATACGAAGAGAATGAAGTTGTTTTAGAAGTAGTGAATTTCCTATCCTGAAGGTGTTTAATCCGAAGATGCTATCAAAAAGTTTTTATCTTTTGGGCAAGGGACTAAAGAGTTTTATGTGATAAACTAGAATCATAGAAGTAGAAGAGACTCCCTAGTCTCTCTGTTTAAATACCTTCAGAATAGGAAATTAACTTCTTCTAAAACAACCTTATTCTACTTTTTAGCAAATTCTAAATAGTAAAATGTTTATTTAGTTTCATTTTTCAGGGGAGGAAAACTTCTTCCTTTCAGTTTCTGAACAATGGTTCTAATAATACTCTATAAAGCCAAATACATTTTTCTTTTTTTTTAATTAATAAAGTATTTAATTTTTTCCCCGTTACATGTAAAGATAGTTCTCAACTTTTCTTTATACAAGCTTTCCAATTTCAGATTTTTCTCCCTCCCTCTCCTCCCTCCCCCCTTCCCTCGACAGCAGGTAATCTGATATAGGTTATATAAATATATATATAAAGTAATCCTATTTCTGCATTAGTCATGTTATAAGAGCAAAAATCAGAGCAATGATGAAAAACCTCAAAATAGAAAAAACAACAGCACCAAAAATAAAAGAAATAGTATGGTTCATTCAGCATCTATACTCCACAATTCTTTTCTTTTCTTTTTTTTTTTCTTGGAGATCCTCTTCTATCATGAGTTCCCTGGAACTCTTCTGTACCATTCCATTGGTGAGAAGAATATAGTCCATCACAGTAGATCAACACTCAATGTTGATGATACTGTGTACAATGTTCTTCTGGTTCTGCTCATTTCACCCATCATCAGCCCACACAAGACCCTCCAGGTTTCTCTGAACTCCTCCTGCTCATTGTTTTTACAGCACAATAGTATTCCATCATATTCATATACCACAACTTGTCCAGCCATTCCCAAATTGATGGGCATCCCCTCAACGTCCAATTCCTTGCCACCACATAAAGAGCAGCTATAAATATTTTTGTACATGTGGGTCCCTTTCCCCTTTCCATGATTTCTTTGGGAAAAAGACCCAAAAGTGGTATTGCTGGGTCAAAGGGCATGGACAGCTTTATTGCCCTTTGGGCATAATTCCAAATTGCTCTCCAGAATGGTTGGATCAGTTCACAGCTCCACCAACAATGCATTAGTGTTCCAATTTTTCCACAGCTTCTCCAACATTTATTATCTTCCTTTTTTGTCATTTTAGCCACTCTGATAGGTGTCAGGTGGTACCTCAGAGTTGTTTAAATTTGCATCTCTCTAATCATTAGAGATTTAGAGCATTTTTTCATATGGGAATAGATAGCTTTGGTTTCTTCATCAGAAAACTGCCTGTTCATATCCTTTGACCATTTCTCAATTGGGGAATGACTTGGATTCTTATAAATTTGATTTAGTTCCCTATATATTTTAGAAATGAGGCCTTTATCAGAAGTACTGGCCACAAAAGTTGTTTCCCAGCTTTCTGCCTCCCTTCTAATTTTGGATGCATTGCTTCTGTTTGTACATTTTTTTTTAATTTAATGTAATCAAAATCATCCATTTTGCATTTTATAATATACTCTATCTCTTGTTTGGTCATAAACTGTTTTCCTTTCCAAAGATCTGATAGGTAGACTATTCCTTTCTCTCCTAATTTACCTATGGTATCACCTCTTATGTCTAAATCATGTATCCATTTTGACCTTATTTTAGTATAAGGTGTCAGATGTTGGTCTATGCCTAATTTCTGCCATATTATCTTCCAGTTTTCCCAGCAGTTTTTGTCAAATACTGAGTTCCTATCCTAGAAGCTGGAGTCTTTGGGTTGATCAAACACTACATTACTAGTGTCATTTACTACTGCCTTTCCTATGCCTAGCCTATTCCATTGATCCTCCATGCTATTTCTTAGCCAGTACCAGATAGTTTTGATGACTGCCGCTTTATAGTAAAGCTCCAGGTTTGGCAGCACTAACCCACATTCCTGTGATTTTTTTTTTCATTATTTCCCTGGATATTCTTGACTTTTTGTTTTTCCAGATGAATTTTGTTATTATTTTTTCTAGCTCTATAAAATAATTTTTAGGTAGTCTGATTGGTATGGCACTGAATAAGTAAATTAATTTAGGCAGTATTGTCATTTTTACTATATTAGCTCTGCCTATCCATGAGCAATTGATATCTTTCCAATTATTTAGATCTGATTTGATTTGTGTGAAGAGTGTTTGGTAGTTGTGTTCATAGAGTTCCTGGGTTTGTCTTGGCAAGTAGACTCCCAAGTATTTTATATTATCTACCGTTACTTTAAATGGAATTTCTCTTTCTATCTCTTGCTGCTGGACTTTGTTGGTCATGTATAGAAATGCTGATGATTTATGTGGATTTATTTAATATCCTGCTACTTTGCTAAAGTTGTTAATTGGTTCAAGTAATTTTTGAGTTGATTCTCTAGGATTCTTTAAGTATACCATCATATCATCTGCGAAGAGTGATAGTTTTGTTTCCTCCTTGCCTATTCTAATTCCTTTACTTCCTTTCTCTTCTCTGATTGCTAAAGCTAACATTTCTAGGATAATATTAAATAATAGGGTTGATAATTGACATCCCTGTTTCACCCCTGATCTTATTGGGAAGGCCTCTAATTTATCTCCATTGCATATAATACTTGCTGATGGTTTTAGGTAGATACTGTTTATTATTCTAAGGAAAGCTCCCCCTATTCCTAAACTCTCTAGTGTTTTTATTAGGAATGGGTGCTGTATTTTGTCAAAAGCTTTCTCTGTGCCTATTGAGATAATCATAGGATTTTGGTTTGTTTTCTTATTGATGTGGTTATTTATGTTAATAGTTTTCCTACTGTTGAACCAGCCTTGCATTCCTGATATAAATCCCACCTGGTCATAGTGTATTATCCTGGTGATCACTTGCTGTAATCTCCTTGCTAATATCTTATTTAAGATTTTAGCATCAATATTCATTAGGGAAATTGGTCTATAATTTTCTTTCTCTGTTTTTGCTTTGCCTGGTTTTGGTATCACCACCATATTTGTGTCATAAAAGGAATTTGGTAGAACTCCTTCTTCACCTATTTTTCCAAATAATTTGTATAATATTGGAATTAATAGTTCTTTAAATGTTTGGTAAAATTCACCCTTAAACCCATCTGGCCCTGGGGATTTTTTCTTAGGGAGTTCATTAATAGCTTGTTCAATTTCTTTTTCTAATATGGGTTTATTTAAGGATTTTATTTCCTTTTCAGTTAATCTGGGCAGTTTGTATTTTTATAAATATCCATCCTTTTCATTTAGATTGTCAAATTTATTGGCATACAGTTGGGAAAAATAATTCCTTATTATTGATTTAATTTCCACTTCATTGGTGGTAACGTCACCCTTTTCATTTTTGAACACTGGTAATTTGATTTTCTTTTCCTTTTTTTAATCAAATTAACCAATATTTTATCTATTTTATTGTTTTTTTCATAAAACCAATTCTTAGTTTTATTGATTAATTCTATAGTTTTTTTTGCTTTCAATCTTATTAATTTCTCCTTTAATTATCAGGACCTCTAGTTTAATATCTAATTGGGGATTTCTAATTTGTTCTTTTTCTAGCTTTTTAAGTTGCATGCCCAATTCATTAATCTCCTCTTTCTCTTTTTTATTCATGTAAGCATTTAGAGCTATAAATTTTCCCCTAAGCACTGCTTTGGCTGCATCCCATAGATTTTGGTATGTTGTCTCATTATTGTCATTCTCTTGGATAAAGTTATTGATTGTTTCTATGATTTCTTGTTTGGCCCATTCATTCTTTAGAATGAAATTATTTAGTTTCCAATTGATTTTCATTCTACTTTTCCCTGGCTCTTTCTTACATGTAATTTTTATTGCATCATGATCTGAGAAGGATGCATTTACTATTTCTGCCTTTCTACATTTGACTATGATGTTTTTGTGCCCTAATACATGGTCAGTTTTTGAAAATGTGCCATGTACTGCTGAGAAAAAGGTATATTCCTTTCTATCCCCATTCAATTTTCTCCAGACATCTATCATGTCTAACTTTTCTAGTAATCTATTCACCTCTTTCACTTCTTTCTTATTTATTTTTTGGCTAGATTTATCTCATTCTGAGAGGGGGAGATTCAGATCCCTCACTAGTATAGTATTACTGTCTAATTCCTCTTGTAACTCATTTCACTTCTCCTCTGTAACAATTGGAATGACGCCACCCGTTGGAGACTTACTGTAGAAGAGTTCCACCCATGAAGTGAAGGTCTTTGAGGGCAAGACCAGGAGTCTTTTCTTTGGCATCAGGAAGTGATGCAGGCTAGTGGGAGGAGGAAGGAAGAGACTGGCGCTCGGTCTCAGGCTCTTTCCTGAGGATGCTGGTGGAGAGGGGAGCTAGAAATGCACTCTCCCTTTAATAGATAGGTATCTAGGCCTTTCTCTCTTTACCAAATTCTTATTCTCCTTAATAAATGCTTAAAAGTCTAACTCTTGCTAAAGCTTATAATTTGTTGGCGACCACTCATTAGATATTTTAGACAGTTTAGCTAGAATTTTAGCCCTTAACACCTCTAAGAATTTGGATGCTCTATCACTTGGCGCATACATATTTAATACTGATATTACTTCATTATCTATAGTACCTTTTAGCAAGATGTAATTTCCTTCCTTATGTCTTTTAATGAGATCTATTTTTGCCTGTGCTTTGTCTGAGATAAGGATTGCTACCCCTGCTTTTTTTACTTTAGCTGAAGCATAATATATTCTACTCCAGCCTTTTACCTTTACTCTGTGTGTATCTCTCTGCTTCAAATGTGTTTCTTGTAAACAGCATGTTGTAGGATTCTGGTTTTTAATCCATTCTATATTTTGCTTCCGTTTTATAGCAGAGTTCATCCCATTCACATTCACAGTTATTATTACTGTCTATTTCCCTCCATTCTGTTTACCCCCTTTGTACTTTTCCCCCTTCTTTCACCCTATTCCTCCTCACCGATGTTTTACTTCTTACCCCTGCCTCCCCCAATCTGCCCTCCCTTTTTATCACCCCCTTCTCTTTTCTTTACACTTTTCTCCCTTGCTTTTGTCCTCCCTTCTGTCAGTCCCCCTTCTCCCTTCCCCTTTTGCTTCCCTAAAGAATGAGCTAAGTTTCTTTATCCCAATGAACGTATATGTTATTCCCTCTTTGAATCAAATCTAATGAGAGTAGGGTTGAAGCAATGTTCACCCCTCCTTTCTTTCCCTCTACTGTAACAGGTTTTTTTTCACCTCTTCATATGATATAATTCACTCCATTCTACCTCCCCTTTCCTGTCCTCCCCATAGACTCCCTTTTTAACCCCTTAGTTTTCTTTGTATTATCACATCAAAGACAATTTACATTTATACTCTCTGTGTAAAGTCCTTCTCTCTGCCCAAATACATTTACAGTTCTTTAGAGTTATGAGTATTATCTTCCTGTGTAGGGATATAAACTGTTTAACCTAATTAGGTTAATTGAGTAACCTTTTTTTTTTCCCCTCTGTTTATGTTTTTAAACTTCTCTTGAGTCTTGTATGTTAAGATTGAATTTTCTGTTCAGTTCTGCTCTTTTCATCAGGAATGATTGAAAGTCCCCAATGTCATTAAATGTCCATCTTTTCCCTTGAATGAGAATGCGAATTTTTGCAGGGTAATAGATTCTTGGCTGCAATCCAAGCTCCTTTGCCTTCCGGAATATCATATTCCAAGCCTTGTGGTCCTTTAATGTTGAAGCTGCCAGGTCCTGAGCAATCCTGACTGTGGCTCCATGATATTTAAGTTGCTTCTTTCTGGCTGCTTGGAATATTTTCTCCTTAACCTGATAATTCTGGAATTTAGCTCCAATATTCCTTGGAGTTTTCTTTTTGGGGTCTCTTTCGTTAGATTATCAGTGGATTCTTTCAATGATGATTTTATCCTCTGATTCTATGATATCAGGGAAGTTATCCTTAATAATTTCCTGGAATATGTTGTCTAGATTCTTTTTCTGGTCATGGCTTTCATGAAGTCCAGTGATTCTCACATTGTCTCTCCTGGATCTGTTTTCCAGATCAGTTCTCTTTCCAATGAGGTATTTCACACTTTCTTTTATTTTTTCATTCTTTTGATTCTGCTTGACTGATTCCCGGTGTCTCATGGATTTCTTATCTTCCAACTGTCCAATTTTAATTTTTAAGGCATTGTTTTCTTCAGTGAGATTATGCACCTTTTTTTGTATTTGGCCAAATGGATTTTTTAAGGCATTGTTTTCTTGAGTGAAATTATGCACTTTTTTTTCCATTTGGCCAGATGAATTTTTTAAGGAATTGTTTTCTGCAGTCAATCTTTGTGCTTCCTTTTCCAAGCTGCTGATTCTTTTTTCATAGTTTTCTTGTTTTGCTTTCATTTCTCTCCCCATTTTTTCTTCTATCTCTCTCAATTGATTTTTTTTTGGCTGGGCAGTGGCGGTTAAGTGACTTGCCCAAGGTCACACAGGCAGTAAGTGTCAAGCGTCTGATGCTGGATTTGATCTCAGGTACTCCTGAATCCAGGGCCAGTGCTTTATCCACTGTGCCACCTAGCTGCCCCCTAAATTGATTTTTAAAATCCTTTTTGAGCTCTTCCAGGAAGGCTTTTTGTTCTTGAGACCAATTCACCTTCCCTTGTGAGGCTTCACGTGTAGGCAATTTGAGGGTATTGTCCTCATCTGAGTTTATGTTTGCTTCTTCCCTGTTGATATAAATGCTCTCAATGGAGAGGGCTATTTTTTGCTTCTTACTCATTATTGCAGCTTATTTATTTTTTTTTTAAGTTGAGGTCTGCTCCGGGGGCACCAGGGTTCCTGTTTTAGGCTTCTTGTGCATGGGTATAGGTGCTGTGTGATTGGCTTTTTACTCTGAGGCCTTTATAGTGTGTGCAGTTCACCCCCCTGCACTTCTTGTCTAAGCACTCTGCGTCTCTGTGCCTGGTTGCTCCTATCCTGTTCGTGGCCCTACAACTGGCAACTTGCCCTTTCGGCTGGTGCAGGTAGGTTTTTCCACTGTCCTTCTTGGCCACCAGATTTTTTAGCCAGGTTCCAGGGGCCTCAGTTGTTTGGCTGTGGCCTGCAGCTCTTGCTGACTTGCCCTGACCCCCTCAGCGTTGGGCTGCTGCCCTGCACTGTGCCTCCCTTTTGCCCTAGTCAGACCGACCTTTTCCTGAAGTCTTCTAAATTATCTCTGGTTGATAGACTGTGTCTCTCTGTCTCTTTGCAGGTTCTTTAGTTTCAGAGTCCATCCAGAGGCTTGATTTAATATTCTTTTTGAGGGAACAGAAGGAGAGCTCAGGCAGCTTGCTGTTTCCTCTCCGCCATCTTGGCTCCACCCCCCGAAATTCATTTTTCATATGACAACATTGTATAAGTTTGAAAACAATGAACATTCCTTCTGCATCTTTTCTTTTCAAGGTCAAATATCTCCAAGTCCTACAACTAGTCCTTTACTGTTATGTTTTGAGTCTCCTTCACCTTTTCATCCCATATAAAATATTTTGGTTAGAATTCAGAACAATACTCCTCCATTCACCTTTAGCAGCAGGGAAACACTATGAATACATCACTTTTGCCTTGGGGCAAAGAGAAAATTGGAAAAAGTAATTTAATTTGTATTTAATTGAAGAGAACATCACAAAGTGAGTGGTGTTCATATTATGTCTATGGGCAGTCAAGCCAGTAGAGCTGTATTTAAGTAGGATGGGAATCTCAGGGGTTCATCATAGTGGGAAGAAGGCAGACAATTATTAAGGAAAATAATATAAGTAAAATTGTTGGAAGACAACTAGCATTTTGATGATAATATCCCATTTGATTAAATTCCACATATCTAAGCAAATTCTTTGTGGATATATTTACATTGGCCTCAATGACTGTATACACATTTCAACAATGAATAATATTCTACCTTTTTATACTATGGAGGTATTACTCTTCCATGTTATGTGTCAGGAAGAAGCTTGGAAAAAGGTATCATTCCATGTTGTTCAAATAGCAGCACTCACCTGGCATGTGTAAAGATTGGGATGATTTTTAGCAGAAAATAACGGGTTTTCAGATTGACAGATGTATATGTCTATGTATATAAAAATATGTATATGCATATATACATATATATATATATATGTATAGCTTTATCAACAACTTCAATTTTGAAGAAAACAGCCCACAAGGTACAAAGGTTGGGAAATAGGCCACATGTTTCTGTTTTTCTTTGAAAGTCCAAGAATAACTAATAATGACTATCAACTAAGTTGTCTTCTTTCCAGCTGTGAAATCAATGCAGAGGCCATCCATCGTATATTACACATTCAGTAGTACCTCACCAAATACTTGAACTTGTTTTGTTTTCTGAGAACAGAAACACATTCTATCCTATTTCAGTTGGGGAATGAGAGGAAAAGAATTACAGCTTCTAAGGATCGTGATAGCACACAATAGTATTGAACTTTAGGAATTGAAAATCATGTGCTTACAACGAGATTCTGAGGTTTGCAATTCAAAATACCAATTGTTTCCATTTTGCTGATGAGAAAATCAAAATTATTTTAGTTTGAGTTTCTTATTCATTGTTAAAAACATTTTAAGTAATAGAGTTGGATTTGAATTTTAAACTATTCTTCTTGCTCTTTGCTATTGAAAAAATATGATAGCATCACTCTAGATGCCTGATATTAGAGTAAAATAATGATATCATAGCTAATATTTGAGTTCAGAGGCACAGCTTTAGGTGCAATCTTTTGAACCTAGCCATTTATACTTTGGTATAACCATTAAAAAAAAATCCTGAGGCAATTGGGGTTAAGTGACTTGCCCAGAGTAACACAGCTACTGAGCGTTAAGTGTCTGAGGCCAGATTTGAGCTCAGGTCCTCCTGAATCCAGGGCCAGGCTCAATCCACTGCACCACCTATCTGACCCTGGTAGAACCATTTTAAAGGTTGTGTATTAAGTAATCTGCTTTTTATTGCTTTTAGAATTTTCTAACCATCTTAACATCCTTATCCACAAAGAGGGTGTTTGTGAAATTATGATTCAGAGACAGTTAATAAACATGAATGAATATCATATAGGGAAAAACTTCTATCTTCCTTTCTTATTCTTTCCCTCTTCTGGCTCCCACTGAGTCTTGGATCCCTCCTGGATGACATTGCTCCTCTGCATGTACTTACTAGCATGACTTACAGTTTACCACATGTCCTTACTCACTTGTCATGGTTGGTTAGTTAGAATATTCCTTGGTCTCCATATCCACTTTCAGAATATCTCTCTACCATGGTCACTTGGCCATTTCACTTCTTTTGAGTTTTATGCTATTTAAATTAAACAAGCAATCTAGATCTTAGTGGCCACTATGTGTCTACTCCCAGCTCGTTTCCCTTGTTTTCTCAATTAATTTAATGCCTGGCTTACAATCATTCTTTCTACTCAAACTCCTTCCCTGATACTAGGGAATTCTTATATACATGCCAGCTGACTCTTCAAATTCCATGAATGTCCATTCCCTCAAAATATTTAATGCTCATGGCCTATTCTTTGATAATACCTCAGCTGCACAAAGGTTGGCATACCCTTAATCTTGCCATTACCCACAAGTAATCCACTTTTGTTTTCAGGTACTCGGAATATGCTCAATCTGAAAACAATGTTTTATCATTCATGCTTTCCATGTGTTTTACATATGCAACCCTGTTCTTTGTTTTTATGCTGACTCTGTTGGCTTCATCCTTCATTTCTTGCTGAACTATCAGCCCTGTAACTATCTATACTTTCCTCTTTTGCCTACAAGTCTTGGTGAATTATTTCAGTTTGACACTATCCTCTAAGTATGCATCATTTGTGCCACTTTATTCTATCACTAGTCACACCTTAAAAACAAACAAACAAAACCTCAGTCACACATTTGTATTTTTTTCTTCTATTTATATGTATCTGAAAAGAGCTGGAGGAAATTGAAAAGCAAAGCAAAACAAAACAAAAGAATAAACAAACAAACAAACAAAAAAACCCAACCATGTTGATTAGATCCAAAATGAAGTTATGATATCTAATTTCAACTGAACCCTCATTTAGGACAGCTGTTCTATTTTTACTTAGTTTACCATTCCATCTTTCTTATCAGTTATTTCAATGCTTCTCGCTTCTCCTCAAGCTTTTCATCATTCCTTTACCTATATTTTCAAATGGGTACCTTTCCTCATTATTCAGCCAAAAGAAAAAGAGAAAAGAAAGGAAAACAATAACACCAATCTAGATATCTCTCTTCTCTCCAATCACTCAGATATCTTCTCCACCATCTTTATCCTTATTGCTGTCTGAGATGAAGAAGGTAGCTCTTCTATTCCCCAAATCCAGCCTCTCTACAAGCACCCTTAATCCTCCTGTCTTCTCCAAGAGATTTCCTCATCTATCATCTCTTCACTTTCCATGTGTCTCTCTGTGTCTCTTTCTTTTTATCCCTTTGTATTTCTCTCTCTTATTTTCAGTGTTTCCATATCTTCTGGCCCTTTTCCTGCTATTAATAAAAACGTCTGTTTCCTCATCCATCAAAAAAAAACCCAATACACCATCATATTGATCTCAAAAAACCCACTTACTGTCGACCTGTTTTTTTCCCTTTCCTATCTCATCTAATTTTGAAAACAAAAATCTACTACATGCTTCCACTTCCTTTCCTCTCATTCTCTTCTAAACCTTCTATAATTTAACTTTAACTTTATGTCAAATGAATTTGATCTTTCCAAAATTAAGAATAATTTCTTAATTAACAAATATAAAAGCTTTTTCTCTGTCTTCATTTTTATTGACATTTCTGTAGCATTTGACCCTGTGATCCACCTTTTTTCCCTAATATTTCTTCCTAGGTTTCCATGGCACTATTATTTCTGGTTATCCTTTTGTCTGGCTACTCTTTCTCAGTCTTATTTGTTGGATCTTAATTCATATCATGCCTACTACATATAGGTCAGCCAAGGATCGTATTCCCTTTCCCCTCTATACTATCTCACTTGGCCATTTTCTCAGTTTGCATTATCATCTCTACGCTCATGATTCCCAGATTTATACACAAAGCTTTAATCTTTCTCCTGAGCTTTAGTATCATAACATTGAATCTTATTAGAAATTTCTAACTGAATGTCCCATAAGTATCTCAAAGTGAAAATGTTAAAAAGATAATTGTTCTTCTTTTCCCAGAAACCCACCTCTTCCAAATCCCCCCCCCCTTTCTATTTATGGTGCTCATTCCAGTCAACTGGACTTGTAACATCAGTTTTGTCTTCTGTTCCTCTTTCTCTCTTACCCCCCCCAATCCAATCTAATGTCAAACCACTTTAAAAATTTCAACCTATACAATATCACTCACATATACAGTACTCTCTTTTCTCTACTCACACACCTGCTACTCTAGTTCAAACTCTGACCTATTCCCCCTATTATTATCTCCCTATTATATTATCTAATGGATCACATGCCTTTTCCCTCTTCAATCCTTCCACCACACAGCTTCTACTGCTAATTCTTCTTCTTCTTCTTCTTCTTCTTCTTCTTCTTCTTCTTCTTCTTCTTCTTCTTCTTCTTCTTCTTCTTCTGCAGGGCAATGAGGGTTAAGTGACTTGCCCAGGGTCACACAGCTAGTAAGAGTCAAGTGTCTGAGGCTAGATTTGAACTCAGGTCCTCCTGAATCCAGGGTTGTTGCTTTATCTACTGCACTGCCTAGTTGCCCCCACACCACACATCTTCAAAAAAGGATTTAGCTTCTGACCTTATCAATCCCCTATTATATATACATATACATATGTATATATACATATATATACATATATACATATACATATATACATACATACACACACACACATGTCAATAGCTCCTGGATAGATCCAAGATCAATATAAAGTTCTATATTTGGAATTTCAATCTCTTAACAACTTGCCCCCCTTCTCACCTTTCCATGATTCTTATTTATATTTTGTACTCTACAATTCAGCTACATTGTTCTACCTATGGTTTCTCATACCCACCATCTCAAATCGATCTATTCATTTATACTTACTGCCCCACATGACTAGCAAGCTTTCCTTTTGACCTGGATTCAGCTCTTGGAATGCATTTGTTCCTTTAGAATTCAGGTCAAGTGCTAACTCCTGAAGGAGACCTTCTGCAGTTTCTCAAACAGGTAGTGTCTCCCTCTCTGATATTACCTTTTCATCTACTCTTTATATATCTTGAATTTACCTAGATTATTTTCAAATTATCTCCCCAATGAGAGTGTAAGCACCTTGAAGAAAGATACTTTTTTTTTTTTAATATCCTTATTGCTCAGTCCTTTATCTGGAACATAATAAACACTTAATAAAGGCTTATTTATTGACTGATTGTATCTTTAAGCTTTCAGCTGTTTTTATTCAGATAGACCAACTTCAAAATTCTCTTTTTACCTCTGTGATAGAATTTTTTTACTCCTTTATAGACCTAACTCAATTGTTACCTCCTACAAGGAGCTTTCCTTGATCTTTCAGATAAAAGCAATCTTTCCATACTCATTTTTTTTTCAGTTATTTTGTATTTCTCCCTGTCTGGTATCACATTTTGCTTCATGTCATACTTAGTGCTTCAAGGTTTTTACCAACTTATTTGCTCATTCATTCAAAAAGCTTCCCCCCCCATCAACCTTATATAGGCTATAATATCCATATTTCCTGATTATTGCAGTAGTTTCTGAATGGATCTCTTTCATTTTTACAAATGAAGAAACTAATGATCAAGAGGTCAAGTGACTTTACCAAAGGTATCAAATTATCAGATGTTTGAGGTAGGTTTTTTAATAATTTCCCCTAATTGCAAAACTGCCTCTTAGTCTTTGGAGACAAGTGCCAGGTTCAAATTCTCTCTTCTTACTCCCTGTATGATTTTGAACAAGTTATTAAACCTGTGTAGTCTTCAATTTGTTTAATGAGAAAATGAAGAAATTGGACTAACTGACCTCTAAGCTCTTTTTTAAATAGTAAGTAGATAAAGCCTAAACAGATTGTCAAAAGTCCCAAGGATAAAATTCAAGTCCGTTTAACAAAGGCTCCCAAATCTGTCCGTTTTGGCATCCTTATTTCAGGAAATTATAAAAATAGTCTCCTGTTCTTTAGAGTTCAAAATATTTGTTTCTGTCCTTCCTTCCTTCCTTCCTTCCTTCCTTCCTTCCTTCCTTCCTTCCTTCCTTCCTTCCTTCCTTCCTTCCTTCCTTCCTTCCTTCCTTCCTTCTTTCCTATCTTCTCTGTCTCATACCTTTCATGTCTGGATTATCATCAGTTTCTATTTTTGTAACAACCTTATTGTCTCCTCATTCATGCATTAAACAAACAAACAAAACCAACCATTTGCTTACATCCTTGTAACCATATAATATGAATACCTGTTGGAACTATGATATTAATTTCTGAATGAATCTCCTTCCCTCCAGTCTCCTTCTTCCAGTTAATCCTTTATTCCTCTGTTAAAATAGTCCTTTCATATGAAGATCTGATGATGATTGTCTTTGCCCAAGCATTTTAAGTGGCCCGCTATCACCTACAATAAAAAGGAAAAATAATTCTTTTCCTGACATTTACTAACTGAAGTCAAGAAAAATTTAATAAGCATCTACAGTGTACCAGGAATTATGACAAGCTTTGGGTACATAAAGAAAAGCAATAACAACCCCTGCCCTCAAAAACTCACAATCTAATAGGAGAAATAACTTGCAAACAAATATGTGTAAACATGTGAAATAAATTTGACTTAATTTTAGAGGGAAGTCTTCAGTATTTAAGTGGATTAGGAAGGAAAAGCTTCTATTTGAGATTTTAAAGAAGATGAGAGGTAAAACTGAGGAAGAAGAGAATTCTTAGCATAATTGATGCCATTGAAATTTATTGGAGTTTAAAAAAATAAAAAAAGAAAGAAATTTAATGGAGTTTGTGATTGAGTGTCTTGTGTAGGACTAGGCTAGAGATTTAGTGAAGTTAAAATTGACAGGATTTGGGGAAAAATGGATGGGATGTGTGTGGTAAGGGAAAGTGATTGAGGAGATCAGGATGACAGCAGGTTGTCAAGCATGAATGACTGGGATAATGGTAGTGCTCTGGAGAGGATTAGAGAAATAAGTAAATGGGATGGTTTTGGGGAAAAGATGACTTCAGTCTCAGAAATGTTGAGTTTAAGATATAGATAGTATATCCAGTTAGACATATCCAATAGAAAATTAGTGATGCAAGATTGGAAGTTGAGAGATATTATGCAGATAATTTTCAGATATATTTATTAATTGTCTAATATCTCTCATAAAATCCATGGTCGTCAGCGACATTCATCCTTTGAAGCTCATAGTATCAGCAAGCTAAGTAGTATAGAAGAAGAATAGAGGAAGGCATAGGACATACAACTTTGGGAAACACCTGGGGGTAGCAGGAATGATCTGGATAAAATATACTTCAAAGGAGACTGAGACAGAAAAGTCAGAGAGTGGCACTAGTAGGCCTCCACCAGTCGCTGACGACCATGGATCAGCCCCCTTAAGAGCCACAGACCACAGTGTGGCTGTATGTTATATCTACCCCATGAGGAATAGCTGGAGTGTCCTCTACAGGGCTCTGGTCTGGGCAGATCAATATGAAAAACACGCTGTTGCCTATGCAGCAGGTTTTCCCTCTCCACAACATTGGTGTATCCAAAGGAGAGGCAGAGCCAATACAGTTTGGCAGCAGTGCCTCCACAGGAGTTGCCAAAGGGATGTGATGTCCAACATCCAACTGCCTAAGGGACTGCGACTCCTAATTTTCCTTAGGATTAACTCCCAAAGCTTTTCCCATATATGGGTATAGCCGCAAGGCAGCAGAGGTTTAAAATCAGGGTTTTCCTTCTCCTAGGCAAGTTGCCTACCAAGGCTGATGAGCCCCACCTGCCCGAAGTGACTGGTTTTAAGGTGCCAGTGACTCGCCTTTGCCCCTTTTCCTGTTAGTGGAAACAGTTCCACCATGAGAAGGACAGGAGTTGGGCTTCGGTTGTCAGAGGCTAATTGAGATGCACACCATTGGAGCATTTTATAGAGAGTGGGAGCTTATCCCCACTCCCACCCCAGCATGACAACATTTGTTTGAGTGACACTAAGTTCAATTATTCATTAAACTCTGAGGATGCAAAAGCAAAAGTGAAAGAGTCCCTTTCCTAAAATATGTTATCTTCTCAGTGATATCTTGCTATGATTATCTCATCAGTCATACTCTTCATACTCTGCTTCAATGATAATGGACAGTTCTTGGTTATTTATACATAGACCATTCTCTCATGCCTTTGTTTCCTCACACTGTTGCATATTCCTGTTTATTTAAAAAAATATTTTATTAGCAACTCCACCTTTGAATGGAATTTAGAATTCACAAAGGACTTTCCTCATAGAAGTACTATGCTATAGCTACAAGTGCAATTCTCACTATTATTTCCTGGATGACAACAATGATAAAAGAGGTTAAGTGACTTGCGTTTGTCATATAGCTAGCAAATCCTGGAGAAAGGAGTGGAACACTGGGCCCCACTGTGGCATAACTGTGGCATACCAATCTCTGATTCACATTGTGTAAGAATTTTCAATGATGTTTATTTCTGAGTATTTTTTTTTTCTCTGTTAGTATTTAATTTCCTTAGAAAACTGTAATCTTCTTTGGGGTAGGTTGTCTTAACATTTTTTTCTCTCCAGTACATAGTATGAAGACCTACCAGTAACAGGTACTCAATAAATATTCGTTGAATGAATTAATGAATATGGATGAGTCTGAGACACAGGGAACCATGGGATTCAGTAATAGAAAGAATATTTAAATATTTTTTGTAAATATGAATTAAATATTTAAATATTAAATGAAAGCCAAGTGGAATCAGTAAGTTCAAAAGGACAGAAAGTCAAATCAAAGTAATGGCCCAGAAACTGTGATAGAATATCCAGATCATTTATCTGGGAGAATCCTTGGGCTTTTTAACTAGAAACTGGTTAACACCTATCTTTATAGTTCCCTAAAGGGTTCCTAGAGTAGGTGGTGCTTGGAATTGATGGTGTTAGAAAAGATGGAGAGTCTTAATTTCATTGTAATCACAACAATGTTCAATAAATTGTGAAGTTCTAAGATTATTTTATTTTCACACAGAAGTTTTCCCCTAAGGTCTTTATCTATATCAAAAATAATTTCCATACTAGGAGTTCCTCACCTCAAGGAAATCAGTGATCCTCTCTCTATTTTTTTTCCAGGTTTTCTATTTGTATTTTTGTTGTTGTTTTGTGTTTTGTTTTGTTTTGTTTTTGCAGGGCAATGAGTGTTAAGTGACTTGCCCAGGGTCACACAGCAAGTAAGTGTTAAGTGACAGGCCGGATTTGAACTCAGGTTGTCCTGAATCCAGGGCCGGTGCTTTATCCACTGCACCACCTAGCTGCCCCCAAATTTGCATTTATTTATTTATTTATTTATTTATTTATTTATTTATTTATTTATTTATTTATTTATTTATTTATTTATTTGTTTGTTTGTTTGTTTGTTTATTTATTTATTTATTTAACTGTTTATGTATGTATGTATTTATTTATTTGCAGGGCAATAAGGGTTAGGTGACTTGCCCAGGGTCACACAGCTAATAAGTGTCAAGTGTCTGAGGCCAGATTTGAACTCATATCCTCCTGAATCCAGGGCCAGTGCTCTATCCACTACAGTATCTAGCTGCCCTCTGACTATTTGTATTTCCACTCTGTATAAGAGTTATGGCTTTATGATTCTTTTACCAACATCAACCACAGTAATTCCCTCCTCCCAACACATGAAATTTAGTAGATGCTCTCCTGAGGCCCTGTGTTTTAAAAACAAAAATGAAAACTAAATAACAACAAAAACAAATGAACAAACAAACAAATATTATCATGTTTTTGTCTTCCTTCTGTTGATAAACTTCTTCAGAGTGCTTTACCTGACAAAATGTCAAGCCTTCTCCCTTGGTAGGAACCCGTCAGAGTGTGGGATACTCTGGGATACTTTCAGAGCCCCAAACCATAACCACACCAAAGACTTAAGGGGAGGAGTTAGTGGATAAAGTGTGAGGCAATATGGAACAGAGGACTGACTATGCAGTCAGAGGTTATAAGTTCATATTTTCTCTCTTACACACACTGTAGGAATTTGGACATGGCATTTAACCCGACCTGCGCCTCAGATTCTTTATCTAAAGAATTAGGAATCCCTCCCCCTTCCCATTTTCTTCTCACTCTTTGTCTTCTTCCCCTTCCCCAAAGTGCAAAAGTATATAATGTTGAAACCAGAACCATGATCCACATTGTAGAGGGTTTGAAAAGGTTTTAATATCTCATCAGATACTCTTTTTTTAAGTAAGGATAATGATAACTAAAATTTATATAGCACTTAATATGTAAGAGTCTCTATGCTAAGTGCCTAGCAATTATTATTTAACTTGATCCTCACAAAAACCCTCTCCTAAGGGCTATTATTATTCCCATTTCATAGATGATGAAACATCCAGTAATGATCTGAGGACAAATTAGAAGTCATGTTTTCCCTGATTTTAGGCCCAGCGTGCTCTCCTCTGTGCTATATAAATCCCATAATTATTGAGTTGATTTAGTTTTGTTATATTATTGACAAGACATGATGACACATTTAGAAACTCTAAACTGGAATATTTGATTAACTGACATATATTTTTCCTTAGTGAGGACAAGGAAACAAAAAATTTACTCCTGTAGTAAATAGGCTTCTATAGACAACTTTTTAACTGACTCCATTTCCTAAATAGTAGTACTAATTTACATTTATATATTAGGTGAGCCATCCCAATAATAATTGCAGATTACCCAGAGGACAATAGAAATCCTAGTTGTATGTATTAGAAGGATATGGCCTAATCTCAAGGATAACTTTGGGAAATGAAAGTGTTTGAAGGACAGATATAACCAGAAAAAGAGGAAGGTCAATAATGTAACAAATGTGAGCACTAGAAGATGGGCAGCAAGCCTGGCTGTACAAGAAATAACCAAACCCACAGACTAGTCCTCCAACACATTGAATTGTTGGCCATCTTTAGTTTTAGAAGAGGAGCAATGACACCTTGGGTGATGACTTGAGGGAGAATTGGATTTAAGTGAGGCAGAGTTGCTCAGTCTTCAACTTCCCCTTTTCTTTCAGAGTCATCAAGGTCAAGGGGCAAAACAAAAGTCAAGATAATTGGCAATGGCCTAGGATACAGTGGATGACCATGGCATCTTTGATGTCTGACCAACCTATAAATGCTGCACAGGTAACTGCTGCAGCCACCTTCATAGCTGTTGGAACAAATTGTTCTCAACTACCCAATCTGCCAGGAGAAGTCTTTGCATGCTTGGGGTAGAGACCCTCCCCTAACTCTCCAATGGGTTTGAGGACTGTCAGTTTCCCTCAACCTGAATTAGCCCATCTGCTGAAATGTTATTTTTATTTAGGGTCAGGCTGTTGCATGAGCTACACCTTCTTGGATAGATTCTCTATGGAGAATTTACATAAGATCTAGAGAAAAATGACCCAGGACAAGGAAAAGGGGAAGGTCTGGGATTTATACTGGGATAGGACACACCTGGGTCAATGAAATTGTGGATTCTCAGAAGAAGCTGAAGAGAAGTTATTTTCCTCCTGACAACTGTGTGGATTTGCCCTATAGATATTAGACCCATTTTACAGGTTAAGAAATTGAGGCTCTTATGTGTGAAATAACTTCTGTGAATTCACATAACTAGTCACAAACTCAAGTGGTCTGACACAGTTCAGTGTGCCTTTCAGCATACTATACCGTATAAATTTCTTAACTTAGGTGTGTGTGTTTGTGTGCGTGTGTGTGTGCGTGCGTGCGTGCGTGCGTGCGTGTGTGTGTGTGAGAGAGAGAGAGAGAGGGAGAGAGGGAGAGACAGAGAGAGAGAGGGAGAGAGGGAGAGACAGAGAGAGACAGAGAAGGAGACAGAGACACAAAGACAGAAAAAGAGAAACAGAGAGACAGTAAGGAAGAGGAGGAAGAGTGTGTAACAAGTGTTTTCCATGCAGTGCACTGTAACAATCCAAGAATATTCCCAAATATTTTAGCTTCTCATTAAGCATCTCTTTAATGTTGATTTTCCTGCAACTGAGCCTGAGGAAGACTTCATTATATATTCAGTGGAATTTTAAGTTCTGCTCACATGGGACTAATTTCTCCACAGTCCCTTTTAAATAATAATGAATTAGCAAGTGGAATTAAACTTGTGGACCCATTTCCAGTAATCCTATTTTTTCTGGTTATTTGGATTAGAAGCTATATAAAGTCAATTTATTTTTATATCCTTTAAACCACATTTGCTTCATGTTCAAGATGTAAGTGCACTGGATTGGGAAACTAAGTTCCTTGGTTCAAATCCTGACTTTGTCTCTTGGAAACTGCATGACCTTGGGAATGTCACCTAACCATTCAGGGCCCCAGTTTTCTCACCTATAATATAAGGAAGATAGACTGTAGAAATGCCATTGCAACTTTAAATCTTTTATCTCATGACATCTCTCCCCCTAATTTAGGTGGGGTATGGTTAGACTTGTTGAGATCTTGGGTTCAGGGTAGAGTTAATGCTTGTAATACAGTGGGGGGAAATGAAATACTCTATATTTTTATTCAGGTTTCAAAGGAGTTCCACAAGTGTAAAGTAGATAGTAGTAGCAATCAGAGGCAAGAAGCAATAATACTAAAATTAGTACATTTCAGACCATAAGTCACATCAACCTAAACTTCTGATTATCAGAATGAATAAGACCAAACTCAGGTTTGATGTATTTTTGTTTTGTAAGACAAAATATGGAACAGTATGACTGGGCCGGGATTAGGATGATGATTCCTGGAACATTTAAAAACAATCTGCATAAACCAGGATATTTCCTCTCTCTGGGCTGTTTTTCAGCTTTGATATGAAGAAATTCAACTAAATCCTCTCCGTAGTAGCTCCTGTTTTTGACATTTTTTTTAGATCTCTCACAGCTCAGAGATCCATTGATTTTCTAATATAAATTCTTTAATCATGATACCAAATAAGTAGTTGGGACACAAGGCCCTTTTAAGACATGTAGACATTTAAGTAGATTCAAATAACTCAAAGTTTATGCAGCTTTAGACAGTACAAAGTGATCCATTTATAAATAAATTCATTTGTTAATTGGTAAAAAGTCCTGCTAGAAATAACCAGAAAAAAAAGAAATTGGCTATGGAGTAGGAGTGTCCTTTAACTCTAATTTTGTGACTAAACCTGCAACTTGGAAAAATCAGTTCTCATTTCTGAGCTTTAGTTTCCTTATATGTAAAATGATTGGGCTACACAGGAGCTGATTATTTCTAGGAATTGTCATTTTATGAAGGCATATAGAGATCAAAAGTATATATTTGAACTAAAATAAATAAATAAATAAATATTTTAAAAGTATATATTTGTGTGAGAGATTATTTTTCAAATCATAAGATCTAATGACAGGGACCTATGAGATTTGTACACACACACACACACACACACACACACACACACACACACACACACATACCTTTTTGCTTTTATAATCATCGTTGTAATGGGGAGGGAGAGGTCTGTATGCAGACCTCAGACTGTCCCTATCTTTATCTCTGTCTCTTTCTCTTTCTCTGTCCCTATCCCTTTCCCTATCCCTATGCTTATTTATACCTATATCCATATATAAATATATAAAGATAGATATAGATTTATCTCTCTTTGCCTATCTACATATGATATTCAGTGGAGTTGTGATATGATTATTTTTAACCTTCAATACAATTTTAAAATATCCTATATCAAACTCTTCATATATTAAATGCCCAAGAATCTTGTACATACCACCCAGTTACTCTTCCACTGTGTTTGATTCTATTTATCAGACGCATCTATTTCTTCTAAAGCAAAATTACTGGGAAGCTGTTGCACCTATCACTGAATATAGCCTTCTATCAAGTGGTCTGTTTCATTGTGAGTAACAGTGACTCTGAAATATCTCAGTTTCTATATTTTGATCACTAATCTGCCTGTTAGATATTCTTAAACACCTTATTTTTGTACACACCCCTGGCCATTGCTGTCATATGCTTTGAAAATTCATTAGCAAATTAAATATCATGTTTTGGGTGATCATACTGTGCTAATCAAAGGCATTTTATTAGTTGACATAAAATAACTATTTCACTACTATTGTGACTCTTGTTACTACCATCCTTAATAATACTTTATCCAGAGCTTAAGATTTCTAGATGATATGCAAGACTTTTCACATAAGGAATGTAAAGTGCTTTATAATTATAAAGCACAATATAAATGTCCAATATTGTAATGCAGTAGAAATAGGATTAGGTTTAGAATCAGTGGAAGTGAATTCAAATTCTAGTTCTGACAGTTACTACATATGTGTAATCAGAAGCAAATTACCGAAACTTTTTGGACCTCAATTTCCTCCTCTACAGAGACTGTTGGACCAAATGACTCCTGACTTCCTTTCTAGCTCCCAATATATGGACTTCTGGGGGGAAAAAAGAAAATGGCGTGACTGGACATTGTGAGCCTCTTCCCTCAGTAATATTGTGTGAAGCTTGAAGAGCCAGAGAACATACATATATGTATATGTGCAATACATATGTACACATATACACATTTATATGCATGTGTGTATATTATAGGTATAGTATACACATGATTATATCACTCCAAGTTTGCAAAAATGATCTTAATTTCTTTAAAATAGAATTAGGGACTTGCTCAGAAGCATATTAATTTATCAAACCTTGGAGAGAAAAGTATTTTAGTTCTCTTAGCACTTTGCTTATTGCTTCCTTTTCAGGTCAGTAGACAAATCTGTCTCAATATTTCATAAATGCTAGCAGTTAGTCAATGGTCCAGGGATGTTATTAATGTAATCTTCTAAGATCTCCGTACAGACTTTCCCACCTTCCCCACTGTCCCACAGAGGATGACACATTTAAGGAACTTATATTTTAATCTGTAACTGTAAGCTTCAGTTCCCTCACAGAGATACAATTCTTTAAAACATTTAGAATAATGAGTGTGTTAAATAAACAAGTTTAGATCTAAATCTTTTTAAAAAATCATTTTCATTTATGAACCAATAAACAGGAAATTGTTGCTATGAAGTCAGGTTGGCATTTAAAATGTGCATTGCTTTTATCATCATCATTGTCATGGGGAGGGTGTATTATGGAAACTATAAAATAATGCTGGTCAGCAACTCACCTATAACTTGGAGCCTTAGAAAGTTGCCTGAGGCGTGAAGATCCCAAGTCAAAAAGTTACTATGCATACAAAAAGGGCTTCCTGACTATAAGACCAGTTAGCTATTTATGTACAATGTCATAGTGCCTCTGTAAGATTAGGAATAGCAGAATAATCTATCATACTCTATTCCTTCTAGATACAACTAAAGCATCACTTTCTACATGAAGATTTTTTCTTATTCCTTCCAACTATTGGTGATCTCTTCCCAAAATACATGGTATTCAACTACTTGGTTATGATTTTCATTATACTTATTATAAAGAATTAATTGTAATTTGAGGTGTTTATGACCCCATCTTTTGTCTAGAATTTGAAAGAAAAACCTCGGCGTGCACTGGCCTGGGGCTCCACAAACCACATGGTGCTCCACTGGTTGTAGCCATTGCCATGGAGCTGCCACCTCATGTCATCACAACTTGCCAATGCCTACATGGGCCTGACAAAATTATGATTGGAAGCCTAGTGAGGGCAGTCATGTGACTGTCAGAGTGGCCCCCTAATTGGCTGGGGACTGTGTGGGAGTGCTGGGAGAAGGGGATTTTTTTTTTCTGGCATTCTAGCTTGAAGCTGGAATGCACTGCAAGAGGCTGCAGTGCATTCTCAGCTGATTTCTGGGTGGTGGTGTTTTTGCAGGTTGTATAATTTCCCTTTCCGCATTTTATTTCCTTTCCCTTGATCCTACTGATCCTGTTTATATATATATATATATATATATATATATATATATATATATTTAAATTCATTCTTGTTAAAATAAATCCTGTTCTGTTTTGAGGGAGGCTGCCTGTCTCCTTCCTTGCCCCAATATTGCAGGGAGCCACAGCTATTATGGTATTTGGCATAAAGAATGTTGTAAATAATGCTTGTTGATTGTTGAACTAATTCATGATAAAGACTTGCTGAGGGCAATGGAGGATGTATTCTATTGCTAGACTCTTCTGAATAATGGATTCAGGAGGATAGATTCATATCTTTTTTCCTCAGGTGCTCAAACCCTGGGGACTTGGGGGGATGTAACTTAACCTCACTCAGCTTCTTTTTCCATAGTTGTAAATGGAGGGAGTAGATCAGATAATCTCTGTGTAGCCTTCCAACTTTAACATTCTTCAGTCAGGAACAAAACATATGTGTGATCTGGCAGAGATATCTATTGCCCCACTGATAACCAGATTGGTTTTCCTGATGTCATTGAATAAACAAATGTGCCTTTTCCCTTTCCCTACAACATGAGCTTCCTTCCCAAGTCATGTGTTCAATTGAAGAAAATGACCTAAAAACAGAGGGAAAATATGAGGCCAAGAATAATTATATATGTCAGGTAATTTAACAGATTTTTAACTATCCAAAGTGAACACTAAGTCTTCAGAGCATATGGATAGATATAAACTTCTGTGTATATTCTCACTTTTGTGGGTAGCTCTTATAATTGTATATATTTTGACCCAAACTTTGGAAAACCTATGCTTCTCAGTATTTCCTCCAAAAAGGATCTCCTCCAACGTACTGATAACTTTTTATGTTAATTATATATTTTCATTCTCATTCTCCAGTCATGACTTCCAAGCCCTTAACACATCTGTGCCTCAGTTTCCTCAACTGTAAAATGAGAGGATTAGACTCTATGGTTTTTAAGATAACCTCTAACTCTAAATCTATGACTCTGATTCTGAAATGCCAGCTATTATTTTTCAGTTGAATATTTCCTGGAAGATATCTTTGTTGGTCATTTGACAGTGACAAACTAATTTAAAGCCGTAAAATGACTTGACAAAAGTCACAACACTAATAAGTGGTTAGTTCTTTTGACTCTAGCTACTTATGCTATACTCTATTACCTCTTTAACTTCTATGAAAATATAATAAAGAAATATTCAAATTTGTATCTAACTCCTGGGGAGTCTCATTAACTGAATGTGCTTCCATGTGATTTACTTACTGTTCTGGAATTTTAGATTGAAACTGATAGAGAAATTGCAATAAATACCAAGTCAATTAATTTCTTTCATTATCAAAGTCCCATACTTCCTAATTCAGAAGTTCACTTTGGACAAGAAAGACCTTTATCCTTTCTTAACTTCATATCTCTTCCATTATTTTGTATTGTGATCCAGTGTTCCTGTGCCCTTTATTTAGTCTCAGTTTCCATGTGTGCTGACCTTTTGTCCCCTTTGTTTTCAAGGATGACTGCTGAGTCATATTCCTTATTATTGACTTCTATTCATCTCTCCCATCTAGCCTGGTGTGTTGTGATGACCCCATATCAGTTGTTTCTAAAACTAGATCTTGGAAGACTCAGAGTAGTAATTGATATGGGGAAGGTGTAGTTACAGATTTCTAGTTAGCCAGCTAGCATTTATCTATGGCTTGCAAAGCATCATGGCAAGTACCCTGGAAACTGCTCTGAAAGCTATGATTTAAGTGCCTATTGTGCCCTATTAGAAGTATTTTAAAGTGTCACATCTAGGAGAAGTTATTAGACCTGCTATGCTCGGTCTTATAAGTCAGAACTGGGGACATGGGAGGAAGCTTAAGAAAGACAAAAGACATCAGGAAGAAGGGCATCTCTCTGACAACTCAAGCTATCCTAAGATAGAAAATGCTTCATTGGAAGGCACTGACCTTCCTTATCTTAAAGTGCTTTAAAGAGACTAAGTGCTACTCTGTGATATGACAGAGGGATTCATATTTATGCAGTCCCTGGAGGAGATAACATCTGAAGTCCCTTTTAACTCTCAGAATGTGGGATTCTGTAAAATGGGATTTATTCATTTAATTATCAAAAATGTAAATTTATAAAATGATTTCACCTACAAAGTTGGCCTTATCTCTTATCCACAATTCACCCCTTCTAGTTCAAGCACTCATTACTGACACCTTCAAAAATAATATAATAGCTTCTTAATTAGTCTCCCTGAATCCAAGCCTTGCCCTTTCTGATCCATTCTCATAGCTGCCAAAATGATATCCCTCAAGTGCAGTCCTACCTGGATCAAAAAGCTTCAGTATTTCACTGTTTTTTTCTCATATAAAATACAAACTCTAATACGTAAAGCCCTTCATGAATTGTTCCCAGTCTGTCTTTTGGGTTTGTTGCACATTATTCTCCTTTTCATAGTCTTTGTTCAAGCCAAAGTGTGCTTCTTATTATTAGACATGACTTTTTTGTCTTGTACTTCTGTCACTGATTTTTTGGATCCACATATAATATTTACATTTATTTCTCTCTTTTAAATTTATGTTTGTTATATTTAAGCTATCATTTCATCTTTCCAAGATCTTTTTGGATTTTGATCTAATATATGAGTTCCCACTTTCAGATGCTTTCATTCAAGTGAATTATAAAATTGTTAAATAGCACAAGTCCAAGTTAATTCCCACGGGTGCATTGCACTAGAGATGGAAAAAGTTCCAAGATGAAATTGGCATTAATGAAATTAGTAATATTGTCAGTGCTTTGTATTCGGATATTCACTCTTTTCTGAGTTTGCCTCAGGGGAAAAAAAGAAATAGATATATTCTTGAGAAGGGTATGAAATATTTTTGCGATCCATAATTTTTTCTCTAGCTTTTCAGAAATAATCCCATTAATACTGTGTGTTAAAATTCTGTCAGCAATGTTATGTCAAATCACTGGCCTTCAAAAGTAGATGTTACCCTCTCTCTTCTGTTCTTGTTCTATAAATAAGGATACAATGTGCCACTATAAAGTATTAAGATAGCTTTTATATACTGTGGTATCTCTCCCATTTCCCAATAATGCACAAAACCATCACCTCTACCATATTTTGTCCCCAATAACCAACAATTTTATCTCCCCCCCGATATAGTGAATTAAATTCATTGAGGATAGCATATGGTTCCTTTACTGTCAACTCATTCATTATGGGAATCAACCCTCTGTTAAACATTTATTCTATGTCTTTCCCAATATAAAATCATCCTATTTGTCAATGAAACCACTTTATGAAATAAAACTTACCTCTTTAACATCTATTATTCTTATCTTATAAACCCTGAGCCCTGGGCAGCACAGTGGTAAAGCACTGGCCTTGGATTCAGGAGTACCTGAGTTCAAATCCGGCCTCAGACACTTGACACTTACTAGTTGTGTGACCCTTGGCAAGTCATTTAACCCTCATTGCCCTACAAAAACAAAAAACAAACAAACAAAAAAACAAATAAACCCTGAGCACTAGTCAGAATTTCCTTGATAATTTTTTTTTGCCTGCATACTACTTTATAACAAGCCCTGTTTTTTGTTCTACTTAGCATTCTTCATGAATTTCTTCTTCTTCTGAATATCAGTCTTATGGGACACTGCCAGGTTGTTTTGTATTCATCCTTAGTTGCGTTCCTTTAATTTCACCTTTGATTCAGGTTATTGCTGTTGTTTTATTAAGTGCTATCAATGCCACTTGCATATCTAACTATAAGCAGAGAATGTTGTCAAGTGGTAATGGAGAATGTCAACACCTTTGAAGAAAGATTATCAAAGCACCAAGAAATCATAGTAACAAGTTGCTTTATAAATCAAAATCCATCAGATATCAAAAATTACAAACAAGCTATATGTACATGGGAGACTGATAATATATATAAAAAAAATAGAGTGGACCCATTGTTGTTTTAGACTGATGGGAACAGAGTCACAAATCACCAGAACAGATGATTCTGTACTCATTTTTATCTTTTTCCAAACTGCTTAGTTTATTCCATTTAATTTTTGACTATTTCATTGCCCATTCATTATGCAATGAGACACATTTCTCTATTGTGATAGCCTATGGCCCATCAACCTTGTTACATGAATTGTTCAATGTATTTTCTGATGCTAAAAGCTTTCAATTATTGGCATCTCCACACTTAAAAAGAAGGCTCAATGATAATATTTGTTAATTACAAAAATTTCATGATGCCACCATTAAAACTCTTTCTGGAATGCTTCCTAATCAAATAGAGATGACCCTGCATCATTGCATCAATGCTTAGAGAGGGTAAGAATAGGCACCTCTGGAGACTGTGTCTATTATTAGTGCGCCAGCCTAAGTTTCCAGAAGTTCATTCCCCAAATTGAGGCATCTAAATGATGGTTTTTTTCTAGGTACTGTTATTTTTTTTAGGAAATTATCATTATCATTTATGATCATGATTGTGGTCATAACTAAATATCTAGCTGATTGAATTGAACTAAAATTTTTAAACTAGACCAAATTTGTTGACTTGTATCACAAATTGGTCTGTGTAAATTCCTGATTAAAATGCCTGGCTAACAGGTCTACTAAAGAAACTAGCTAAAATAGGGATATAAATTTAAGACAGCTAAGATATTCCTGAGATACTTTTGTTTTTCCTTTCAGTTTACAAATTTATATATTATAATTTGCTCAAATTGCATTTGCCATTACATCCCTGCTATTGTGCCTTCTCTTCATAAATTCGTTAAAAAAAGATTTTAGTTTTTGGAAACTAACTTGGATGCAGACATTAAATGCTTAAACATAGATTATGTGGAGGAAGATTACTTAATTGCTTGCTTTTGAATTAATACATGAAAAACAATTAAATGGATAATATTCTTAAATTCAATTATCCCTGACTCCAATTAATAATAAGATCCCTCAGTATTGCTGTAGTCATTAACTATAGAGATTTTACTGTACTAACATCAAAACTAAATGCTATTGTGACTGTGAATTAAAACAATTAAGATATTACCTAATTCTGTTTTTAATAAAATTGAAATAAATTATTTTAGTTTTGCTATGAAAGGTGAGCCTCTTTATTTATGCAGAATAAGAGAAAAATACTGAAATCAAATCAGAAACCTGTTTTATTTATTTATTTATTTTTAATCTCAATCTGTCACTTAGTAAAAGTGCAACTTTGAATAAGTCCCTTTACAACCTCTCTGGACTTTGATTTCCTCACCTATACAATGAAGATGTTGGGCATATAGATAATCTATTAGATCCATTTTAGCTCTTGCAATCTATGAGTCCATTATAGATATAACTCATGCAAACACACAATCATACATTTTAAACACAAGATGGCACCATTAGTAGTGATTTTCAATTTAGTAATAAAATGTGACATGCTTCAAGATCTATTTTGTCGAAGAAAATAAATTGTTTTGCCTCTAAAGTTATATCTGTAATATTCTGAAAAAAAAATCTGGGAGAAAAGTAAAATAATAATAATATAAATAACCCACAATAACAATACTAATTTCAATCACTTCACTGTTTTGTTTACTTGGCACTAAATATACAGGTCATTGCCTGAATTAGAAACACTCAGAGTGTGGGGGGAAAATAGGAACCAGATGTTATTTACTTCATTGTCATTTGAAAACTGAAGTAACTTGGGGAGGTCAGAAGAGGTTATTATGAAATTATTTATTTAATTATGACATCTACTATTTAAAGGTGGAAATGTCTTTTAAGGCCACCTAACCTTACCCCCAGATGCTTTAAATGAGTAAACTGAGGATCACAGATATTAAGTGACTTATCTAAGGACAGGAAAATAATAAATAGGAAAGAAGGCTAGGGAGAGTCAGAGTCAGAGACAGAACCAAATATTTATTAGACTAGAAAATATTAAAATGAGCTCATATTATACAAATATTCCACAAATAATGTGGAATCATAGAAATAGAGCACAGTGGACCTATCAATATGACTTAATTTCTTCAGAACACTATACATATTTATTTATCTATTTATCTATTTGTTTGCTTGCTTATTTATTTATTCATTCTTTCCTTCATTCATTTATTTATCGATTTATTTATTCATTCATTCATTCATTCATTCATTCATTCATTCATTTATTTATTCATTTTGGGTGGGGCAATGAGGGTTAAGTGACTTGCCCAGGGTCACACAGTATCTGAGGCCCAATTTGAACTCAGGTCCTCCTGAATCCAGAGCTGGTGCTTTATCTCCTGTGCCACCTAGCTGCCCCCTAGAACACTATATTTCCATTGTATCCTAAAATTTCTTTAGGATGTTGGTGTTGCCATTTTTATATAAGGATTAAATTGCTTCCAATTAATAATAATAATTATAAATCTATGAAATACTGTTATTACCTCTTTCCTACTAATGAAAAGCAGGCAACTAGGTGGTACAGCCGACAGAATCCCAGGCTTGGAGTTAGGATGATTCATATTCCTGAGTTAAAATCTGATTTCAGACACCTATTAGTGATGTGGTCCTGAGGAAGTCACTTAACCTTGTTTGTGTGTTTCCTTATCTGTAAAGTGAGCTGAAAAACTGGCAAAGCACTCTAGGGGTCATATGTTAATGAAACAGGGCTAACAACAACTAATGAAAAAAGGTAATGAGATTACAAAAGAACTCATAAAAATCACTAAATTTGGGGCAGCTAGGTGGCACAGTGGACAGAGCACCGGCCCTGGAGTCAGGAGTACCTGAGTTCTAATCCGGCCTTAGACACTTAACACTTACTAGCTGTGTGACCCTGGGCAAGTCACTTAACCCCATTTGCCTCACTAAAAAAAAATCACTAAATTTAAGAGTTGGAAGTTATATGAAGGTTATGTAGGACCATCTATACTTCAAGGAAAATCTTTTCTACAAAAATAATAGATACACCATAATCCAGTGTTCATATGTACACCCTCAATATTAGGAGACTTGATACCTCCTGAGACAGACCATTCCTCTTTTGAAGTATAACTAATTCCACTTTTGGAAGAAATTAATTCATAGGTAGCTTAAAATTTTCATCTTGTTTTTATGTTTTCTGATATCAATCTTAAATTTGCTATTTCACAACTAAGTCTCATGAGATCACAGGATGAACGATTCAAAGTTGGAAAGGGAAATTGTGGATAATTGAATCTGACCTTATCATCTTACAAATGAAAAAAATGAGATAGAAGGACATTGGATGACTTGCATACATATAGTTAGTAACTGGCAGGACCAGGATTTGGATCCTATGACTCCAAATGTAGCATTCCAAATTCTACACTGATTCTACTTCTCCATGCCATCCATTGTTCCTGTTTCTTCTTTATGAAGCCAGACAATGAATTGAATCTCTTCCTTTTAGCATCCCCTTCCTGCACTGTCCCAAGCTTCAGGGAGTCCCACCCTTTGTGGGTTTTGCTGCTCCAGTAATTGTCCTATGGCATTATTTGAAGATATTTTTGAGAGGTCATGTCCTGAGTTCCAAGAGCTTTGACTTTGTATCTCTTTTACCATTTGCTTATCTAACCCCTTGAGGAATTACTTTAGTAAGGTCTGGAGTTTCACTCAGTCAAACATGAAAAGCTGGCCAGCCACAGTCTTGTCAAAATGCTTATGAGCATGGGCACACACACACACACATGCAAACACATGGAGTAGGAGACAAGGGGGAGAGAGAGAGAGAGAGAGAGAGAGAGAGAGAGAGAGAGAGAGAGAGAGAGAGAGAGAGAGAGAGAGATGCACAATTGTTCAAAAGAGTTTCCCAGGTCAGTCTATCAGGTTTTGAAGCTACTGTGCTTTGAGACTACTGCTGTAATACACCTTTAGACTCAAGAAGCAGCCCCTTCCTCCAAAATGCATGCCTTTCTGGATTGGAGACTTCATGAGTCTCTATCTCTTTCTAGGGTACGAGCAAAACTCATGAACTCTGGAGGATTATGAAATAGTTAACCTCATTCATTGCTTTGATTGACTAGCTCATTCTAAGGGAGAAGGGAAGGAAAAGATAGAGGGAAAAGAAGATATATCTCTCTTCCACTTGGGGCTCTGAATTCCTCCTCATAAAGCCACATTTTGGGTTCATGCACAAGTTGATGAGCATCTAGGTTTTATTTTTTAATGGCAACTTCAAACTGCATAGAAAATATTCAGGAGCGGTAGTCGATCAGTCAGTCAGTAAGCATTTATTAAACTCTTGCTATGTCCCAGGCACTTTACTAAGTGCAGGTTATACAATAGTCCTTGCCCTCAAGGAACTTGCAATCTAATGGTGGAGAAAACATATAAACAAATATGTACCAAAAAGCTAGGTACAGGATAAATTGAAAATAATTAACAAAGTAAAGGCACTAGAATTAAAAGGCATTAGGGAAAGATTGCTGTAAAAATAGTATTTTAGTTTGGACTTAATGGAAGACAGGGAAGATAAAGAGGGAGAATATCCCGGTATTAGGGATTAGTAAGAGATAATGCAGAAGCTAAGAGATGTAATCTCTTATTTGTGGAATACTAAGGAAGCCAGTGTTACTGGATCAAAGAGGACTTGACAAGGAATAAGGAATAACATGACTGGAAAGATAGAAGGGGGGTAAGTTATGAAGGAATTTAAAAGCTAATTGCAAAATTTTCTATTTTATCCTAGAGGTTATAGGGAGCCACTGGAATTTATTGAGTGCAGGGATGGGGGGTGAGATCATCAGATCTATGCTTTAGGAAAATCTCTGAATGAAGGATGGTTTGCAATGGAAGTTGAGTCTAGTAAAGGCCATTGGATCTGGCAATTAAGAATTGATTGGTAAATTTGGAGGAATGATAAATTTGGAAGCTTTTTCAAGTACAGAAGGTAGAATAGGTATAGGATAGTACTTAGTAAGGATGGAAGGATCAGGTAAAGATTTTTTTAATGGGGGAGACATAGGCATGTTTGGAGGTAGTAAAGAATGATCCAGGGAATGGTAGAGATTGAATATAAGTGATAGAGTGGGAATGAAAGAAGATGCAATATGTTGGAGAAGAAAGGATGACATAGGATATTTTGAGTAGGTAAGAGAGTTTAGCCTAAGTAAGTAGCAAGGTTACCTCATCATGTGAGATAGGAGTGAAGAAAGAGATAATGGCAAAAGGTATCTGAGATATATGAGATGAGGAAGAGGGAGGAGGAAGAGAAGTTCATGTGAATGTCATCAGTTTTTTTTTTAATTTTCTGGGAAATGGCTTTGAAGAAAATTGAGCAGTTGTGGAATTTGAGGTCATGGTGTGAAATGAGTAGGGTTTTGTAAGGGGAGGCAGAGAGGAGATGAAAGGCCAACTTATTATGGTCAGATAAGGGGATTTTTGAATTCTTGAACATGGAGATAGCCCATTTGAACATTATTGTATAATCAAAGGTATGACTGGTTTTGTATATGGCTGAGATGAGGAACAGGTCATGGGAAGTGAGTAGATTGAGGGACTGAGTGGTTCGGGCATTTGAATGAGATTCATTATGCATGTTAAAGTCCCCTACTATGAGAACAGGAGTTGGGGAAAAAAGAACATTTATGAATCATGTAAAAGACTCCAAGAAAGTACAGGGAGTGATCTGGAAATCTGTACCCAACAGCAACCGATGTGTTCATTGGATGTTAGACACGAATAGCTTCAATCACAAGGAGGAGAGGTTACTGAGTGAGTGGAGATAGGAGAGAATCTAGAAGTGGCAATGGGGAGCAAGTAATTTTCCAACTCCCATCTTTCCATGATCTTGGAGTTATGAGTAAAGTGTAGATAATCAGTATGGAAAAGGTGACCAAGGAGATAGCAGCTGCAAACATGAATGTAAAAAAGTATTTTATTGCCAAATTGTATCCATTCTGCCTTAAAAATGTTTCATATATATATATATATATATTTCCTTCTTTCTAACACTTTCACCAATCTGGTGCAGGCCCTCATCACCCTATACCTGGACTATTAAATTAGGCTTCAGGTTGATTTCCATGAATCAAGTATTTCCCTGCTCCAATCCATCTACCACTCAACTATTAAGAGTATTCTTCCTAAAACACAGGTCTAACCATATCACCACCATCAACCATTCACTATACTACAGCAGCCTCATATTACCTCTATAATCAAATATCCCATTTGACTTTTAGAGCCCTTACTCAAAATTACAATATTACTCTCATTCATATATTCTGTGATCTGGCAACACTGTTTACCTTGCTCTTCGTCACAAAAAATACCCCACCTCCTGACTGAATTTTCACTTGCCATTCCCTCAAAGCCATCATGTTCTTCCTTATCTCTGACTCGACATCATTAGATTCCTTCAAGGCTCAGTTAAAACTTCACTTTCCTCAAGAATCCTTTTGTTGATTGTCTTCATTCTATTGCCTTCCCTTCGAGATTGTCTCTCATCTATTCCATACATATTTGTTAGTATATCACTGTCTGTATGTTTTCTCTACAATTATTATGTGGACAACTTCTGGGTAGGGCCTATTGTGATCATTCTTTTTCCATTATGCTGTACTTCACATAATACCTGGCACAAAGCAATTGCTTAATGAAAGCTTTTTTGACAATTGGTAGATGTCTTCATCTTTTACTAGTGAAATTGAGAAATTAAAAACAAATGTAAGCATTTAGCATTATGCCTAATGAATTTAATCTTACATTATTCTAGTACTACAGGCCGTCTAGATTTTTTTGAATCCTTACTCTGTTCTCCTCCATGCTTGCCATTCTTCCCAGATTTCCACCATCTCCAGATTTGATAAGTATGCACTTATGCTTTCATCCAAGTCATATTTAAAAGTGTTAAATAGAAAAAGGTCAAGCACAGGTCGCTGGATAAGTCCACTGGGGATCTTCTGCAAATCTGACATTGAAATATTTAAAAAGTACTCTTTGAATCCAGCCATTCAAACAGCTACATATATATCTAACAATATGGTCATCTTGATTATGTCTCCTCATTATTTTCAAATGAATAATTGGAGATGATTTCTTGAATGATTTACTAAAATATAAGTAAATTTTGTTTACAGCATTGTTCTTATCTACAAGTTTAATAACCCTGGACTAAATAATAAAATTACTCTAATATGAACTATTTTTAATATACACAAAGATCTCCCTTTTCTCAAGGCCCCAGTAATATAAGGATGTGCTTAATGATAATATACAACAAAGAATAACCCATAGATTATTATGGATGGATAAGCCCAAATCTGTGTGTGGGTCAACAGTGCCTTTGATGATTTTAGGGAAAATATGTAAAGGGATACTGAGTCAAAGGATTGTACTCTGAATGTAATCATGGTCTCCTAAAATAAGCCTGTCTCATGTTCTTCTGCTTCTTTCTCCCTACAAAGTCTTGGGTTTTTTTAATCTCAAAATCTTTGAGCTGGAAGAAAAAAACAAGACCATATAGTTCAACTTGGGCCTAAATGTCACAAGTTAATCATTATTCTTTGGGGAAATTTTGGTTTAGTTGTTGAATTGTTTCAGTCATGTTTGATTCTCCATAAACACCCCCAGCCCCACTATGGGGGGATTTTTTTTTAGGCAGAGACATGAGAGTGGTTTCCATTTCCTCCTACACCCTCATTTTATAGAGGAGGAAACTTAGACAAATAAAGTTAAGTGAGTTACCCAGGGTCACATAGTATGTATCTGAGTCCAGATTTGAATTCATGACTCCAGGTTTGACACTCTATCATTCCATCATCTAGTTGCTGTCTATGAGAAAAAAAAACACCAAAAAAACAAACAAACAAACCCAAGAAAACAAATCTGAAACCCTTCCACATCTCCTCATACACCCCATCTCTACTTTTGCCCTACCAAAAACCATAAAAACCAAACCGAAGTTAAACTTTCTTTGATTTATCCTTTGTATTCTCTGGTCAATCTTGCTATAAATAAATAAACAAACAAATACATCAATAAATTATATATATATACATATATATGTGTGTATATATATATATATATATATATATATATATATATATATATATATATTGCCTACACCCCTTGTCCCTGGTTTTTTGGCTCAAAATTCCATATCTCAGAAATTCAGATCTTAACTACATCAAGCTAACCCAATACTTCTGGCCCTTTTAAAAGAGATTCTACCTTGCTTTTTTCCAATTTGACATCTTGGGAAATTCCAATTTACACTATGGGACATACAAATTCACACTGTGACATAAACAGATATGGGTCTTCCATATGAAGAGATAGTGAGTAGTCCCTTTAAGAGAGTATTCAAGAGACATGTCAATAATCTTTAACACCCCTCCTCCATGGTCTATCCATATATGTTCTAGAAAAAATACAATTAACATTAACTACATTCATCAAAAAATGCTTATTCTGTATATACTGGCTCTGGCTGAAATATTAAAAAACAATTTTTCCATGTTCTTAGACTTTTAACTAGAGCACAGTGACCAAGATGGTACACAGAACATGAAAAATTAAGGGGTACATAAATTTAACACATATATTCCTTTAGCAGTGTAGAAGCCACTATTCATTACCCTTCCACTCAAATGAATTTATCTTAATTACTTCTTATATTTTGTTTACATAATGAATTATAAAGTTGATTTGAGGATGCATTTCATGCTGTTTTTTTCAAGGCAAATTTTGGTTACTTGCTTTGGGCACCTAAATTACTAGTTATCATTTTTGCATGTATTCAACAGTGTCACATAGCAATCAAATGATGTTGATATAATCTTAGTCTGAAGTGATAAAATATGGTATTTTTGAACATATTTATTTTGTATACACATACATATTTAGGCATTGTCTTCCAAAGTAGAAAGTAAGCTCCTTTGCTGTAGGAGTTTTCTTATGCATCATATTTGTATCTCCTGGATGCTTCGCATATATTAGGTCTTAAAAATTTTTAGTTGAACAATTAAGTGTCCAGAATAGGAACAGTGATACGCACATATCCTCTGGTTGGATCAGATCCCATTGTGGAATGCCATATCCAACTGAGATTTTCACATTTTTAGTAAGACCCCTGATTATAAGGACTATATAGAGAGCACAGTAGGTAATGAGGAGACTGGAGACCATAACATAGAAGAGTTTGTTTGGAGGAAATATGGCCATTCTGCCTGGAGATCAGAAAAGACCAGATTGCTATCTTCAAATATATGAGTGGTTATTATGTAAAAAAAAAAAAAAAAAGGAACCATACTGACTTTGAATGACCGTAGACATTAGAAAAGAGAGCTGTGTCTAGATGTTGAAGAAAGACAGATTTCTGTTCAATATACAGAACATTTTCCTTTTAGTTAGAGCTGTCTCAAAGTGAATTGGCAGTGAACTCTCTATTATCATAGGTCTTCCAATGACAGATGGATGAACACTTGTCAAGGATGTAGCAGAGAGAATTCCTGCTGGAGGTATAAGTTGGACCAGATGACTTCAGAGGTATTATCTAAAACTGGCAATCTCTTATTTTCTTGTGGAGAAATCTCTCAAGCAGAGTAGCATAGATTAGGATAGCTCTGGACACTACTACATGCACACTTGTCTTTTCTCTTTGATCGTTTAATTTAATTAAAAAAAAAATAAGCCAGAATCTTCCAGTTGGAAGAAATAAAAAAATACCCTTCCTGCAGAACTACATAATGAGGCTGGGGTTTTAGGCACCTGACGTTGTTTAAAATGCCAATTTCAAGGGAGAAAATGAATGTTGGAGAGCCTGGGACCAAATTTCAACTGTGGCTTTCTAAATTGTGCATGCAAATAGGCAATTAGCCCTGTGAGATGGATAATTGCATGCCTAAGTGAACTGCTCCACAAGTAGTTTTCGGCTGCCCAATTTACAGGTTGGATGTACTGTAGCTCTTGTGAATTCTCTTCTCTTGCTGGAAGCCTCCTCTGAGTAGTTCAGTCTGAGGTTGAAAAGAAGACTGCTCTTCTGTTCTAACTGCTCAGGAGAAAAATCTGGGGGAGGAAAGGATTCTGAGACAGTACCTATGAAAACATATAAGTGAGGATGTGTTCATTTAAATTTTAAATCTGAACTCTCTTTCCCCACAGGAAAAAAAAAATGAAAAGGTAAGAGGGCATACATATTAGCTGGATTTTTTTTTATGATGATCTCTGGGTTTTAACTTTTTTTTCCTTTCCCATCTATTTTTTAGGCCTGAGTCTTATGGACCAGTGACTTGACCAATATCATTTGGCTAGTAAGAGTCAGAACATTCTAAGACATCCTTTCTTCCATGTTTGGTCATATGCCCTCCTGCTATCAATAGTATTGGGGAACAGGGAGTGAAAGACTACTGTCTGTGAAAAGTAATTACAATGCATCACAAAAAAATAAGTACAAGCATAATTAATCCCATCACAAGTCTAAGAAATAAATAAGATTGATGTTTTAGAGATAAATTTTAGGTAATAAAGGTTCGCATTTACAGAGCTCCTAACAGTTTAACAAAGGGAATTGCTCAAAATAAAACAAGTATTACTGTGCAAATTTGAGACATGAGAAAATTGTAAGATACACATTTAGGGATTTGCCCTATAGCATATATTCCTTAAGTGGAAGAACCAAGATAGCATACCTCATGCTCTTGCTTGCCCTTCATATTCTCTTTCTTTTCATTCTTATTATTGTTCAGTCATTGTCAGTTGTGTCTAACTCTCTTTCACCCCATTTGAGATTTTCTTCGCAAAGATATTGGAGTGATTTGCCATTTATAGATGATCAAACTGACGTAACCAAGATTAAGAAATTTGCCCAGGGTCACCTAGCTAGTAAGTGACTGAGGCCAGATTTTAATTCAGGAAGATGACTCTTTCCTCTCTCTCTCTCTCTCTCTCTCTCTCTCTCTCTCTCTCTCTCTCTCTCTCTCTGGTGGGGCAATGAGGGTTAAGTGACTTGCCCAGGGTCACACATCTAGTAAGTGTTGTGTCTGAGACTGGATTTGAACTCAGGTCCTCTTGAATCCAGGGCCAGTGCTCTATCCACTGTAACACTTAGCTGCCCCAGGAAGATGAGTCTTTCTCATTATAGTCCCAGCATTGTGCTACCTACCTAGATGCCCTAGAGTTCCTTCACACTACCAACAAAGATGACAGATTTGTGGATGGAGAGAAGTGTTTCATTACAATAAGGTCTTATTTTGCATTTTTACCAACAATCAACTTTTGATGAGTTTGCTCAAGGGATTGTGGGAGGAGAGGCATAGCAATGAACCATTGGTGAAACTATAAACTAGTCTAACTGTTTTGAGAAACCACTTAGGTACTATATTTAAAAATAATTAAACAGTAATGTAGCCTTCTATTTTATAATGGCAGTTGTAGTTATTCAGTTCTTTTTCATGTTGGTTTCTTTGTAACCCAATTTGGGGTTTTCTTGGAATAGATACTGGAGCGGTTTGCTACTTCCTTCTCCATATCATTTTAAAGATGAAGAAACTGAGGCAAACAGGGTTAAATGACTTGCCCGGGGGCTCACAACTAGTGTCTGAAATTATATTTGAACTGAGGAGGAAAAGACTTCCTGACTCCAGGCCTGGCATTCCAATCACTGTGACACTTGACTGCCCTCAATAACACATGAAAAAAACTACTTATATTGTAACTTTTGTGGTAAAAAAATATGAAAGTTTTTTAACAGTCGGTTAGGATAACTGAAAGATGCCAGTTTTTTTTTTTTTTAAGGACCACCCTTTCGGGGAGGAGACCAATGGCATGAGCTACGCACGCCAGTCCACCTGCTGCGCACGTCAGACTGCCTGCTAGCACTCCACTTCCGGGGTGCGAGCTTGATCTAATATCCAATTTTAATCTCACACTTTGGTTGTAAAACAGAAGTGAACATAATATTGCTTCCTGTCAGTTGACAAAGGACTTAAAAATCAGAATATCAGTGAAATGATACATTACTGCAGCATAAAAAATATGAAAAATATATTGGATTCAGAGAAACAAGAAGACTTTTAAGAGCTGATACAGAAAAATGAGCAGGACAACATGTAAGCCAATGATAATAAGAAGAAAAACATTTGAAGGACATTATGACCTGGAGGATAATAGTGAAGAATCTGTCCCAAACCTGATATTTGAGCATGCATCACATCTCTTTCAGAGGAATGATGCATTGGTTAGTTTTGCTGAATTTCTTCACCTTTCACGAAACAAAGAGAAGAAGAAAAATGATGGCTAAATTATGGCTCTCTGGGAAGAAGAGGGTGAAGGAAGAGACACAATGGCAAATACATATACATATATACATATATATACATATACATATATATACACATATACATATATGTATGTATGTATATATATACATATTGTTAAGGGTTAAAATTTTAGCTAGTCTGTCTAAAATATCCAATGAGTGGTCGCCAATAAATTATAAGCTTTAGCAAGAGTTAGACTTTTAAGCATTTATTAAGGAGAATAAAAGTTTGGTAAAGAGAGAAGAAAAGGCCTAGATTCCTATCTATTAAAGGGAGAGCACATTTCTAGCTCTGCTCTTCACCAGAGTCCAAAGGAAAAGCCCAAGAAAGAGCCCCTGTCTCTTCCTTCTTCCTCCCACAAGCAGACGTCACTTTCTGACACCAAAGAAAAGACTCCTGGTCTTGCCCTCAAAGACCTTTGCTTCATGGGCGGAACTCTTCTACAGTAAGTCTCCAGCAGGTGGCATCATTCCAATCGTTACAGTTCCCCTCTTTGTTTCCTCAAGAAACGGGACGTTTCCTTGATGAAACAGTCAAAAATAACAGAATATGATAACCTATGCTAACAATATGTTAATAACAATATAGAAAAGGGAGAGAGGAAAGTTTTGTCCAAAGGGGCAATATTTTGTCCTCATGAACCGATGCTTTGACATTGGTCTTGCAAAGTGAGGGCCTCTGCAGAGAGTACATATTACAGATGGTGTATATTATAACAGAAAGAGAAAAGAGAAAAAACAACAACAAAACAAAACTGTTCATTTAAAGTCTCTGAAAGTCATTTTTCAGATGTCCTCTAGGTGTAGTCGTGGAATGAAAGTCTTTTCAGGGGTTGATGTGTGGATGCTGGTAAGCAGCCAGGAAAACTTCCTACAAAATTGAGCTTAACACAACTTTAAAATAGCTTTGTTAATAATCAAATCAAACAATGAAAGTTCTCAAAAACATGTCTAACGGAATTCAGAATCTTGGTTGTTACACATGAAACATATAATAAAACAAAAATTGAAACATTCTTTAAAATTAATATTAATATAGTCCCCCCCTTATGGAGGGTAATTGAGAAGACAATTGCTGTGATATTAATTTTTAAAAATAATTTTAATCTTTCTTTCATCACTTTTTGCATCATCTGCCTAATTATCCTCATGCCATTATGAGAAATTTAAAAAATCTAATATAATTGGTAACAGGTGTCAAGGCCAAATTCAACACTATTTATCATGACACCTGAGATAATTATGGGGGTTACCATAAAAGAACAGAGAAATGATGGGATATGAGCATTCCCACACTTGAGCAATATGTACTGCCCATACAGTATGCCAGGCTTAAAATAGGTGGATGGAATATATATATATATATATATATATATATATATATATATATATATATATATATATATATATATATATATATATATATATATATATATATATATATATATATATATATATATATATATATATATATCCATGCCACGAACATATTGGAGGAAACTGAGTCAGACTGCATATAGGAGGGAGCATAGAAGCCAGGTATAGAAGCGAGATGGGTGGGATCAATACTTCCAGCCATCTGTACAATATTGTGGGGAAAAAGAGAATAAAATATTAAACCAAGAGAATCCAACCTCAACATTTGTCAAATGCCGTTCCCTTGGCCATACCTTGACTTCATGCATGTCTCCCCTCATGTTACAGTTCAGTGTCTGCTCTTGCATGTATTCCTCTTGTGATTGGATGGCATCTTGGCCAACTGGCATCTGATAACTCAGAATAAAGGCAATTAATGTCTTAAATGATAAGTTCCCATAATCCAAGTCTCATATGGATTTAAAAATTGAGGATAACAAATGATTGCAAAAAATGTGAATACATCTTGACTCAGAACACAATATATAATTATGCAACAATTTCAAATAATACCCCTTTTCTTTACTTAGTATACAATTACTTTTGTGAAAAATCAGAACATATTTAAATACAAGTTAAAGCACAACAGAATCTCAAAGAAAACTTTTTTTTGAAAAAAGAAAACTTTTACAAATGTTCCCCTCTTTTTTTGAATATGCTTATCAAAAATAATACTTCTAGAATCAATTTACACTTGCCATGGCAACCAATTTGCCAAGGAAATGCTTTAAAGACTTTGATCAAATAATCAGTTGAGAAAAAAAAATAACAAACAACTCAGAATATGGGAGCACAATACTCCTAGAATTAACATTGTATAATAAAATCAAAACCATCTTGCAATGTTTCAAAATTAGATAGACAAATGAATAGAAGAAAATACACATGGAACAATAAAAGACAATGAAATTCAAACTAGGGAAATCTAAATAGATATGAACTTAATATCAATAAGAGCATTACAAAATATAAACTTGATCACATGACTATAAAAAGCTTTTACAAATATTCTCCTTGTTTTAAAAACTAAGTATAAGATACAATCTCAAAAGCATGGAAATCTCTATGAAAATAAACCCATACCATTAATTTCAAAATGTATATGTAATAGCATAGAAATCCTATGTAACTTCTGAACTGACATTAATACTCTGAGTGAATTCAAGAACACTTTTGATTCCGATATCTAAAATCCCCAATACTCATATCAATCAATACCTTGCTGTTTACTTCTACATTTCTGTACAATATATACCGTTTGTAATGATTGGAATGACGCCACCTACTGGAGACTTGCTGTGGGAAAGCTCCACCATGAGAAAAATGCCTCAGAGGCATTGTGGCTTTTCCTTGGCGTCAGGAAATGAAGTTTGCTCATGGGTGCTGTCTATCAAGGCTACCAGCCAATCAACTCGAGGAGCCTCCTATGGTCTGGGAGGAGACAGGAAGGAGGAAAGGGAGCCTGCGCAGAGAGCGCTGGGGCTTTTTGGCTTCCTGACTTGATGGTGGTGGCGGCAGAGAACTTCACAGGAAATTTGAGGAAAGATAGGAATGTCAGGCTGTTAGAATTCTGTTCTCAATCTTTTTCTTTCTATTTTCCAATAAAACCTTAAAAATCTAAACTTGTTTTATCAGTGATTTTTAGTCAGTTTCCCCCAAACTGGGGGAACAGATTAGAATCCACATTTAGAATCTTAAATTACACACCTTCCATGGCAAAAAAAGCGGAGTCTTGACCTATGTTGATGATTGTCATTCTTATTCAGCTTAAGTTTTTCTTCTTTAACCCCTCTATATTGTCTGTCAGTCTTTTCACCATACAAATGCTTTATAAGATTACTAATTAAAGACAAAAGCAGGTTAGCAAAATTATGAACAAAACGAGCATATCTGGAATTTAAAGGGTTTTCTAAGGTTGTCTCAGAAGCACAGCCAGGCTGGGGAATGGCTGAGCCTGAAGCTGCAAATGTAGTTAGAGAAAGTTGCTCATGTGCATCAGATCTCTGGACTTCCCTGGCAGGGGAAGCAATGGGCTTGGCCATGGGAGGAGTAGAGGGTGGGGTTTGGAGAAGAGGGGAGGGACCAGCGCAATTTGAATCAGACTAGATTTTGAACTCAGGCCCAGATTCCTCTTCCCCCACTTTGCCTCCAGGTGCTAGGGGATTAAAAGCTTCAAGAGGGTGGGTCATTGCCTCCAGGCATGCAAAATTAGAGCAATAATTAGTGTTAAGTGGCAGGAATCTCTACAGGTTTTCTGAAAAAGCATGCTTGGGAGAGGGGGAGATATTTCCTTGTGTGAGTAAGTTGGTGGCTCTTTTAACAAAAATAAAAAGAAAAATAGAAAATCCACAAAAAAAAAAAAAAAGCATTAACATGATCTTATCCCCCATTTGTCTGGTTAAACAGATTAAAATCAAAAATAGGGTAATTAGGGAGTTTAAAAGGTCCATTTGAAAAAATTTAAAGGGAAAACACAGCCAGTACGCCAGTATTTAGCAGTTAAAGGGAGAGGGTAGGGGAAATTTCTTACCCAACCAGAAGATCAGAAGACTGAGGTTTAGCTTTCCTCTTCGTGGTCAGCCATCTGTTAAGGGTTAAAATTCTAGCTAGTCTGTCTAAAATATCCAATGAGTGGTCGCCAATAAATTATAAGTTTTAGCAAGAGTTAGACTTTTAAGCATTTATTAAGGAGAATAAGAGTTTGGTAAAGAGAGAAGAAAAGGCCTAGATTCCTATCTATTAAAGGGAGAGCACATTTCTAGCTCCGCTCTTTACCAGAGTCCAAAGGAAAAGCCCGAGAAAGAGCCCCGGTCTCTTCCTTCTTCCTCCCACAAGCAGACGTCACTTCCTGACACCAAAGAAAAGACTCCTGGTCTTGCCCTCAAAGACCTTTGCTTCATGGGCAGAACTCTTCTACAGTAAGTCTCCAGCAGGTGGCATCATTCCAATCGTTACTATATATATATATATATATATATATATATATATATATATATATATATATATATATATATGTAAAATTCATTTAAAAAGAGTCAAGTATTTATAAGCTCTTATGATTGGTCAGGCACTGTGCTAAGCAGTATTCACAAATATTAACTCGTTTGATCTGCAAAATAACCCTATGAGGAATATGCCATTATTACTGCCATTTTACCATTGAGGGACTTCAAGCAAACGGAGATTAAGTGCCTAACCCCGGGTTATTTAGCTAGTATGTAGTTGAGGAAGAATTTGAACTCAGGTCTTCCTGACCTCAGGCCCAGAATTCCATTGACTGAGCCACCATCTGACTTTCTAAAAATGAATACAAAAACAGAAACCAAAAAACAAAATACAATTTTGGCTACTTTCCCCAATTTTTTTAGTACTTTGGGAGGCTTTTTAATTCAGATCATTAGTATTGACTTTTAGAAGCATTACAGACATAAGTATCCTGAAAGAGCAGTTATGAATATTATTGATCAAGTATTTAAAGAGTAAAGCTTTGAAATGATGTTAATCTATATGATAAGGAATGGTACGATAACTTATTATTTCTCTTCTGCATCTCTAGTACTCAAAATTTAGTTGGTAACCAATATGTCAGTTACAAATATTATTGTGGGGTGCCAAGAAAGAAAAATAGCAGAAATCTTTGTAGTAATCAGGATGATTGTTGTGCCAAATCTCACGCCTCATATTCATCATGAGTCATGTGCCCTGAGTAATGATTATTAATCTTAAAAATATTAATAGTAGCCCCTGTTTCTGAAGTTCCAGAGGAAACAGTGTGTTGAAGTAGAAATAAAAATAAAATTGTGATCATCCTTCAAGAGTTTGAGTCCAGGTTCTGATTTGTGTTAGCCATGTGACCTTAGGCAAGTCACACAACTTCCTATAATCTGTTTCTTCCAAGTTATGAAATACTTTCATATACATTATTTTCTTTGATTATTACAACAGCCTCATATGGTAAAATAGGTGAGGGTCATTATTTTTATTTTCTAGAAGAAACTGAGGCTTAAAGAGATGTAAAATTTATCCAAGTTTAAAAAAAAAAATAAGAAACATACAGGCAGAAGGGACTTTAGAGGTCATCTAATCTAACCCTACTCTTTTTACAGATGACAAAACAGCACACAAGATTAAATATATTTTCCAAGGTCATATAAACACCTGCGACCAGGGGTGTGATTTGTACCTAGGTCCCCTGGTTTCAGAACTTGAACTCTTTTTAATTGCAGTATGCTATTCAGTAGTTTCCCAAAGCTCACACAGGTAGAGCCAGAATTCAACCCTGGGTCCTTTGATCACAAATCTAGTGCATTTTCCATACTTAAATTAATTTAAAATTAAATTAAATTGCATACTGCTCAATGAAATAGGATGTGACCTATGGATAACGAGTCACATATTGTTTGCATGTAATTTGGAAAAAAAATATTGTCTTCACCTGTTTTTCTCTGAGAGGTGGCTGTTGTTTTGTTTGTTCTTTGTTCTCGAAGGGGACCATTTATGTGATGTCATGAATTTAAGTGAATAGGATTGAAGTGAGGAAGGGTTGTGTAAGGTCTCCAGCCTAATGCAATCTTCCAGAACCATCTGTATCTAATGGCAAGATATTCTTTAGGACAATTGAAGATGGCCCTGGTTTTTCAAAGAAATTGGAGTTAATTCACTTGCCCAGTGTCACACAATCAGTTAAATGTCTGAGGTGAGATTTGAACTCAGGTGTTCCTGACTCCAGGGCCAGTGCTCTATCTACTGTGCCACCTAGCTGCCTCAAGTGAGAGGTGGCAGGTTCAATAAAAAGTTCCAAACCTCAAAGGAAAATTAAGGCTGATTTTAACTTTACCTCTTAATTAGTGTTGAAAGCTTAGGTTTAGAGTAAACTTTGGGTTTTTGAATAGAGTGTGATAATTGGCCCTTGCTACCTCTAGAGAATTTTCTGACTTTGCAAATGGAATATTTATATTCCCCTTAGAGTTGTGCTTTGTTGATCTTTAGAGAGATTTGGTCTGATTCTGCTCTTTATGGCTTTGCATCACAACACAGGTCACTCATGAATTGGTGTGACCACTCCAAGGCCAGACACCTCTTACTATAGGCATAACTCTTGCCTAGGTCCCCACTTAAGAAGCTTCCTGGCATTGACAAATACATTGTGAACTTTGATACAAGAAATTTCTTAATCTCAACATCATTCACTGTTTCCATGCTACATTTATAATTACAGAAATCATACCCAAGCTTCATCACTCAGCCCATGTCACCTTGTTGCAGACTTTGTTTCATGATCACATCAGAAATTATCTCTCTTCCTGAAATATCTAGTAATGTTTTCTATGTACTTGTCTCTCATACTCAATAGCTCTTTGACCATATATAAATCATTAAAGCTCCATGAACCTTTGTTTGCTTGTAGGTAAAATGGGGATGCTAATATTGAATGTACCTACCAGAAAGAGTAGTTATAAACCTCAGATAATATACCTAGATAATGGATATTTTATCAATTTTATTCATATGGTTTAGTTTGATAGGATTTAAAGTTTGAAAAAATATAAATGTAAGAAACCTAACTCAACCTTTTCCACCTTTTTATAGAAAAGGAAATGTCCTTCCCCACCCTAAAGAAAATATCTTGTATTTTCTTTGCATTAGCATGATGATTTTTTATATGTATACATATTACTTCTTTTCAGAGAATATAAATTATTGGAGGACACTGATGATTTCCTTCTATTTATTTATATATAAAATGGAGATATTTATATTTGTAGCACATAACTCAAAGTGTTAGTTTGAGAAAAGTGCTTTGCCATACTTAAAGTGATATATACTACAAGATCTCATTATTTGCATGACAAAATTGTATTTTGAATTTATCATTATATTAATGAGGATATGAAATTAGCATAGTTTTTGGTACATTGTAAGTGCTTAATGATAATGTGTTTCCATGTGTGTTTGTATTTTTGTTTTGTTTTTAAAAGGAAGGCTGCAGATGCTTATTGGTCCTATTTTTGACTGTCAGTTGGACATAAATTTTGCTGATTGATCATGGTTCTGATTGTGGTATATAGCAGGTGATTTGTTACACTGATATTACTTAAATGTGACTGTCCAGCTCTCTACTCATACCCTAAATATCTAAAGCTTAGATATTAGGAAGCACTGCTTACACCACACATCTATGTAAGGAGAGTTTCTAGTAGACCATGCAACAGTCTGTCCATCTCTGGAATAAGTGCATCATTGTAATCACAGAATTATAGTACCAGCAACATCTTAGCTAAAACATACCTACTTTTTATTTATTTATTTATTTATTTATTTATTTATGTATTTATTTATTTATTTATGTATTTATTTATGTATTTATGTATTTATTTATTTATGTATTTATTTATTTATTTATTTATTTATTTATTTATTTATTTATTTATTTATTTATTTATTTGCAGGGGCAATGAGGGTTAAGTGACTTGCCCAAGGTCACACAACTAGTAAGTAAAAGAGATCGGATTTGACCTCAGGTCCTCCTGAATACAGGGCCAGTGCTTTATCTACTGCGCCACCTAGCTGTCCCCTAAAACATACCTTCTTGACAATCTAGTTAAAACCCTAACTGATGTCAAAAATTCCAGGAACAATGGATATTAAGGGAGAGAAAGATCAAGCACAACAAGCCTTTTGTGATGGCCCAAGCTCAGTTAGCCTCCTAATGTAGTCTACAACTTCATTCACTCTACTATGAAAACTACAGTTTAAGTAACTGATAAGTTTATTATTCTAAGCTTTTTCAGGTACAAAGGTCATTCACTTATGTTCTGTACAGTTCAACAACCATTTTTTTTAGGTATTATCAAGTTATATACTTGTTTCCACTATTTAATTACTCTAAGAGATACAGAGATTAAATAGTGCCCATACTTTCAGAGAATTAATAGCATATTAAGAAAATTTAATACATAAAACTCAAATAACCACAGTACAAATAAGAACATTCAATTGTTTTATTATTAAGCATGATGGATTTGCAATCAGAAGACTCAAACCTCAACCCTGACTCTAATATTATCTGTGTGATCATGGTTAAGACATTTCCAGAGTTCTCTGTACCTCACTTACCCTATCTAAACAATGAGGGGATTTGGAATAGATGAATTTTGATGTGATTTCCAGCTTTAATTATATGATTTATGACCCTATTTCTGGAGAACATTAAGTAGCAAAGTATAACATAGTCCATTGGAGAAAGCACTGAATTTAGAGTCAGATTTTTTGAATTCAAGAATCAATTCCATCTTTTCTTGTTCATGTGACATTAGAAAAATCACTTGCCCACTTCTGGTCTTTGTTTTCTTGTATAAAGATAAGAACTTTGGAATATAGAACATTTAAGTGTCCTTCTAGATCTAAATCTGCAATGATCCTATAATAATGAAGTGCTATGTGGGATCAAAGTTAGGAAAGTCATTATAGACCAAAAGATTAAGGTAATATTGTGTGGTGGGGGGTGGGGGTCAGAGCCAAGATGGCAGAGAAAAGACAATAACTTCTCAGAGCTCCCCACATGATCATGCCAAAAAACTCCAAATAATACCTTAAGATAATTCTTGGACCAGAAGAACCCACAAAAGGATGGCATGAGATTCCAGCCAAAGACAGCTTAGAAGGTCAGTGGGAAAGGTCTTTTGTATAGGGGAAGGAGTGGATCCCAGGCCCTTGGCCATGATGACACAGATCCAGCCCCAGGCTAGCCACCTTAGAGTAAGAGACCTACTGAGCCTCTGAATTGGCTGTAGTGGTGGCTTCTTCTGGAATTCTGGTCATGGTCTGCTGAGAGAGATGAGTGGCTGGCTGGAGGGAGATTACAGGTTTCTCTGCTGGGTGCTGAGGTGGAAATTGGTTGCGTTGACCATGCTGGGAATCAGGAAGAAGTCTTGAGTGGTAGACCCAGGTGGGGGAGAGGTGCAGGCTCACCTGAAACTTGCAACTACAGTGAAACATATTTTTGTTTCTGGGTTAAAGAGCAAGTAGGCTTGGGATTATTTACAAACCAGAGCACAGGCTAGGCAAGTGCAGAATGTTCTTTGCCTTAAATCACACCATGTGAGACCCCCTGAAGCTTGGGACAGTGCATCCTCGAAGCTGTATTCTACTTGATGATGGAGTTAAAAATCAAGCAATAGGCTAGCAAAATGAACAGACAGAATAAAGATGCATACTATACAAAGTTTCTTCAGTGATAAGGGAGATGAAAATACACCCTCAGAACTGGATAACAAAGTCAAAGCTCCTACATCCAAAGCTTTAAAAAAATATGAATTGGTCTCTTGTCATAGAAACACTCAAAAAGGACTTTGAAGATAAAGTAAGGGAGGTAGAGGATACAATGGAAAGAGAAATGAGTTGGTGTAGGAAAGTCATGGAAAAAAAAAGTCAACACCTCGAAAGCCAAATGGAAAAGCTCTCTGAAGAAAATAATTGCTTAAGAATTAGGACTGAAGAAATGGAAGCTAATGACTATGAAAAATCAAGACACAATAAATAAAGCAAATACAAATGAATAATAAAAAAGAGGCCAATGTGAAATATCTCCTTGGAAACAGCTGACCTGACAGGAGAGATAATTTGAAAATTATTGGACTACCTGAAAACCATAATCAAAAAAGAGCTTAGACATCATCTTCCAAGAGATTGTCTGGGAAATTTGCCTTGATATTCTAGAAGCAGAAGGTAAAATAGAAATGGAAATAATCCACCAATCACCTCCTGAAAGAGATCACAAAATGAAAACTTCCAGGAATATTATAGCCAAAATCCAGAGCTCCCAGGTCAAGGAGAAAATATTGGAAGCAGCCAGAAACAATTAAAGTACCATGGATCCACAGTAAGAATAACACAATAGCAAGCAGCTTCTACTTTAAAGGACCAGAGGGCATGGAATATGATATTCCAGAGGTCAAAAGAATTGGGATTACAACCAAAAATCACCTACCAGCAAAACTGAGTATAATCTTTCAGGGGAAAATGGGACTTCAAAGAAAAGAGGACTTTCAGGCATTTGTAAAAAAAAAAGTCCTAAACTGAAAAGAAAATTTGACTTGCAAATACAAGACCCTAGAGAAATAGGAAAAAGAAATCATAAGGGAGGTTAAAAGGTTATAATTTTTACATTTCTACATGGGAAGAGTACACTTCTAACTCATAAGTACTTTCTCAATATTAGGGCATAAGAAATGAATAAATTTAGACAGAGGGCACAGGTTGGAATTGATTATGAATGATCATATCTGTAAAACATTTATTTTTTATCTTTTTTTTGGTGGGGCAGTCAGGGTGGGGTAGTGTGCCCAAGGTGGAGCAGCTGCTGGGTGTCTTGTGTCTAAGTCCAGATTTGGGCTTGGGTCCTCCTGGTTTCAGTGCAGGTACTTTGTCCACTTTGTCAACTAACTGCCTCTCATGACATCTTTAAAATAAAATTAAGGTGTGAGAGGTTTGCGCTGGGAGAAACGGAAAGGGAGAGGTGCAATGGCATAAAGTATCCCCCATAAAAGAACAAAGGAAAAAAATTATGGAGTGGAAGGGAAGATGGGGGCAGCAGGGGAGTGACTCAGCCTTACAAACATCAGAATTGGCTCAAAGAGGGAATAAGATACACAATCAAGTGGGTATAGCAATCTCTCTTGCCCTGCAGGGAATTGTGAGTGGAAGGGTATAAGGGGGGAGAGGTGAAGTAAGGGAGGGCAGATTGGGGGAGGGGCAGTCAGAAGTAAAACAATTTTGAGGAGGGAAAGTTTAAAAGAAGATAGAAAATAGAGTAAATATTATGGGGAGAAAATAGGATGGAGGGAAACACATTTAGTAATAGTAACTGGGAAAAATTTGAAGCAGAGGCAAGAGCCATGTAAGATGAAGATGATGATGATGACTGTACTTAGTTTTGTGGCTTGTAAAAATACATGTGTGTTCACCTTATTTCTGTCCCAAGTATAGGGAAAGTTAGCTGGGGTTCTTAATATAATTGTTACTTATAAATTAGAAGCTTTAGCACCAGTTTGGGGGCATTGAGCATTTATTAAAGTATATTAGATATTAGTAAAGAGAGAACACCTGGGTCAGAAAGTTAAGAAAAGGCCTATTTAGCTTAGAGGAGACAATAGAGCTCAGCTTGGCCTTCTATCCTAGAGGAGAGAATAGAGCTCAGCCTGGCATGCCTCTTCCTCCAAGTCCTCTGCCATCACAAGTGCCTCAGAGAACCTAACTAAGAATAACTGCCTGTGGAAGATTTTTTTGCGTTCTGAGGAGAGGTGGTCCTTGCACACTGCTTCAAGCTAATTGGCCAGCATCCACCAACTCCATTGTTGCACTGGACTTGAGGGTGGTCCCCTGTTGAGGTCAGAGTTCACGCCCTCTTAGAACACACCCTCTTGAGGGCCAGGCCGGTGTGGTTTTAATTGAATTAACTTTAAGTGAGTTAATCAGTAAAGTCAGTCAATCCAATCCATCTTAATCTAATCAATGTTGGGGTGGGGGAGACCTTTGGGCATTCCAAAACCCTATTATTTTCTCACACTTTGCTAGGCTATTATGAAAAAAATTATTTGTCAGGTGCAAGGTACTATAGAAATGTTAGCTCTAATTGTTGTTTCAATAATCAACATCATGGGTGTTCTGTAAGGAAATCACCCTTTAAAGTACTATATAAATGTAGTTTACTATTTTTTTTTTGGTGGGGCACTGAGGGTTAAGTGACTTGCCCAGAGTCACACAGCTGGTAAGTGTCAAGTGTCTGAGGCCACATTTGAACTCAGGTCCTCCTGAATCTAGGGTCAGTGCTTTAGTCACTGTGCCACCTAGCTGCCCTCTGTAGTTTACTATTAAAAAAACAAACAAAAAAATATACATGAGCAGGATGCTGTCATAAAAACCTAGAAAGACTTACATGAGCTGATGCAAAGTGAAATGTACTGTATAAAAAATAGCAGTAATTTTGTAAGATGATCTGCTGCAAATGACTTAGTTATTTTCAGTAATGCAATGATCCAAGACAACTATGCAGGACGTATGAAAAATCCAAAACATCTACAGAGAAAGAGTGGATGGTATCTGAACACAGATAGCAGTATGTTTTGTTGTTGTTAGTTCCTTTCTCTATAATTTTTTGTCTGCCAAAAAAAATAAAATAAAAGGTGATATTTGATTTGTGCCTTAGAAAATGGTCAAAATGGCAAATGGAGAAGCTGGACATTTCAGAGATGGTTTGAAATATTAGGTACATTGCCAAACACTCCCTCTCCCCAATTAAGTAAAAACAAAAACAAAGATGTGAGACTTTCGGTAAAAAGTATACTGGATTTGATACCAGAAGGCCTGAGTCTGCTAACTGTATGCTCGGTCTTTAATGTCAAATTCAAATTAAAATGGGTGCCACATATTATACATAATGATCCTGGCAGCATGTTGACTTAGAAAACCACATATTCAAATAATGTATGATCTCATATTTTTTATCTTGTTAAATATTTCCCAATTATATTTTAATCTCCTTCCTCAGTATGAGAGGTATTATAGGCTGCTATATAGACCAAGGGCTTTTTGACATCTTTGGACTAGTTAACCTTGAAAAAGTCTCTTGAATGCCCAGGACCTCAGTTTGCTCATCTTTCAAATGGAAGTGTTGACCTAAGTAGCTTTTAAAGTCCCTTTCGACTCTTCATCTGTAATCTTATGAAAAATTTATGCCTTCAGAATTTCGTCTGTCGAGTGTATTACCTACACTGTCTTATGTGTATAGTTTGACCAAAGCAAGTAAAGAAGCAGCCTGGTGGCTAAAACTCAAAATAAAGAAAAGTGCTAGGGTTTTGTGATATCTCTCTTTTTTATTTTTTCTCAAGGTTAAAATGTTTGTATATTTCTTTTTTTGTTGTTTTGTTTTTCAGAAATGAATTGAAAAAAAATAGGCAGAGGATATATATGTGTTTCTCTTTTCCATTTTGCCTGAGGACTGATAGCTCTTAAACCAACGTAGTTTGTCTTTATCTGATGATTTTATTATTTTTTCTACCTCTAACTTCTGTGTGTTAACTGCTTTCTAAATTATTTGTAAGGTTGCTATTTAAACAGACTTTTGCATAATTACTGCCTTCATTCTATTGTGATTTTGCCTTCCCCACCCCCACCCCCCACCCCATTTTCAATCTCTTTATTTAGATGTCAGATTTTTCAAGCTTTGCCTGAGCTCCTTAAGGAACAAGTGCCTATTATGTCACATATACCTATTTTCTTCTCCTGTCTTTCAAGTTCACTGAGAGCCTGTAAAATGGGAGCAGCATATATAAGCTTTGCAAAAGGAAATTATATTTGGTCCAAGGTAGAAATGAATTGTGTAAAGAATGTTAAATTGGGAGACACAGGGTCTCACTTCTAATACTGGCTTGGATGCTCAAAAGCTATATGACTGTGAGCAATGCTCTTGATGTCCCTGTACTTTGGTTTCCTCATCTATCAAACATGAATAATAAGACTTATGCTGTTTAAAATACAAGGAGGTTGGGAGGAAAGGATAATGTAACTTTTTGAGCAAGGATTCTAGCCTTTGTAGTTGCATTTGATTCTTGTTATTTTTTGAATATTTTAAATGAATAAAATAAAATACATAGAATTATAGAGGAAACAGATTATATCAAAATACAGTTATCAAAGATATGTTTTCAAAGATCATGGCCCCCAGGTAAAGAATCCTTGCCTTAGAGTATTATGGAACCATATGTTCTACTGAGCTTGCTCCTCTTTGAAGTATGTTAGTTGCTTCAGGCCAGTGGTCAGTTATTGTTCCAGTGTAAGAAATAATGACCTAGTTCAGGGATTTCATACAAATGACCAGCTTCTTTTAGCTCCTTGATTCATATTGTGAAGTCTTCTTGTCTAGATTTATATAGTATCAGAAGGATGAATTCTTTCTGGAAAGAAATACAGATTTATGTAGTAGTAGAGTGAAAAAATAGGTGGTATGGAATTAAAAATACAGAGAGGCAGGGGGGAAGCTGGGTGGCACAGTGGACAGAGCACCGGCCCTGGATTCAGGAGGACCTGAGTTTCAATCCAGCCTCAGACTCTTAACATTTATTAGCTGTGTCACCCTAGCAAGTCACTTAACCCCAATTGCCTCACCAAAAACAAACAAACAAACAAACAAAAAACAAACAAACAAAAAAATACAGAGAGGCTGTGAGTTTTAATGAAAGACCTTAATCCTTTATATAATCAAATAATTTAATTAAGCCAATATTTTATTGAGTATCTAGTGCACTATATATTCTAGATACCAAAGGTGCTAAAGCAGAGACAAATAAAATATGGACATTTTTTGCAGGAATCTTGAAGGTGAGTAAGAAGAGGAAATAACATTTTATAGAAATAATAATATAGTAACATATTGAATTGCATGAGTTTTTAAGGGGGTTGGGGAGAGACAGAAGAAGAAAATTTAGAACACAAAGTTTTAAAAGTAGATGTTAAAATTCATTTTTACATGTAACTCAGGGGGAAAATTCTAAATAAATAAAGATAAAAAAGAAAGTATATAGTTCAGAAATGATTAATTATACATTGGATGTGAAATGAGAATAAAAGAAAATATACTTTAAGCACTAATTATGAAAGGTTTCATGGAAGATGATACTTTGGATGAAATTATAGGAAAATCCTTAAAAATTCTCAAGGTGGATATATTTTGAGAGGACATTGTACATGTGGATAATAATGATGAAGTCTCAGAAAATGGAAAGCTAGGTGTGTGCACAGAGGTAGCAAGTTGTCCAGGATAGCTGGCACATAAAATGTCTACTAAGAAGTATTATGAGATAAGGCTAGAAAGGCAGAAGGTAGCTAAATCTGGATGGGCCATGAATGCCAGTGTAATCAGTTTATATTTTATGCATTATATAGTGAGATGCTGTAAGAAATAAGACTATAGGAGTAGAGCATAGAAAGTAGAGTAGCAGGAAGAAGTACAGTGAAGTTCCCTAACACACCTCCTACAAAAAGATCTAGAAAATGGACCAAATAAAGTCCTGATTGGGAAATTTTAAAAACAAACAAAAAATCCCTCATTGATTCTTATTTCCACCACAGGTCAGCATAGAGAAATATCCATCAGGGTTTAAAGTTACTAGCCACAGGTTTTTCCAACCACGTACCATGGAGAGTATTATAGTTCATATGAACTAAAAGGGGGCAAAGACAATTCACCAGGAAAAGAAAAAGTCCTAGGCCTAACCAGGGGAATTCTGATCTTATTCAGAATTTGTAAGTAGGTTCCAGTTGGAAGGCTTTATATTATACTACCAAAATAAAGGTAACAAATTCAGGACAGACTTAGAAAGGTGCATGAGCTTAGAGGTAGATTTATAGAGTAAGGACATTGACAAGTCTTTGACTGTAGTGTACAAAAAAATAAGCAAGTTTAGAAAAAAACAGTATTTTTAAAAATCTGATTCAAGAGCAGAACAAGGTCTCATTTCTAGCCTCCATTCCTTTCTGATGCCTACAATTGAATGACTGCGTCAGAAATTGTAGAGCAATCAAGAGCTTGTAGTTCAGCCTATCGAATGATGTAGAATACTCCTGTGGCTCATAGTAGCTGAGTCCAACAGTACTTTATTGGAATTCCAACTGGAGGAAAGCCATAGATATATTGTTCATACCTAATTCCTGTATTTACAGGAAGCCACAACTATAAAAGAACAGAGAGCTAAACATATAAAATTATGGAAGTGAAAATTATTTCATATGATTGGGATATGTAATAAAAAGTTTATACGTAGAATGAGGAAGAGATGGGAGGAAAATAAATCCTTAAACTTTAACCCTCCTTGGACTATTTTAAAATTTTAAGTTTCAAATTATATCCCTCCCTTGCTGCCTCTCTTCCCTCCTCACTGAGATAGTATACACTTTCATATGGGTTATACATGTGCAATCATGTGCAACATTCTTATCTTAGTGATTTTGTGTAAGAATACTAAGGAAGGAAGAAAGGAAAGAAGGAAGGAAGAAAGCAAGGAAGCAAGGAAGGAAGGAAGGAAGGAAGGGAAATTCTGCATACTTCAATCTGTACTCAGAGAATCATTTCTTTTCTCTGAAGGCAGATAGCATGCTTCATTATGAGTCCTTTGGGATTATCTTGGTTTGTTGTATTCCTGAGAATAGCAAACTCCTTTTCAGTTTGTATCAAACAATATTGCTATTACTTTATATGATATTCTCCTGGTTCTGCTCACTTCACTTTGCATCAGTTCATGTAAATCTTTCCAGTTTCTTATAAAATCATCTTGCTTGTCATTTCTTATAGTATAAGAATATTCAATCACAATTATATACCACAGTTTGTTCAGCTATTTGCAAATTAATGACCATCCCCTCAATTTCCAATTCTTAGACATTACAAAAAGAGTTGCTATAAATATCTTTGTATGAATCAGTCCTTTTCAATTTTTATTTTTTACCTCTTTGGGATACAGACTGAGCAGTGGTATTAGTGGATCAAAAGGTATGCACAGGGGGCAGCTAGGTGGCACAGTGAATAAAGCACTGGTCCTGGATTCAGGAGGACCTGAGTTCAAATCTTCCCTCAGACACTTGACATTTACTAGATATATGACCCTGGGCAAGTCACTTAACTTCATTGACCAGCCCTCCCCTGCCACCAAAAAAAAAAAAATAAGGTATGCATAGTTCTATAACATTTTGGGCATAGTTACAAATTGCTCTCCAATATGGCTGGATGAGTTTATAACTGCACCAACAGTGCATTTGTGTTCCAACCATCTCATATCCCCTCCAACATTTCTCATTTTCCTATTTTTTGTTGTTATATTAGCCAACCTGATAGGTGTGTGGTGGTGTGTCATAGTTGTTTTTAATTTGTATTTATTCCGTAGTGATTTGGAGTATTTTTACATGATTATAGATGGCTTTGATTTCTTTGTTTGAAAAAGAAAAAAATGCCTGTTCATATTCTTGGACCATTTATCAATTGGGAAATGAATTATATTCTTATAAATTTGACTCAATTTTCTATATTTTTGAGAAATGAGATCTTTATTTGAAATATCTGTTGCAAAAAATTCTATCCCCTGTTTTCTGTTTTCTTTTAATTTTGGTTGCATTGGTTTTGCTTATGCAAAAACTCTTAAATTTTATATATTGAACATTATCGATTTTATTTTATTTATTTTTTTGTGGGGCAATGAGGGTTAAGTGATTTGCCCAGGGTCACACAGCTAGTAAGTGTCATGTGTCTGAGGCTAGATTTGAACTCAGGTCCTCCTGAATCCAGGGCCAGTGCTTTATCCACTGTAATACCTAGCTGCCCACATTATTTATTTTATATTTTGTAATGCTCTTTATATCTTGTTTGACCCTAATTTTTTTCCTTATCCATATCTTTGAAAGATAAAATAAGCAGGAATTTTATTTAAGCAAAACCAACTAAAGAGTAGATTTCAAAGAGAACCTTAAAAGAAAAGAATGGGATGAAAATTTATTACTTGGATATAGGTAAGGGAAAGAGAAAGGTCAAGAAAGGAGCAGAAGCAAACTAAAACAAATCTAGAACATTAGTGCTGAGCTTACTTCTTTATCACCACTCATATGTTTTCTCTTTATAAACAGGAGGTGGGAAATAAATAAAAGAAAATTCATAAATGAGTAAGATTGCAAAAAACCAAAACTTGAAAAGTACAACTGTGTGAATGGAACGAACTTATTTATGAAGTGTATGTTTAGAATCCAATCTCAGAAAAAAGAATTTAGGAAAAAAAATGAAACCTCCAAGGGAAAACAAAAACAAACAGATGAAAAACCACAAAGAAAACCCCATCAGTATATGGAATTACAAATATATTTTGTCAAAGCTGTAGGAAGCAATCAATTTCAATATTACAAAAATCATTTAAAATTAGAACCTACCAAATTCCTTCTGTGCTAAAAATATGATTATAACTAAACCAGTTATAACTAAACTTTTTCAAAACTTAGAAAGAAAATTAAATACTAATATTTCTAATAATTATTATTCCCAAATTTTTAAATAAAAGAGACTAAAGAAGCATACTCCAAAAAAACATACAATTTGACTGAGTTAAATTTATACAGGAGTGTAGGAAAATTAAAAACCTAATTGACCATATTAATAACAAGAATAATAAAGTACAAATCTTTTAGAAATATTCCACACTAATTCTTATTAAAAATCCTAGAATTCAGAAGAATGGATGGATTTTTTCTTCAATGTGATAAGTAACATCTATCTAAAAGGAAGACTCATCATTGTATGTAAAGGTGATATTCTATAGGCTTTTTCAATACAATCAGGATAAAAAAAGGTTGTTCATTAACAATTAACTATTCAATTTAGGTATATTAGTTATGTCAGTAAAAAAAGGAAAAGAAATTGAGAGCAAAAACATAGCTAAAGATGAAAACAAAACAAAACAAAATGTGGCACAATTGTAGATGTTGTGATGGTTTTCTTAGAGAACCCTAGAAAATAAACTTTTAAAAAGTGAAAAAATTAGAAACTTTAGCAAAGTTAGAGGGTATAAAGAATTTGTTTTTTAATAGTATGAACAAATTACAACAGGAGGAGACAAAGAAAATCGTATTTTAAATAACTACAGTAATTCTTAGTATTGTATAAGATACTTGGGAGTCTACTTAACTAGACCTCACAGTAATTATAAGAACAAAATTATAAAATCCTCTTTACATAAAATCAGATCAAAATAATTGAAGAAGTATTAATTACTCATGGATAGGCTAAGAAAATATAAGAAAAATGACAGTACTAACTAGATAAATTTTCTTAGTCATAAAAATCAACCTACCAAAGAATTACCTTGTAGACTTAGGGGAAAAATAATAACGAGATTCAACTGAAGATACAAAAGCTCAAGTCTCTTTTTTTAAAAAGTTCATTCATTTGCTCATTCATCTATTCATTCAATCAATCATTCATTCATTCAAATGTTTGTTTGTTTGTTTGTTTAGAATTTCTCCAAATTAAATGAGTAAAGATATTTTCACATCAATTTTTAAAAGTTTGTGTTCTAAATTCTCTTCCTTCCTCCCTCCCCACCGCATACCCCTTAAGAATTCAAGCAATTCAATATAAGTTATACATGTGCAACCATGCAAACCAGTTCTATATTAGTCAGGTTAAGAAAGAAAACAGACAAAAAACCCTTTAGACAGAGTAGCTAATAAAAAAAAAATATTCTTCAATCTGTATTCAGATACCAGAAGTTCTTTCTCTGCAGATGGAAAAGTTCAAGTTTCTTAAGGGAACTAACAAAAGGGGTAAAAATGGGAAAGGTAATCCTTGCCATATTGAATCTCAAGCAATAATACAAAACTGAAATCATGAAAATATTTTGTGCTGCTTAATAAGCAGAGTGGTTGGTCAGTGGAACAGAGCAGGTACTCAATAAAAAGAAGTAAATAATCACAGTAATTAAGTGTTTGATAAACCAAAAGATACCAACTTTGGGGACAAGATCTCACCCTTGAACCAAAACTTTTGGGAAAATTAGAAATCATCTGGAAGAAGGTAAGTATAGACTAATATCTCATAAGTCAAGATAAATTCCAAATGGGTATGTGATTTAGCCATAAAGTATGCTATCTTATGTAAATTACAGGAGTAAGAAAAAATTACCTATATCCTGACCTATTAATAAATGAAGAATCATAACTAAACAAGAGATGGAAAGGATCATGCAAGTAAAATCTACAAATTTGATTGATGTTTTTTCAGTTATGTCAGACTCTTTGTGACCCTGTGGAACATAGTGCACCAATAATATCTAGGGTGTTGTGATATTTAAAATCTTATTTTATCACAGTGTTTTCTTGGCAAGGATACTGGAGTGGTTTGCTCAATGCAGTGGCAATTCACAACTCCAAAATATCATGAAAAAAACATGCCTCCTGAACCCTGATAGAAAGACAATAGAATCAGACCATAGATAGAAACTTTTGCAATGTTTTCAGACATGACCAAAATGGGAATGCTTCTTTCTCTCTGTCTCTCTCTGTCTCTCTCTGTCTCTCTGTCTCCCTTATAAAAGCAGGGGTTCCTCAGAGTACTAATCAACTCTGATTGCTTAACAATTAATGATAATATTACAATGAAAGGTTGAGCTATATTATATTGAGGGTCTTCAAGTGCCTGACTTGGATTGTCCAAGTCTTGGTCAAAGAGACTTATCAATTTCTGTATCCCCTGTCTGATGAAAAGGAGAAACAACATTTTCCCAGACCTTTCTGAGTAAACACAATGAGCAGTAATTCTCTCAACAGCCCAAATTTAGAATTTATTTTAGTGTCTGATTAGATCTTGGCTTATTTAAATCTTTAAGAAAGATTTGCACACTGGTTGATTTCCAGAAGAGGAAGTAAAAAAGGAGGAAAATTCTTGGTCTCAAAATCATAATTTCTTATTAAATAAAAGGGAAATAATCATTTATTTCAATAGAAATTGTCCTTTCTGCAAAGACAACCTGCCATGTCATCTGTAGATATAATGTATTTACCTTAATGTATACGGTTAATTTATAATCTCTAAAATATTCTCTGAATGTACCTTTTTCTACTCAGAACAATTCCTAGGAGTTAGTGAACATGATGTAAACCATATTTTACAAATAAAGAAAAACAACAGCAAATCTCATACAAGGAAAGTAACATGTACAAGATAACAAACATATGATTTTTTTGTTTTGTTTTGTTTGTTTTTTAATAAAGTATTTTATTTGTTTCCTGTTACATGTAAAGATAGTTCTAAATTTTTGTCTATACAAGCTTTCCAATTTCAGATTTTTCTCCCTTCCTCCCCTCCCTCACCCCTCCCCTAGATAGCAGGTAATCTGATTTAGGTTATATATATATATATATATATATATATATATATATATATATATATATATATATATATATATATATAATAACATTAAACGTATTTCTGCATTAGTCGTGTTATAAGAGAAAAATCAGAACAATGATGAAAAACCTCAAAATAGAAAAAAAAATCACCAAAAACAAAATAAATAGTAAGGTTCATTCAGCATCTATACTCCACAGTTCTTTTTTTTTTTTCCTGGATTTGGAGATCCTCTTCTATCATGAGATCCCTGGAACTCTTCTGTACCATTCCATTGGTGAGAAGAATCTAAAATATTTTTTAGGTAGTCTGATTGCTATGGCACTGAATAAGTAAATTAATTTAGGTAGTATTTATTGTCATTTTTACTATATTAGCTCTACCTATCCATGAGCAATTCATATCTTTCCAATGATTTAGATCTAATTTGATTTGTGTGAAGAGTGTTTGGTAGTTGTGTTCATGGAGTTCCTGTGTTTGTCTTGGCAAGTAGACTCTCAAGTATTTTATATTATCTACTGTTACTTTAAATGGAATTTCTCTTTCTATCTCTTGCTCTGGACTTTGTTGGTCATGTATAGAAATGCTGATGATTCATGTGGATTTATTTTATATCCTGCTACTTCGCTAAAGTTGTTAATTGGTTCAAGTAATTTTTGATTTGATTCTTTAGGATTCTTTAAGTATACCATCATATCATCTGCAAAGAGTGATAGTTTTGTTTCCTCCTTGCCTAGTCTAATTCCTTTACTTCGTTTCTCATCTCTGATTGCTAAAGCTAACATTTCTAGGACAATATTAAATAATAGGGGTGATAATGGACATCCCTGTTTCACCCCTGATCTTATTAGGAAGGCCTCTAATTTATCTCCATTGCATATAATGCTTTCTGATGGTTTTAGGTAGAAACTGTTTATTATTTTAAGGAAAACTCCACCTATTCCTAAACTCTCTAGTGTTTTCCTTTTGGGGTCTCTTTCAGAAGATGATCGGTAGATTCGTTCAGTGATGATTTTATCCTTTGATTCTATGATATCAGGGCAGTTCTCCTTAATAATTTCCTGGAATATGGTGTCTAGATTCTTTTTCTGGTCATGGCTTTCAGGAAGTCCAATGATTCTCAAATTCTCTCTCCTGGATCTGTTTTCCAGATCAGTTGTCTTTCTAATGAGGTATTTCACATTTTCTTCTCTTTTTTCATTCTTTTGATTCTGCTTGATTGATTCCTGGTGTTTCATGGATTCCTTATCTTCCAACTGTCCAATTTTAATTTTTAAGGCATTGTTTTCTACAATGAGATTATGCACCTTTTTTCCATTTGACCAAATGAATATTTTAAGGCATTGTTTTCTTCAGTGAGATTATGCACCTTTTTTTTCTATTTGGCCAAATGAATTTTTTAAGGCATTGTTTTCTTCAGTGAAATTATGCACCTTTTTTTCCATTTGGCCAGATGAATTTTTTAAGGAATTGTTTTCTGCAGTCAATCTTTGTGCTTCCTTTTCCAAGCTGCTGATTCTTTTTTCATATTTTTCTTCTTTTGCTTTCATTTCTCTCCCCATTTTTTCTTCTACCTCTCTCAATTGATTTTTTTGGGGGGGGGGCTGGGCAGTGGGGATTAAGTGACTTGCCAAAGGTCACACAGGTAGTAAGTGTCAAGTGTCTGAGTCTGGATTTGAACTCAGGTACTCCTGAATCCAAGGCCAGTGCTTTATCCACTGTGCCACCTAGCTGCCCCCTCAATTGATTTTTAAAATCCTTTTTGAGCTCTTCCAGGAAGGCTTTTTGTTCTTGAGACCAATTCACCTTCCCTTGTGAGGCTTCACATGTAGGCAATTTGAGGGTATTGTCCTCATCTGAGTTTGTGTTGGCTTCTTCCCTATTGATACAGAAGCTCTCAATGGAGAGGGCTCTTTTTTGCTTCTTACTCATTATTGCAGCTTATTTATTTATTTTTTAAGTTGAGGTCGTCTCTGGGGGCACCAGGGTCCCTGTTTGGGGATTCTTGTGCAGAGGTATAGGTGCTGTGTGACCAGCTTTTTACTCTGAGGCCTTTATAGTTTGTGCAGTTTGGCCCCCTGCACTTCCTGTCTGACCACGCTGTATCAGTTTGCCTAGTCACACCTTTTCCTGTTCGTGGCCCTACAGCTAGCAACTTGCCCTCTTGGCTGGTACAGGTAGGTTTTTCCACTGTCCTACTAGGCCACCAGATTTTTGAACCAGTTTCCAGCGGAATCTGTTGTTCGGCTGTGGCCCGCAGCTTCCTGCTGACTTGCCCCAACCCCCTTGGTACTGGGCTGCTGCCCTGCGCTGTTCCTCACTTTTGCCCAAGTCAGACCGACCTTTTCCTGAAATCTTCTAAATTATTTCTGGTTGGAGGACTGTGTCTCTCTGTGTCTTTGCAGGTTCTGTAGTTTCAGAATCTGTCCAGAGGCTTGATTTAATGTTCTTTTTGAAGGAACAGAAGGAGAGCTCAGGCAGCTTGCTGATTCCTCACCGCCATCTTGGCTCCACCTCACAAACATATGTTATAAAGCTGAAACTAACATTTAAGCCTTATAAATGATAATCTGGAAAGATGTCTGGATTTAGTACCAAATGACCTAGGGTTGAAACTCAGATGAGCTGCTTAGAGCCTCCCTTCCAGGTTTGTTGTGAGGACCAAATAAGGTAATATTTGTAAAAGCTTTAGCACAGTGTTTGAAACATAGCAAGCCCTATGTGAATGTTTGCTGTCATTATTGTTATTATTATGATTAATCAATTAATTATTTATTTTTGTGGGGCAAAGGGGGTTAAGAGACTTTTTCAGGGTCACACAGCTTGTAAGTGTCAAGGCTGGTGCTTTATCCACTGTGACATCTAGGTGCCCCCAATTATTGGATTATTAATAACTATATAACTATAGTCATTATTAATTAATTAATAACTATAGTGTTAGGTATCTTGAGTTCTCCATCTACAAAATGAGGGGATGGCACTAGGTGTATTCTGAGGTCCCACTTTACTACAAATCACATGATGCCAATTCACTTATTTCATCTTTCTCCTTTATTTCATCATATCCCAAAACAGCAAAAAGAATCAAGTAGAAACTTAATATGTTAATTAAAATAGTTTCCTGTAAATTCAAACCTTTAGAAAAAGCTTATCCCAGAAAATAAAAAATAAAAGGCAAAAAATAAAATAAGATGCTTATCACTAGTCATTAATAGATAAGTAAGAAGCCAACAATACATAAAAATTCAGACAGCTTCCACAAGGCCAGAGGATATTTAACACATTGATATAAGCAGAGGCAGCACTGAAAAGAAGAATAATGTAGTCTAATAATGGTTTTGATAAGTCTTTGTCTTTGGGCTCTTTGTGCATTGACATGTATGAGAACTTAAAAAAGAACAAAATAGTCACAGACAGAGTGGTGTGTGTCACTATTGAGTGATGAGAATGTGAAAGACAAAAGATAAACCACAGTGTGTAGTTTTTGATCAGTCTTTTTATCTGATATATCTGTGTTTATTCCAAAATATGAGTTGTGACAGAGAATAGGAGGTGTTGTTTTGTTTTTTTTTTAAAGCCAGAAATAAGTCTAACGTGAAAACTAACAACCCCACCTCCATCCACTTTCTTGGTTGAAACTTTATTGGCCCTTACATTTGTGATCAACAAATTGATCATAGGGATGAAAATGTTCTAGAAATGTCAAATCATTAAAAAAAAAACCCAACAACTAAAACAAATGCAACTTTATTGGAATGGTCCCAAATTACTTTACTAAGGTAATTATTCAAGCTTGGATTTTATTGGCAGACTGCTTTGTTGAAACAAGTAGTGGACTTGGAGTCAGGACAAAAGTAAATTTCAGTTTGAGCCCTGATAAAGAAGTTGAATAGATGACTTTGAGCAAATCTGTTTACCTTTCTTATGGACAATAGTATGAATATCCTGTCTATCTGGAAGGAATATCACTTGAAAAATTGTGAAGAGCTATAGAAAGGTGGAGCAACTATGTGATACAGTGGATAAGGTGCTGAGCCTAGATGAAGGAAGACTCATGGCCTCAGACACTTACTACCTGTGTGATCCTGGGCAACTCATATAATCTGTTTTTCTCAGTTTCCTCATCCATAAGATGACCTGTATAAGGAAATGACAGACGACTCCCAGATGTTAGCAAAGAAAAGCCCCAATAGGATCACGAAGAGTCAAATACTACTGAAATGACTGAGCAATAGCAATATAGAAAGGGGAGTTATTTGTTGAAGGCTTTAAAGAGATAAAATGTTATGGTGGCTCCTGTTAGATATACACCACCATCATATGAAATATGAAGCAAAAAATGATACGTTTCCTCATTTTATAGACTAGACCAAAGCTTCTTAAACTGTGGGTCATGATTCCATATGGGGGTCATGTAACTGAATGTGAGGGTAATGAAAAATTTGGCAATAGTGAAGTTTATGTATACCCATTTTATATACTTATATACCCGGAGTTGCATAAAAATTTCTCAGGTGAATAAGGGTCATGAGGGGAAACAGTTTAAGAAGCCCTGGACTAGAGTTCTCAAGCCCAAAGATGTTAAATAACTTTCTCAAGATCACTAAGTTAAAGAAGCTGGCCTGAAATTTAAATCTTTTTGTCCTAACAAATATTCCAATACAAGATACTATGCAAATGTTAAAGGACTATCATTTTGAACTATTAATCTTCCTCCTCTTCTGCCTCCTTTTCCTCCTACTTCTATTATTAAGAATAATAATGAACATAACATCACATACCTAGGTAAATTCTCTAGAAGTTTATAATAAATATGGCAACAGCAAAAACTTACATTTGCATGACCCTCTATGTGTAGATTCCTCATTCAGCAGTTTTAAATATGAGTATAATCTCACTAGTTGCCAAACCAACTAGTCTTGAAACCAAGACCTTTCATTCTCAGAATTCTTATTCTAGAACCTTCAGCTGGTTAGTGATTGCTTCATTCAACTCATTGTATTTAGGCCTGGCTCTAGCCACGTCTCACTAAATTCATCGCTACCTCTTCTGTCCTAGCTCTCCTACCTTTTGGACTACACCTTTCCACTGTCTTTTGCAGAATCTTCATCCTGGCATTCTCTCTAAGCTTGGGTGTCACCTATGACTTTGTCTTAGGCTCTCTTCTCCTCTTCCTCAATAGAAAGTGATCTTTCCAAAATTACCAATGATCTCTCAAAGGAACTAAGATGTAACCCAAATATAATCATTAGTGTGAAATGATGAGCTTGCTACAAAAGACAGACATTTGACACTTTCCTTCCAAACACAGACACACACAGACACACAGACACACAGACACACACACACACACACACACACACACACAGAGGCAGATAGTAACAGAACATTGGATTTATTAAAAATTGCTAGCAAGAAAAACACAAATGATAAATTAGTAAACTTATCTAAAAATGATTAAACAATGGAATCAGTTCTCATATATTTCCAAGCTAATGTAAAATTTAAAATAACATCATCCTCTTTGCACTGATCATTCCCTGCTTCTAGTTCGACCCTGAGACAAAGGAGAATAATCATAATGTCTTTTCCACATGATTCTACTACAAATACTTGATTATTTCTAATATAAGCAAAACACAAACACACATTCTTTTTTATTCTTTTGCCTAAACACCCCCATTTCCTTCCACTGATCTTTCTATGTCATGGGCTTCAGTATTATTACTATTAATGAAATATGCCCTTTACTTCCAACTCTCTCATCAGTTTTGCCCATATTATTGCACATTATCTTTCTGTACAGGTGCTTCCATTTGTTTTTTCACTAGAATGTTTTGTCCAGTATTGAACACAATATCCCAGAGTACTCTGATTAGTACTGAGTCAGATTCCACTTACTCCAGAAACTAATTTTTTTTAATCTGGCATTTGACTTCATTGGTGTACAGAGGTCCTGGTGAGCTGCTTCCTCTATCAAGGAAACATGGCACACTATTATTATGCTAACTTTTGAATAAAGAGAACTTTATACATCTATAATGCATTATCTTTTTTTTTTCCTGCAGGGGAGGGCAATGAGGGTTAAGTGCAATGCCAAGGGTCACACAGCTAGTAAGTATCAAGTATCTGAGACCCGATTTGAATTCTGGTCCTTCTGAATCCAGGGACAATGCTTTATCCATTATGCAACCTACCTGCCCCTTGCATTATCTTGTTTATTAAAGAAAATCACAGGTATTTTGAGATATTTTTGGATCCTGATTCTGGCATTAAATATGCAAACTAAATCTCATTTGAAAAGTAGACTTGCAGTGAATTCCTGAAAGTCATTAGTAAAAATGTTTAGCCATGCTTAGTAAAGGATAAATAAGTGAAGCTATCAATAGAGTCCTTCCTTAATATAGATATTGTCTCCATAATAATATTAGTGACTAGTCTTTGGATCTATTCATTCAACCAGTTCTCATTTCAGTTAATTTTATTTTCATCTCCCCTGTATCTCTCTATCAGTCTCACAAGTCATGGATGATTCTCCATAACTTTACAGAAATCTAAATCCATTCTGCTTAAAAACAGAGAAACAAGCATCTAATTGATTAATGGAGTAAGTCTTTTGAAGAAGAAAATTAAGTTAGTTTGGCATGAGCTGACTTCAATAAAACCACATTGGCTCTTAGTCATCAAGGCTTCCCTTTCTAAATGTCCACAGCATATCTCTTTAATAAGGTATTCAATAATTCAGGAATCAAATTCAATGTTTGGTACATTGTTCTCAAATGCCACTTTCTTTCCCTCTTTTTTTGTGGTTGGCAAAGGAACATATATGGTTCTCTAGTTCAAAAATACTTCCTCGTCTCCCTTCTCACACTACCCAGGAAAGAACTCCGTATTTCCTTAGAATTGTTAGGATGAATGGAAAGCAAAATAAAAGAAATTAATTGTAGACAAATCATTTGTATCATATAAATTAATGAAATCACATAAATGAAAAGGGGTATAAAAATATAAAAGATCCCATAAACATGAAAAAATAATTGAATGTTTTTACAACTGTAGATAAAGAGTAAATGTTTAAGCAGAAAATTGAGGAAATTCTAAACAATAAGAAATCATTTTGGGGGTCAGTCAGGTAGCACAATGGATAAAGCACTGGCCCTGCATTCAGGAGGACCTGAGTTCAAATCTGGCCTCAAACACTTGATACTTACTAGCTGTGTGACCCTGGGAAAGTCACTTAACTCTCAATACCCCATAAAAAAAACACAAAACAAAACAAGATAAATTAATTTGATTATATAAGATAGAAAAGCATTTCCATGAACTCAGTTAAAAAATTTAGAGTAAAAGAACAATAGTTGATTAGGAAAAAAATCATAACACAAAAAAGATTCTGATCTGGAAGATATACAGACAACTGACGTGTTTATGTGTGTTTGCATATGTGTATGTGTATATATGTATATAAGATAGATGTTAACACAAATACACATGTACATGTGTATATATATGCACACATAACATAACATTTCTGTATCATACATATATGTGTATACATGGATATGGATATATCTATATCTAACTATATCTCTTTATCTATATGTATTTACAGACAACTAAATATTATTTCTTAATCATTAAATAGTTAAGTAGTTCACATAATAGGAAATGCTAACTTTTAACAATTGTGAAACAATCATCCAAATTGCTAAAGAAATGAAATTAAAAATACTTTGCTATTTTATATCACACCCAGAAGAGTTTCCAAGATAACCAAATAATGAGTGCAGCCATTCTGAAAAGTGTGGTTCATTTTTCTAGGAAACTGCATCAGTTCTTCATTTTGCTCCATCTTTCCCCCTCCCCACCAAATGACTCACTATGCAAACTTGAATCTATATCCTCATTGTTTTAACCCTTTTGTTCCTAAAACTTCTTCTTTAGTGACATGCTGCCATAATTGGTGTTCACCACTCCTGGACCATTGTTTCTGGGAAGCTCAGGCCATGCTTCACTTTACTCCACCCTTCAGAAGAAATCTTCTCATGATCTTCCTTGTCACAACTTACTATAAATGTTGCCCCCCTTCCCATTTTGGAACCACAATCAAATCAACTCTGTCAGTGATCTTAGTAGTAATAAATAAATCTACTTCCTGTTATACCTCTTCATTCCCATTTCCCTATTCCTATAACTGTTTGAACCAAAGAGAGCCTGAATGGTCATCACTCACCCATCAGTATTGACTTCTCTTATTAGATAAATTCTTTGAGGTAAGTGACTTCCTTTGCTGTAGAATTTGTATTCCCAGAAATTATTGTAGTGCTTGGCACAGAGAAAACATTTTGTCCAATTATTCATTCATTCATCCTGAGAAGGTTACCAAATCTTCTATACTATTTTAGTCAGAGATTGTCTTGCCTGACATATATCCCAAAGATGTCAATGACAAAAAAAAATATCCCATATAGAAGAAAAGAAATATTTATAATCTTACTTGTAATGGAGGCCAAAAACAATGAGGATAGAAAGCAATTGCACATCAATTGTTAAATGGTTAAATTTGTGGTCCATCAATATAATGGAATATTATTACTCTGTTGTAAGAAATAGTGAATCTAATGATCAAAGATAAGCATAAAATAATTTAAAACTTAAACAAAATTAAATAGACAGAACCAATAATAAAATATGCAATAGGACTACAACAAAGTAAGTGGAAAGAACAATAAGAATATAATAAGAAAATTAGGTGAAATTATAATGGCCAAACGACATCAAAACAAAACAAAAAATCTATAAAAAGACATATTTATTTGCATCTTTGCAGAGACAAGTCAATCTGGAATTGTTATTCAGTCAATAACAACAAAAACAACAAAAAGAAGAGAGAGAGACCAATACCTAAATATCCCCATCTGAGTACTATTTCTAGAGGCTATACGACTTGTTTGGAAGGGCAAAAGCACCATCCCTACACTTGCCCCTTGGAAAAGATTCTCAAGTAGTTCTAGCATGATCGCAGTTGGGAAGAGAAACATTCAACTGAGAATTGGCCATTCCTTTTAAAATATCCATAAATCAGCTCTTCTTCTTGCTTATTGACCAATAATGGGATTGCTTCATTACAACCAGTATATGAATCCTTCAGTTATGATGATGTCTCTTTTTCTGTTTTTCTATTTCTAGATCTGTTTCCTATTTACCAACCATTTATTTACCATCTATCTACCATCTATCTCTCCATCATAGCTAGTATTGTAAACAATTTAATCTTATTATATAATTTTTCTTTAAAGAGTTTAGAGTGTTTGATGTAAAAGATGAGAAATACATACAAATTACTATAATACAAGTTATAACAATTAAATAATGACAGTAGTAGTAATAGATATTTCTACAATTATAACTAATGTTTACACAGCACTTTAAGGATTACAGATTTATTTACCAACTTCTTTGGATCAGATAATTATCACTTATAAAAAACATAAATACAATAGCCTCAGTAATTCAAAGGGAGGGATGGCTTTTGGTTGAGGAGATTTCAGAAGATTTTATAAATGAGTTGGCCACTGACTAAACCATGAAGGAAGAAAGGAAAAATAAGGAGGAAATTTACATGCTCAATTCTTTAGCCATAATTGGAAAGAATTACAATACATATAGTTCTTGAATACCAAATTATGGAATTTTATTTGGTAGTTAGGGAATCACTGAAGGTTTAGTAAATAGACAACCATTCTCAGAGTTAGGAAAACTTTGGTTCAAGTTTCACTTCTCAGACATTGGATATACTGGGCAAGTTATTTATCCTCTCCACTAGGAATATTCATTTCAATATTTATCAATTTATGTTGAAATAACTAGTTCCCCATCGTCACCACCCACTAGGAGCTCACTGCATGAATGAAATCAAGGTATTACAGAAAAACAAAAACAAATAATAATACATAAGAAACATTGGGAAAAATATGGAAATAGTTGAAAGAAGTGAACAAGTAAATAAAACAAAAAGAAAAAATACAAGATAACAAAAATAAATGATTCCATCACTAAAAGATGTCAGGATTTTAATACACATGTGTATTAAATACATGTCAAGCATTTGTTCATTTTAATACAAATGTATATTAAATACACATGTGTCAACCATCTGTTCATGAAGATACTTTTCTTTCCCTGTTTACTACTAGGATAATATACAAAATGCTATATTTGGTACTGAATGCCACTCACAAACTGTCTCAACTTTTTTCCCCCTCATAATATTGCTCATTTATTCTACACTTGAGAAAAAGCCTACTTGCTGTTCTGTTTCCTCCTGTCCTTCAGGTTTGGAATACTTTTCATCCTCACATCTAGCTCTTGAAATACCTACCTCATCTCCTTTCAAAGGACTTTCCTTGATTTCTCTAGTTCATAATATTTTTTGCTCCCTGGTCTGTAAATTACAGCATTTATTTTATATTTAATTGCCTGTCTACATGCTATAATCCACCCATTAGAATGTAATCCCTTGAATGTAAATGTTGTTTCATTTTTTAATTTGTTTTTGTATCTCTGTCATTTAGCATAGTGCCTAGATTTTAGTAAGACCTTAATACATGTTTATGGAATTGAATGGATTAATTTTGATATCTTCCCTAAGGAATACAAAATGATACATAGTTACCTTTTTTTTTCTTTTTCTTTTTTTTTTTTTGGTGGGGCAATTGGTGTTAAGTGACTTGCCCAGGGTCACATGGCTAGTAAGTGTTAAGTGTCTGAGGCTGGATTTGAACTCAGGTACTCCTGACTCCAGGGCCGGTGCTCTACCCACTGTGCCACCTAGCTGCCCCCTACCTTTTCTGGATAGTGATGGACTATGGATTTCAGATGCTGTGTGTGATTTAATATTTAATCCCTGGGGCAGTTTGTTTTTACTTAACTGATTTTTCTCATTACTATATAAGGAAGGGTTTTCTTGAGGTAGGTATTGGGAAGTGACAATGATTTTATGTATATGTGTGTGTGTGTGTGTGTTTGTATATATATATATGTGTGTGTGTGTGTGTTTATATATATATAAATATTAAAAAACATAAATCAAACATTTAAGTTAATTCACTTCTGTGACAGATTGAAACAGTTGTGTTCTTTATGGATGCTAGAAGGGAGCAATGAATGAAGATCATAGTTATCAGCAATAAAAAGCAAGGCTTTATTCATAAGGAGCCAATAGAGTTTGTGCTGATAAAGTACTTTAATTTAGAAAGTGAAGAACCATCTTGAATTGAATAGAATGTTGGATTTTAAGTGAAAGGATCTGAGTTTAGATTCCATATCTGTTATTGATTGCATATATGACCTTGGACAAATTAACTTCCCAGGGCCTCAGTTCCTTATATATAAATGAAAAGTTTAGGCTCAGTAGTCTCTGAAGACTCATCTAGCTTTATTATCTTGTGATATTATGTTAAGCAATCATTAATCAGTAGTGAGCCTAATCCCATTCTGAGAGTGCAGGGCAAGGACCATCAGGCATAATATATAAAGATGGATGCTGGGAAGATGGTTGAAGCATCTAAGGAAAATAAAAGAACAGGTTGTACCTGACCAGGTGAGGTCACTTATCAATTAACAGAAAAGAAGATAGAATGGCACAACTACTGATTGATAGTTTTGCCTTGCTCATGGACCTAGCTGCCTAATACTTAGTTATATAAGGATGACAGTCACAAGAATCATCCAGAAGAGAGACTTATATGTAATTCAACATGAGAAATGGTAAAATCAGAATTGGTGTGCAAAGACCTCCATGATATCCTAGTGCAGCTAACTAAATGCCCCTCTAGTTTACCCTTGTTTTCCTAGCTAAATAAGTCCAGAGGACAGGCTTTTACATCTAGAATCCTTGAAATTACTTTCTCTAACCCCATAGGTTAAGAATCACTGGATCAGTGGCTAGAAAGTTTATTACTTCATAACCTTATTTAAATATTTTAGTTCAAGATAGAAGCATTTTGGAAGCAAAATATAATTATTCAGGCAGCCTTTGAGGCCAGTGAAGCTGAAAGGCTAACATTGAATCACCATATGGTGTGTGCATGGGAAGTAGTTGGCTGGAACTGAACACTTAAATCCATTTCTTTCTAAGAACAATGAGATGGAACCATCCAATTCTTCCAGGAGCTTTGAAAAGGATCACCTGTTGGACCCAGACATGGGGTAAATTGCTTTCATTTGAATACAATTTGGAATTTGCTCAACTAATCACAGTTTGTTAATTACATTTTGGAGGAAGAAGAAATTGAATGAAACAACTGGTTCTTGTTATAACTGTGCCAGCCATGGCTTACTATGTGCAGTTCCAGAACTATGCCTTGTTAGTCTCAATAAAAGGTGGACTTTGCAAACTATAATAATTAAATCTGCCTCAAGAAAACAAACTAAGGATGACATGGTGCCATGCTACATTATAATATAACAACTTCCATTAAAAATAATGGTCTCTATTTAAACCAGTAAAAGAACCTAGATCCCTTTTACTAACTATGAAGGTCATCTACTTTGGGCTATGTATAAGGTATTATCTACTAGGGAGGCAGAACATAGATTGATACAATCATAGATTCACTGAGGCACTCATCAAAAAATACCTAAATTATTTAGTTCAACAGAATGACAACTCTCCAGCTTTGCTTTCCTGGCTTATCTCTTAATATTCCTTTTTCAATCATAAAAGTATTTTATTATTTTCCAGTTACATGCAAACATAGTTTTCAACATTTTTTTCATAAGATGTTTTGTTCCAAATTTTTTCCCTCCCTCTCCCCAAGACAGAAAGCAATCTGATATAGGTCATATATGTACAATCACATTAAACATATTTCTGCATTAGTCATGCTGTGAAAGAAGAATCAGAACAAAATGGGAAAACCTCAAAAAACAAAAAAAAACAAAACAAAAATAGAAACAGTATGGTTCAATCTACATTCAGAATCCACATTTCTTTTTTCTGAATGTGGAGAACATTTTCTATCATGAGTTCTTTAGAATATCTTGGATCATTGTATTGCTGAGAAGAGCTAAATCTACCAACGTTGATCATCACAGAATGTTGCTTTTATTGTGTACAATGTTCTTCTGGTTCTGCTCACTTCACTCAGCATCAGTCCACCCAAGTCTTTCCAGGTTTTTCTGAATTCTGCCTGCTCATCATTTCTTATAGCCCAATAGTATTCCATTACATTCATATACCACAACTTGTTCAGCCAGTCCTCAACTGATGGGCATCCCCTCAATTTCTAATTCCTTACAACCACAAAAAGAGCAGCTATAAATATTTTTGTACATGTGGGTCCTTTTCCCTTTTTTATGATCTCTTTGGGAAAAAGACCTAATAGTAGTATTGCTGGGTCAAATGGTATGCACAGCTTTATAACCCTTTAGGCATAATTCCAAATTGCTCTCCAGAATGGTTGGATCAGTTCACAGCTCCATCAACAATGCATTAGTGTTCCAATTTTTCCACAGCTTCTCCAACATTTATTATTTTCCTTTTTTGTCATATTAGTCAATCTGATAGTTGTCAAGTGGTACCTCAGAGTTGTTTTAATTTGCATTTCTCTAATCAATAGTGATTTAGAGCATTTTTTTTTCATATGGCAATAGATAACTGTTGTGAAATTTTCTAAGTTTGATGAAGAAAAAGAAACAGTGAAGTTTCCAAGCCATAGAAAATAGGTTTATTGAGAGAGAGTACCTGTCTCACCATAAAGCTAGTCTTAGGTCTGGGACCTCAAGCACTACTAGGAGATGGTATTTTTACCAATCTAATAATACTCAAAAGCAATACACCCTAACCCTTTAGGACCAACCCTTTTAGAGAATATTGCTGATGGTACAGAAAAAGAATACATTTAAACATAAACATGAGCTTTAGGGGTGACTCATGTTGTCTAGCAGCTTGTCAGCTCTGCACAAATGGGGCACAACCTAACAATTTTACAAACATTATGTTTCTAAAGTAACATTGTCATGAGTCCCCATGCTCATTGGTTTCTTCAGCTTAGAAGAAACTATTTTTAGTGTTGTGGTTTACCACAATGCACCTTATTACAAAGGGATATCACAACAAAGCTGATACATGACCCATATGAAAGACTAGGTTGAAACATAGCATTCACAAAGAGAAACAGGTTACATAACTTAAGAAACTAAAGTATACTTAAATATATTTAATCACCATTTGTCTCATATTATACTGATTATTACCATAGTTAAATCACTTATCTCTAAGGAGTAGGGAAAAATCTCACTCGTAGCTTTGATTTCTTCATATGAAAAATACCTGTTCATATCTCAATATTTTTTTAACCATGTGTTCCAGGTGTCAAAACTTCTTCCTATTTTCTGACTATATCTCTCTCATCTAAATGTCTCCCATCATGCTGTTCCCCACAGGTACAATGTACTCCTTTCAAGATATAACTATTGGAATCCTACCTGTTTCTCAGGTGGTCCATAAATAGCCTTGCCTTAGAGTGAAACTTTCTCTAGTTTCAAGGGAATATCACAATTGTCTGTTAAAAGGGCAGGAATTGTAGAGGTTAGGAAGATGATGATCCAGGTAGTGAACTTGAGAAATGAAACAAAAAGGATATTCTGAAGCTCAGTATACCACTAGTACCATAAATTGAGCTGCCTGAAACATTTGGATTAACTGAACTTTAAAGGAGAAAAAAAGTGCTTAGTTAAGGAGGACATAGAAGTGGGAATCAAGGAGTATTTTAGCTCCTATAGAACTAGCTTGTGTGTTTAGGTGAAGGGAGTAAGAGAAGATTCAGAGAGTGTTTTCTATAGTAGTGGAGGTTGTAGTACCATCAGAAGGGAGCCAGTCTCACTGAAAACTAATAAATAGAAAAAATGCAGAATGAAAAAAAAATCCAGTTTGAGGAGATGTGAGAATTATCACATGGAAAATTCTGGAGGGCCTTGTGGAAGGCATGGGCAGGATTGCTTTGGAACATAGCTGGGATAAGGTTTAGGAGGATGTGATGAAAATAAAAAGGAAAAAATAGGAGAGTTTTCTCCTAAGATGCTTGTCATTGATCAGTACAGGGTATGATGAGAAACAAAAGAAGCACTAGGAGTAACCTATGACCTATAACTTTTCCTTTTGTGGTTAGGTGGCTAATGTGGTGATGAGTGGGCAGGTTATAGATGGTGATGCCCTCACCTAGTTGTTGGGTCTGTTGTTTTTTTTTTTTTCCCAGCATGTTGGGTGCAGCTGCTCTTTTTTCAATATTTCTTGTGGAGGAGGAAGTGACTTGAAGTGACCTCTAGGATAGAGGTGTTTAACCTTTTTGATACAGCTGACCTTTTTCTTGAAAGAATGGCTTTAAAAGAATAGAATAAAATACATAAAAGAATAAAAGAAATAATTTATCCTGAAATGGTTAATGTTTTTTTTTTTCAGTTCACAAATCTTTGGTTAAGAAAACCTGCTTGTGGGCAGCTAGGTGGCGCAGTGGATAAAGCACTAGCCCTGGACTGAGGAGGACCTGAGTTCAAATTTGATCTCAAACACTTGACACTTACTAGCTTTGTGACCCTGGGCAAGTCACTTAACACTAATTTTTATGCAAAAAGAGGAAAAAATAAAAAAAAATAAAGAAATCCTGCTCTGGAATAAAATAGAAATTCCTTTGTTTAATTTTTAATGACCTTTGCTACTTGATTCCTTCTTATCTTTTCAGCTTTGCTAGACATGACTACCTCTTCCATATTCTGAAATACAGCTGAATTGTCTTAGTCTTCTGTCTTTATTCCTTTTTTTAAAGCTCATTTTATTGATGTCCTTTATCTTTTCATCACAGTCATTTCTTCCTTCCTTCCTTCCTTCCTTCCTTCCTTCCTTCCTTCCTTCCTTCCTTCCTTCCTTCCTTCCTTCCTTCCTTCCTTCCTTCCTTCCTTCCTTTCATTTTTTTGGTCCAATGAGGGTGAAGTGACTTGCCCAGGATCACACAGCTAGTAAGTGTTGAGTGTCGAGTGTCTGAGGCCGAATTTGAACTCACGTCCTCCTGAATCCAGGGCTGGTGTTTTATCCACTGCACCACTTAGCTGCCCCTTCTGTCTTTATTCCTAACACAGCATTATATATTCCATCCCCAAACCATTTCCAAAATTGTCTCTTGTACTTATATAGAATGTGCTCTCTTGTTACATCCACCTGAGTTAGTCCCTCTTTATTTAAGCTATAATTAAAACATCATCTTCTAAATTAAGACATTCTTGACCCCAACTCCTCTTGCCCTCATACCCAAACTATCATGTATTTAACTATTTTGCATATATACATATATTCGTTTTATATTTATATATCTGATTTTTCTCCCCTCCCCCTATAATTTCAGCTTCTTGAGAGTAGGAATCATTTCATTTTTGTACTTATAAGCCCAAAACCTAACACACAGCTTGACATATAGCATATGCTTAATAAATTCATGATTTCTTGATTTTTTTCAGAAGCATTGACATCCTGTTCTGATTTGAGGTGCTTCATCACTAAATATTACTCACAGTATTATACACCCTACCTATGTATTTTCTCCGATGCTTGCCTCATCATGAAACTTTGACAAAGTTTGTATGAATTTTATTGCTCCTTATTCAGATTCTAGTGGCACCCTATTATCCATTTTACCAGACTCCACCACAGATTGTGCTACTATTTTCATCATTCTTGGACCAAACTTCAAATCATTTAGGAAAAGGGAATTTTTATTGCATATTATCTTGGTAGTCAAGAACATATTTTAGGAATGAAATGGATAGTTTCTGGTAAGGTAACTGAGAAGTGTCATAACTACTGTTAGAAATGTGATAAGAGGGGCCGCTAGGCGGCGTAGTGGATAGAGCACCAGCCCTGGATTCAGGAGGACCTGAGTTCAAATCTGGTATCATACACTTAACAATTACTAGCTGTGTGACCCTGGGCATGTCACTTAACCCCAATTGCCTCACCAAAAAAGAAAGAAAGAAAGAAAGAAATGTGATACGACTTCCAACAAATGGATCCTATACCAATCAGTTTTGATCACCAAATATTTATGTTGACTATGTGCCTCATGCTATGCTAAAATATTAGATATAAAAAAGAGAAATACAATCCCTATTCTCAAGTACCTTAAGTTCTAGTAGAGGAGATAACATGTAAATAAATAGGTACATGTATAATATATCTGTAATAATTGAAGGTACCCTAACAGAATAAGTCAATAAGTGAAGAATAAATAAAATATGTATCTTATGATATGAAATCTTCAAGAATTCTATGGATCAATGATGCGACTTTTCAACATGGTATAATGTAATAAAAGTTTTTTTTGTAATATTATGGATGGAGTTTGCAATTGGAATCAATCAGAATTATCTGGGCTCAATTTGTGCTTCTGATACTCACTAATTATATTACCATACATAATTTTGCTGTAAGCACCTATGGTAGACTTGGGCAGCTGTGCTAGAGTGTGGTATGCAGTGGAGGAGGGGAACTGAATGAACAGTTTGTGGTTAGAGATTAGCCTTCTCTACTGTTACATATATACATATATATATATATATACATACATACATATATATACATATATATGTATATATGTGTGTGTATGTGTATATATATATATATATTAGGAATGAAATGGATAGTGTCTGGTAAGGTAACTGAGAAGTGTCATAACTACTGTTAGAAATGTGATAAGAGGGGCCGCTAGGCGGCGTAGTGGATAGAGCACCAGCCCTGGTGTGTGTATGTTTATATATATATACACATATACATATACATACATATACATATATGTATATATATACATATGTGTATATATATGTGTATATATATATGTGTATATATATGTATATATATACACACACACACACCTACTCAGGGTTTTTGTCCTGAGGAAATAGAGAAACCATAAAGGAAATGGAAATTGTTTTCTTACTTGTGCTTACTTCCAAATTTGTGACACCATGAGAAGTGTAGAAAATATCCATTTCTTCACATTTTGGTCATTTTAGCTGGATATCCCCAAAATTAATTCCATATTCTAAATAACAGGGCATCATCATTCTGTAGAGTGCAGGGCAGTGTTCTTCATCAGTTCCCTGGAATCGTGGTTGATAATTTATTTGGTCACCATTCTTAAGTTTTTTAAATATAATTTATTCTTATAATAGCATGCTTATCTGCTTCTGTTCACTCTGTTTCAGTTCCTATAAATCATTCCATGTCCCTTTGAAACCATATATTTTCTCCATTATATTGAAATACCAAATATCTCACCATTCCTCAATTAAGGGCTATCCCGTTGGGTTCCAGGTCTTTTCATCATAAAAAGACTGCTATAAATCCATATGTTCATATTAGAATTTTCCTCTTTCTTTTGTCTATATAGGTATAGACTGAATATTGATATCACTAGGCCAAACAGCAGGAAAAGTTTTGTTATTTTTCGTGCAGAATTCAAAATCGCTCTCCAGAGTACCTGGACCAATTCACAGTCCTACCAGTAGTGCATCAATGAACCTTCTAATGGGTGTGGGGTAGAATGTCAGAAATACTTTAATTTTCATTTTTCTAATTATTAATGATTTTTTATTTTTTCATACGATTTTAGGTAATTTGGATTTCTTCCCTTTAGAATTGCCTGTTTATAAACTTAGACTATTTATCAATTAGGAAAACACAAAATACTTGGAAGTCAACCTATTAAGATAGAACAATATAATTCAACTACTAAACATTATTTATAGAAATAATGACAAGTATAAATAATTGCAGAAATATTAATTTTCATGTTTAGACAGTCAATATAATACAATGGTAATTCTACTTAAATTAATCTATTTGCTCAAGATTTTATCAATCTACCAAACATTAGTGTATAGAACTAGAAAAAATAATCAAAATCTTATGTAAGTAAAAATGGTCAAGTACTCAAGGTAAATAATGAAAGAGACTTAACATTACCAGATTTCAAACTACACTATAAAGTGAAGGATAGTTGATGAATGGTCTGTGTGCTCCATTTTTATTCTCAGAATGTGAAGAAAAATTGAGGAAGAGTCCTGGCCTATAGAATGAACCCTCTGTTAAAATAGTGGAAGGATATAGGCAAGGTCTCCCCAGATGAGCTTTCCTAGATAGGTTATAATCTTCATCCTTGGAGGGAGTGTCTTCCTCAATGAGATCATAGGTCCATTTGATTAGCCATCCATTTTGAATAATAATGCTGCTGCTGAAAGTCTATGTTTATAATTTATTATCTAAAGTGTCAACAAATCTCATTCTATCCCATCTTCTCCAAGAAATTGTCCCCTCTATTTTTCCTACTATCTCAGTAATCTTCAATTATTGCTTGTCTACTACATCTTCCCTATGGCCTAAAAAACATGCCTATACCTATCTCCCCCATTCTGAAAAAAAAAAAAAAACAACCCCTCAAACAATGCATCCATTTCTGCTATCTATCATCTTATATCTCTCCTCTCTTCTGTGAATAACATACTTCATAAGGCTATCTACAACAGTTCCACTCAGCTGTTAAGTTAATCTTTCTAAAATGCATGTCTGAATATAACAGTTTCCTATTAAATAAAACCTAGTGATTCCTTATTACCTTCAGGATCAAATATAAAATCATCATTTTGGAGGATTTTAAAATAGCTTTTTAAAGCCATTTATTACCTGGTTGGTTCCTACCCTTCCAATTTCTTATACCCCTTCACATCCTCTGATTGAGTGACATTGGTTTCCTTGCTGTTCCTCACAGACACAATTCAACATTTTCACTGGTATTCCCTATACCTGGAATTTTCTCCCCACTTCCCTGGCTTTTTCAAGTCTCAGCTAAAGTCAATCCTTCTACAAGTCCTCCCTAAACTTATTGCCTTCTTTCTATCTACATTTATCTTGTGTATGTTTCATTTATAGTTGTTTGTATATTGGTGAGACAGCATTAAACTGTGCTATTGGGGAGTAGGGATTGGTTTTCATTTTGGTTTTGCCTTTCTTTGTATTGCCAGTCCCTGGCACATTGATATGGTGAGGTGTTTTTCTTATTTTTTTTTCCTTTTGGATGAATCAGATTTATGTTTTGTTGTTGTTGTTGTTGTTTTTATACTGTGGGGGAATTACCAGTTTTTAAAATTGCTCCACCTATGAAAATCATTAAATATATTTATAGTCTTAGAAAGTTGCCTAGAATGTAGGTTAAATACTTTTCCCATGAAGACTTAGTGGACAGGTATAAATAGATTTAGAAGAAAAAAAAATAGATAGAATACACAAGATAGGATGGGGCTACCTAAATACATTCAATTCATCACCCAGCTTTTTTATGGGTATTCACCAAAACTATTCTCAAAACATATTCATCTATCAATTTTTTTCAGAAAAAACGTTAATAAAAATCATGGGAAATAATTACCATGGGGGTTCCTGACCACCATGACTGGAAAATTGCTTTGTATTCTTGTCTTATACTTAGTTTAGTGTAAGGTATTCAACTGAGTATATATAATGCAGTGAATGAAGCACCAGAAATCAATGATGCCTGTTTTTTTTTATCTCTTTCATCATTTATTGTACCTGTCTTTGGGAAGGATAAACATGAAATGCCATTGGCCAATACACTGGACTAAGAGTTGAATATAATGGGTTGAAATCTCAGCTCTCTTTATTAACTAGCTATTTGAGTCTGAACAAGATATTTTCTTTTTTTGATACTGTTTCATCTGTAAAATGGAGGAGTTAAGCTATATGATCTTCTTAAGTATATTCTAACTTTAATGGCTTGTGCTTTCTGAGATCTCTTTTTCTTTCCTCATTGACTTTGGTTTTCTATATGAGGAGGTGTTTTTGAGGATGATGCTTTGGTAATTTTAACACACAAATATGAGTTATAGGTTGATAGGATCAGATTACAGTGCAATTACAAGGACAGTTAATTAAAAAAAAAACATTGCTGTATGTTGGACCCACATAAAGATTACTCTTGAGAATACAGGATGGTTTCTTTGAGTGAATCTTCAATCAGTAGATTGAGATTGGAATTCATATATAATTATCATTAGCACTCATCCCCCCTCCCTCTCTTCTTGTCCTTTTATTCTCTTTATCTTTTTTTTTTCTTTCTGTTGTTGGAATAAAAATGAAAAATGAAATATCCCCCATTTCCTCCTCAACTACCATCATGTTCAATGGCTTCATCTTTAATGTTCACTTTTTTCCAAAGTAAATTTGAAGATTTCTTTAATGAATTCTTTTTGAGGTATTAAAAATGAACAAAAACCTTACAATAACTTTAAGTTATCTTTAAAAATTTACAGGGATCTTTAACATCACTAATAAGGGACATAAAATCCTAAGAGCCAAGAAAAATATCTAAAGAGGGGCAAAAGAGTTGAGTGGTCTTAATGGCTGTATCGAATTGCAGAGGATACATGGGAAAAGGCACTAAGTAACAGAAGAAAGCCATGAAAGGATCTGAAAGGCAAAATCCTTGGACTGTGGAAAATTATTCCAGTCATTAACAATTGTGTTTATCTCTGTTTTTTATCTCTATCCCAAGTGGGCAAGAAGTATAAATATTATTCTTGTTTACATATGAAGAAAATAAAGGTTAAATGAAGTATGATAATTTTGAGTTGCAAGAAACCAAAGAGATAATCTAGTTTGCTACATAATCTCTCAAAGGATTACTTTATAGACCTAGAAAAAAACGTCATCATCATATGGAAGCATAAAAGGTCAAGTATTTCAAGGTAAATAATGAGGGAGTCTGGTATTACCAGATTTCAAACTATACTACCAAATGAAGTATAATTGATTAATTGTGTCCTCAGCTGGTATCCTCACAGTGTGAAGAGATATTAAGCAATATAAAACATATTGAGTAGGCCCTCTGTTGTAAAAGCTAGACAGTAATCTGTTGATCATCTATTCCAACCCCTTCATTTTACAGATGAAGTGAATTTTCATAGGTCAGATCCATGCTGAATAATAAAAATTGAATTTGAATGGATAGATTGACTTTCATACTAGGATACCTGGTAGACTTATCCTTAAAAGCATTTAACTAATTCATTCTAATTATGGATGAGGATGCTTGAAGCTCAAAGAAAGGAAGTGATTTGCTCAAGGTCACAAAGCTAGTAAATGGGAAAACTGTGACTTGCCCCCAGGTCTACCAATTCCCAATGCAGTTAACTTTATATTAAGTGAGGATGAGTATCCCTTTTCAATGTGATCAGTATTATATTATCTTATAATTAAAATCCTCACCATTTCAATGTTTCTTTTTTTTTCCTTCTTCAATATATCAGTATAGAGATACACGTCTTTATATTTCCAAATAGATAGATAGATATCCCTTCTTTTATATCTCTATCTATCTATCTGTCTTTCTATCTATCTATCTATCTATCTATCTATCTATCTATCTATCTATCTATCTATCTATCTATCTATCTATTCTTTAACTTAATGCTTGGATGTGTTTTCCAGGCATATCACCATGCTGACTTCTTAACTTTTGATGACATTTCTTGCCATAGTAATTAGAAACAGAAAAGCAATCCCTATCATTCAAAACAGCAAGCAAGCAAACAAAAATCCCAATACAGAATATATAATGTATACCTTGTGAAGGGAACCATGTACCTTATTCAATGAAATTTGGACCAGTTTTGCTAAATGATTTTGGGAAGTATACAATTGATATTTCATCTTTGATGATCTTAAACCAACACTCCTGATTTCCAAGGTTTCTTTGAGTTCTCTCAATATGTACAATCTGGAAGATCAGAAAATGAAACTTTATAGACACACTTGACCATATGACATACTTCATATCAGTGAAATAAAGATCAAAAAGTTGGGAGAATTTAAAAATGAACATTTCCATTTTATAAACATTAAGTTATTTGAATTACAAAATAATATAATTTCAGGGATAGGTGGAATTACAATTGTCATTTTGTCTAAAAATGTACCTGAAGGCGCCTTTGTTGGTGCTCCCATCATAATCAGCAAGAATGAACTAAGTACTTACTATGTGGCAGGTACAATACTAATGTTGTTGATACAAAATCAAAATGAAATTCCTACTTTCAAGGAATTTTGATAGTAGGTCCATTTTTCTTTCTTCTTATGATCCTCATGCAAAACTTACAGATACAATTCTTTTTATATAGGGTATACCTTGCCAGTGCCATATAATATTCATGAATTCCATCTCACTAAATATCAATGGTATATATCTATCAAATATCTCTCACATTAGAATAACTTTTTAATTTTGTTTACTGACCATTGTCTATATATACTTATCTATATTTACATACATATATGTTTATATATTTATCTCTATTTCTATCTCTATCTACCTATCTACACACATATATGTGCATATATGCATATGTGTGTGTGTGTGTGTGTATACACACACACACACATAGTATTAGTGGATATCTAGAGCAATTGATCATATGGTTAATGTATTCCTTAGATATTTTTCCTTTCAGTTACTAATCTCTATTATTCTTTGGTTGTTGCATTTGCTATGTTCTCTGGTACTTGCTTTGGCAAACAAATTTTAGATAATTTTCTTCTTCGGTTTTCAGTTTAAAGACTGCTTGTTCAGATTCTAAAAGCTTTTCATGTGTCACTTTTACCAGTCTTCGTTAATGGAACATTAATTGGGCCAAGAACCCAAAATTCCTATTTTTTAAATCATTGCCCTGGAACCTGAATCTTGTTCTCTACTTTCATCCACTTAAACAACTATTTCCCATATCGTACTTCCTCTTTTAAATGCCATGTTTTCAATGGGCAGTAATGATGACAACTATTATTCTAAGATTTTCAATTCTTGTCTGTCAGGTTTTGATTATAGAAATGTTTTCTAGATTCTTTCTGCTATTAAACATAGTTTAGATTAATTTATTTAGAAAACTACAAAGTTTTAGGGTATGTCATCATGAGAAAATGTTTACTTGAAAGTTGTAGGATTTTAGAGTTGGAAGGGACTTTAATGTCATCTAAGCTAAATTCCTGGGCATGTCTGAATCCTCTCCATGATATCCTTGCCCAGTGATCACTAGGTTAGAGTTATCAAAAAATAGCTTCATAGACATACCCAATTGTTCCAAACCCAGATTAAAATATAAATTGGGGAATACTTAACAAAAAAAAATGAAATGAAACATAGATGGTCCTACAGTCAATATATAATAATAAGTTACATATAATAAGTCAATATAAGACTGATAAGGATCTTTATCCTTAGATTAATGGCCCATGTTTCTATTTTATTTTGATACCACTGATCTAGACATTGCTCAAATATTGCTAATAGCCCTAGATTGACAGAATGGCTTCAGAACATTTTAATTAAAATTGTAATAATTATAGAAGAGAGAATAAATGTGACTGTCTTAAATTTCTACACATCAAACATTGCTTAAGAGGTAGAGAAGTGAATGCTATGTAATCATCTGTTAGGCAGTATTATGAAATTTCCATTTCTGTATCTTGTGGGAGTTTCAACTATATTACCTCTAAGATCCCATCTAATTTTAAAATAGAGTCAGACCAAGTTCTAAAGGCAAAGAACACTGGTTCTGTGAGTTAGGTGACAAATTAAGATCTTTGCTCTGAAACTTACCAGTCATATGATCATGAGTAAGTCATTTGGTCTCATTTTATTGAAATGTAAATTGGAAGAATAAAACATGCATTGCATACCTTATAGGGTTTTTGTAAGAAAACACTTTTAAAAACTTAAAGTACCAGGGGCAGTTGGTGGCACAGTGGATAAAGCACTGGCCCTGGATTCAGGAGTACCTGAGTTCAAATCTGGCCTCAGACACTTGACACTTACTAGCTGTGTGACCCAAAGAAAAAGAAAAAAAAAAAGGAAAAATAAACCCTTAAAGTACCATAGAGACCTGATAAAATGAACATTCATAGATTATACATAACTATTCCATTTGAATGATTGCTATTTGAACTCAAAGTAAAAAGCTGGGTGGTGCAGTGAATAGATTATCAGGCCTGGAATCAGAAAGACCTGAGTTCAAATCCAGTCTTAGATATTTACTTTTTATGTGACTTTAATCTCTGTTTCCTCCAGTTTCTCCAATTATAAAATGGGAATAATGATAACACTTATCTCCAAGGTTTATTTTAAGGATCAGACGAGATAATATTTGTAAAAAGAACTTAATACATGGAATGCATGATATAAATTATTGTTATTAATATGATCATCACTATTATTATTATTATATTAAAGAGAAGATTCATGTCTTCTTTGTATTTCCCCGGGAATATGGATACCTATATGATATTATAAGATGTAAAGATTTTTAACAGAATGAAAACTTGTACAAATTGAAAAATACCATGACCAAAGTATGGTAAACAATCACATTTCTTAGTTTTTAAAACAGTGTTTATATATATGTATATGTGTGTATACACATATATATATATATACACATACATACATATCCAATATGCCAGTGTGCTTCTACTTTGTTACAGATCATTTTATGCCACTCTGTTTATTCTAATTAAATTTAAATTAATTTAACTAAGCAAGTATTTAATAAACGCTTACTAGATATTTGTCACTAGTCACTGAGAAAGTAAATAGGAATAAAAAGAATACTTTTTGCCTTCAAAGAATTTATATTCTAATGAGAGAAAATGACATATAATCAGAAACCACAAAGTAAGAGGAGAGGAGCAAGATATCCAGAAAATATGGAGGATAGCTCAGAGAATGAAAGATTTTGAAATGACTTGAGCACTTTCACTTCAGTAGAAAGAACTTCCAGGAGGAACTGGCTAATGTGAGGAGGGGCATAGAGCAGTAGCATGATCTTTCAAGATGAGAGGCTGCAAAAATATGATAAAGAAGTACAGGAGAATCCAGAAATGAATGAAGAAAGTTCTACAGAATTGAATTAGCTTAATTGGATCTTTAGAAACACAACTTTTTCTTACTGCCCCACTCCCAATATGATTCATTACCATGGCTTTAACTTTGGAAACTTTGTGGAAAAAATATATTTCTGATTCAGGGGAAAATGATCATGGGTTAAAAAAAAAAGCAAAAAAGAATAACTAAACATTCGCTAACAGCTAGCATAATTAGTGTATAGAGTTCTGCAGTAAGAATCATGAGGACTGGAGTTCTGATTATGTTTATGATCCTTGGCAAATCATGGAGATTCTCTTTGCCACATCTTTGTAATAGGGATAATAGTAACTAACTCACAGGAATTGTTTTTTGAGGATCAAATAATATCATACATAAAATGAACTTTACAAATCTCTGAGTGCTATATGAGCAAATTATTATTATTATTAGTGGTGGTGGTGGTCATGATGATGGTGGTGGTGGTGGTAATAGTAGTAGTAATAGTAGTAGTAGTAGTAGTTTTTTGTTTTAGTTTTAGTTTTTTTTGTTTGGTAAGGCAGTTGGGGTTGTGACTTACCCAGGGTCACACAGCTAGTAAGTGTTAAGTTTCTAAGGTCGGATTTGAACTCAGGTCCTCCTGAATCCAGGGCTGGTGTTCTATCCACTGCACCACCTAGATGCCCCTAGTAGTAGTAGTAGTAGTAGTAGTAGTAGTAGTAGTAGTAGTAGTAGTAATAGTAGTATCTCTGTTTCATAATTCCTGAAATTTGTATCCTCTACATAGCATTTAAATTCAGTGGGGACAGAAATTTCATATTCATATAAAAGTAATGGTAAAACAAATGATATAAATGGTAGAAATAACGAACTTAGAATGCAGAATGAAAATTCTTGTGGACTACTGCTCTCAAACTAGAGAGCAAAGAATTTTAATCCCAAACCATACAGAACAATTATGTTTGCTTGGGATTCTCTAAAAAGTCTTATGCTTTGTTAAAAGTGGTATGTTGGTAGCAGCTAGGTGGCACAGTGGATAAAGCACTGGCCCTGGATTCAGTAGGACCTGAGTTCAAATCCAGTCTCAGATAGTTGGCACTTACTATCTGTGTGACCCTGGGCAAGTCATTTAATCCCAATTGCCTCGAAAAACCAAAAACCAAAACAATGGTATGGTGGCATTCATGTTCAGTTTTAGCATGCACTAAGTAATATTCCACTGTATAAAAAGTGCTAAGCCAGTTTAAATATTTGCTTCTCTCTGACCTAAGTTACTAAAGATGATTGATGAAAGAAGCCATGAAGTTTCTATCAAGACAGCTATTTTAAAATAGAATTGATGACTCTATAAACATAATTCTTTAGTAGGTTTCCTTAAGGTAAGTCCCACAAAATGCCCAGCCTACTCAAGCTGGATTTACAAACATGTATATTTGAGTAAAAATAAATAGACTCAATACCCCCAAAAAGAATTAAAAATAAAACAAAGAAAAAAAGGTAAGCTGATAGCAACAAGTTTTTGGTTTTGGTTTTGGTTTTGTTTTGTTTTGTTTGTTTTTGCAGGGCAATGAGGGTTTAGTAACTTGCCCAGGGTCACACAGCTAGTAAGTGTTAAGTGTCTGAGGCCAGATTTGAACTCAGTTTCTCCTGAATCTAGGGCCAGTGCTTTATCCACTGCACCACCTAGCTTCCCCTGCAACAGTTTTTAAACTGTTTTTTTTCTTCTCATCTTGGACTCCTTTAGAAATCTGGTTAAGCCTATAAACAAATTCTCACTATAATCTTTTTAAATGAATATGTAAAGGGGTATGTGTCTAAGGTTTACAAATATAATATTATAAGACTACGAAGGACACAAATTCAATTAAATAAGCCTTTATTAAGTATCTACTGTGCTAAGTACTTGTGATACAAATAGGTAAAAGGTTATTTGACCTCAAGGAACTAATAATCCAATGAGGGGGAAAAACACATAAAAGGAAGATGAAAAACTGGAGATAGGACAGCAGTGAATATGTTGTCCTGAAGAGTTAAAGCCAAGAAGTTCAACTTATATAAAATAGAATTCCCAAGAGACTACAAGAGACTATGAGTCCTTTAAAGAGGAAGGCCTTGGGAGTAGTTTACTGTCAAATATTATTTAATGTATCAATTGAAATATCGTGTTTCTCTCTCTCTCTCTCTCTCTCTCTCTCTCTCTCTCTCTCTCTCTCTCTCTCTCTCTCTCTCTCTCTCTCTCCCATGTATCTAGCAACCTGCCATGTTTGTCTACGTATCTATCTATATATCTCTGTATTTACTACATATTAAGTTCCCCAGTTTTATACTTTCTAACTTTGTATTTGCTTGGAATACATAACTAAAGAATGTTCCTGGGGGAAAATGTTGACTTTGTTTTAACTGAACACTTATTATATCCATGAGGAGTTATGAAAACTCTAGAGCAAATAATATGGGAGCAAAGTTCCTTCCCTGCAGGAACTTATCATCTATTTGTGACTATGCAAAGCACATGAAAATGACCACATTAGTGACAGAGGCACTGAGATATAAAGTTATTTTCTTTTTGCATATATTTTAAAAGACAATTAATATTGAGCACCATTGGGAGAAAAAAGAAACACTATTTTCTACATATTAGATATAGTATCAAATTTAAGAAGACCCCAACATTATCTAATCATAAAGTTATTATCTTTGTGATATCTTCTTTTTCATATTCTCAATGGTATTTAGTTTTCTTAACAGTCAGTGCTTACTCTAATGCTACTCAACCTTTATGCCTTGGTTTGATGTTTTCTATAAGTTGCCATGGTCATAATACTTATTACCTACTGTCCAGCCTTAGGGTGATGAGTCACACTGCACTTTATTATTCTGATTCATGCAGAGCAGACACATGCTCCATTGTCTGTCTCATACTTGAAGCTATTCTAGTTTGGTAACAACTGTGAAAGTCCCTATTCCCCTGAGATATGCCTCAAGAATCCATTATCATTTCCATTTCCCAGTGTGTGATCAGAGAACTACAAGAGTGGGGCTTATGGCCTAGCATTCATTGAAAGAAGATGGATTTGCTTGGCTTCTCAAAATAGGACTTTTTTTTGTTAAATCATGTCTCATACCATTGCGATTATGGTATTAGTATTTACAGTCAAGCAAGATGCATAGGACAGATTTAGGGGAATAATATTTGGGGGGCAAAAATAACCTTTATTTAAAATTTTAATAGAAATATTAATCATCTTTTACTATACATATGTAGATATATATGTATAGATATATGTAACTGTTTATTGAAATCTATTGAAATCTATGATTGTATTACTACAGATATAACTTTACCAATAAATAAATGTACGTTAAGTATCAGCTATGTTCCAGGTACTACGCTAAGTGCTTTACATACATATGTCTCATCTCTCTATGTACATATACTGTTTTTTATCTATCTTTACTGAGAAAGAGAGCAGGGTGTATGGATGAATAGAGGCGATTAAAAATATAGGAAGCAGTCAAACTGTGAAGTGCTTCAAATGGCAGCTGGGTTTATATATGATCTTGAACCTATTATTGAGTCCTTAGAATTATTTGTCAGGAGAGTGACATGATTACATTTGTCATTTAGGAAAATCACACTGGCAACTTGGTGGAGAATAGATTGGAGAGGGAAGCAACTTGGAGATGAGTGGGTCCAGAGAATAAATGTTCTTGCTTTTAAGTAGGGACTGAAATACCATTCTGTAGCAATATCTTGGAACCTTAAAACCTTTTATCCTAATTTCTGTCTTTTCTCATCATCACTTTCATTTTACAGTAGTTCAACATGCTAGATTTCATCTAGTCTATATAACTTGATATGGTTCTTTTTTTTTTTTTTAAAGAGAAACCTCTTACCACCATAATTCAGCTACTGCAGCTTTAAATTTCGATCATGGCTTTTCTTTTGCTTAATTTCCTGAAGTGTAATCTTTTGGTTATTGATGACCTTGCTTTGTTAGTTTGCCGTTTTTAAACTTATTAACTTAGTTCCTATTTCAACTGTATTGAGTATCACATTTCCTAGTACAGAAAGAAAAACAAGCCCATCTCTTTCCTAGATTTCTGAATGGAACAAACTAAAACTGAAACTCCAAGGAATGGTGATGATATTGTGGTAGGTAGTATTTTCTCTCTAGCCCCAATGATTTTCTTTTTTTTGCCATATTGAGAAAATTTATTCAGTAACTGGCTATATCTGTCCCATAATCATTGTCTAATTTTCTGGGGTTTTGTTAGAATATCTATTTTTTGTGGGGCAATGAGGGTTAAGTGACTGAGATTATATAATCACTAAGTGGTAGAGCCAGGATTTAAGCCAATATCTTCTGACTGCCAGTCCATTGCTCTTTTCATTATGCTACCACTGCCTTTCTATACTATGGGGAGAGTGGTTTCCTAGATTTGAGATCAGAAAGGATTCATGGAAGAGGTTACATTTAAGTTTAGCCTTTTTCTATGGTTAGCATTTAATCTGATGGATTTGGTGATGGTGTACGTTATAGAGGTGAGCAATGTTATAGACATAGAAGAGAAAGGGTACGGATGGGGGTAGTGAGTAGACAATTTAACTGTGCATAATTTTAGTTTGATATAAGTATGGAAAAATAGGCTAAAACCAAATTGTCAAGAACTAAGTTTGACTAAGGAGAACATATTATTGTTAAGGAAATGAGCAAGCACTGAAGTTGTCAAATAAAGATATTACATCATCAGAATTGTTCATAAAGAAGACTTACCTGTCAGGAAGGTGAAAGACAATTTGATTCCATCAGAGATGGAATCACAGAAGGGCAGATTTGTAAGGGGCCTCAGATCATTAAAACAATTTAATTTTTCATAAGCTGAAACTGAAGCCCAGGGTCATGAAATGACTTGGAGAATTTGACACACTAAGGGTTGGGAAGATCACAAATTGAACCCATGTTTTTGACATTACACTTAGGAATATATTTTCTCAATGCCCTATGTTTCACCAAAGAAAAGGAGACCAGTTAACAGAACAACACAATAGTCTATGCAAAAGATAAAGCAGATCAATGTAAACTTGCATTGGAAGTGGGGGAATAAGAATGAAATAATATGAAGATCAACAGTGTTTGATGATTCAGTAAATGTAAGTTATGAGATAGATGGAAAATCAAATATATTTTCTAGGTTCTTAGGATAAAAGCTGGGATAACTAACAAGAGGGATGTATCCTTTGGGAGCAGAGTAACTAATGCCCCCCAAACTTTTTATTATATTTCTTAAATGATGCTGTTGATGGTTCAGAAGTACCATGTAGAAACATACTGCATCAGAAATAAGTCATTAAATTAGAGCCCACTGCATTGCCACTCCTCATAACAAAGATGACATTCATATTAATGAACTCTAGCAAGTTTACTTAGGCATTAAGTGGGAAAGTCAGAGGTTGAATCCAGATTCGCTAATTCTAAACCCAGCAATCTATACAATGCACCACACTGCCTAACCAGTACTGATATGGGCAGAAAAAAAATGTTTTCATATTTAAGTTGATGTACTGACATGCATCCTAACCTGAATCACTGCCTTATCATAGTAAAGGGGTTTCTGTAGCTTAAAGAAACTATGATTTATGCTGTGCAGGGTTACTCAAGATGGACAGGCAATAATGGAGAGCTCAGACAAAAGACAATCCACTGGAAAAGGAATAAAACCACTCCAAACCACTCCAGTATCTTTGCCAAGAAAACCACATGGACAGTATGGAAACTCTAAAAGAAGTGGGGGCAGCTAGGTGGTGCAGTGGATAAAGCACCAGCCCTGGATTCAAGAACACCCGAGTTCAAAATCTGGCCTCAGATATTGACACTTAATAGCTGTGTGATCCTGGGCAAGTCACTTAACCATCATTACCCCACCAAAAAAAAAAATAAAGAAAAGAAATTCTAAAATAGGTGACATCAGAAGATGAGCCACTCAGATTAGAAAAGTCTGGTGTGCTGTGGTCTACAGTGTTACAAAGAGTTAGATATGACTGAATAACAGAACAATGCAAATATATTCATATATGCATGTATGAATGTAAATATATATTACACAATATAACGTTTTATATATTTCCATGAAAACAAATGTCATATTTAAGTATATGTAGATACAGAAACATATATTTGCATATTAATATAGCATACATATGCACAGCTGTATTATATGCATATGCATATATATTTATGTATGTGCACATACAAATGTTTTTGCATATACTTATATATGAAAATGTTTACTCATATACATGTTCATATATTAATATATGTGTGTATGTATGTATATATGTGTACACATGTGGATGCATACTTACATATAATTTTCCCCCTAAAATGTGACTGGGAAAATAATACAATACATTAAATAGGACACTACATCTGGAGTCGTAGAGTATGGATTACAAACTCCAGTGTTGCCACTTCATACCTATGTAACCTTGGGCAAATCTCTTGATGTTTCTAGTCAGCATTTTCTTCTTTGCTACAAGGGCTTTAAATTAGATACTCTCAAGTATCCCTCTTAATTTGATGACCCTTCCCTCCACTATAGAATGTTTCTATGTAGTGCTATTGAATTAAACAGTGTACTTAAAGAAAATTAATTGGCATATATTTAATGTGAAAATTAATTAAATACTATGTATTTGTGTATGCATATGTAGTATGTATATATGTGTATGTACATGTTGTATGTAAAAGGAATAGCCATAAATATGAAAGTTAAAAGGGAAAGGTTGTTAATTTTGCCCCTACCTAAAGCGTGCATCTTTTCTCTATGGCCTCCATGATGCGTGAGCCTCCAGCTTCCAGTGATAGAGATCTAAGTCCCAACAGAATTCAAAGTTTCCTCTGAAATATAATAAAGGATCACAGTTCATACATTTAAAGGTAGGAGTCACTTCAAAACTCTATGCAATTCCATAAAAATTTATTAAGTTCCAACTATGTGCCAGGTACTATGCTAAACCTCATTTCAGCTTAGCTTTTGACACAGAAAGATGGTATAGTGTCATTAAGAAGTATTTGGTTTTGAGACAGAAAATGAGTTCAATTACCAGATTTTGAATTTTATCACTGGGTTCCCTTGATCAAGTCATTTAACCTCACTGATTCACATTTCATTCTTATGTAAAATGTCAATAATAAACTTTGCCCCAGGTACTTCACAGCATGGTTGTAAGGAAAATGTTTTTTCAACTAGAAAATGATTAAAATGGGAGGTGTTGTTTGTTTGTGTTTTTTTTTTAATTTATAGCATTTATCCAGCTTTACTGATTTGTTTGCAGCAGGTAAAAGTGTTTTACTCTTCCCACTGGTATTTTTTTTAGAATTTCTGAGAGGATCAGAGAGAGAAACTCAAATAAAGAATCTATCAATGAAGTGCTGAAATGAAATTTTCCACCTATGGCCAGAGACAGCTGGAATCCTTCTGCAGGCTGATATTACCACATGGTGGCTTTTTTCCTTCCAGCCATTTTAACAAAGTGGGGGGGGGGCAGGGGGGTGGTACCTTGGGAGTGGGAAATAAACTCCTACCTGCTCTTTCTCTGCCACATCTAAACATTTGTTTATATGGCAGGGAAGGACAATTATCAATCTCTCTAATCTCTACTGCTTCTGCTCCTTATTTATTATTTTAATTGGCAGTGAATTTTAGCAACAAAGGATATCTTGTTCAATCAAGCATTACTTTATAGGACTCTCAAAGGATACTGGTAGTTTTGCCAAATGGTGTGGTGTTTTCATCAATGGCAATAAAAAATACTCTTGCAGCACCTGATATCAACAGATCTCCCCTGATATTTCACAAACAGGCCTCCGTCTGTATAATGTCAATAGATATGTTAAGCATCTTAAAGCTTGACAAACAATAGAAGGGAGTTTTCACATATGTCTCCTTCTCCTAAGTTTTATGACCCTATGTAACTTACAATAGAAAGCATGAGATGTTAAATTTGCTACAGATTTTGAATATTTAAAAATGCCATTTCATGGCACCATGCCACATTTGAGAGAAGCTAGGAGGCACTGGCAATTTCAAGAAATGTAGGAGAAACAAAACTACACAACCTGGAAGCAGGGGGAGGGGGAGATTAATGAAATTAAAAGGGAGCTAATACAGCCAAGCTGTTCCCCATGTTTAAGCCCTTAACAGGGATGGACAAACCACTAAAAAGCAACTTTCTACTTAATTCCTCCTCACATCTGGTCAGCATAGATTACTAAAAAGAATAGCAAATTTGCATCAGAAGACTCTTTACTGTTCCCACCCTCTTTGTACACCCCAAGCCACATAGTGAGAAAAAGTATGAGACCTTGAAAAGGACACTAATTTTGGAGTAAAACAAACAAACAAACAAACAAAAAAGCAAACCTAGGCTCAAATCCCTGCTCCGTTATATCTCTGAATAGTAATATCCTAATTATAAAATGAAGGCATTTAGTTCCACTGGAATGTGACATGGTGGGGGCAGGAGTAGCTTTCTCTGAAGTCTGATGACCTGTGTTCAAATCACTCTTACATTATATTTGACCTTGGGAAAATCATTTAACCTCCTTGAATTTTAGGATATTCATCTCTGAAATGAGATAGTTGAAACAGAGGACCTTCATGGCCCTTTATATTTCTCAGTGCATGACAATATTATCCAAAAATATGATTTCTAATTTGCTTTTAACTCTGAATCCTATGTTACTATGGCTGAAAGAATTGCATACTTATTGGTTTAAACAGCTAAAAAATATTTAAGATGTTGTTGTTGGTGGTGGTGGTGGTGGTTGTGGTGGCCCTTCATTCTCAATTGTCATCACTTGTATGACTCCCACTGAACTGAATTTAAGTGAGTGAAAGCTTCACAAGATCAACAACCTCACTCTCTCCTCCAGTCATCTGGATCCAGTGGCAAGATGACTAGAGATAGATGACATTTGAACTCAGGCCCTCCTGACTCTAGGTCCAGTGCTTTATCCACTGCACTACCTAGCTGCCCCATGTAAGAGATGAGTGCAATATTGAGTGAGTGTCAGCACAATGGACAGTACCGATCCTATCCATTTCTATCACAACCTCTTAAAGCCAAAGAAGAAAACATGGTTCTGTTCACTTAGAAAATGGTTAACAAGCCAAGATACAAATAGGCCAAAAAGATTAAAATATATAGTATCATGCTGAGTATAGTGAAGTCCAAAAAGGTGTAACACCTTCCTCAGTAACAGAGCTAGTTAAAAGCTGGATTTAAAAACATTGCCACCTGATTCCAAGTCTAGTGTTCTTTTCCCTATCCCATGCTGTCTCTAACTATGATCACTCTGATAAATATAGTGATAATGTTGGTGTTTTAATGATGATTATATGTGATAGTTAAAAAAGTAATCTGAATTAAATTTATTTTAGTTATGATTTTGAAATTTAAGTGTATTAAAATTAACATGTTAGGTTTGAATTCGCGCTCTGTATATTCAATCCAAATAAAACAAACAGTTATTAAGTAGAACATGTGGATAAAGTGGATGCTGAATACAGCACGTGAATGCATATAACACAAGGGTGAGGAAGAGAGTGTCCAGAAGAGATGTAGGGAAAGTTCTTTCCAAAAACTTGAAGAAGACATCATTTGCACTGTGACTGGGCATTTAAAACTCTTTGAACTTTCATTAATTCACTGTGTAAAACCTGAGGGGGAAAATTACCTATGTGGTTCTGTCTAGATCTCATATTATCATACTTTTTGATTCTATAATTTAATCCCAGGAACAATGAAATATAGGAGTCAAGTGTGACACTTGAAATCATGAATGCTGAAAATGGGGAAGATAATAGAGCCACTGACAATGAGAAGGAAAAGGAAGAAGAATAAAGACTTAGAAGGGAATTATGAAGAGGCGATGCTTTATCCTGTTCAGTTAAATTTGTCAGTGATAAAGGGAGAAAAAGATATTGGGGACAGCTGTAGATAAGAGAGCATGCTTAGTAAGCTAGTATGCAAGTAAAGTGGAACAATGGTGAGTTTTTAATATAGCTTCAGTTGAATACAAAAGATTAAGAACATTTTCTCCGCCACTCTCAAGAAGAGGAAAAGTCAAGGACGAAACCATCAATATCACCATCAAAAGAAGCAGCAGAAGTATTATTTATAATGATGCCAATTAAGAGTTTTGAAGCAGAGTAAATGAAAATCAATTCAAATGTTGTTGAGGGATCAGCTTGAGGTTCTATACCCTTTAAAAAGACTTGATTATTAGGAACTGTTTTCCCTAAGTCATTAAACTTGTGCATAACTTTAAACCCAGCAATACCACTACTATACCTTTACCCCTATGAGATCAAAGAAAGAGGGTTCATAGTTCGATCATGCAAAAAAGTTTATAGTGGCTCTCTTTTGTTTCCACTGGGGAAATTGAATAACAATAACAACAGGAAACTGTGTGTGTGTCCATCAATTATTGGAGAATACATAAATAATTTATGGTAAATAAATAAAAAATATTATTATACCATAAGAAATAATGAAATGAATAGTTTCAGACAGAAAAAAAATGAGATCATCTAACATGATTAGGACAGGGGGAAGGATATATGCAATAACAATAGCATTATCAAGGAAAATGGAAAGAAGTTATAATTTTGGTGAGTACAATGATCCATCATAATTCCAGAGGAACAAACATGAAACATACAACCCAATTCCTGACAGTCAGTCCATCAATAAACATTTATTAATCACCTACATGCCAGGAGCTGTGCTATGTTCTAGGGATACAAATAAGTAAAAGATATCCCCACCTCCTAAGAAGCTCACAATCTAATGGGAGACATTATAGGCAAATAACTATGTACTAACAACCCCATGTGTAGTGAGTCATATGCTTTTGGTTTTAATCATTTTGGTAATTTTTTTTTCTTTTTGTTTCTTTTTGTGCAGGGCAATGGGGGTTAGGTGACTTGCCTGGGGTCACATAGCTAGTGCCATATCTTAGGCCAGATTTGAATTCAGGTCCTCCTGAATCTAGGGCTGGTGATTTAGCCACTGTACCACCTATCTTCCCCCCATTTTGATAATTTGATTTTCTTTTCTAAGCATATTTGTTACAAGGTTTTTATTTTTGGTCAATTTGGGGATGAGGTAGGAAGGAGAGAAAATTAAATATTTTTTTAAAAAGGATGAGACCTGCTTATTTAATCATGACAAGACTATAAAGAGGGGAAATTTGTTCAGAAGGTTAAAGTAGCAAGATGAGGGCCTATGTCCCACTATGGCTCAGCTTACAATGTTGTATTAATAACTTGGGTCAAGAAATACATAAATATGGTTTTATTTCATGATAGTAAGCATTAAGTATGTCTGCTTCTACTGATACTAGGCTGATTAGAATATCTTCCTTTAGTAGTAGAAATTGGATTAATCTAGTTTACTCACCTTATACTAATTTTTTGTCAGTTGAGTACTGGATTTGAATCTATACATAAGTGTTCCGTGGCTTGCCTTTATTTTGTTTGAAATCCTGTGGTTTTAAAAAATAAATATCACTTGAAGGAAGCAAGCACAATTTGTACCTCTGTAAGAGTGAGCTTTGGGGGCAGCTAGGTGGTAGAGTGGATAGAGCACTGGTCCTGGAGTCAGGAGTACCTGAGTTCAAATCTGGCCTCAGACACTTAACACTTACTAGCTGTGTGACCCTGGGCAAGTCAGTTAACCCCAATTGCCTCACTAAAAAAAAATAAAAAAAAAAAAGAGTGAGCTTTAATTACTATCAGATGGATTTCAGTTCAGACTTTAAAATGTCCACCCCAAAGATATTTATTTAAATTTACACTAGTCATAGAAATCCCATTACCATAGAGGTAATGATGAACTTGGAATTCATACATAAATAAATCTATTTTTTAATATATACATTCATGTACATTTGCACATACAACCATCCATACACATATATACCCTACATATGCACGTATATACATGTACATATACATTTATTGTATTTATGAAATTGTGTACTGATAGAAGCAGAATTTTTTTCAGAAATTACAGAAATTTCCAAATCAAGATAGAAAGTTAAAATACAAGATTGTACCAAGCCATATATAATGAAACATTTGGAAATTTATTAAAGGCATGGAGGGAAAAACAACAACATGGTTTAGTGAACTTGCAAGTCACCAGATTTAAATCTCTCTTTTTTTTTTTTTTTTTGCAGGCAATGGGGGTTAAGTGACTTGCCCAGGGTCACACAGCTAGTAAGTGTCAAGTGTCTGAGGCTGGATTTGAACTCAGGTCCTCCTGAATCCAGGGCCGGTGCTTTAACCACTGCGCCAACTAGCTGCCCCCCAGATTTAAATCTCATTGACTAGACATAAAAATCCAAAATTGTACTTAAAATCCAATGTGAAAAACATTGGATTTCATGATAATAATTTAAAGACTATATGTCAGAATTTAGTAAACTCAATATAAAATTATATAAAACACTATTTTCATTTTTAAAAGGGACATAGTGCATCTTTAAGAAGGTTGAGTGACTTGCCAAGGTCACACTTTTGGAAAAGAGGAAGTTCCTATTCCCCTTAGGTTTGCCAATATTCACAGCACAATGGTACCACTGGACATTTTCTCCTATCTCTCCTCAGTTCATTCTAAAGAAAAAGCCAAAGCAAATTCATTCTAGCATTGATTTTGTAACTTTTTTATAGTTTGAAATGAACCCTTCAGTTTTTAAATGACCATGGAATTCTAGAAACCAACAAACGTCAAACTGATCTGGATTTATTCATTTATAACTAGCAGGTAGGATACATAAAACATGTCTATGTGTTAACATTGCATCCCATTTTTAACAGATACTTATGTTTGTATCATCTGCCAGACATGGGAGAAATAAGAAATGAGCCTTCTTCTGAGGCAACAGAGCTTGCCAAGGTTTACCTTGTTTCTTGTTTGTTAAGTGGCCAGCATAAGTAGGAAATCATGCAAGGACTAAAAACTCTTATAAATCAGTGTTCAATGGCAATTTTATTAAGCATTTCATTTTGCTTGTTGGCTTTCATTCCAAAACTCCTGGAGCTTAGCTACAAATAGTTCATTTATATTCACACATTGATTTTTTTTTTCATTTTCATAATGAAGACTCTTTTCTCAGATATCATTGTGTACATGGTTAGCTATTAGAAACTCAACTATAGGGAAGATGAGCTATTTCAAGTGGTAATATAAATGGTGTTTGTATTAAAACACTGCTTTTTCCCAGTATCAATGTTTTATTTACACTGTAATATTCTCATAAAATTGCATTAACTGGCATTCTCTTAATTTAGATATTTCTTCTCCCCTCTGGATGATTTTTTTTAAGTTAACATAGGATCATGACTCTGCCTCTGGCTCTGTGTGTGTGTGTGTGTGTGTGTGTGTGTGTATATATATATATATATACACACATATATATATATACACATATATATACACATATATATATACACACACATACACATACATACATATACATATATTTAATATATACATATACATATGTATACATTATATACACATACATATATTTAATATCTATGGTGTCTACATTTAACATAAAATAATGAATTTGAAGAACCAAACAAACAATGAACATGCAAAATGATAGATTGGCCATAATATATGTACTTTGGAAAATAATAATTAACTATCGGCATCATGTTTGAGTAACTATAGGGTGCATTTCTCACAAACTAATAGCTAAAAGCATTCTTGAGAATATGTAGTAGAGAACACACTGGACCTGGAAGAGGATTATGTGAGTTATTTTTCAGCTAAAATACTTCCAAGTTATTTGATCATAGACAAATTATTATAATTTCTGTGTCTCAGTTAAACTATGCATTAAATGATGATAATGTTATAATGAAAGGCTGCCTGAAACAGTAGACAGATGACTCACCTTGCAATAAAAAGATGTGGATTTTACCCTATCCTTTGATACTTAACAGCTGTTTGTTGATGATTGTGTCACGTAACTTCTATTTTCTTCAAGACACTCTCAGACTATAGATTTTTTTAAAAATCTGTATTGCTGAAGGATCTATCTATATACAGAAAATTCCCAAAAGTGATGAAATCACAAACTTAGACCAAATATCTAAGACATTTGTAATGCTAGATTGTCATGAGATATAAAACAGAGAATATAAAACACTTTGCAAAATTTAAGAAGGAGAGACTATACCTGGTATTTCACTGGTGATGAAATTCCCATTTTCAATGCAACTCAGAACTCTGTAGCTTATTGTCTTAGAGAATCATCTAGAACACTAAAAATTTAAATGACTTTCCTGAGGTCAAAAACTTATTATGTATCAGAAGCAATTGGCTCTCTATTCACTTCACTGAACTAACTCTGATTACATATGTTATTATTCCCACTTTATAGACAATGAAACTGAGACTGAGAAAAGTAATATAATTTGCCTTTGGTTACAGAGCTAGGAAATGTTATATACAAAATGATAATCTAAATAATAGGAGTAGCTAGCATTTATATAGTGCTTAAAAATCTTACAAAGACCTATACATATGTATGAACTCAGATATTATTTTTTTAAAGCATTATTACCATCAGCAGCAGCAGCAGCAATAACAACTTAGTGATCATAGACAAGACCTTTAATCTCTCTGAGTCTAAGTTTTCCTCATCTGCAAAGTGAACATGAGGTTAATACTTAAAACAATCTCCTCACAGTATTCTGTAGATAAAGGATTTTGCAAACCTTAAAACACCATGGAAATTTGTTGTTGTTATTATTATTATTATTATTATTGTTGTTGTTGTTGTTGTTGTTGTTGTTGTTGTTGTTGTTGTTGTTGTTATATCAATTTGAGAAATAAGAAATCTGATACTCAGAGAGAAGAGACAATTTGGCCCAGATTAATCAGCTCTTTAATGTCAGGATAACAACTTGATCTCAGGTCTATGCCTCCAAGTCATTTAACCACTCTACTCCTCCACCCTATTGTGTAGTTTGTGAAGAAATACCTGTGATTTTCCAATAATGTTAATTATGAAAAGTTAGATCCTTTATTTTCTCCATCATTGTGATAATTCAGCATCCTGCTCTAGAAATTTTAATTAGACAACTAGCTTTATACTAACCACATCTAGTTAGAATCTGTTTCTGTAATTGAATAATAAGATACTACAAATCCTTTCTTTTCCATCTTTTTATGAATTCCACCTCTTTCATGGATTCTCCCCTGATAAGCCACATGGGATTTTATTTTTGAAACCTGAATACATGTTTCTACATCTCTTGATTTTTGTTTTAGCTATTTTATAGAGGTCATCTATAGGAAATATTGAAGAGGAGGGATGGAACTTAGACAGAATCAAGTCTTTTTTGATCATTTTTAGTCATGTCTGACACTTCATGACAACTTTTGGTGGTTTTTTTTTGGAAAAAAATATTGGAGTGGTTTGCCTTTTCCTTCTGCAGCTCATTTTATGGATGAGGAAATTGAGGCAAAAACGGTTAAGTGACTTCCCCAGGGTAACACAGTGTCTGAAGCTAGATTTGAAATCAGGTTTTGCTGACTCCAGGTATGGCACTTTATCCAGTATACCAATGCACTCTATTGAGCTGCCCCAGATAGAATCTAAACTAGTATTTATTAAACTGGTCTCTTTAATGGACCCATTCAACAGTCTAATGATGCCTATTGTGTCCTCAAAAACTTTCATTTAAAAAAAATTCATAATGAGGGACAGCTAGGTGGCACAGTGGATAAACACTGGCCCTGGATTCAGGAGGACCTGAGTTCAAATTGGCCTCAGACACTTGACACTTACTAGCTGTGTGACCCTAGGCAATTTACTTAACCCTCATTGTCCTGCCAAAAAAAAAAATCATAATGAAAGGAAAAGCTACATTTCATTTTGAGCTTATTTAAAGTATATTTTTTTTCCCATCCAAGTTTTTATACCTTCTGAAATCTACCCACAGACCCCTGTGGATCATAGGTTAAGAATACCTGATCAAGTTCAAACTGTGCCTGCAGCATGAGTACCCTATACAACATCCTTAAAGGAAGCATACATTCCAGGGGATATCCAGTATGATATGATGGGAAATTTATTGTATTGAATTCCTTGAACCTCTCCTTCTTCATATATGGAATTATACTAATGAAACCTATTAATAATTTCCTCATGATGGCACTATAAGAGTTGTTTTTTTTAAATTTAAAGTTCTTTATAAATATGTAAAATGTTACTCAGTCAAGAAACAAATTTGTTCATTAATTAGTAAGTTCTAATCATTAGGAAGCTTTTCCTTATGTCATGTTGACGTCTATTTCTCTTTAATTTCTATATCCACAAATACTAGTTCTGCCTCCTTGGGCCATGTCATCCTACAGCCCCATGACAACTCATTAAGACATTTAAAGATCAACATCATATACTTTGTTAATCTTTGCTTCTGCAGGATAAACACTAATTAATTCAGCTATTGCCTGTATAGTATAGACATCTATCTTCTCATCATCTTCATCACATTCTTCAAGATAGTTCTGGCTCAGTGCTTTGTAAACTTGACCTCTACCAAGGAGTTTTAGTGTTATTTCAAAGCATCCATGAGCACAGATAAGCACAAAGCATTGCCAAATTTGAACTATATTTAACTGACAAACCATGAAGTTTTACTGAGGAAGTTAAAGAAAAAAAAAAGTGGACTGAAAAAGGAAAATGTCATACATGTATATGATTTTTTTCAGGTGTACTTAGGTGCTTTGCTGATTAAAAACATTGATTTAAAGGCATTGATAAATTGATGGAACACTTTTACTATGTTACATATGTATATATGTATATGTATATATATATATGTATGTATATATATATATGTGTGTGTGTATATTATATATCCTTAATAGTTACTAACAAAAACAATACTATTATCATGTAGCTATGTTGGCATTAACAAGTAATCATACTATGAGGCAGTATGGAGCTAGAAAGTCTAGGATTGAAGTCCCCCCTTTGGCATATACTGACTGTGTGACCTACAGCAAGTCATTTAATTTCTTGAGGGTTCCATGCAAATCTCTAAGGCTATATATTGCAAAGAAATACTGGACTCCCATTGGTAGGGTGACGTTTTCTCATTAGAAATTTCCCCATATCTGTGAATTCACAGAATGGCATCCTCATTTTATCCAATACTTATTTTAAAATAATACAAACAGCTCTGTTTTCTTTAGGGCAACTAGGTGGCACATAAATAGAGCACCAGTCCAGTTGTTGGGAATACCTGAATTCAAATCTGACTTCAGACTCTTGCTAGCTTTATTACTCTGGGCAAGTGACTTAGCCCCATTTGCCTTGGTTTTATTTATCTGTAAAATGAGCTGGAGAAGGTAATTACAACCCGTTTTAGTCTCCTTGCCAAGAAAACCATAATTGAGTCATGAAGAATTGGACACAAGTGAAATAACTGCAGAGCAACTGATTCTCCCCCAGCCCAAGATTCACACACACAACAAAAATAATATATTCTACATGTCCTGATCATGTATAATGACAGCAGGAGTACAAAACTGCCTTATTCTCTATATTTTTCATTTAAAATTGGAGCTAAATATTAAGTCCAACAACATCAACTCCTCCTTAGCTATTGTCATACTTTTGACTGATATTGAACCTCTTTATATGGTCCCATTATGTTCATATTAAATGTCTAGTGACATCTCCATCTTAAAAGTATGGATTTTATATTTAACCCAGAATGTGTTTTTTATATTTATTGATTCAAAATGGAATTATTTTCTACTCATCTGAACTCTTCAACTTCATCATGCCTTCTGGAATTTCATCATCTTGAAAGATATCTTCCCTTCCTCTGGCAAATGTGAAAATTGGACACTGGAAAGATCCTCCCAAACCCTCCATTTAAGGATGGTGCCCAAGGCAGCTAGCTCATCATTTCCTACCTGGCAGAATTAATGGAATTTATCATACAGCTGAACCAGGTACCTTTACCACCAAATCCCCATTTTCAATTTCTTTTAATATTGTCTCTCCCCCTTATACCCTTCCCCTCCCATTTTCCCTCAGGGCAAATATATATTAGTATGCACACTTTAGTGTGCAAGTTATTCCCTCTTTGAACAAATTTTGATGAGAATAAGGCTCACTCACTCCCCTCTTCCTTCCCTATCTTCCCCTCCTCTCCATAAGCTTGTTCTTGTTTCTTTCATGTAAGCTACTTTAACACCTTCCACCTCTCCCTTTCCTTTTCTTCCAATGCATTCATCTTACCCCTTAACTTTATTTTAAAGATGTCATCATGGGTCACCTAGGTAACAAAACACATGTCTTGAAACCAGGAGGCCCTGAGCCCAAATCCAGCCCCAGACATAAGCCACTCCACCCTGCCTGCCCCAGAAAAAAACAAGGACGAGAAAAAATAAATGTTTTACAGATATCATCCTTTCATATTTAATTCACACCTGTGCCCTCTAAGTATATTCCTTTCAGATGCCCTAATACTGAGAAAGTTCTTAGGAGTTAGAAGTATTATCTTCCCATATGGGAATGTAAATAGTTTAATCTTTTAATATCCCTCATGATTTCTTTTTATGTTTACCTTTTTACGCTTCTCTAGGGTCTTGTATTTGGAAGTCAAATTTTCTATTCAGTTCAGGACTTTTCATCATGAATGCCTGAAATTCCTCTTTTTCACTGAAGTCTTATTTTTTCCCCTCAAAGATTATACACAGTTTTGCTAGGTGGTAGGTGATTCTTGGATGTAGTCCCAGGTTCTTTGCCCTCCAGATATCATATTGCATGTCCTAAGCTCATTTAATGTAGAATCTAGTAGATCATGTTTTATCCTGACTGTAGCTCCACAGTATTTGAATTCATTTTTTTCTAGCTGCATGCAATATTTTCTCCTTGACCTTGGATCACTGGAATTTGACTATAATATTCCTGGAAGTTTTATTTTTGGGATCTCCTTCTGGAGGTTATCAGTAGATTCTTTCAATTTCTTTTTTACCTACTGCTTCTAGAATATCAGGGCAATTTTCCCTGACAATTTCTTGGATGATGATGTCTAAGCTCTTTATTTGATCATGGTTTTCAGGTAGTCCAATGATTTTCAAATGAACTCTCCTGGAAATATTTTCCAGGTTAGCTGTTTTTCCAAGGAGATATTTCATATTGTCCTCTATTTTTATGCATTTGGATTTGCTTTATTGCGTCTTGACTTCTCATAAAGTCATTAACTTCTATTTGTTCTATCCTAAATGCTAAGCAACGATTTTTTTCAGAGAGATTTTGTACCTCCTTTTCCATTTGGTCAATTTGGATTTTCAATCTATTAACTTTTTTTTCATGACCCTCCTGCATCACTCTCATTTCTCTTTCCATTTTTTCCTCTACTTCTCTAACTTTTGCCTTTACCTCTCTTACTTTACCTTCAAGTCCTTTTTGAGCACTTCCATGGCCTGAGACCAATTCATATTTTTCTTGGAAGCTTTGGATGTAGGAGCTTTGACTTTGTTACCTTCTTCTGAGGATGTATTTTGATCTCCCTCGCCACCAAAGAAACTTCAATGGTATGCTGCTTTCTTTGCCTGCTAATCTTGCCCACCTATTTCTTGGCTTTTGACTCCTTTGTAATCTGGAACCCTGCTTCCAGGATACACTGTTACAAGCTACAGGGGGTCCTAGGTTGTACAATTTAGACTCATTCTCAGCCTGCCTGACCGGTAAGTAACCATGGCCTGCTTCCTCTTTAACCTAGAAGCAGAAATCTGATTGATATCTGATTTTTTATGGTTGAAAGCTTGGCGTGCATATGCCCCTCCCCTCTGGGCCTCTGTCACTCATGTCTGCTTACTGGGTAATGTGCTCTGCCTCTGTTGCCACAGAGACCTCCACTATTTCTCCCCAGGCAATGACTGGACCCCCTCATTGGTCCATGAGCCGTGTTTTAGAAGAAGCCACTAATGCTGAAGAATCTGAGGCTCTGGCAGAGGGGCCTGCCTGGTGCTGCATCTGTGCCATGTACTGAGCTCCTCTCTCACCCTGGTACAGAAGATTATCCCTGCCACCTATTTAAGCCATCTTTGGATAGAAAATAGTCTCACTCTGTTCTTTTGTGGGTTTTGCTGCTCGAGGAGTTGTCTTATGGTATTTTTTGGAGGTATATGGACAGACTTGTTGGGAGCTCAGAGAGTTACAGCCTTCCCTCCAGCATCTTGGCTGAGCACCCTAACCTTGGTGTTTACAGCAGTTTCTGGCACATAGTAGGTTTGTAACAGATTTTATTTACTAAGTAAATGAACCATAACAGATTTGGTTCATTATTTTAAAAAATTACTTTAATTTCCAAATTTTCTCCCTTCTCCCCTCTTTCCCTACACCTTGAAAAGGCAAGAAAAATAAAATTAATTATAAATATGTAGAGATATACAAAACCTAGATTTGTAGCTACTCTCCCTGTCTTTGTGAAAATTTTCTAAGTAAAATGTCTATGCATTTGTGCAAAGCATTGATAATCATCATTCTTAAATTGGGTCCAAATATCCTCCCTATTGACAATCCTTCAGTTGCTCTCTATTTACATGTACTGTTTGGAACTTCTCATTCAAATAGTTTCAAATCTACCAATTTATACCATCATCCTACCTACAGGTCACTAATTTCATTCCACATAAATCATGAGAAGCTTTGGCAAATTAATTTATCAAATTAAAATCACCTTAAACTATACCTATTACATTCCATCCATCAGTTCTATTTCTGGTAGTAGATAGCATGTTTCTCTATGACTTTTGGAATTTTAGTGACTCATTGGGTTGATTAGAATTGCTAGCTACTTCATAGTTGATTGTCTTTATAATATTTTATAAAAAGGAAAATATTTATGTTGGCCAGGATTTATTAATAATTTCTTAGTCACCTTTATAGTTATACTAAGGTTAATGATTTTTCTAACCTTCTTGTATATCCCAACACTTTTGAGATATTTTGGGAAGTGGTTGCTCTATGAACTCAAAATTGTCTTCCCTTCAATAATCACATAACTAAAGAATTTACATCTTATTTTTTAATACCTTCAACTCACTGAGTTGAAGTAGGGAAAATCATATCTTGAACCCACTTATCTTAGTTTTAAATTTCTGACTGACTACTCTAATTCTATTCACATCTATATGAAGATAATATTTCTTGGTGGGGAAAACAGAAGTAAAATAAGGAGCAATTACTTATTCCTTCTTTTCATTTTCACTATCCTTGTCCCATATACCCAGAGTTCTTATGCAGCTTATTATTTAATTTTCCTTGTGACCCCAACATAGATATTTTTTTTTCTTTTGTCCTTAGTTCATATCACATCATGATTATCATCTTCCTTTGCAATTTTAGTGACTCTGAGCCAGTCATTTCAATTTTCTAGCCCTCTGCATGTTTCATTGATAAAAGTATAGGAGACAAAATCATAGTTAAAATTCTTTCCAGATGTGAAATATTGTGTTATAAGATCTCTTTCCCCCTAAAATCTATTGATTTTGCTACTTAATCAAGTGCTTCAATTTTAAGAACAGTGAAAAATGCCTTATTCTTTCATTCTTTGGGGTGGGGTAGGATTAAAATCTGTTTACAATACTATTGCAATATGTAGTAAAGGCAATCACTAAATAATTTCGATAATCAAGATATTCTAAACTTTTGTATTACAATTTTTTTCTGATAAAAGTATTTTATTGTTTTCCAGTTACATGTAAAGATAGTTCTCAACATTTGTTTATATAAGCTTTCCAATTTCAGATTTTTCTCTCTCCCTCCCCTCCCTCACCCCTCCTCTAGACAGCAGGTAATCTGATATAGGTTATATATATATAACATTAAACATATTTCTTCATTAGTCATGTTATAAGAGAAAAATCAGAGCAATGAGGAAAAACCTAAAAATAGAAAAAACAACAGCACCAAAACCAAAAGAAATAGTATGGTTCAATCAGCATCTCTACTCCACAGTTCTTTTTTTTCCTGGATTTGGAGATCCTCATTCACCATGAGTCCCCTGGAACTCTTTTGTACCATTGCATTAGTGAGAAGAATCTAGTCCATCACAGTAGATCAACACACAATGTTGATGATACTGTGTACAATGTTCTTCTGGTTCTGCTCATCTCACTCATTATTAGCCCATGCAAGACCCTCCAGATTTCTCTGAACTCCTCCTGCTCATCATTTCTTACAGCACAATAGTATTCAATTACATTAATATACCACAACCTGTCCAGCCATTCCCCAGTTGATGGGCATCCCCTCAACTTCCAAATCCTTGCCACCAAAAAAAGAGCAGCTATAAATATTTTCCTACATGTGGGTCCTTTTCCCTTTTTCATAATCTCTTTGGGAAAAATACCCAAAAGTGGTATTGCTGGGTCCAAGGGTATGCACAGCTCTATAGCCCTTTGGGCATAATTCCAAATTGCTCTCCAGAAGGGTTGGATCATTTCACAGCTCCACCAACAATGCATTAGTGTTCCAAATTTTCCACAGCTTATCCAACATTTATTATTTTCCTTTTTTGTCATTTTAGCCAATCTGATAGGTGTCAGGTGGTACCTCAGAGCTCTTGTGATTTGCATCTCTCTAATCAATAGTGATTTAGAGCATTTTTATATGGGAATAGATAGCTTTGATTTCTTCATCAGAAAACTGCCTGTTCATATCCTTTGATCATTTCTCACTTGGGGAATGACTTGGATTCTTATAAATTTGATTTAGTTCCATATATCTTTTAGAAATGAGGCCTTTATCAGAAGTACTGGCCTTAAAAATTGTTTCCCAGCTTTCTGCCTCCCTTCTAATTTTGGATGCATTGCTTCTGTTTGTACAAAAACTTTTGACTTTAATGTAATCTAAATCATCCATTTTGCATTTCATAATATACTCTATCTCTTGTTTGGTCATAAACTGTTTTCCTTTCCAAAGATCTGAAAGGTAGACTATTCCTTCCTCTCCTAATTTATCCATGGTATCACCTCTTATATCTAAATCATTTATCCATTTTGACCTTATTTTAGTAAAAGTGTAAAATGTTGGTCTATGCCTAATTTCTGCCATACTATCTTCCAGTTGTCCCAGCAGTTTTAGTCAAATACTGAGTTCCTGTCCAAGAACCTGAAGTCTTTGGGTTTTTCAAACATTACATTACTAGTGTCATTTACTATTGTGTCTGCTGTGCCTAGCCTATTTCTTAGCCAGTACCAGATAGTTTTGAAGTCTGCCACTTTATAGTAAAGCTCCAGATTTGGTATACCTAACGCACCTTACTGTGCATTTTTTTCATTATTTCTCTTGATAATCTTGACTTTTTTTATTACAGATGAATTTTGTTATTTTTTTAGCAGTATAAAATAATTTTTAGGTAGTCTGATTGGTATGGCACTGAATAAGTAAATTAATTTAGGTAGAATTGTCATTAGATATGATTTGATTTGTGTGAAGTGTTTGGTAATTGTGTTCATAGAGTTTCTGGGTTTCTCTTGGCAAGTAGACTCCCAAGTCTTTTATATTATCTACCGTTACTTTAAATGGAATTTCTCTTTCTCTCTCTTGCTCTGGACTTTGTTGATCATGTATAGAAATGCTGATGATTTATGTGGATTTATTTTATATCCTGCTACTTTCCTAAAGTTGTTAATTGGTTCAAGTAATTTTTGATTTGATTCTTTAGGATTCTTTAAGTATACCATCATATCATCTGCAAAGAGTGATAGTTTTGTTTCCTCCTTGCCTATTCCTTTAATTCCTTTCTCTTCTCTGATTGCTAAAGCTAACATTTCTTGTACAATATTAAATAATAGGGGTAATAATGGACATCCCTGTTTCACCCCTGATCTTATTGGGAAGGCCTCTAACTCATCTCCATTGCATATAATGCTTGCTGATGGTTTTAGGTAGATACTACTTACTATTTTAAGAAAAACTACACCTATTCCTAAGCTCTCTAGTGTGTTTATTGAGAATGGGTGCTGTATTATGTCGAAAGCTTTCTCTGCATCTATTGAGATAATCATATGATTTTGGTTAGTTTTCTTATTGATATGGTTGATTATGTTAATAGTTTTCCTAATGTTGAACCAGCCCTGCAGTCCTGGTATAAATCCCACCTGGTCATAGTGTATTATCCTGGTGATCACTTGCTGTAATCCTCTTGATAATATCTTATTTAAGCTTTTAACATCAATATTCATTAGGGAAATTGGTCTATAATTTTCTTTCTCTGTTTTTGCTTTGCCTGGTTTTGATATCCCCAACATATTTGTATCATAAAATGAATTTGGTAGAACTCCTTCTTTACCTATTTTTCCAAATAATTTGTATAATATTAGAATGAAATTGTTCTTTAAATGTTTGTTAAAATTCACCCGTCAATCCATCTGGCCTTGGAGATTTTTTCTTAGGGAGTTCATTAATGACTTTTTCAATTTCTTTTTCTAATATGGGCTTATTTAAGGATTTTATTTCTTCTTCAGTTAACCTGGGCAGTTTGTATTTTTGTAAATATTTATCCATTTCATTTAGATTGTCAAATTTATTGGCATACAGTTAGGCAAAATAAATCCTAATTATTGATTTAATTTCCACTTCATTGGTGGTAACATCAACCTTTCCATTTTTGATACTGGTAATTTCGTTTTCTTCTTTTATTTTAATAAAATTAACCAATATTTTATCTATTTTATTGTTTTTTCCATGAAAACTGCTCTTAGTTTTATTGAATAATTCTTATTAATTTCTCCTTTAATTTTTAGGATCTCTAGTTTACTATCTAATTGGGGATTTTTAATTTGCTCTTTTTCTAGCTTTTTCAGTTGCATGCCCAATTCATTAATCTCCTCTTTCTCTTTTTTTCATGTAAGCAGTTAGAGCTATAAATTTTCCCCTCCTTTGGCTGCATCCCATAGATTTTGGTATGTTGTCTCATTATTGTCATTCTCTTGGATATAGTTATTGATTGTTTCTATGATTTGTTGTTTGACCTATTCATTCTTTTTTTTTTTTTTGGTGGGGCAATTGGGGTTAAGTGACTTGCCCAGGGTCACACAGCTAGTAAGTGTTAAGTGTCTGAGGCCGGATTTGAACTCAGGTACTCCTGAATCCAGGGCCGGTGCTTTAACCACTGCGCCATCTAGCTGCCCCCCTATTCATTCTTTAGAATGAAATTATTTAGTTTCCAATTGATTTTCATTCTACTTTTCCCTGGCTCTTTCTTACGTGTAATTTTTATTGCATCATGATCTGAGAAGGATGCATATACTATTTCTGCCTTTCTACATTTGACTATGATGTTTTTTTTGCCCTAATACATGGTCAATTTTTGAAAATGTGCCATGTACTGCTGAGAAAAAGGTATATTCCTTTCTATCCCCATTCAATTTTCTCCAGACATCTATCATGTCTAAATTTTCTAGTAATCTATTCACCTCTTTCACTTCTTTCTTATTTATTTTTTGGCTAGATTTATAGAATTCTGAGAGGAGGAGATTCAGATCCCCCACTAGTATAGTATTATTGCCTAATTCCTCTTGTAAATCATTTAACATCTCCTTTAAGAATTTGGATGCTATACCACTTTGTGCATACATGTTTAATATTGATATTACCTCATTATCTATAGTACCTTTTAGCAAGATGTAGTTTCCTTATCTCTTTTAATGAGCTCAATTTTTGCCTGTGCTTTGTGTGAGATAAGGATCGCTACCCCTGCTTTTTTGGTTTTTTTTACTTTTTTTACTTTAGCTGAACCATAGTATATTCTGCTCCAGCCTTTTACCTTTTCTCTGTCTGTATCTCTCTGCTTCAAATGTGTTTCTTGTAAACAGCAGATTGTAGGACTCTGGCTTTTAAACTACTTTGCAGTTAGCTTCCATTTTATAGCAGAGTTCATCCCATTAACATTCAGTTATTACTGTCTATTCCCCTCCATTTTATTTACCCCCTTTGTACTTTTTCCCCCTTCTTCACCCTGTTCCTCCTCACTGACGTTTTGCTTCTTACCCCTGCCTCCCCCAATCTGCCCTCCCTTTTTAACATCCCCTTCCTTTTTTTTTCTTTTTCTTTCTTTTTTTTTTTTTTAGTGAGGCAATTGGGGTTAAGTGACTTGCCCAGGGTCACACAGCTAGTAAGTGTTAAGTGTCTGAGGCCGGATTTGAATTCAGGTACTCCTGACTCCAGGGCCGGTGCTCTATCCACTGTGCCACCTAGCTGCCCCCCTCCCTTTTCTTTATCCTTTTTCCCTTGTTTTTGTTCTCCCTTCTAAAAGCCCCCCCTTTCCCTTCCCTTTTTACTTCCCTAGAGAATGAGTTAAGTTTCTTTATCCCAATTAATATATATGTTATTCCCTTTTTGAATCAAATTTGATGAGAGTAGGGTTGAAACAATGTTCACCCCTCCTTTCTTTCCCTCTATTATAATAGGTTTTTTTTCACCTCTTCATATGATATAATTCACCCCATTACACCTCCCCTTTTCTCTCTTCCCCATAGACTCCCTTTTTAACCCCTTAATTTTCTTTGCATCATCACATCAAAAACAATTTATATTTATACCCTCTGTGTATAGTCCTTCTATCTGCCCAAATACATTTACAGTTCTTAAGAGTTATAAGTATTATCTTCCTGTGTAGGGATGTAAACAGTTTAACCTAATTGACTAACTTTTTTTCCCCTCTGTTTAGCTTTTTAAACTTCTCTTGAGTCTTGTATGTTAAGATTGAATTTTCTATTCAGTTCTGGTCTTTTCATCAGGATACCTTGAAAGTCCCCAATGTCATTGAATGTCCATCTTTTCCCCTGAAAGAGAATGCACATTTTTGCTGGGTAATAGATTCTTGGCTGCAATCCAAGCTCCTTTGCCTTCCGGAATATCATATTCCAAGCCTTGCAGTCCTTTAATGTTGAAGCTGCCAGGTCCCGAGCAATCCTGACTGTGGCTCCATGTTATTTAAATTGCTTCTTTCTGGCTGCTGGGAGTATTTTCTCCTTCACCTTATAATTCTGGCATTTGGCTACAGTATTCCTTGAAGTTTTCCTTTTGGGGTTTCTTTCAGGAGGTGATAGGTGGATTCTTTCAATGAAGATTTTTTCCTTTGATTCTATAATATCAGGGCAGTGCTCCTTAATAATTTCCTGAAATATGGTATCTAGATTTTTTTTTCTGATCATGGCTTTCAGGCAGTGCAATGATTCTGGACTTCCTGTCTGAGCACACTGGGATCAGTGGGCCTAGTCATGCCTATCCTGTTTGTGGCCCTCCAGCTGGCAACCTGCCCTCTCAGCTGGTGCAGGTGGGTTTCACCACTGTCCTGCTGCGCCACTAGATTTTTGAGCCAGAATCCAGGGGTCTCAGTTGCTTAGCTGTGGCCCACAGCTTCCTGCTAACTTGCCCTGACCCCCTCAGTGCTGCATTGCTGCCCTGCGCTGCACCTCCCTTTTGCCCAAGTCAGACCGACCTTTCCTGAAGTCTTCTAAATTATCTCTGGTTGGAAGACTGTGTCTCTCTAACTCTTTGCAGGTTCTGTAGTTTCAGAATCCATCCAGAGGCTTGATTTAATATTCTTTTTGAGTGAACAAAAGGAGATCTCAAGCAACTTGCTGATTCCTCTCTGCCATCTTGGCTCCACCCCCTGTATTACCATTTAAGCTGCCTTGATACTATTAATATAACTGTATATGTATCAAAAGTTATAGTTTTCATTAAAATTAACAACACCTTTATACAGGTACTTTGAACTTTGTGATTTTACATCTAAGTAATGACCCTTGTTTCATCTTCCATGTATTTTGAAATATTCTTTATTTGGCTTATAATTTTGGAAAGCATAACATTTTTTTTAAAATAAAGAACTATATACTTACATAGGTAAACATATACTTATTTTGATTCTCACCACAACATTATAAATTAGGTACTATGATTATCATTTTATCCATTTCAATGAGGAAACTGACTCCCAGCAAAGTGAAGATCTAAGCCATGAGTTAATGCCAAGTGTCTTACCTCCATATCCACGTGATGCTTCATTAACATGACACTGCCTCCTCAATTTTATTCATATTCAACTTATGGTTATAAAACACTATAGACATCTCCTTAAATGTTCACAGCAATTCAATGAACAGGGTTTCTGGATGCATTATTTTGTGGACAACATGGGACTGTTACTGAGAAGGAAAAAAAATGTTCAAAGTATCACTTGTCAGGCAGTATATTACTGATAGGCATTTGAACATGAAGTTTTCCTGCTCTTCAGTCCCATAGTCTTGAAAATGGATGGTGGAATAGGCATAAATTGGAATGGCTCACCCTGTTTAGAACCGAAAATTTTGGGTCTCTGTTCATATGTCTTATTGTTGTTGTTGGGCAGTTCTACGAGGATTTATTAGAGATAATCTGCAGGTGACCCTGACTTCAATTTTCCCATTTTCTTCCCCACTCCCATGGAATTGGATGGAGTTCACTAACCCAATTCTGATGAGGAGATCATATATTCATACCCTAAATGGAACTAAGACAGGCCTGGGTCACAGAAACTTCCTAGTATGTAGTTAGTCAATCAGTAGTAAAAAATGGAGTCACTTTAATTTACTAGAGCCAAGCAATAAGCCAATCTTCACACTTTTCATCCTCATTTTATGTACAAGGTATCTGAACCTCTTAAAGGTTAAGTGTCTTGCTCATTATCATGCAGATAGCTTATGTCCATACTGAAACTCAGATCTCCTGAATCTTTTCACAAGACCACTCAGGTTTACACTGCCCTAATTGGTGAGTATATGAGCTTCAAACTCACTCAGTCTGCTATACCTCAGTGGCCCCAGGCACATTTAATATTCTACCCTAGCCTCCTTGCACATTCCATTCCTTTATCACCTCTGTGGGAGTCATAATCAAATCACTAGTCTCATTGATAATGGAGAGTTTGTCCATCATCTCTCCTATGAATCTCTTCACTATTCTTATGATTTCCTAACTCAAAACAACATAGATAGTCACCATCATCTTAAATGTTGTGTCTCTTCCTTTTGGAATGCCAATGATGGCAATTGCTTCCTCTTTTGTATTTGTCTCTGCAGTGCTTTGCATAGAGTTAGTACTGAATAAGTGGTTTGCTTTTTTTTTTCATTTCTTCATTTCTTCATTCATTCACCTCTTGTCTCCTCTTTAGGAACATGCCATATTCTCTATTGCTGTTCAGTTTTCTTGCAATTTCCCAGCTTCATAGCCTTCCATAATTCATTGTCAACTTTCCTGAGGGCATATTTTCCATCTTGTCTTAAGAAATCTGGAAACTGGGGAAAGCTATAGCTCAAATTTCCAAATATAAAAGTAGCCTTAGATCTAATCCAATTATCTGAATTTACTTTATCATTGTAGCCTTTGAATGCTGATTTACCCCTCAACATCTTACATCTAAAAAGCCTAGGGCTTTTGGCCTTAGAGGTCTTTCATCAATTGGTCACCCCACCACCAGCCAAACCAGGGTGGTATATCAGTGAGAGCCTGGTCATGTAATCAGTAGACCTGGGATATGCTACTTGCTAATGCATTGATTAGTCAGACTACTGTGGGCAAGCCACTGATTATAAGGTTCCTCTTTCTAAGAAATGCAAATATTTATACAGCCTGCCTTATAGAAATGTTGTGGCCCAAGAGTTTTAGAATCTCATCAGCACTGTAGAAATATCATTATTTTTTTCTTTTCTTTAAGATCATGAATCTAGAAGCAGAAGGGATCTCAGCAAACTGTCCTCCTGAGTCTAACATTCTTTTTTTTTTACAAGTGAAGAAACAGAATCTCAAGGAGAAGTGACTTGTACAAGGTAGAAAATGTAAGAAATAGGACTTCAATGCAGACCCTTTAATTCCAGGCTCAACATTATTTCCTTTTGTGCCTTTCTACATCCACATATTGGGAATAAAAGAAAAATGCATCCCTATCTAATGATGTCATTTTTCAGGAATAAAAGGGGAAAATTCTATGATCACATTTTATTTCAGTCACCTATTTACAGATTTCTTATCTTTGCTTTGAATTCTCTACTTTATCTGTGAAATGATGCAAGTTTCCTTTATTTTCCAGTGCCAGGGCACATTATCATGTGCATAGTGGAAAATAATTTAGTAGCAGAAGAATGACAATAGTTGTGCAGAAGCAGATTGAGGTTTAATATTAGGAAAAAGAATTCCAAGTATTAGGGCTATTCACAACTGGAATGCTCAACTTATTCTTAAAATCATAGTCATAGAGTTAGAATTGGTAGGGATGTTAGAGGTCAGCTAGTCCAATGCCTTCAATTTACAGAACATGGGTTTCCCTTCACTGGAGATCTTCAAAGGCTGGATAACCACCTGTCAGGATTGTGATAGAGTAAAGTCTTATTCAGGTATAGGTTAGACCACATGGCCTCTGGGATTCTTTCTATTTCTGAGTCTATCTTTGAACTGCAATAAAACTATAATGACACACAATGGAATTAAATCAACATTTATTTAAACTCCTATTATGTGCTATGCACCAATGGGGAGAATTTTAAAAAATGAATTAATCTCTGCCCTGAGATAATTTATAACCATTTCACTGAGGAGGAAATGTGTGTGTAGAGAAAATACAAAATAAGCAAACTATGTACAAAGTAAGCAGGGACAATGTGTGTATTCCTGTAATTGTATACATTACAATACATTTATAATGAAAAATTAGTTACTCTGATTACTTTTAGAAATTTTCTAACAAATACACCAGGGTGCCTGAAAAAAAGATATGACTAAGATTGAACAAATAAAAGGTTATTCTGTGTGCTCTAAGGGATGTTGGATAGTCATTGACCATAAATCATAATGGCACTATAACAATCCATAGAAAGTATGTCTTGAAAATCATTGAGGCCTTTATGGATACCCATAGTTACTCATCCCTACTTCCAAGAAATTATCTTGCATTTATTTTTCTATATATGTTCCATATGCACATAATTATATGCATGAAATAAAATGTAACCACTTTGAGAGGAAGAATGCTTACAGGATGTTTTTAGATTCCAAGAATTTTAAATGATGCCTGACACATATTAGGTGCTTAATAAGTTCTTATTTCTTGATTGGTTGACCTGGGTTTGAGTTTTGGATTTTCCACTTACTATGTGATTTGGGCAAATTGCTCCATCTTCCTAAAACAATCGCCTTATCAATAAATGGAGATATTGTTATCTGCTACCTGCCACACAGAGCTGTGATGAGGAAATCTCTTTGTGAATGTGAATTCACATTCATTTTCTAGCACATGGAAATTTTTCCACAATAGTTTTATGTCAATTCACATTGCTTCCATGGGGTTTGGACAATGCCTTGCTCATAAATTTTAACAGTTTAATATATTATTTAGGAGGAGGAAGTGAGAAATTCAAGAAAAAAATTTGTTTAGAATCTTTCATTTTATTTGTCATAATACTAACTTCTGTGTTTTAAATTACGTTTACTTTGATGTCTGGTGATGTCTGGGTAACTAGGTTTTAAATGAGGTAGCAAAACCACTAATTCTTTCCATGGACACTAACTTTCAGAGGCCAAAAAAACTGATTATGGGTGGGAAATCCAGTTATATTTCTCTTGCCCAGTTTGAGGCAATAAACATAGAAATAGGGAAGAAACATGAGTGTGCCCTGGGATACTCATTTGAACAAGAAGGCTTTTGGCATGAATTGCCCAGGAAGGGAAAGACATTGGCTGGTGTTTCCAAGTAGAACATTACCTTTATCATGTGGCCAAAGAGCAAGCCATTTGCAGATAATCAATGCCTCTGACAGGCTCATTAAAGGAAATAAACTCTTATAGACCAGATGGAAATGTTGGAGAATGAGAGCTGAGTGAGAGGAAACTGTTGGCCACTTAGAATCCCAAGCCATGTGCACAAGGCTGATCAGATTAACTGTCTTGAAAATTAGTTTGTTGTGAATTTTAAAGGCCACAGGTGGTTGAAATCTTACCAACAATAAAGACCATAATAGCTATTCTTCTATGAAACTTTCTATAGTGCTACAACTAGAAGTAATCTCTTTTTCCTATGAAATCCCATATCACTCATTGCCTCTCAATTATTTTGTTTTATTTGATATCACATTTATTTTTGTTTGCAATTTTTCTCATGAATCAGTGAGGGGTAATGTACAGAGAACTGGCCCAGAAGCCCTGGAATGAACTATGACACATAGTGGATGTAAACCTTGGACTTGGATGTAACCTTAAACTCTGGTGCTTTAAGTAACATTAAGAATATGGAATACAAAGAAGTGCGAGCTTTATGTAAATTTAGAAGGTAGAAATCACTTTCAACTGACAGAGTTGGAGGAAGCCATCATGGAGGAGGTGAAAGTTGAGTTGAGCCTTGACATAAGGAGAAAATTTCAACAGGAACAGCTTATATTAAACTTGTAATAGATAAGAACTCAGAGATATTGTACAGAAAATGACAAAAATGGTCAATGCAGAGTGGTATAGTCTGCCACAGGAATTAGATAAAAGCAAATAATAACTTGCATCTCTATACCACTTTAAGGTTTGAAAAAAGCACTGAAGCATACTATCACATTTGATATTCACAACAGTTTTGTGAAGTAGGTTCTATCATTGTCCTCATTTTTACAAATAAGGAAACCGAGGTTGACATTAAGTGATTTGCCCAATTTTCACACAGAGCTAGGATAAGGTGGGAAACTGAGAGGGATAGCAAATGGTAAAGGTCAATGTTTGTTGAAACAGTAAATACTTTTTTATTTAGAACCACAGTCAAAAGGCTATAAAATGTGCATACTTTTACTCAGCAATACCACTATTAGGTCAATATGTGAAAGAGATCATAAAAAGGGAAAATGACCTACATATATTAAAAATATTTATATCTACTCTTTTTGTAGTAGCAAAGAATTGGAAATTAAGAGGATGCCTATCAATTGGGAAATGGCTAAACAAGTTGTGGTATATGAATGCAATGGAATACTATTCTGCTGTAACAAATGATAAGCAGATGGATTTCAGAAAAACCTGGACTTACATGAATTGATATTGAGTGAAATGAACAGAACCAAGAGAACTTTGTACACAGTATCAACAAAATTGCGTGATGATCAACTATGAAAGACTTAACTATTCTCAGCAATAAAATGATCCAAGGCATTGCCAAAAGACTCATGGTGGAAAACGCTCTCCGAATTGAGAAAAAGAATTATGGAGTCTGAATATAGATTGAAGCATACATTTTTCACTCTTGTTGTTTCCCTTTGTTGTTGTTGTTTATTCTTTCTTCCATTTTTTTTCTTTTTTTAGTTCTTCTCTTATAACATGACTAATGTGGAAACATGTTTAACATGATTATAATGTATAACCTATATCACATTGCTTGCTGGCTTTGGCAGGGCAGAAGGGAGAGATGATAGAAGAAAAATTTGTAACTCAAAAAATATCTTTACATGTAATTGGAAAAATATTTTAAATAAAATTTTTAAAAGAGTAAATGCTTTTTGATATGTATTTTTTTCCCTAAGGAGTTGGAGGAACAAGTGAGAGACTTGTGTTTTTTCTTATGAGGTATCAATTTAATTTCCATATGAAAGGATTTTGAAAGGTGTTAGACATCCTTTTAGTCTGTATATCATGCAGCATCAGTTAATGATACTCAGAGAAAAATAAATATGTTTTTGAATAATTATTGGATGAAGCCAACTTCTCATGTCCACTCATCACCTCAAGCAACAAAATCCATAGGATGTATCTTTCATCAAAGAACAAACAATAGTAATCCTGAAGTTGAACTTAATTCTATCTTCATTTTTTGTGGCATTTTGAAAATTGTATGCTTTTGAAAGTATTTGAAATTTGAAAGGACATGCATAATCATGAAGGATGGATTTTAGGGGAGAGCAAAGATAGATATTGTAAATGCTTCCTCTTTTTCTCCTAAAAGAGCTGACCCACCTTAGGAACAAGACTGGACAATTTCCTCTAAGAGATAGGAAATCTTGACACCTAAGGCAGAAATACACAGAAAAGGACATTAAGATATGTTTGGACAGTCCTAACTGCCCTTTGTATAATGTAGCTGAAGAAGATCAGGTGGCATAACAGAAAGCCCAATGTCCTTGTCAGAATATTCAACTCTGACATTAACATGACAGAGCAATTGAATAAATCAATTTTTCTTCTTTTGGTCTTGCTTTCCTCATTTATAAAATTAAGGAGTCAGATTTTAATGATTATGAATGTTACTTCTAGGTCTTGATCTGAGTATGGGCAAAACAATAGAATCCTGCATCAGTGCTAGCAACGAGATCTCTGTAATCTCCTTGTGGCCAATTATTTTAAAGTATTTGGAGGGGACTTGGGGAGAGCTCAGACAAGTCACTGCCTTTCCTCCACCATCGTTGCTCTATCTCTCTACTCTTCTAGTAAATAACTTCAAGGTAAGGAATTTTCAAATTAATTAATTGGAACAAAATCATATTTGTCAGTTAGCGTGGGCCATAGTTATAACTTTATCTAAACCTCTCTTTAGGATATGATAAAAAATGAAACCAAGAAAGGTTACATGACTTCCTTAAGATTATACGACTATTTAGTGACCAAGGAAGTTATAGAACCCAGGTCTCCTCAATTCTTGTCAAATCCTTCATTTTGTTTGTTTATTTGTTTGGGAATGTATTTAGTACCACACCTCTAGTTATCTCAGAAGTCCTGTGCAAACATAAAGGAATAAAGCCCCTTGTCATGTTTGACGGCTAGCAGTCGTATCTTATGGAAAGTATTTAGCCATTTTACTCTAAGGTCAATGGAATAGAGAAACTTAAAAGTAATCATGCTTCAGATAGCCTAGGTAACTAATGTCTGACAATATACAATGAATTTGCTCCTTATCTTATGAAGGCAGAAGACATTGCAAGTGAGTGAGGAAAATTGGACTTCTGAGGTGATAAAATATTCAGTGATTCCTGCAGAATGAAAATCTAGTTTTCAGAACTTGGTCCCTAACTGTATCAATGGTAGAAGGGGGAGGCACAGGACACAGGGGATACTTCAATATCCATCTCTGTTTTGGAACACAATTGAAAAGTGTAATCACTATATAGAGAAAACATCTTTATATGAATGTTTTTTAAAATTCCCTCACCACCATATAGGTAAAATGGACTCCCTTTTTTCTTATGATTTACTCATTTCATTCCATGACCATAGAAGGGGACTGGCAAAAGACTTTGTTCCAGATAACTTCATGTTTCTCAGTTAAGCACTAATATATATAATATATAAATATATATAATATAAGCGCTAATATATATAATATACACACATGTATATTATATATATATATATATATATACATCCATATATATGTATATATACTGTAAATAAAATCTGCTTAAATACTTCATAGCTCCATCAAAAGGAAATTAGTATGTTGAAATGCTGTGATGTAGAAAGAAGTTACATCAATAAACCCTATTTTAATTATGATTTTAGCCATTTGGGGCATTTGCAATATAACTATGGAAGTGGCAATTTTATTATCATTGCCATTATCAAGACTAGCACCATCATCATCAGGCCAATTTACATATTGCTTTGGTTTATCATGGGTTAAAAAAAAAAAACCTATCATGGTAATAGGGAAAGTTGTGTGTGTGGCCAAACCTGTGATTTCAATGGTGAATGAGAATATTACAAATTGCCTGTACAGGCAATGAAGATCAACTACTAATTTTCTATTTATAGTCTGAGAGAGTTGTCTGCGGGCCCTGAGGGATATAGTATATTAGACACAGGACTTGAACTCAGATTATGAAGACTATATTATGATCTCTCTTTCCCCTGGGTCTCTAGTTATTTCATTGCCAAATGAAGAAACTGAGACTTAGGGAAATTAAGTGACTTTGATTTGGTCATTTAACTGATAAAAAGTTAGAAATCCATTTTTTGGTTACTAAATGAAAAAAAATAGATGTAATAGCAAAAGAAGTAAGTTTTGAATAAAAAATACAGAGAGCTAAAAGGGAACCTGCTCTAATTTTTACTAAATAATAGTTATCTCTCTAATATCACAAATAAGTGGACATTGAACATTGATTGGAAACTACCACCTCCTATCCTTCTCATTCTTATGCTTATTCCTATTCATATATGAATGATAATTTTGTATTAGATGCTTTTGCTTACATCAACTAAATTATATTTCCTTTTTTTCTATTAGAATACTTTTTTCTTACATCAACTAAATCTCACCATTATCAAATTCTGCTTCCCACTCCCAGTTCTTTTAGGGAAAAAGAGAATTCCAATTTCACTTCCAAATGTTGCTTTTCTTTGTCCTTCATTCTTGAAGAGGGCCATGAAAGATGCCATAACTTTCAATGAATTGAATTTAAGTGAGGGAGGGCTGTGCAAAATAACCAACCTCACTCTCTCCTCCAGAGCCATCTGGGTCTAGTGGCAAGATATAGATCGGGATGACTGGAGATGGTCCTGGATGTTTAAGGCAATTGGGCTTAATTGGCTTTTCCACTCTCACACAGGTAGTAAGTATATAAGCACAGCTTTAAACTCAGTCCCTCCCAACTTTAGGGCCAGTGCTCTATACACTGAACAACATACCTGCCTCTATTTCCAAAGGACAGCTCTCGAAATACCTCAAACCATCTGTCATTCAGTCCTGCCCAACTTCTATCTTTTCACTTCTCTGGTGAAAGAGCCCCAGTCCTTTCCACTAACCCTTAAATTATATAGCCATCCTAGTCACTCTTATCTTGATGCTATACAACTATACACATGCACAAGCACCATATATAAACACTCACAGAGGAAGAAGACCATTGTCATTAGATTTTTGGTGAGTACTTGAGTATACCTGTGTAAGGTATAGTAATACTTCTTTATTTATTTATTTATTCACTTTATTGTGAATCAAATAATCTCTTCAGTTCTGATTTTCTTTCTATACATGTCTCAAACTATTGTTCAACATCCATCTTTCACTCTATAGTTCATTTTTTATTTTCAGAAATGTCATCCTGGGCTGTATCCTCAGCTCTGGTGCTATTTGGGATATATTATTCCACATGAACTTCCTCTTTTAAATGGGTACAGAAGAGTCTTACAGTATTTAAACTTATATTCCTTCACATTTCATGGTTTTTGTTTTTCTCCTGATGGCTGGTAGAACTTGTAACTTTTGAATTGAATTTTTAAATTTAACCACTCTGTGTCTTAGTGTCTGCAGCCTTGAGGTTTTTTTTTTTTTTTTTTCCCCTTGAGGCATTCTTTGATTGTTTCAATTGCGACTTCATTTTCTGTGTTCCAAAATTATAGGCACTTCTATTATTTCTTTCATTTTGGTATTAACGGTTTTTATCATTGTCATTTTCGTTAGTGTAAATGTAGGATACTTAGGTCGACTATGTGTATCCTATATTCAAGTTCAATATGTTTCCCTGAATACTGAATTTATTTACTTCTTAATGTTTTTTCTTTTTTTTCTTCTAGGTTGTCCTTCACTTCCATGTATTTACATACCCATCCTTCTGTTCTATCTTTTGTTTCTTTGATGAGGTTTGCCATTTCAGATCATTTCCCCCTCTTTTCCTAATTATTTGTATTTAAGGTGATTTTTTGTTTGTTTGTTTGTTTTTGCCATGCAGGGCATAATTTATGTTTTGATAATTCTCATTTCTCTTTTAGACCACTTAGGAACCGAATTTTGTGGTTCTATGCTTTCCTCAAATCTCACAGGATCCTATCTACCATAAAGTGCTGGGTTATTTTTCTCTCATTTTGCAGTATAAATTCATAAAGTAAGCCATATTTCCTTTTGTCATTGGGTTTTTTTTCTTGTTGACTGACCTTTTTAATCTCAAATTCTTCAGGACTTTTTATTCTTGAAATCTTTGGTATTTTTAGTCTCAATTCCTTATTTATCACTAACTTCTGACTTCTTCCTTTCTGATTGATTGTGTTTTCCCTGAGAATGGATTTTTTTGTTTTTTGTTTGTTTGTTTGTTTTAGAAGGGCAATAAGGGTTAAGTGACCACATAGCTAGTATCAAGTGCCTGAGTCCAGATTTGAACTCAGGTCCTCCTGAATCCAGGACTGGTCCTTTATCCATACCTAGCTACCCCCTCCCCCCACACACACCTTTTTTTGTGGGGCAATGAGGGTTAAATGTGAAGATGAATTTTGAAAGATCTTAGCCTCCTCTCACACTGGACACTTCACAGTTGACCAGCCTAGGTCTCTGCCACAATTGACTTTCAGGAAGTCAGAACTGGCCCAGCTGGATGCCTTGTTCTTTCCCTCAGGCTTGGTGTAGTGCTATGCAGGTACAACACATAGATTTGAGCTTCAGCTTTTTATTTGAAAACAGATTAGTTTCTTTTTTTTAAATCCAATTTATTATTGATTTGTTTCATATTACTTGAAAACCAGTTTTATTTAAATAAGAGTTTAAATACATTACACAACATTTAAACAAACAAACAAAAAAAAAACAGTCTGTTACTTCACATTGCATTGGGCAGCTGTCTCTAGTAAATTGCAAGCTCCTCAGTTACTACATTGACTGTTTTGATACATTAGTTCAAAATATGTTCTCTTGTCTAAAGTTTAATTCAGGTAAAGTTGGCCTCGCAGTATGGTGTTCTTTCCACTTGTTTATCCCCCAGAGGTAGGGCACTATTACTATGAAGAAGTCTGGTTAGACATTGGACCTTGGTGTGATGTAAGAAAGAAAATGTCCTGCCATTGCCACAAAATTAAACTCCTGCCTGGTCAGGTGGTGCAAATCACCAGGGGACTTCCTGTTCTGCTACCAAAGGTTAACTCTTTTATCTTGGTGGTATAATTGGACTGGGTGTTGGTGATCTTAATTTATTCTTCTGAGCATCACCAAGGACAGATCAGAAGGTAGAAATTTTCTCTTAAAAGGACAGGGAGCTCTGCAGAGGGAGAATCAAGGAGTTTCTGGACAGACATGGTCTTAGATGCTATTAGTGCTTTGGATTTGACAGAAACATTAGATTATTTGGTTTTTCAGGCTGGGCACTGCCAGGTTCTACTTCTGTTTAAATGAGGGACTGCAGGACTAGACAGCACGACTCTTTTCAGTTTATTACATGAGTGAGTTACACTAGTCCAAGTTAAAGAGCAACCCCCAAATAGTTACATTATACAAGCTGTGATGTTTTTAAACGTGTGACAAGGGACAGAAGGGATTTTTTTCTACTCATTGCAAGGAAATCCTCATTTAAGCTTCAGTGAGCCACAAGCACTTAAAACTCATGAACTTTCAGCTGGTTGTCCTTAGCCAGTCCAATCTTGACAAGGAACTGGCATATGTTCTTGCACGAGTCACCCTATAGCTGAATTATTTATCCATATTTAGGATGCTCAATTACAGTACCATTGCAGGCAAATTTCTTCTTGAATGCCTTTTTATCTTAATTATCAGTGATCCTCTGGACAGTAGTGAGGGTCTTCCTGCCATTTATCTGTTGAATTCGTACATGGATATAATCCTCAGTCTCAGCAGGATGCAGGTCATAACCCTTACTTGCATCAGCAAAGGGGTTGAAAGAATGGAGGTTCTGAATAGCAGAATTACAATATGATTCCTTTTCCTCAATGGAAAAGGCCTGCAGAAGGTGGTGGCAGGAGAAGGCAGGCTGGTGGAATGGAGCATCTGGGAAGTGAGGGAGCTCGAGGGGGAGGCTGCTGAGTACTAGGTGGCAGCTCAGTGACTGGGGCCATCATTGATTTATTTTTAATGTTCATTTAAAAATATTTTGAGTTCCAAGTGCTCTCCTGATTTACCACCACTCCATACCAAATAAAGAAAAAGGAAACGTGATATCAGTTAAATGTGAAATTATGGAAAACATTTCCATATTAACCATGTTGCAAAAAAAGCAAGGAAATCTCAAAAAGTGAAAAAGATCATGCTTCATTCTACACTCAGACTTCATTAGTTCTCTCTCTGGAGGTTGATAGCATTTTTAATCATGAGTACTTTAGAATTGTCTTGGATCATTGAATTGATCAGAATACTTAAGTCATTCACAGTTGTTCATCACACAACGTTTCTGTTACTATGCACAATGATCCTTCTGGATATTTTCACTTCACTTTGAATCAGTTCATATAAGTCTTCCAGATTTTTTTAACCATCTTGCTCATCATTTATTGTAGCACAATAGTATTCCATCGAAACCACAACTTATTCAATTATTCCCAAAATAATAGGTATACCTTAATTTTTATTTTTTTACTACCACAGTAAAGGATGCTATAAGTATTTTTGTACATGTGGGACCTTTTATTTTATGTCTGGAATATGGACCAAGAAGTTGTATTGATTGTTCGAAAAGTATGTACATTTTATAACCCATTGGACATAGTTCTTAATTGGTATCCAGAATGATTAGATCAGTTCATAGCTCTTTGCTAATTATTTGATGGAATACTTAGAGAACCCTAGAGAATCAACTAAAAAAAACTACTTGAAATAATTGACAACTTTAACAAAGTTGCTGGATATAAAATAAGCCCAAATAAAACATCAGCATTTCTATATATTTTCAAAAAAGTCCATCAGAAAGAGATAGAAAGAGAAATTCTATTTAAAATAATTGTAGACAGTATAAAATATTTGGGAGTCTACCTGTCAAAACAAACCAAGGAATTAAATGAACACAATTACAGAATCTTTTTAACACAAAATCAGATCTAAATAATTGGAAAAATATGAATTGCTCAAGGGTAGGTTGAGCTAATATAATGAAAATAACAATTCTGCCTAAATTAATTTACTTATTCCATGTCATACCAATCAAACTACCAGAAACTTATTTTATAGAGCTAGAAAAACAACAACAAAATTCACCTGGAAGAACAAAAGGTGAAGAAAATCAAGGAAAATTAATGAAAAAATGAAAAGGAAGGTGTCCATGCCCTATCTAAAACTTAATTATAAAATGGTAGTCATCAAAAACTATTTGACACTTGTTAAGAAATAGAATGGTAGATCAGTGGAATAGGTTAGCTGCCCAAGACATAGTAGTAAATGATGATAATGAGCTACTTTTTGATAAACCCAAAGACTCTGGCTTCTGGGATAAGAACTCATTATTTGACAAAAAACTGATGGGAAAACTGGAAAGCAGTATGATAGAAATGAGGCATAGACCAATACTGTACACCATATACCAATATAAAGTCAAAATTGAAATATGATTTGGACATAAAGGGTGATACCATAAGGAAATTAGAAGAGGAAGGAATAGTTTACCTGTCAGATCTAGGCAAAGGGAAGACTTTATGACAAAAGATAAGATAGAGAATGTTATGAAACACAAAATGGATCATTTTGATTACATTGAATTAAGAAGTATTGGGGGCAGCTAGGTGACACAGTGGATAAAGCACTGGCCCTGGATTCAGGAGTACCTGAGTTCAAATCCAGCCTCAGACACTTGACACTTACTAGCTGTGTGACCCTGGGCAAGTCACTTAACCCCCATTGCCCCACCAAAAAAAAAATAAATAAAAAATAAAAAGAAGTATTTGTACAAGGAAAATCAATGCAGCCAAGATTAGAAGAAAAGCAGAAAGCTGGAAAATATTTTTTTACAACCAGTGTTTCTGATAAAGGCCCCTTTTCTCAAATACAAAGAGAACTGAGTCAAATTTATAAACCACAAGCCATTCTCCAATTGAGAAATGGTAAAATAATATGAGTAGGCAGTTTTCAGATTAAAAAAATTAAGCTATCTATAATCATATGAAGAAATATTTTAAATCAACATTGTTTAGAGAAATGCAAATTAAACAACAATAACAACAACTCTGAGATGCCGCCTCACAATTATCAGATTGGCTATGACTGCACAGTAAAGGGATAAATGTTGGAGAGGTAGGATAATTGGAAAACTAATACATTGTTGTTGGAGTTGTGAACCGATCCAACCATTCTATAGAGCAATTTGAAACTATACCTAAAGGGTTATAAAATTTGTTTACCCTTCAATCCAGCAATACATCTACTAGGTGTGTATCCCAAAGAAATCATACAAAAGGGAGAAGGGTCCACATCTACACAAAATATTTGGAGCACCTCTTTTTCTGGCAGCAAATAACTGGAAATTAAGGGGATGTCCACCAATCGAGGGATGATTGAATAAGTTGTAGTATATGAAAGTGATGCAATCCTATTGTAATATAAAAAATTATGAGCAGGTGGATTTCAAGAAAAGAGCTGGAAAGACTTAAATGAACTAATGCTGAGTGAAATGAGCAGAACTAAAAGAACATTGTACACAATAACAGCAGCATTGTGCAATGATCAACTGTGATGAACTTAGCTTTTCTCAGAAATGCAATGATCCAAGAAAATTCCAAAGGCTCATGTTGGAAAATGTTCTTCATATCCAGGAAAAGAACTATGGAGTCTCAATGCAGAATGAAGGATACTATTTTCTCTTTCTTTTCTTTCCCTTGGTTTTTCTCTTTTGTTCTGATCACAACATATCTAGTGTGGAAATAGCAGCAGGTGTGTGGTGCAGTAGATAAAGCACTGGTCTTGTAGTCAGGGAGACCTGAGTTCAAATGTCACCTCAGGTATCTACTAGCTATATGACCCTGGGCAAGTCACTAAACCCCAATTTAAATATTTGGGGCCATCTCCAGAATCCGAGAAAATTTTCAAAATCAAAATGATATAACCAATGAATTTTTGAAAATTATATTTACATGTAATTGGAAAAAATTAAAATACTATTAATATGGAAAAATAAAACAATTATCTTTGATAATTTGGTATGGTACTGAAAAGGAAATTAATTTAGATAGAAATGTCATTTTTTTGTTTTGGGTCAGTCTTCCCTTCAATTATTAATATTTATCCAATTTTTTGGATCTGTCATAATTGGTGTGAAAATGTTTTATAATTTGATTTGTCTTTACAGGTAGACTCCCAAGCATTTTATGTTGCCTGAGGTTATTTTAAATGGAATTTCTCTTTCTATCTCTTAACTCTGTACTTTGTTGGTAGTATGTAGAAATGCTCATGCTTTACATGGCTGTATTTTATATCCTGGAACTTTGCTCCAAATTTTTAATTTTTTAATGAGTTTTTTTTTATTTTATTTTCTAGGATTCTCTAAGCATACTTTCATATCATATGGGAAGAGTGATACTTTTATTTCCACATTGCCTGTTACATTCTAATTCCTTCTATTTCTTTTCCTTGTCTTATTGCCATAATTAGCATTTCTAGTGCAGTAGTGAATAATAGTAGTGGTAATAGAAAATCTTGCTTCAGCTCTGACCTTATTGGGAAGACTTGTAGCTTATGCTCATTTCAAATAATGCTTGCTCTTTGTTTAAGACAGATACTACTGATTTTTTTTTAAGTAAAGCTCCTTTTAGGATTAAATATGGTATTTTGTTAAAAGTTTTGTTTTCTACCTTTTTTGAAGTAATTATGATTTTTGTTGTTTTTATTATTGACATAGGAGATTATGCTGATAATTTTCCTAATATTGAATCAGCCTGCAATCGTGATATAGATCTTACCTGGTTATAGTCTATGATCTTTGTCATATGTTATTATAATCTCCTTGCCTATGATCTATCTGTCTAACTATCTGTCTATCTAGCTATCTATTAGCAGCAATATTCATTAGGGAAATCCATCTATAGTTTTCTCTCAAAATTGTTGCTCTTTCTAGTTTACATATCTATAACTTATTTCTATGATATTGTATGATAAAGGAAATTGGTAGGACTCCTTCTTGGTCTACTTTTCCAAATAATTAATATAAATTTGGGATTAAATGTTCCTTAAAATGTTGGCAAAATTCCCTTTTAAATCCATCTGATTTTTGCACTTTTTTGGCTTAGGGAGCTTATTTGGTACATTTTCCATTTATCATTCTAAGATAGGATTATTAGTATTCTATATTCTCTTATGTTGATCTAAGCAATTTATATTTTTCATAAGCATCTACATTACTAAGATTTCCAGATTTATGAATATATAATTGGGCAAAATGACTCATAATAGCTTTAATTTCCTCCTCATTGGTGGTATAGTCATTTTTTTTTCCTTTTCTGATGTTGGTAATTTGTTGTTGTTGTTGTTTTCTTTTTAAAATCAAGTTAACTTATAGTTTATTTTTTTATAAAAACAACTCCTAGTTTTTCATATTTTGGTTGTTTTTCTTTTGATTTTGTTAATCTTGTCTTTACTTTTTAAAAATTTCCATTTTGGTGTCTAATTGGGGATTTACAAATTGTTTTTTTCCTATTTTTTCTTAATTTTTTTAAGTGAGGCAATTGGGGTTATGTGACTTGCCCAGGGTCACACAGCTAGGAAGTGTTAAGTGTCTGAGGGAGGATTTGAACTCAGGTACTCCTGACTCCCAGGCTGGTGCTCTATCCACTGCGCCACCTGGCCTAATTCATTGATCTGTTCTTTCTTTATTTTATTGATGAAAGTTTTCAGAAATATAAATTTTCCACTAAATATTGCTGTAGCTTCATCCCACAGATTTTGGCATGTTGTCTCATTGCTGTCCTGGTTAAGGAATTATTGATTATTTCTGATTTGATTTTTTTAAAAATCATAATCTTTAAAGATTAGATTATTAGTTCAAAATTAATTTTAATCTATGGTTACACACATCTTTATTGATTGTAATTTATTGAATTATTTTTTTAAAAGAATGTATTTAATATTTCTGTATTTATGGGCGAGGTTTTTATTCACTAGAACATGGTATTTTTGTGAAAGTGCCATGTAAAGCTGAGAAAAAAAAAGTTCACTCCTTTTTATTGCCATTCAACTTTCTCCAGAGATCTGTCATTTATTTTCTTTTTCTAAAATGTTAATCATCTTATTAACTTCTTTCCAATTTTTGTTAGATTTATCTATTTTTGAGAGAGGAAATTTTTTTCCTCCACTAGTATAGTTTTACTTTCTGTTTACTCCTGTCATTAATGTAACATTTTCTTTAAGTATTTGGATGTTTTGGTACATATATATATATAAAGTATTGATATATATATATATATATAAAGTATTGATATTGCTTCATTGTGGTACCTTTTAACAAAATATAGTTTCCCTGCTTTCTTTTTCTTTTTTAGTTTGGTCTGGTTTTGCTTGTTTGTCTGATATGATTGCTATGCCTGTTTTTTGTTTTGTTTTATTTTGTTTTGTTTTGTTTGTTGTTTTGTTTTTTACCTCAACCCAAGCATGATAGATTCTTGATTGGCCCCTTATTTTCACTCTGTATGTATCTTTCTGATTGGTGTGTTTCTTATAAACAACATATTGTTTGATTCTGTCTTCTAAACCATTTTACTATTTACTTCCATTTTATGGGTGCATTTATCCCATTCACATTCAAGGTTATGAATACTGTCTACTTCCCTCCATTTTATTTCTCCTGGTTTTTCCCTATTTTCACATTGTCCCTCCTCAACATTCCATTTTACTTCAGACAATTACATCCTTTAATTGCATCTCTTATGCCCTTTCCCCTCCTATTATGCTTTTGCAGTTGGATTTTGATATCTAAGTGTGTATGTATGGGGCAGTTAAGTGGTGCAGTGGATAAAGCACTGGCTTTGGATTCAGGAGTACTTGCATTCAAATCCAGCCTCAGATACTTGACACTTACTAGCTATGTGACCTTGGGCAAGTCACTTAATCCTCATTGCCCCACAAAAATGTTTTTATAAAAAAACACTATTAAATGTGTATGTTATTTTCAATTTGAGCCAGTTCAGATGAGAGTGAAATTCAAGAATTGCCAAATACCATCTCATTTTTTCCCTTCCACAATAAAAGTTTTTTCTTGTGTGCTTCTTTTATGTGAGAAGTTTTCCCTATACTTCTCCCCTTCATGTCTATTTCTCACCTTTTCCTCTTTATTTTTTAGATCATCCCATAAGATTCAGTTTACATCAATGCCTTCTATCAATGTATATTCTTTCTAACTGCCCTAATAATGATAAAATTCTTAGGAGTTACATATATCATATTCACATTTATGAATTTTTTAAAAGTTTAACCTTATTAAGTCACTTATAATTTCTCTTTCATTGTTTACCTTTTAATAATTCTCTTCAGTATTATGTTTGAATATCAACTTTTCTATACAACTCTGGTGAATGCTTGGAAGTCCTCAATTTCATTAAATAATTTTTTCACCTTTAAGATAGGATATTCTTATCTGTAATTCTAACTCTTTGCCTTCCAGAATATCATATTTCAAGCCCTTTGTTTCTTTAACACAGAAGCTGCTAAATCATGTGTAGTCCTAACTGTGGTTCCAGGATATTTGAATTGTTTCTTTATGAATGCTGACAGTATTGTCTCATTGACTGGGATGCTCTGGAATTTGTCTATGATTGCTTCAGAATTTTCTTTTTTTTGAGCTCTTTCAAAAGGTGATTGGTGAATTTTTTTTAATTTTTATTTTATCCTCTGGTTCTAGGACATCAGGACAATTTTCCTTTAAATATGTTAAAATATAATGTCTGGGTTTTGTTTTGTTGATCTTGCCTTTCAGGTAGCCCAATAATTTTTAAATTATCTTTTCTCAATCTATTTTTCAAATTAGTTATTTTTTTTCTGATGAGATATATCCTTTTTTTTCATTCTTTTGTTATTTTCTTTTTCTTGATGTCACATGGAGTCATTATCTTCAACTTGTCCAATTATAATGTTTAAGGAATTATTTTCTTCAGTGTACCTCTTTATCCATTTCACTAGGTGTGCTTTGTAAAGACTTATCAATGAAATCTTTGCCTCTTTTCCCAAGATGTTGATTCTTTTTTCATAAATTTATTGCATCACTCTTTTCTATCCTCAATTTTAACTCGACCTCTTCTATTTTATTTTTATAATTCTCTTTTAGTTCTTGCAGAATTCTTGTTGGCCTTTTATTCAATTCACTTTTTTTTTCCTTTGAGATTTTGCTTGTACCTGTTTTCAAAGTCATCTTCTTTTGAGGTTATATCTTGAAGAACTTCCCTGTCATTAAAGTGAATTTTTATGGTCAGGTTTATTTTTAGTTGTTTGCTCACCACTGCCCCACCCCCCCCAATAATTACTTGACTTTTAACTTATTTTAAAGGTGGCATCTCCTCCAGGGGTAGGTAGAAATACTGTCCCAAAATTCAGGGTTTTTTGTTTTGTTTTTTGTTCTGCTGTATACAGAGCTAGTTTTGGACGTATGTAGTTTTCAGTATTTTTAAGGTGACAAGATCTGAGGAGATATGTGTTCACTCTTCTTTTGGCCTGCTCTCTGGTCTTTACCCAGGAATGGCCCCTCTTTCTCCTGAATAAGCAAGTATTGGTTTATTTCTTTGCCCTAGAACTGTGACCAGGTTCCCTTTCCTGAAGCCACAAACACTAGTCCTTTCTACTTTGGAACTGAGACCAGGGCACCTACTCCCTTGTGAGTGACTACAAGCAGCTCTTATCCACCTTGGAATTCTGTCCAGGACCCCTACTCCCCTCCAGCCATAAGTAGTAGTGTTCTTCTTGGCACTGAAACTGTGACCTGGTGTCCTACTCTCCTGCACCTCCAAGAACTAATGTTTTTCTTTGTCTTGGAATGGTGACAAGTGGCCTATTTTCTTGTGATCACAAGCACTAGTGATTCTCTTCACTCAGTTCCTGAGTCCTGGAACTTCATACAGATAATGGAACAGTGTCCTGCAGTCAGTGACCGCGGAAGGTCCTCTGTAATCTCTTTTGAAAAGTTGTCCTATTGCCTTACTATCTCTGAGTTCAGAATACCCAAGTCTGTTGCTGCCACTGCTGCAGCTGCCCCCATTGCCCACTGCTGGTGCTGCTACTTCATGTACTCTGGGATAACCCCAATCCCCTGTCACAGATTACTCTTCCCAACCCTCTAATTACCCTTGGATTGGAAAAAAATGTTTCTCCCTGACTTTTTCTTGACTATACCACCCCATATCTCAATTTGAGGCATTATTTTAAAGCTGTTTGGAGGTGAATATAAGAAGAGTTCATCTGGGTTATTGGCTCTCCTCTGCCATCTTGACCTCCCTGTCTACACAGATAAGTTTCAACAGTTGCTTCATTTTACTTGGCCCTGAAAATAATTTTCTAACCCTACATTTGTTATCCCACTCTGGGTCTTAGATTTCATCCACTCACTCATTTGTTCATTCAAATTTTTATCCATCTAACCATTCATCCAATTACTCATCCAATTATACAGGCAGAATGCTTTATAAAATATCAAGATAAATAGAAGTTATTCTTGTTTTCTCTGAGCTTAGATTCTAGGAAAGCTACTTAAACATGTAAATAAATAGCTATAATAGAACCATATAATCTGGTTTGTACCTAAGTCATAATAAAGGAAATTTATGATAATTAATAGGAAGGAGAAATTCCTTAAAATTTGTGGGCTAATTTGAGTCAGGGAAAGTGTGGTGGAGGTAGAACTTTCTCTACTTCTTTAGATAATGGAAGAGATATGACATGGGGTGGGGGGGAGGAGAGTTGGAAGAAATGGCAAATTCATCAGGGGAAAAGAGCACGGAAACTATGTGCATATAGATGGGGCAGTTGTGCAATGACTATAAATTTCTGATGGCATCATATTGTTAAGTGTATTGAATTGTGTAATTGAAGATTCTAAATGTGGATTCTAATCTGTTCCCTCAGTTTGGGGGAAACTGACTAAAAATCACTGATAAAATGAGTTTAGGTTTTTAAGGGTTTATTGGAAAATAGAAAGAAAAAGATTGAGAACAGAATTCTAACAGCCTGGCATTCCTATCTTTCCTCAAATTTCCTGTGAAGTCCTCTGCCGCCACTACCATCAAGTCAGGAAGCCAAAAAAAAGGCCAGCGCTCTCTGCGCAGGCTCCCTTTCCTACTTCCTGTCTCCTCCCAGACCATAGGAGGCTCCTCAAGTTGATTGGCTGGTAGCCTTGATAGACAGCACCCATGAGCAAACGTCATTTCCTGACGCCAAGGAAAAGCCACAATGCCTCTGAGGCATTTTCCTCATGGTGGAGCTTTCCACAGCAAGTCTCCAGTAGGTGGCGTCATTCCAATCATTACAGAAGCCAAGAGCTTGCACTTGATTTGGAAGCAAATGGGATGTCATTAAAGATTTCTGAATGACAGAAATAACTGACCACTGCCTATACTTTACAGTTACAAGACTAAAACAATGAGCATTCTGCAAAGGTTAGAACCATAAAAATCAAATGAAAATAATTCTGTTTTGCTTTACTTTGTTTCCTTTTGCTTTAAGTATTTTAAGAATACATTTTTATTCTGGTTTAACTTCTCTCTATTCATTTGAATAAGTATATCCAGTGTGTATGCCACAAGGCATATGAGCTAATAAGTAGAGCATTTATATTTTAAATACATTTTACCAGTGCTAAGACGTAATAAATGTGGCATTTGTGTATAATCCATTCTTTTGTACCTTCCATAGTGCCAGATGATAAAATCTCTGCAAGGAAAAATAACTGCGGCAAAACTAACATGCGTCTCAGTAAGAAGCAATGGCTAAAGATATATTGTCATACACTACAAAGTGATCTATTCACAATGATGTAGACAGTGTAAAGTAGAAGAGTATTGAAATTAGAGCCATAAAGTCTAGCTTCAGCACTGATCTCTGCTATTTCATAGCTGTGTGACCTTGGGCAAATCATCTAACTCCTCAGCCTCAGATTCATCACATATAAAACAAGGCTAACATAATTACATTTTCTATCTCACAATATTATTTTTAGTGAGGAAAGAAATTGACTAAATTCTCTTCTTCCTACTACTCATCCACTTCATCTCCCTCTTCCTCCTCATCTTTCTTTTTCCTTTCTTTTATTTTTTTCTTCTCTCTCTCTTCCTTTTTCTTCCTTACCTCCTCATCTGGCTCTTCTTCATCATTCTTCTTTCCCTACTTTCTGATCAACTTTGTCTTTGTATGTTTTTGGAGTTTAATATTTATTATTTTAAAATAACTTTTTTCCTCTGCCATGTTAGAAAAGGGGTAGGAAGAAGATAAACATAATCCTTATAAAATATACATAGTTAAGCAAAACAATCCACTAATTTCTGTCAGTTTATATACGTGTTTGTGTATATGTGTATGTGTATGTGTGCATATACAGACAGATATACATACATGTATATACACATGCATATGCACATATACATACAAATGCATATATCTATACCTATACCTAAACATATATCTTTCCCCCACCCCACATTTTTTCCTCTTCCTTCCTAGTTTTCTCCTAAGTTTCAGTAATAACATTTTTGTTAGTGTTGAAAACCAAATCTTCTGTAATGTATGGAGTCCAAATACAGTTTAGTTCAGATACCAAGTAAAATAATAGAACTCCACATTTATCCCCTGGTACCAAAAACTAAATCTATACTTTTCTCCATTTTTTTCCATTTTATTGCTGTTATTCAGGCATTTTTCATTGATGTCTTATTCTTTGTGATGTTATTTAGGGTTTTCTTAGCAGAGATACTAGAATGGTATGCCATTTCCTTCTCAAACTTATTTTAAAGATTAGGAAACTGAGACAACTGGGGTTAAGTTACTTGCCCAGGGTCACACGGTTAGTGTCTGAGGCCACATATGAATTCATGAAGAGAAGTCTTCCTGACTTCAGTACTGGCACTCTATCCACTGCACCATTGGATTCTAAATCCAATTAAAATATATTTTTTCAAATTAGATATTGTAGTGAATAGCTCATGATTTAAGCCACTTGTGAGGATTTTATATGAATAGTAACATACATTCATATATATTTTTTCATTGATAGAAAAAAAATTATCCACAGCAATCCTTCAAGAGAGGCAATGGTCTTGTTTTAACCATCAGATTATAGATTAAAGAGACTGAAACGTGGGTGGCATGAATTGTTAATTATAATGTTACCTGTTAGTAAGCATTATTTAGGTTTTATTTTTTTTAACTCCAAATCCAGTGCCCAAATCACTAGAGAGAACAAATTTCTCCCTGTTTTATTACAATGACTCTAATCCTGTTGAGTTATTTGTTTCAGTGAATCTACCCATGTTGTGTGTGTGGGGCGGGGGAGTTATAGATATGAAATAGTATAGAAATTCTTTTCAACTCAATGAACATTTATTCAGCACCTACATTTTATGAGAACCTGTATTAGACAAAGGGGAAAGAAGGGAGGAAAGAAGGGAGGAAGGAAGGAAGGAAGGAAGGAAGGAAGGAAGGAAGGAAGGAAGGAAGGAAGGAAGGAAGGAAGGAAGGAAGGAAGGAAGGAAGGAAGGAAGGGAGGAAGGAAGGAAGGAAGGAAGGAAGGGAGGAAGGAAGGAAGGAAGGAAGGGAGGGAAAGAAACAGAGAGAGAGAGACAGAGACAGAGACAGAGATATTCCTGCTCTTATAGATCTCACATTTTACTGAGGGACAAGCTAATATGGGATAATTTTGGGTAATTTGAAGAGTGAGATCATTTGAAGAGTGAGGAACATGTTTTGATGCAGCTTGCCTTTGAACCAAATCATGACAAATAAAAAGGCACAAGTGATGATATACTATATTCTAAACATTGCAGATGAGATGGCCTGTTCTGATGCCCAGAAAGAGAAGCTGGCATGTCAGGTTTGAGGGCAAGATAGTAGTACAGGTTTTGTTTATTTACTTGTTTATTTCCAGGAAAGTAAAAAGCATTAAAGAAAATAACATGAAATATGATGGAGAGAGATGATGAAGTCTAATTTTGAAGGAATTTGGTAGTCAGGATGAAGACATTTCTAATTTTATTTTATTTTTAAAAAATATTTTTATTTAAAGTTTTGAATTCAAAATTCTCTCTCTTTCGCTCCCCACCTGATCCCTGAGGTGGTGTGATGAGTAAAATCTAATATGTAGTCACCTTTTTCTGCCGCCAGTGTGTGGGGGAAACTAGGTAGGATTTACTTATAAATTAGAAACGTTAGAAATAGTTTAGGCATTAAGCATTTATAAAAGCTCAGGGCAGCTAGGTGGCACAGTGGATAGAGCACTAGCCCTGGAGTCAGGAGTACCTGATTTCAAATCCGGCCTCAGACACTTAACACTTACTAGCTGTGTGACCCTGGGCAAGTCACTTATCCCCAGTTGGCTAACTAAAAAAAAAGAATTTATTAAAGTATATTAGGGGTTAGTAAAGAGAGAACATGTGGAGTTCATAAAAATGAGAAAGAAAACCTTTCTACCCTAGGGTTCAGACTGGATTCCTTCTACTTCCCACAGCCACCAACCTGAGGTTCCAAGAAGCAATCAGCTATAGGTTATACATAGCATTGAACAATGAACCTTAAGAAAAACTTAGAAGAACTGATATATAGTGAAGTAAACAGAACCAGGATAATGTTATACAGGCAACAAAAACATTGTTCAGTAAAGAACTATGAATTACTTAGCTATTCTCAGCAATACAGTGACCTAAGACAATCCTAAACATCTAATGATGAAATATACTATCCACCTCCTGAGAAAGGACTGATCCTGGCTGAATACAGACTAAAGAATCCTATTTTCCACTGTTTTTCTTTCATAAGAATTCGTTCATTTATAAAACAGTATTTTCCATTAAAATCACATAACCACAGCTTGTTTATCCATTCCACAATTGATGGATATCTTTTTAATTTCCTATTCTTAGCCACCACAAAAATAGCTAGTACGAATATTTTTGTACAAATAGGTATTTTGCCTTTTTTGCATGTCTTTGGAATGTATTCTTAGCAGTGGTATTACTGGATTAAAGGGTATGCACAGTTTTTTAGCCCTTTGGATATAGTTCCCAATTGCTCACTAGAATGATTGGATCAGTTGACAACTCCACCAACAATGCATTAGTGTCCCAGTTTTCATACATCCACTCAAATATCCAACATTTTGCTTTATTTTTTTTTTTGGTTATATTAGCCAATCTTATACATGTGAGGTAGTAGCTCAGAGTTGTTTTAATTTGCATTTCTTTGATCAGTAGTGATTTAGAGTATTTTTCACATGGCTATAGGTAACTGATTTATTTTTTTGAAAACTGCCTGTTTATATCCTCTACCCATTTATCATATGGGGAATGACTTGCATTTTTATAAATTTAATCCAGTTCTCTATGTATTCAAAGAATGAGTCCTTTATCAGAGATAATTGTGGCAAAAATTCTTTCCCAGTTTTTTGCTTTCCTTATAATTTTAGTAGTATTGGTTTTGTTTGTGAAAAAGCTTTTATAATTTTGTGTAATCAAAATTATCTATTTTATTTTTTGTAACGCTCTCTATAACTTCTTTGGCCCTAAATTCTCCCCCTGTTCAAAAATCTGACAGACAATTTAGTCATTTTTTTTTGTTTCACCCTTTATGTGTAAATCATGTAACCATTTTGACTTTATATGTTGTATATGGTGTGAGATGTTGGTCTATACCTGGTTTCTACAATAATGTTTTTCAGTTTTCCCAGCAGTTTTTATCTAAAAATGAGGTTTTGTCCTAAAAGATTGGATATTTTGGGGTTTATCATAGTTTACCATAGTTTAATGCATGGAAGTTCATCCAGACATGAGCAGAACTCTAATCAAGTCTGCCCTATTTTCTATTTCAAACATTCGGCTTGTCTCTGACTGACTATGGTCATTTAGCATAGTGTAATTTGTACCTATTCTTTTCCACCAATACACCATTCTTTTTCTTAGCCAGTGCCAGATCTTTTTTTTTTAATTTCCACTTTATAATATTGTTTGAAATCTGGTAAGTAGATCACCTTTATTTTTTTCCATATGGATTTTGTTTTATTTTTTAGACCTATAAAATATGGATTTATAGTTTGATTGGTATAGCATTGAATAAATAGATTAATTTCAATAAGGTTATTATTTTTTTTATTTGGCTCTGCCTATCCATGAACAGTTAATATTTTTTAAAAATTCTTTAGATTGGACTTTATTTGTGTAAGAAGTGTTTTATAGTTGTATTCATATAGTTCCTGGGTTTGTATTGGCAGGTCAACTCCCAAGTGTTTTATATTGCCTACCGTTATTTTAAATGGTATTTCTCTTTCTATCATTTCTTATTTTATACTACAGGCAATAAGAGCTATTGACTTGGGGTGGGTATTTTTCCATCTACCAGGTGGCATGCCTTCAGAATGGTACTTTGGTACCTATGTGATTTATGGGTGAGAATGGGTTTGGAGTAGAAGAATATATAGTATAGAGAGAAGAAACGATTAAGAGTTTGTTACAATAGCCCAGATAAGCTGTGATGAGGGAGAGTGCTTACCTATTTACCAAGTGCTATCCCAGCTCTAGCCTTCTATGGTTCTAAGTTCATTCACAGTTAAGTGAGCAATCCCAATGTATTTCTCTGGGAATCAGGTAACACAATGGGATCCATGTTAGCATTAATGTAATCATAATATTGTCATTAATGATGTAAAGGAAGTGACTTTTATTTGTATTTTGGGGCACTGAAGCTGTTGCAGTAAAAACATCTGAAAGTGAGAAACTGCTTTATTTACCAAAGACAGGTAGTGTACAATATTGAGGACCATCCATGCTCTTGCTCTTAATGAATCAGAAACAGCACTTCCCCACACACTGCAAACCAGATAAATCAATTCTTCAACTCAGACCTACTCTCAACACTGTCTTTAATCTCTGAACTCTAAAATACATTATAATATTGTACAATCTCCTCTCACTCCATTTGCTTGTAGCTGTCAGGCCTGTTGTCAGCATCCTTCAGTAATGGGAACTAATTGAAACAAGCTTGGCATCTATATCTCCTTTAGTTTATCAGTCACAAGCTTGGCATGGAAGGGAGGCTCATGTCCTCACACTGTTTGATTAAGAGGATCCTTCCCCTGATGAGTTCATGGGAGCTGACATGAGTTGTTCCAAGCCAGGCACAGTGCTGCTTCTATTTGTCTAACAAGCCAGAAGGAGATTGATCTTGGGTATGTGATTCTGAAAATGTGCGTGTGTGTGTGTGTGTGTGTGTGTGTGTGTGTGTGTGTGTGAGAGAGAGAGAGAGAGAGGGGACACACATGCGTGTGTGCATGGGTATGTGTGTGTGTGTGTGTGTGTTTTTCCATTTCATGGTGAGTTCTGGGTAACAGGTTGTCCAGGATAATCAGGCAGTAATCTCAGGTAGAAATAAGCAAGTATATGCTTGCCATTGGTCAAGGAATGCTAGAACATAGAGAAGTGTTCTGGAGAATGTGCATCACTTACAGTCAGAGACAAGCCGAATGTTTGAAATAGAAAATAGGGCAGACTTTATTAGAGTTCTGCTCATGTCTGGATGAACTTCCAAGCATAAATCTTGTCCTTTTATTTCCTACATTTTAGATCCTCTGCCTAAAACAGAAACAACAGATATGTCTATTTGGGGGAAAGTTTTTCATTTGTTTCTATTTTGTTTGTTTGTAATTGCCAAATTTAGGTACCTACCCCATGACACCTTTCATGATTTTTCCAGTTATCAGTATTTTCTTCCTTCTCTAATCTTTCACATCATCTTGTTTGTTTTCTTAGTCTTATATTTCATTATAATATGTATAGTTATCATTAGTCTTTAATAATGTTTTAATAAATTTAATTTTCCCCAATTACATGTAAAAATATTTTTAAAGTTTTGAATTCCAAATTCTCTCCCACCATCTTTCCTTCCCTCCCTAAGATGAGAAGCAATCGGATATAGGTTATATAAGTGTAATCATTTAAAACATATTTATTAATTATTTTATTGATTTTTTTTCACATAAGTGCTCCAACTCTTTCTCACTCCCAAAGAACCAGGATTTACAATAAAAAAGAAGAAACAGCTCAGCAAAAGTAACTAGCATTTCAGAAAAGTCCAGTGTTATACTCTTTTGCAAGATACCTCCCCCCTTCACCTGCTAATGCTTCCTCTGCTAAGCTTACATTTAATGTCCCCTGTATGTTTCTTATACACATGAGTGTCCCATATTTTTATTCTCATGTCCCTACAAAGAAAGAAGAGCTAGGCCTTCCCATATATGTTTTTTTGGGGAGGCTAACTTTCTTAATCTTTGTCATAGCATTTCCTCTTAATGGTTTTGTTGTTCTTTCTGTTTATATTATTATAGTCATTGTGCATATTGTTTTCCTAGTTCTGCAGCCTTTTGTTAGTATAATTTCTTATGTCTTCCCACACTTCTCTGTCCTCATGGTAGATAATATTTCATTCAGCAGAGCAATATTTCATTAAATAGTTGAGCGTTTTCCTAATTATATAATTTATTTTCAATTTTTCTCCACCATTTAAAAAGCTTTTCTTGAGGCAAGCTAGGTGGTTCAGTGGATAAAGCACTGGCCCTGGATCCAGGAGGACCTGAGTTCAAATCTGGACTCAGATAACTTGACACTTACTAGCTGTGTGACCCTGGACAAGTCATTTAAACTTCATTGCCCTGCTCAAAAAAAACAAGGTTATATAAAAAGCTTTTCTTAAATAGTTACTTTAGTTTATATAAGGCCTTTATCTTTGTGAGTGACAGGCTAGCAGTATTAATTTCCTTTCCAGAATGGTTAGACCATGGCACAGATCAACCTACAGGGCATAAATATGCCTACATTTATATATTCCCTCTCACATTAACTATTCACATTTTTTCATATGTTTGTAAATCATTTGAAACAAATACCTTTAAGAATTCTTTGTTTATATTTTTGAACACCTATCTATTGGGGAATGTGTTTTGAACTTGTATATTTTTTTATATGCCTTGATGTCTCATATATGCATTCTTTATCTTATATATTTGAGAAAGTCTCTTCCCCAGTTGACAGCTTCCCATCATATACTAGTTGTGTTACTTCAATTATGCAAAAGCTTTTATTTTGGTCTTAATAGTATTTTATTTTCCAGTTAGATGTAAAGATATCTTTAAACATTCATTTTTACAAGATTTAGAGTTCCAAATTTTTTCTTTCTCTCTCCCTTCCCTCCCCCTTCCCCCAAACAGCAAGCAATCTGATATAGGTAATATATGTACAATCATATTAAGCATATTTACACATTAGTCATGTTGTGAAAGATGAATCAGGGGAAAAAAGGGAAAAGGCTAAAGAAAGAAAAAAAACACCCAGAAAATTAAAATAGGGTGCTTTGATATACATTCAGATTCCACAGTTCTTTTTTCTGGATGTAAAGACCATTTCCCATCATGAGACTTTTAAAACTGTCTTGGATCATTGTATTGTTGAGAAGAACAGTTGATCATAACACAATGTTGCTGTTACTGTGTATAATGTTCTCCTGGTTCTGCTCACTTCACTCACCACCATTTCATTTAGGCTTTTCCAGGTTATTTTTTTATTCTGAAATCTGCCTGCCAATAATTTCTTATACCATGATAATATTCCATTACATTCATATACCACAACTTATTCAGCCATTCCCCAATTGATGAGCATTCCATCAATTTCAAATTCTTTGCCACCACAAAAAGAGATGCCAAAAATATTTTTGTACATATTGGTCCTTTTCTCTTTTTTATGATATCTTTGGGATATATACATAGTAGTCATATTGCTGTATAAAAGGGTATACAGAGTTTTATAGTCCTTTGAGCATAGTTCCAAATTTCCCTCCAGAATGGTTGGATCAGTTCACAACTCTGTTTCTTAGCCAGTACCAAATAATTTTGATGACTGCTGCTTTATAAGATAATTTTAGATTTGGTACAACTAGGTCACCTTTCTGTGTAATTTTTCCATTGATTCCCTTGATTTTCTTGAACTTTTGTTCTTCCAGATGAATATTTATTGATTTTCCTAGCTCTACAAAATAAGGTTTTGTTATTTTGATTTCTATAGCACTGAATAATTAAAATATTTTATGTAGAATTGTCATTTTTATTATATTAGCTGAGTCTACCCATGAGCAAGTAAAATTTTTCCTATTATTTAGATATGATTATATCTGCGTTAAAAGACTTTTGATGGGGCAGCTAGGTAGCACAGTGGATAAAGCACCAGCCCTGGATTCAGGAGCACCTGAGTTCAAATCTGGCCTCAAACACTTGACACTTGCCAGCTGTGTGACCCTGGGCAAGTCACTTAACCCCATTACCCTGCAAAAAAAGAAAAAAAAAAGAAAAAAGAAAAAAAAAGACTTTTGTAATTGTATTCATAGAGTTCCTGCGTTTATCTGGGCAAAAAGACTCAAAATTATTTATATTGATTATAGATATTTTATTTAAAATGTTTGCATCAAATTCACTAGGGAAATTGGTGTATAATGTTCTTTATCTATTTTAGTTCTTCCTGGTTTAGGTATCAATCATGATATTTCTGTCATAAAAGACATTTGGTAGAACTCCTTTGCCTATTTTTCCAACTAGTTTATAAAGTATTGAAATTAATTGTTCTGTAAATATTTGGTAGAAATCACTTTTTTAATCATAAAAGTATTTTATTATTTTCCAGTTACATATAGAGATAGTTTTCAACATTTGTTTTTATAAGATTTCTAGTTTCAAATTTTTCTCCCTCCCTCCCTCCCTCCCCTGCCTCTCCTCCTCTCCAAGACAGCAAGTAATCTTATATAGGTTATATATGTACAATAACATTAAACATATTTCTGCATTAGTCATGTTATAAGAGAAGAATCAGAGCAAAAAGGAAAAAAAATCTCAAAAACAAAAAACAACAGTACGAAAACCAAAAGAAATAGCATCCATATTCCACAGTTCTTTTTTTCTGGATTTGGAGAGCATTTTCCATCACAAGTCCTTTGGAACTATCTTGTACCATTGTATTTCTGAGAAGAATCAAGTCTATCACAGTTGGTCAACACATAATTTTGATGGTACGATGTACAATGTTCTCCTGGTTCTGCTCATCTCACTCATCATCAGTTCATGCATGTCCTTCCAGGTTTCTCTGAAATCTGCCTGGTCATCATTTCTTACAGCACAATAGAATTCAATTACATTTATATACCACAACTTGTTTAGCCAGGTAGAATTCACTTGTAAATCCATCTAGCCCTTGAAATTTCTCTTAGGGAGTTTACTGATGACTTGTTTAATTTCTTTTTCTAAAATGGGACTATCCATGTATTATATTTCCTCTTCTGTTAATCTGGGTAAAGTATATTTTTGTAACATTTCATCTATTTCCTTTAGATTGTCAAATTTATTTGCATACATTTGGTCAAAAGAGTTCTTAATTAATGCTTCATTTTCCACTTCATTGATGGTGAATTCACCCTTTTCATTTCTGATAGTGGTAATTTGGTTTTCTTCTTTCTTTTTTTAAATTAAATTAACCAAATATGTATCTATTTTATTGGCTTTTTGATCAAACTAGATCTTGGTTTTATTTATTCATTTTATAGTTTTCTTACTTTCTATTTTACTATTTTATTATTCTTGGGGAATGGCTGATAAGTTGTGGTATATGAATGTAATGGAATAATATTGTACCATAAGAAATGATAAGTAGACAGATTTCAGAAAAACCTGCAAATACTTAAGTGGACTGATGCTAACTGAAGAGCACAGAACTAGGAATACATTGTATACTGTAAAGCAATATTGTGTGATGATCAGTTATGAAGGACATGGCCCTTCCAAGAAATGCAATAATACAAGACAATTCCAAGGGACTTGAATGAAAAAGGTTCTCCACATACAGAAAAAGAACCACGGAACCTGAATGCAGATTGAACCATATTATTTTCATTTATTTTTCTTTCTTGAGGTTTTTCCCTTTTGTTCTGATTCTTCTTTCAAAACATGACAAATGTGGAAATGTTTAATATGATTGTATATGTATAGCCTATATCAGATTGCTTGTCATCTTGGAGAGGGGATGGGAAAGGAGGGAGAGTGAAAAATTTTTAACTCAAAATCTTACAAAAATTAATATTTAAAACTACATTTACATGTACCTGGAAAAATACTATTGAGATTGAATAAAATAAATAATAAAAAAGAAAAATTTCCTTCTATAAAAATTAAATTTTCTAACTTTTATAAAATTCTATTCACGTCCTTAGTTTTTTTCTTTATTTTGTGATTAGATTTATCTACTTCTGAGAGGGGAATGTTGAGATCACCCACTAGTATAGTTTTGCTGTCTATTTCTTCTTGTAACTCTTGATTTCTCCTCTAACTATTTGGATTCTATACCATTTGGTGCATATATATTGAAAATTGATATTACTTTATTATCTATAATACCTTTTATCAAGATGTAGTTTCCTTCCTAATCTCTTTTTTTCTTCTTCTTTTTTTTTTTTGTGAGGCAGTTGGAATTAATGACTTGCCCAAGGTCACACAGCCAGTGTTAAGTATCTGAGGCCAGATTTGAACTCAGGTCCTCCTGAATACAGGGCCAGTGCTCTGTCCTCTATCTACTGCATTACCTAGCTGCCCCCCCAATCCCTTTTAATTAGATCTATTTTTTTTTTGCTTTGTCTGAGATCAGGATGGGTACCTCCCCACCCCACCCCCTTTTTTTTTCTTACTTCAGCTAAAGAATAATATATTCTGTTCCAGATTCTTATCTTTGCTCTGATGTATCTCTCTGCTTCAAATATGTTTCTTGTTAACAATATATTATAGGATTCTGGTTTTTAATCTACTCTGTTATTCACTTTCATTTTATGAGAGAGTTCATCCTATTCACATTCAGAGTCATGTAATGACCAACTGTGTATTTCCCTATATCCTATTTCCCCCCTTTTTTATACTTTTCTCTCCCCTTTCATCCTGTTCCTCCTCCCCATTGTTTCATGTAAACCTTTTTTTAAATTTTAAGTACTAACAATAATATATTTTATCTTTTTATGTACCTTTATCCCCTTCTATTTAAGAATTCACATCTTATTAGTTGACCAAGAAGAACTTATTGAGTACTTATTCTGCGTAAGGTGCTGTGTTAACTAACGGAGATATTAAGAAATATCAAAAATAGAATCTAACCTCAAGTAACTTAAAGTTTAATGGAGGAGACAATACCTCTCTCTCTCTTTCTTTCTCTCTCCATATATATGTATGTATTTATAAACATATATATACACAAATGTACATATATGTGCACAGGTATGTATATATACACATACACATAATACACATAAATGTATATATATGTACATGTGTGTATACACACACATATATACACATACATATATATATATGTATGTGTGTATATATATATATATATATATATATATATATATATATATATATATATATAGTAAGGGCCAAATTTAGTATGAAAAGACTTAATTGGGTGGGTCACCTTAATACTGAGGTAAGAAAAGAAACAGCTTCTTTCAAAACCAAAACAGGTGTTTATTAATGGGAACAAGTTTACAATACTATCTGAATCACACAAGTGACATTAATAGAACTAGAATCAATGTATAAATCTCTGGGGTAAAAAGATCCCAGGCCCCTGAACCTGCCTCTAGCCCAGCTAGCTCCAAAGTGCTTTCCCTAAAAAAACCCAAACTCACCACACCTGAGATCTGTAGTTTTAAGGAGAATTAGCTATGCAGTTTCTTCTGTTTTGTCCCAAGGTCAAACACCAGCAGCTCCCCTAAAATGTCTGCTTTCCTTCCCTGTTTGCCTGTAAGGGAGAGAATGAAAAGAAAGTATTATCATGAAATCTGAAAAAGAAAAGAATATTCAGAATATAATCAACAGTATAAAATTTTGCTGAAAGGTCAAGAAGGATGAGGACTGAGAAAAGATTCTGTTTGACAACAAAGAAATGATTGGTTACTCTGAAAACAGTTATTTCTGTGGAATCATGAAGTCAGAAGTCAGATTACAAAAGGTTTATTAGAGAATAAGATGAGAGGAGGTGAAAGCACCCCATTTAGACAGATTTCTCAACAAGTTTGTCTGAGAGATGTAGAATGATAGCTAGTTGTGATAGATAAAGTGAATGTTTATTAAAGATAATGAAGTTATGGTATATTGTAGGCATCAGGAAAGTTACACTCCCTGCCAAACTCCTATCACAAATCTACTTCCTCTTAGACATTTTGAATTGTATGTCCTTTAGACATCTTCTACTCTCTATGTTCAACACAGAATAAATTTTCTTCCCTTCATCTCATTTTTCCCCATTCTGAATTTCCTATTAGCATGACCACAGAATTCTCCTGGTCACTTAGACCCATCTTCATCTTCAACTCATCACTCTTAATTCTAACCACACATTAAACCCATTGTTTGTGTTTCTGTTTTACCCTACATCACCTTCCCTCAAACCTGATTCAAGCATTCTCCAATTTTCACCTGGACTACTATATTGTTCTACATTGTCTCATGCCTCAAGTCTCTCCCTACTCCAATCCATCTTCTACCCAGCTGCCAAATTAATTTTTCTAAAACATAAGTCTGGCTATGTCTTCCATTCTCTCACATCAGTGGCTCCCTAATCCTTTCAGAATCAAACATAAAGCCCTCCTTTTGATTTTAAAAATTTTTATGAATTAGTTCCTTCTTACCTCTTCAGTATTTTTAAATTTGATTTCCACGTACACAATAAACAACAAGACTGCACTGGCCTTTTTGCTGGCCCAGAAACATATCATTCCATCCCTCATAACTTTGACTTTGCACTGACTTTTTCTTATTCCTAGAATGCTTTATCTGCCTGCCTCCAAATCCAACCCTTCATTTTTGTTTTTTTTGTTTTTTTTCTTGATTTCCTTCAAGATTTATTTCAAATGCCACTTCCTCATTTTTGTGCATGTTTCTTTTTCTCTGCAATGCTTTTGACTTGATTATCTTTCTAATCTTTGGCAAGTCATTCACCTCTCTGTGCCTTAGTTTCCTCCACTGCAAAACCAGGAAGGGGGATCTATGATCCTTTGATCTGGGTCCAACCAGCCCTATATCTGTTACTTAATAATTCTGTGAATGAGCATGTTATAACTTATATGTTTGTTTTAAGAAATAAAAATCATGTTTTCATTAAAATCAAAGTGTTATTGCAAGTAGTTGTTGCTCTTGTTTGTCACCTATCACCAAACCTCCGTCCACTGTCATTTTCATTATCTTCATTCAGCTAAAGTCACTTCTTCTTGGTAAGGCTGCAGGGATTAAGTGAAGCAGATAATTTGTGTATTTTAGTGGCAGATGGCACTATAATGAGGATTCAATAAGAAGTGTAATTTGAGATTCTGAACTTGGTCTTGATTCATTCCATAAAAAATGGCATTTTCATGTATTCAAACATCCAATTAGTCTTGTCAATAGAAATGTAAGCTCCAGATTCATGCATAAGGACATGCTTCTGTCTTCTAAGGTTCAATCTTAATCCCATGTGGATATCAGCTCTCTTAAAGATAGTAACACAAAATAGAAACTTCTATTTTTGATTGTTTTTTTGTCTTTAAAGCTTGGAAAACTAGATCATTGATGGTTTCTATTTGTAGCAAATTAAGAAAAAAATAACTTCCTTGAAACACATATTTTTTTTTTCCAAAATGGATAAAAACACACGAGGGGCATTACACTAATTTTATTATAATGTTGATTTGAACATGGTTTATTTTCCACAATCTTCATTTGATACTCCTCTTCAAATAAACATTAAAAACATCAAGTACTATTTCTGATTGAAATCTGCATTTCCAAAAGTGATCAAATTGTCTCTTTCACTCTATTCCCATGTTATTGTGTAGAATAAGGAATTCTGGATAAATAATATTTATGGGAAAGAGATAGCTACTTTGGAGTAGAGGCCAAAGAAGAAGAAATTATTATTAAAATGGGAACAGTATATAATATTCTTGAATTTTCAAAGAGAAAATCAGGAGACAAACCTTATTTTGAAAATTATCTTAAATAAAAAATTGTATACTAACCAAGTAATACTTCCAGACTTCTATCTATGTGTAAGCAGCTAGATAGCACAGTGAATAGAGCCCTGGCCCCAGCGTCAGGAGAACCTGAATTTAAATCTTACTTCAGACCCTGGGCAAGTCATTTAATCCCAAATTGCCTTAAACATCTAGCGCCATCTCCAGCCATCCTGGTAATATATCTTGCCACTGGACCCAAATGGCTCTGGAGGAGATAGTGAGGTTGGTGAACCTGCACAGTCCTCCTTCCTTTAAATCCAATGAAATACAAATCATGATGTTACCCCAATGTTAAGATCCTCTTTGAGAACAAAGACCAAACAACAAAAACTACTCTCCTAACCCCATTATAGTATGGATTATAGAACAAATTTTATAAGAGCACTTAAACATATCTTCATGTTAGGAATCATTTAACTTTTCTCAATTTACCCTTATGTTTTTTTTTCTATCTCAAATATTCACTGTGGTGATGAAGAATCATGTGATTCTTTTATGACTTCGTACTCTTTATGGCCTTAACTCGGGTCAAGTAATATTTCTGATTCTCAATTGCTTAATTTGCCAATTAGGGATAGGAACATATGTAATATCTTTTTCGGGGTTGTTCAACGTCAACAGTTTGGCCAGAAAGCACTGTTTCCAATCCTTCCTCTAAAATACATTGTTCATATGACTGTGGGGAAGTCACTTCAACATTCAATTCTATAGCTACCTCTTTCAGAACAAAAGTTACAGAGCAGGGACTGACACACACTTCCAGAGATATTTTTTTTACTCAGATGTTCTATATATGGATGGAGCATAATTTATGTCCATATTGTTTTATTCCCTCATTCATCTACAGAATCACATCATTTTGGGATTAGAGGATAGTTTGGAAGCTACCTATTTTGACCCATACCAGGAGAGGAAACATTCCTCAGCTATCCCTCAAATTTCTCTTGTAACCTTTACTTGAAAATTTCCATTGATGAGTCACTCACTATCTCCAAAGACAGCCCATTCCATTTTTGTAATATACTAATTATTAGAAATGTGTTCCTTACATCAAGGTGGAACTTGATTTTCTTCTTCTTTCTCTGATTTTTGTTTCTAGCCCCCAAGAAAATATATTTATCCTCAATTATATAAGTCATTCAAATGCTTGAAAGAAGCTTCCTCCTCATTCTAACCAATCTCATGTCATATAAGCTTTCCAATATCTTCAATAAGTTTTCATATGGTACTGCCTACACCCTTCTGGTGAAGTTACAAAGGGTGTGTGTGTGTGTGTGTGTAAGAAAGAGAGATAGAGAGAGAAAGTGAAGTGGGGGCTGACTAAAGGGAGAAGAGAGAATAGACCAACAGAACCTTGAGAAACATTCACATTTAAGGGTTGTGACATAGTTGAAAAACAATCAGAGAGGTAGGAGGTGAATGAGAAGAGAGCAGTGTCACAGAATCTCAGAGAGGAGAGAGAATATATAATAGGAGAGAGTGGTTAATAATTTCAAATACAAATTAAAATAAAATTAAAATAAAACAAAAAAAATGTCAAATGCAGCACATGGGTCAAATAAGGTTAGTACTGAAAAAAGACAGGCAGACTAGAGAATTAATAGATCATTGATAATCTTGGAGAAAACAGTTTCAGTTGAGTGATGAAGTCAGAAGGCAGATTGTAAAGGATATCAGAGAAAGTGAAAGGATTAGTAGGAGAGATAAAAATATATAATATATAGTTTCAAAAGGGAGAAAAAAACTTTGGAATTATGAGAGACTTTATTGAAGAATTTTTTGTTTTTATTGTTTAAGTGGAAGAGGCTTGGATATGTATAAAGGCATTAAAGAAGGAATCAATTGTTAGGAAAAGGTTGAAAATTCAAGAAAGTGGGACAAATTCATTGAAAATGAAATCTTATGGCAAAGGCGAGAGGATGGGATTAAGGACTTATTTAGGTATGCCACCCTCATAACATAATACATAGATGATAGGTAGATGATACAGATATATATAGGTATATGTATATATGTATATGTGCACACATACACATGCATATCTGCATTGTGTACCCATAAGCAAGTGTGTAAATATGAACATACATACATATGCACGTGTACTTGCACACACATATAATGTGCATATCCCTATATGTGTGTATATGTGTGTTTAGATAAATACACATATGTGTATGCTATTTTATTTTTAGTTAATGGAATAAAACAAACATTTCCATTATATTGTACAATAAAATGATGATTGCACATGACTATGCACAACTTGCTATTCCTTTCAAGTATACAACAAAATTTTCATGTAAATTTCTTTATTTTTTCTTCCCCCTACCCAAAAAAGCAGAGGTTTTATATTTCCTCACATATTCCTAACCCTTTCTGGCCCATAAACTGCACTTAATAAATGCATATTTACCCATTGACTTATAATGTTATACGTCTTGATACTGTCTTCCAATGTTGGTTGTTAGCTATCCCTCTCAGCTATTATCATCTAAATATTTCATAATCATTCCATCTTTGCTTTAATTAATCTTTTACTAAAATGATCAACAGCATAAGGTCAAGGGCACATTGTTGGGGACTATGAGATATCCCTAAATTTACAATCACTTTAGTATGGGGAATGTATCTGTATGTCTAAAAATAGCATATTTTATAATTCAGAAAAAACCCTGGATTTGGAGTCAGGTAAACTATATTCAAATCTTGGATCTATTATATGCTAAATATGGATTTTGGCAAGTCACTTAACATCTGAAAATCAGTTTCTTCATCTTAAAATTAAGAAGTTAGAAATAATCTTTAAGGTTTCTTTAATTTGTAAATATTATAAACTCTATAAACCCCACAAAATATTCTCAGAGTGGCAGGCATATCCTATAATTATAATAAGTCAATTTTGAGGAATGTATACATTTATGTACTTCATTTATCCAACCCTGTTTCCTGACCCATACAATTTCTATGAAATTCACAACTATAAAAAATAATGTCAGCAATTATCACTGCTGCTAGTGATCTAATCCTGACAGCTTTTTTGGTTTAATTGTAACAGGTTATCATCATACGAATCTCTGTAGTTTTTTTGTTTGTTTGTTTGTTTATATATATATATATATATATATAAGAAGCTCAAGCAAGCCTATATGACCTAGGGAACTTTTCACATTCCATGTCATGGGATTCTCTTGCTTTCTCCTTGGGAACTATCCATTTCAAATTGGCCCAAAGAGACATGTCATATTTTTGTTTGTTTCTAGAAGTGCAGGAGCTCCTATGTAAAGAATCAGTTATCTTGTGTTTATATGCAGGAAGCACTAAGTAATGGGTATTTACTGGAACTACTCAGATTGGTAACATGAAAACTCTAATTGAAAATTGTACCAAAACTTGGTGAAGCTGTGTCATTTACAAGAAGATGTCTTGAAGTGTTTATTATAAAGTTATAATATCCAAGAAATTCATTAAAACCCTTCCACATTAGTCCATTCCATTCCTAAAGTCTAGACTGTGGGCTCTGAACATTTAAATAAATTTTTGAAAGTCACAAAGTAATGAAAATAAGGTATAAAGTAAATAGAATGTTTGTTGCATTTGGAGTCAGGAAGGCCTGAGTACTAATCCCAATTCAGAAGAACACTATGACCCCCCCAAAAAAAGTCAGTTCCCACATTGTACACATAGAGGTATAGCATTTACATGCATAAAAGCATACGTGCATGCATATATACATGTGCAGCATACATACATTCACATACAGATACATTTATGTGTGTTAAGGGCTAAAATTCTAGCTAGTCTGTCTAAAATATCTAATGAGTGGTCGCCAATAAATTATAAACTTTAGCAAGAGTTAGACTTTTAAGCATTTATTAAGGAGAATAAGAATTTGGTAAAGAGAGAGAAAAAGGCCTAGATTCCTATCTATTAAAGGGAGAGCACATTTCTAGCTCCGCTCTCCACCAGAGTCCAGAGGAAAGAGCGCGAGACTGAGCGCCAGTCTCTTCCTCCCTCCTCCCACTAGCCCGCGTCACTTCCTGACTCCTGGTCTTGCCCTCAAAGACCTTCGCTTCATGGGCAGAACTCTTCTACAGTAAGTATCCAGCAGGTGGCATCATTCCAATCGTTACAGTCCCCCCTGTTGTTCCTCAAGAAACAAAATGTTTCCTTGATGGAACAGTAAAAACAATATAACTATTGCTAACTAATAATATGTGAACAACAATATAGAAAAGGAAGAGAGGAAAGTTTTGTCCAGAGGAGCGATTTTTTTTTTTTTTTTGGTCCTCATGAACCGACGCTTTGACATTAGTCTTGCAAAGGGAGGGCCTCTGTAGAGAATACATGTTACAGATGGTGTATGTTATAACAGAAAGAGAAAAAAAAACAACAAATCAAAACTGTTCATTTAAAGTCTCTGAAAGTCTTTTCTCAGACGTCCTCTAGGTGTAGTCGTAGAATGGAAGTCTTTTCAGGGGTTGAGGTGTGGATGCTGGTAATCAGCCAGGAAAACTTCCTACAAAATTGAGCTTAACACAACTTTAAAATAGCTTTGTCAATAATCAAATCAAACAATGAAAGTTCTCAAAAACATGTCTAAGGGAATTCAGAATCTTAGTTGTTACACATGAAACATATAATAAAACAAAAATTAAAACATTCTTTAAAATTATAATATTACTATAGTCCCCCCTCATGGAGGGTAATTGAGAAGACAATTGCTGCAATATTAATTAATAAAAATAATTTTTATCTTTGTTTTATCACTTTTTGCATCATCTGCCTAATTATCCTCATGCCATTATGAGAAATTAAAAAATCTAATATAATTGGTAACAGGTGTCAAGGCCAAATTCAACACTGTTATTTATCATGACACCTGAGATAATTATGGGGGTTACCATAAAAGAACAGAGAAATGATGGGATATGAGCATTCCCACACTTGAGCAATATGTACTGCCCATACAGTATGCCAGGCTTAAAATAGGTGGATGGAATATATGTCCATGCCACTGAACATATTGGAGGAAACTGAGTCAGACTTAATCAGATGCATGGGATTGAGATGTCCATGGCATCAGGCATATAGGAGGGAGCATAGAAGCCAGGTGTAGGAGCGAGATGGGTGGGATGAATACTTCCAGCCATCTGTACAATATTGTGGGAAAAAATAAAATAAAATATTAAACCAAGAGAATCCAACCTCAACATTTGTCAAAAGCCGTTCCCTCGGCCATACCTTGACTTCATGTATGTCTCCCCTCATGTGACAGTTCAGTGTCTGCTCTTGCATGTATTCCTCTTGTGATTGGATGGCATCTTGGCCAACTGGCATCTGATAACTCAGAATAAAGGCAATTAATGTCTTAAATGATAAGTTCCCATAATCCAAGTCTCATATGGATTTAAAAATTGAGGATAATAAATGATTGCAAAAAATGTGAATACATCTTGACTCAGAACACAATATATAATTATGCAACAATTTCAAATAATACCCCTTTTTTTAACTTAGTATACAATTACTTTTTTGAAAAATCTGAACATATTTAAATACAAGTTAAAGCACAACAGAATCTCAAAGAAAACTTTTTTTTGAAAAAAGAAAACTTTTACAAATGTTCCCCTCTTTTTTTTTTTTTTGGAATGTGCTTATCAAAAATAATACTTCTAGAATCAATTTACACTTGCCATGGCAACCAATTTGCCAAGGAAATGCTTTAAAGAGTTTGATCAAATAATCAGTTGAGAAAAACAAAAACAAACAACTCAGAATATGGGAGCACAATACTCCTAGAATTAACATTGTATTATGAAATCAAAACCATCTTGCAATTTTTAAAATTAGATAGATAAACGAATAGAAGAAAATACACATGGAACAATAAAAAACAATGAAATTCAAACTAGGACTAAATGAATGTGAACTTAATATTAATAAGAGTATTATAAAATATAAACTTGATCACATGACTATAAAAAGCTTTTACAAATATTCTCCTTGTTTTAGAAACTAAGTATAAGACACAATCTCAAAAGCATGAAAATCTCTATGAAAATAAACCCATACCATTAATTTCAAAATGTATATGTAATGGCATAGAAATCCTATGTAACCTCTGAACTGACATTAATACTCTGAGTAAAGTTAGAACACTTTTGATTCCGATATCTAAAATCCCCAATACTCATATCAATACCTTGCTGCTTACTTCCACATTTCTGTAAAATATATACCCTTCCATGGCAAAAGAAGCAGAGTCCTGAACTATGTTGATGATTGTCATTCTTATTCAGCTTAAATTTTTCTTCTTTAACCCCTCTATATTGTCTGTCAGGCTTTTCACCATACAAATGCTTTATAAGATTACTAATGAAAGACAAAAGCAGGTTAGCAAAATTATGAACAAAATGAGCATATCTGGAATTTAAAGGGTTTTCTAAGGATGTCTCAGAAGCACAGCCAGGCTGGGGAAGGGCTGAGCCTGAAGCTGCAAATGTAGTTAGAGAAAGTTGCACATGAGCATTAGATCTCTGGACTTCCCAGGCCAGGGAAGCAATGGGCTTGGCCATGGGAGGAGTAGAGGGTGGGGTCTGGAGAGGAGGGGAGGGACCAGAGCAATTTGAATCAGACTTGATTTTGAACTCAGGCCTGGATTCCTCTTCCCCCACTTTGCCTCCAGGTGTTAGGGGATTAAAAGCTTCTAGAGGGTGGGTCATTGCCTCCAGGCATGCAAAATTAGAGCAACAATTACTGTTAGAACTGGGAAAAGCTGCGGGAATCTCTTCAGGTTTCTCTGAAAAAGCATGGTTGGGAGAGGGAGAGATATTTCCTTGTGTGAGTAAGTTGCTGGCTCTTTTAACAAAAATAAAAAGAAAAATAGAAAATCCACAAAAACAAAGCATTAACATGATCTTATCTCCCATTTGTCTGGTTAAACAGACTAAAATCAAAAATAGGGTAATTAGGGAGTTTACAAGGTCCATCTGAAAAAATTTAAGGGGAAAACACAGCCAGTACACCAGTACTTAGCAGTTAAAGGGAGAGGGAGGGGAAATTTCTTACCCAACCAGAAGATCAGAAGAAGACTGAGGTTTAGCTTTCCTCTTCGTGGTCAGCCATCTGTTAAGGGCTAAAATTCTAGCTAGTCTGTCTAAAATATCTAATGAGTGGTCGCCAATAAATTATAAACTTTAGCAAGAGTTAGACTTTTAAGCATTTATTAAGGAGAATAAGAATTTGGTAAAGAGAGAGAAAAAGGCCTAGATTCCTATCTATTAAAGGGAGAGCACATTTCTAGCTCCGCTCTCCACCAGAGTCCAGAGGAAAGAGCGCGAGACTGAGCGCCAGTCTCTTCCTCCCTCCTCCCACTAGCCCGCGTCACTTCCTGACTCCTGGTCTTGCCCTCAAAGACCTTCGCTTCATGGGCAGAACTCTTCTACAGTAAGTATCCAGCAGGTGGCATCATTCCAATCGTTACATGTGTATATATCAAATGTACCTATATCACATGCACACATATATGCATGTAGCTATATATAGATAGATAGATGTGTGTGCATATATAGTTCTTTGAAAAGCTAGAATCATTAGATCAATATTGGTTATCATCCTGATAATTTTTATTATCACCATTATCATTCTAATTACTTTAGTGATTATAAATCCAACCTGGAATTCCATCTGGTTCTTCTGCCCCTGTATTCCTCAGACAATGCCATGCTTTCTTACTCATGGAATAATATAATATTCTTTTGGGAAGAGAACTTATCTGTTTATTGATATTGATTACTGATTGTTTGGTGAGTAAGCCCAAAGTCCAGAATCCTGAAATTAATTACATGAAGGGCTGGAGAAAAAATTACATTGGTTATAACTGGTCATGAAAATGTTACTTTCTGCTTTTGGGTAGCAGAATGTAATATACAGCACATCAAGTTAACACATTTTGTATGATGCCTGAGGTTATCATTTTAAACCTATTCAGATCAACCTTGTCATAGATAAATATTCTAACAAGGGACAAATTGTAATTTAGGTCCCCTTATGAATCAGAGTTATTGGCTTCTTGTTTTTTCTGTTTATGATGGCTAATGGGAACTGATGGATATACTCTCACTTTGCACAAGCAACAAGTTGGAGAGATTTTCATGTTTATATTTGCTAAACATCAACAATTAAAATATGTATAACAGGAAGCACAAATGTCTGATTGTATTTAAGTATTCCATAAATCTAGAAAAAAAAAGTAGCGATGGATTTCATTATACAAATTAGGAAGTCTCCATTGGAACCCAAACTGAGGAATTTGGAAAGGTATCATAATAAGGAGCAAGAAGGAGATGTCACTGAAAAAAAAAACAACACAAAAAAACTTATGGGAATACCTTTAAAATTAGAGCCACAGGGGCAGCTAGGTGGCACAGTGGATAGAGCACTGACCCTGGATTCAGGAAGACTTGAGTTCAAATCCAACCTCAGACACTTGACACTAGGTGTGTGACCCTGGGCAAGTCACTTAACTGCAATTGCCTCACACACACACACACACACACAAATTATATATATATATATACACATATACATATACATATATATATATACATATATATATATATGTATGTATGTATATGTAGCCACAATTTCATCAATATTTGGTCTTAGCTAAATGAGGCCTCAGAAATCATCTAGTGGATAGAATGCCAACCTGGAATTAGGAAGATCTGATTCGAAATTTGGCCTCAGACATTGGCTAGCTATGTGATCCTCGGTGAGGCACTTAACCTTTGTTCTAAATTGGGAATAATAACGGTACCCTATATCACAGGGTTATTATGAGGACCAAATGAGACAATAATTGTAATCTACTTAGCATAGTGCATGGCACATAGTGCTATATAATGTTAACTATTACTTATGTTCCAGCAAAACTGACATGGTTGTATTTTTAAATATGTAGTTTTTAAAAATATCAGGGAATGTAAATAGTTTTAAATCCTGTGAGACATTTTAAATCATTATCTATTTAGCAATGTTCAGATGTAGAGGAAATAGTTAAGAAATTAAGAGAGATAATACTAATTCCAATGTAACAATAAAAGTGATTTGAGATTAATATATCTTTCCTTCTTCCTATCCCTCTCTCTTTTCCCCTCTCTCCTCTGCCAGTTTTTATATAAATATCTGCATAGGAGATACACTTAATAAAATATATTGAATTGAGAATGAAACAGATTCTTTGATATGCAACAAATGAAATGACATTTATTTGGCACCCAATAAGTGCAAGGCACAGATATTACTTATTTATATCACATTGAAATGGAGAAGACAATAATATATATTTTCAGAATGATTCCAATAAAACATGAGTACTGGTTTTACATTAAGATGTTGGCTATTTTAATTATATAGAGAAATAAATTCTCAGGCTATCACTAAGCACTCAAAGAAATACAGTTTTATATCATGATTAGCATCTGAACATTCTGAAATGGGGACTGAGACAAATGGAGAGAATATCAGCAAAATTGAGACTATCTTTATTTCTTTCTTCATAAAAATGAAATAACTAGGATGATGCTTTATCAACCCTAAATTCTAAAAATCATTGTTTTGTTATATGAGATATTAGCTCCTTTACTCTTCAATCTTCAATTGTTTTCTCTCCTTCTGCAATTTGCAAAATTGATAATGATTTAACACATCTCTCAAGATTCACTTTTACTCTTGCATTGTTTTTTAGAATATATATTAAAAGCACATCCAATCACATCAACATTGCTAGAACATTAAATTTTAATGATGGATTCATTGTTGCTGATACTTCACTTATCACTCTGAGTAGTGTATTGGGGCTGCCCACATATCTTTAATAAAGAATTAGTCATAAAATTCAATTATAGGAGCTAAGCATAGTTTGTTGTTTATCTAACAATGCATTCTAAACTGTTACTATGGTATGGAACCCAGGCAGATAATATTTGGGGGCAGGAATGCAGCATAGACATCTCTTAGGGGTGGAACCTCCCATGCTGATGCTGTCTGAAGTCAGCATCTGAAGCAAGTGATAATTTTATGGTGTCTTATGGGTCCCACCATTATACTTCTATTGTATTGTCTTAGAACAGGGGAGGAAAGGGAGAAGGGGAGGGAAAAAGAGTGAATAAAGTGGAAAGAGGTCAACAGACTAACAAAAATTGTGCTACAGTAAATGTGGGTGTAGGAAAAATTTTCCTGGGTATTTATTTTCCTGACACCATCAAGAACAACCTTCGTGTCTCTTTGGATTGCATATCCCTGGGAAAAGTCTTTTATATCAGGTCATACTGCATGTTCTCTAAGGCCTTGGTCATAAATGAACTTAAAAGGGTTTGAAAATATTGAACCTATGCCAGCAGGTCAGACACATGTCTCCCTGCCATAGTGTTTATTGTCATTCTGTTCCCTCTCAGTCTTCCCTAGATTTGTCATTTTAAGACCTAGATTATAAGTAGCAAGCTTCAAATACAGATTTTTGGTCATGAATAGCATATATAAAATCACATAGAATGCTTATGTTCCCCCCCAAATTTTTGAAATTATTATTTATTTAGCATGCCATGTCTAAGATAGGACAACAGGTGTGTTTGTGTGGGTTTCATGGTGAAACTCATAATGAATTCAAATAGAATCAGAGATAGGATCCTATGTTTAGAGCTGAAATGGACCTCAAAGACAATTTAGTTCTATTCCCTCGTATCATAAGAAAGGAAAATTATTCCTAGAGAAGAGAAATAGTAGTAAATGTGGAGTGAAGTGTAGGAGCTGTAGAAATGGATATGTTGGTTCAACATAAATAATTTCTCAATTGCTGGATTCTAAAACCTTATTGTTAAAATCATTGATGTATGTCTACCTGGAGAACTCTTAAATGGAAGGTCCTGGACTTTTCCCCTGGACTGGTCTCATTTAGATTTCTTATCAATGGCTAAAATGGATGAATAATGAATATTTTGCAGCTAACCCAAAGCTTGGAGAGGTTATTTTTGTTTGTTTTTGCATTCTTTTGTTTTGTTTTGACAAATCAGTAAACCCAAAGTTCTTCAAGGATAAAATTGATAAGAAAGTTTAATAAGAGGAAATTGCACAGGAATGAATGGAGATTATTATAATTATGTTAAAAGAAATAGATCAACTGTGTAAGAATAGGAATGCTCATACAACAGTTCATGTAAAATAATAACTATTATTCTTATTTTTTCAATCATAAAAGTATTTTATTATTTTCCAGTTACATGTAAAGATAGTTTTCAACATTTGTTTTCATAAGATTTTTAATTCCAAATTTTTCTCCTTCCCTCTCTTCCCTCCTCCCTCCCCAAGACAGAAAGCAATATGATATAGGTTATACATGTACAATCACATTAAATATATTTCTGCATTAGTCATGTTGTTAAAGAAGAATCATAACACAACGGAAAAAACTCAAAAATGAAAAAAAAAAACCCAGCAACAACCAAAACGTAGAAACAGTATGGTTAAATCTGCATTCAGAATCCACAGTTCTTTTTTCTGGATGTGGAGAACATTTTTGAACATGCGTTCTTTGGAACTTTCTTGGATTATTGCACTCCTGAGAAGAGCCAAGTTTATCACAGTTGATCATCACAAAATGTTGCTGTTTCTGTGTACAATGTTTCCCTGGTTCTGCTCATTTTACTCAGCATCAGTCAACTTAAGTCTTTCCAAGGTTTTTTGGGTGTTTTTTTTTTTTTTTTTGAAATCTGGCTGTTCATCATTTCTTACAGCACAATAGTATTCCATTACATTTATATACCACAACTTGTTCAGCCATTCCCCAAATGATAGGCATTTCCTTGACTTCCAATTCTTTTCCACCACAAAGAGGGCTGCTATAAATATTTTGGTACATGTGTGTCTCTTTCCCTTTTCCATGATCTCTTTAGGATACAGACCTAGTAGTGGTATTACTGGGTCAAATAATACCTATTAATCTAACTTCTGATAGAAAGCTTTTATCCTCTAACTCTTCTTATCTCCTATTTGTAATTTTTCTTTCAAGGACAATGATTTTTAGAAGGAAAAATGGGGTGCAAGTAGTCAAAATATGAAGTTTACCCCAAAGATATATAAGAAGATAGTATGAGAACTCCTAACTCCCTTTGATTGGTTGAAGTCACCTAGTCCAGGTGAGGTAATTGGGGTTTGCCCAGGGTCACACAGCCGGTAAGTATTAAGTGTCTGAGGCCAGACTTGATCTCATGTCCTCCTGACTCCAGGGCTGGTGCTCTATCCACTGCACCAGCTAGCTTCCCCCGGACTCCATTCTAAAGTACTAAAAGAATTGTTCAAAGTGATTAGTGATTCTTTGCCACTGTTTTGTAAGTGACTATGAAAAATAAGAGAGGAATCAAGGAACAAAAGTAGTAAAAATATGTAATTCTCTAAAAAGAAAAAAAAAGTGGTCAAGAAATTATTGGTTGGCGAGCTTATCTCCATTTACTTGCAGTTTATAATTCATTATTAAAGTGGTGAACATTTTAAAAATTGATGATAAAAAGTAGGATTTCAATGGGAATGTATCATGCAAAGCAAAACTTTTTTGGACAGATTCAGTAGAATAACAGATCAGGGAAATGTTGTAGGTACAGTTGGCCTTGATTCCATTATAACACTTTGCCAAATTTCTCTTCTTGCTCTTCTGGAAAAGTTGGGGTGATGTTAAATAGATGATGTAGAATTCACTGGATTAAGAACTTGTTGAATTAGGGATTAAATATCATCAATTTGAAAGTAATTCTCTAATTGAATACTGAAACAATTTTTGTTTGGCTATGTGTTAATGAACTTAATGACTTGGATAAAGACAAGTACAATATACATTTGAAAGTTAAAGATTGCAAGAAGTTACTTCATTGGTTGACAGAGTCACTATTAAAAATCATTTTGAAAAAAAATAAACAACAATTTTGAGATACTAAATTATTGTACTAAATTAAATCAAATACAGTAGGTATAAATGCAAAATTATCTTTATACGTACAATATGAAGAAGGCATAGCTAGAGAACAGTTCATTTTTAAAGATGATTTTTAGTGGACAATAAAGTTAACATATGTGTGATATGTCCACCAAAAGGGCTGATGCAACTATATCCTGCATTTAGAGAAGGATCATGTCTAAGACATCCTAGGGAATGAAAGTCCCTGCTAAATTTTACTCCAATCAACCCTTATATATATTATTTTGTGCTGTTCTCAGAAATGTATTTTAGAAAGGAAAATTTCAAGAAAAGGACATCCAAGATGATGAAGGGCCTTATATTAGGGCTATAATAGGGGAGCTAGGTGGTACAGTGGATACAGTGCTTGGATTGAAGTCGAGAAGACTCATCTTCCCAGTGCAAATCTGGCCTAAGACATTTACTAGCAATGTGACTCTGGGAAAGTCACTTAAGCCTGGTTGCCGCAGTTTCCTCATCCATAAAATGAGCTAGAGAAAAAAATGGCAAACTACCCTAGTATATTTGCCAACAAAACCCCAAATGCAGTCATGAAGACTCACCACCAATAACATGAGGTTTGGTAGAAAGGACCTGGAATGAATAATCAGGACAAGAAAAGGTATACAAGGACAGGTTTCAGAGAATAGATATTTATGTGTAACTATGCTTATGTGTGATTAAAAAATATTTGAAAGACTATAGCAATAAATTGGTAGGGATATGATTGGACCAGCTCAATAAGACTTGTGAGCTTATTGTTAAATTTTCACGTTGAGGCTTTAAGCCTCAGAAGTCCATAAATATTATAATTCAGTGCTTGGTTTATGATTCTGTTGATTGTCTGTGCTTAAGAAAGTCTTAATAATGTAGATTAAACTAAAAAAAATGTTTTTCCTGTTAGAATATTCTTGGAAATAGGATTTGTTACTGGTTCTCCAAAGGTCAGAACTGGATTACTGCCTCCCTCCTTTCATAACTGGACATCTACCTCCCTCTTTTCCTCCCCCCTTCTTCCCTTCTTCTCTATTTTCCCTCCATCTTTCCCTGCTCTTCCCTCCTCTCTCTGCCTCCTTGTCTCCTTTCCTCCCTCTCTTCTTTTCTCCCTTTATCTCTCCTTCCTCCTTTCATTCTTTATATTAATGTTGGTGTAGTCATTGTGCATCTGTTTTTCTAACTTGCTTCCTGCTAACCACTTTTTTTCCCCCATATATCTTCCTCTGCTTCTAAATTCCTAATATTTAAATATGACAACATTCAATACCTATTACAACATAGTAATATTTCAGTAATACAGCCCCGATTCTTTGGTCACTGTCCAGTTAATGGGCATTTCCTATGTTGAAGAAGAACATTTTAAAGTGATCTATGAAATATGGTATTTTCCTGTAGAGAAAGGTTTTTCATTCTTCAGTCAGGGAGATATGGTAGTACATTGGAAATATCACTGGTTCTGCAGAGTACCTGATTTTGCACCCCACCTTTATCCCTTACTAAATGTATAATCTTGTACTCATAATATTTAAATTGTCATGGCTTCATTTAATCATATGTAAAAATGAAGAATTAGAATAGATTGCCTTCCAGGGCCATTCAAGCTCAAAATCTATAATCTTGTGACCTGAGTTCAAAATCAACCTTTGATGTTTTTTACTTGTATTACTTTCAGTACATCACTTGACATTCCTGGGACTCAGGTTCCCCACCTGTCAAATAAAAGCTGGGAGAGTCTCTGAGGTTCTTTCCAGCTTTAGATCTATTACCCTATGGAAAGGAGCAGATGGCTTCCAAGTCCTCTTTCAATTCTAGGCTTCTAGGATTTTGAGGAGTTGAATCATCTACATCTCATTGGCTGGGGACTAGTATAGTAAATGATAAGCCTCCTGATTTGTACTCACCCAAGGCTCTGTCCTGCTGTATCTGTTGACAAGATTAATTACACACTTATGAACCTGATATGGTTTCTTAATATCTTACATCACTTTCTCTTACTAGAAACAAACTGAAATATTAGTTTTGCTTTTGCATAATTCAAGATAATTCCCTTTTCCCCGGTGACACTTTTCAATATATTTTGAGCTTCTTATAGATTACTAAAGTTTGTGATCTGAAGCCTCACAATTTCTTGGCAATTATTCTTTGCTTATGAACAGCAAAAAAAACCAAACAAACAAACAAAAAAGAAAAAACAGGCCATCCTTTGCTGTTTTGGCAGGAAGCCAAAGTGGTCTATTCTAGACACTTCAGCCTTTGGTTACTGTGGCTCACAGTCTATGACTATTTGAAACATAAAGCCCACATTTATATTTTTGCAGAAAATCTTACAACTTACGACACTCCCCTACCATCTGCAATATGATAACCCTAATAAGTCAGTAGTGTAAGCAGTATTACCCACATAAAAAAAAAAAACACAAAAACTCAAAAAAGAGGTAGAACTTAGTGGAAAGAATGCTGGAATTAGGGCTGGTAGATATTAATACCCATATCTTTCATGCATTTAAACCTGCTGAATTCCTAGATCTTCTTTAAAGCAGAGTTGACATGACACAATGGATGGCATGTTAAAATTGCTGTCAAGGGGTTCTAAATCCCACCTCAGTCTTTGATTAGCCGTATGATCCTAGATAAGCTGCTTAACTTCTCTAGGCCTCAGTTTTTTCATCTATAAAATGGGGGAAGGGTATAACTAGATAGCTTCCCTTTCAGCTCCATATCTACTATACTATGATCCCCCTCCTCCTATAAGCCTTTATGATCCATCTTCCAAATGACCAGTCTTATTTCTTCCCTCACTACAATTCCAGCATTCCATTTCATATCTCTCATGTACTTATGATATAGTGTTTTGTTAAAAATCCTTTTTGAGCCCTTCTAGGAAGGCTTTTTGTTCTTGAGACCAATTCACCTTCCCTCATGAGGCTTCACCTGCAGGCAATTTGAGGGTATTGTCCTCATCTGAGTTTGCATTGGCTTCTTCCCTATTGATACAGAAGCTCTCAATGGAGACAGCTCTTTTTTTGCTTTTTACTCTTTATTCCAGCTTGTTTGTTTATTTTTTAAGTTGAGGTCTGCTCTGAGGGCACCAGAGTCCCTGTTTTGGGCTTCTTGTGCAGGGGTATAGGTCAAAAATTTTTGTACAAACAGAAGCAATGCATCCAAAATTAGAAGGGAGGCAGAAAGTTGGGAAACGATTTTTGTGGCCAGTACTTCTGATAAAGGCCTCATTTCTAAAATATATGGGGAACTAAATCAAATTTATAAGAATCCAAGTCATTCCCCAATTGAGAAATGGTCAAACGATATGAACAGGCAGTTTTCTGATGAAGAAACCAAAGCTATCTATTCCCATATGAAAAAATGCTCTAAATCTCTAATGATTAGAGAGATGGAAATTAAAACAACTCTGAAGTACCACCTGACACCTATCAGGTTGGCTAAAATGACAAAAAAGGAAAATAATAAATGTTGGGGAAGCTGTGGTAAAATTGGAACACTAATGCATTGTTGGTGGAGCTGTGAACTGATCCAACCATTCTGGAGAGCAATTTGAAATTATGCCCAAAGGGCGATAAAGCTTTGCGTACCCTTTGACCCAGCAATACCACTTTGGGGTCTTTTTCCCAAAGAGATTATGGAAAGGGGAGAGGGACCCACATGTACAAAAATACTTATAGCTGCTCTTTATGTGGTGGCCAGGAATTGGAAGTTGAGGGGTAGCCCATCAATTGGGGAATGGCTGGACAAGTTGTGGTATATGAAAACAATGGAATACTATTTTGCTGTAAGAAATGATGAGCAGGAGGAGTTCAGAGAAACCTGGAGGGTCTTGCATGAGTTGATGATGAGTGAGATGAGCAGAACCAGAAGAACATTGCACACAGTATCATCAACATTGAGTGTTCATCTACTGTGATGGACTATATTCTTCTCACCAATGCAATGGTACAGAAGAGTTCCCGGGAACTCATGATAGAAGAGGATCTCCAAATCGAAGAGAAAAAAAAAAAGAACTGCGGAGTATAGATGCTGAATGAACCATACCATTTCTTTTGGTTTTGGTGCTATTGCTTTTTTCTATTTTGAGGTTTTTAATCATTGCTCTGATTTTTTTCTGTTATAACATGACTAATGCAGAAATAGGATTAATGTTATTATGTGCATATATATGTGTATATATATATATATATATATATAACCTATATCAGATTACCTGCTGTCTAGGGGAGGGGGGAGGGAGGGGAGGGAGGGAGTAAAATCTGAAATTGTAAAGCTTGTATAAACAAAAGTTGAGAACTATCTTTACATGTAATGGAAAAAAAATAAAATACTTTATTAATTAAAAAAAAAGAAATTCTCCTACACTAATCAGAACTTGAATATTCATTGTTTCTTATGTATTAACCTATAAAGATGAACATAGGGCCTTCTCCCCAATGAGATTAGGAAGCACATTTAGTAGATGTGATTGATTTTCTGTGAGTTTCCTTATTTATTCATTTGCTATGTGGAAAGTCAAGAAACATGTGGGATTGATGTAGTCAAAACACAAGGCCCATTCCTGACTTGGATACTTGTCAATTAAGTGACCATGATCAAAGCCCTTCACTTCCATAAGCCTCAATTTTCATGACCAATAAAATGGGGATACTCTCTCATATGATTATTAATTGTAAAACAAAACAAAACACCTATTTAAACTGTGAATCACTTGAAAATTGTAACTTCTATTATTTATCATATCTTTATTTAAAGCCTGATGTTCTTAAGGCTTGATGCTTCAAAACTATTTTTTGTCCTATCCTAATGGCCCAGTTAAGACCTCTGTAGTATAGTTGTAGTTTCAGAAATACTATCAATTGACTTGTATACTCTTAACTTAGGGGTTTTCTTGAGAAATTAGAACTAGCTTTTCAATTCCTAAATGCATTTTTCTTTTCAGATTCTTCCTCCCCACCCCAGGCAGCTGTCTCTGATAGCATCAGTCCACTGATCCTGACTTGGTGAGGGAAAATAGAGAGCTACTAATAAGGTATGTCTTCATGTATTAAAATTTTCTATTTAAAATGAAAATCTGATTCCAAAACACTGCCAAATTAATCTGAACCCACCAAACATGCTTACAGAGACTGAAACAGTGGGCATTGAGAAAGTGTCTACCACTTCCCCTCCTTCCAGACCTCCTCTAGTCAACTGCTCCTAAGGAAACTACATTACAATTCACTCTGACTAATAATTACCCTATCAACACATATTCTGTCTAAACCTCTTTAGTCACAGCCCTTCTGATGTAATCTTAGTGCTCATTGTTCTTCTGTTTGATATGAATTGGGAGCCTACTGCTTTTTCCCATTTTAATCAGAATCATGAATGCATTGCCTACTGAAATTCAAGTAACAATGATTTGTGGAGCAGATGTTCCACTTGAATTTGAAATGGAGGGGTTAAAACCACAAATTAAGCTTAATACTGAAAGTTTTAATGTGCATTTTGGTTTAAGGATATTGGTCTAAGAAGTGTATTAATGAGAAATCAGGATCAAAGTTATTAAGACTCCACAATTTCTTATATTTGATTTATTGTTGTCTCTTAATGTTGGCCTTTGATACTAAAAGGTAACCAGCTGCATTTATCCTCTTTCCATATGTTTATAGTTATCACATAAGATGCTCTTAGAATTAAGCTTCTGGCAATGTAAGAGAGTGTGGGATTAAAAAAAAATCATCAGTTATCTAAAGTGACACTGATTTCACAGTCAAAAAAGCAGTTGGGACCAGGGTGGTTGTTGATTTTATTTGTAATAATAGAGTGTTTTAATTAATGCCTCTCATTCTGAGAAGTCACAACCCTTTGCCACCAACTGTTCATGTTCACAAGCTTCTGATGAAGTAAGGGACACTTGTTAACAGAAGAGCAGCTGAAACATAAGGATGGTATTCTGTATTTAGAACAACATATAATGCATTGAAGAGGAAAACAAGAATAGAGATCCCCATATTCTGGCCCTAGAGTTCAATTCAGTGACAACTTAGACTTTGAACACAGTTTTATTTGATTTTGACCAGTGACATGATTGGGGGTAGGAAGGAGTCAAATGAAAATAAATTGCATTATTTAGCATCCCAGTGCCTCATCCATGCTTTCATGGCACAAATCCATAAGATCGTATAGGAAAATCTAGAAAGGATATTAGGGACCATAGAGGTCAATAACATTATTTTATAGATGAGGAAAATAATGACAGAGAGGGGAAATGGCTTGCCCTGAGTCTCACAGCTAGGAAGTGTTGGAGGAGTGTGTTGTTTACAAATCTAAATGTGGGTCCTACTCTGCCCCCCGCCCCAGTTTTGGGGGGAAACTGGCTAAAATCACTGATAAATTCACTAAGAGTTTAGGCTTTTAAGGGTTTATTAAAAGATATAAGATAGTAAAGAGGGAGAAAGATTGAGAAGAGATTTCTTATAGCCTGGGAATCCTAGCCTTCCTAACCTCCCACCTGAACTCCTGCCACCAAGCCAATGTCTTGAACCCAAAGAGGAAGTAAGCCTTCTACCAGTATCTGCTTCCTACTTTGTGTTCTACTCCCAGAAATGGGAGGCTACTCAAGATGATTGGCAGATAGCTTTGATAGACAGTACCCACCAGCAAATTTCACTTCCTGACACCAAGAAACTTGACCACATGGCTTGACCTCAGATGCCTTCTCCTCATGGCAGAGCTTTCCTACGGTAACTCTCCAGCAGGTGGCGTCACTCCAATAATTACAGGAGGGAGTTGAACTTAGGTATTTCTGACTCCAATACCCTATTTATTATACTTTGTTGTTAGTTAGTTGTTCAGCAAGTATTTATTAAGAGCTTATTATGGGCCAGGCACTATACTAAGTAAACATTTGAGAAACAAAGCCAAAAAAGAAAAAAAAAATTTCTCTTCCCCAAAGGACCTCACATTTTAAAAGGAGAGACAACATACACATAATTAGTTGTGTTCAAGATACGTAAAGAATGAATAAAAAGTATCCTTAGAGGTAACAGTTGGGGGAACTCCCTAAGAAGTTTGAATTTTAGGTGAGGCTTCAAGAAAGCCAGGGAAACTAAGAATTGCCTCTTTGTTCTAGGAGACTTTATCATGGAAAGATAATTTATTTTTAAAATTTTTTAAAATTTATTTTTTCCTTCCTCTCTCCCTTCCTCTTCTCCCCCAAGAACTCAGGCAATTTAATATGTTATACATGAGTAGTCATGGAAAACATCTCCACATTAGCTAGGTTGTGAGAGAAAACAGATAAAAACAAAACTTCAGATTAAGGAACTGTCAAAAAGTATACTTCAATCTGTTTTCAGATACCATCAGTTCTTTCTCTGTAGATGGATTGCAATTTTCATAAGTCCTTCATAGTTATATTGGGTCATCGCATTGCTGAAAATAACCATGTCCTTCCCAGCAGATTATCTTATACTATTGCTGTTCTTTTGTATATAGTACATTTCACTCTGCTTCAGTACATGTAGGTCTTTCCAGGTTTTTCTGATAGCATCCTGTTCATCATAACTTTTATATAGTACCTTAAACTTCACAATAGCCCAGAAAATTAAGTATCATACATTTTGCCATTATAATCAATCATCATAACTGTTTCCCTCCATCCTATTCCCTTCCCATGATATTTACTCTATTTTCTATCTTCCTCTTTTTTTCTATTCCTCCTCAAAAGTGTTTTCTTTCTGATTGCCCCCTCCCCCACTCTGCCCTCCCTTTTTTCACCCTTCCCTCCTTATCCTCTTTCCCTCCTACTTTCCTGTAGGTTTAGACAGATTACTCCTCCCAACTGGGTGTGAATGTTATTCCCTCCTTGAGCCAACTCTGATGAGATTAAGGTCTTTGAACTAATTCTTTGTTCTAAATTTTCTTTCTTGCTCTCCTTCCTCAACCATCTCTATGAAATCAAGCAACTCAATATATAACAACATGTATACATGTGCAGTTATGCATCTTCACCTTCCTTGAAAGTGTTTTGCTTTTTCCTGCTTCCTCTCCCAATCTGCCCTTCCTTCCTTCCCCTCTTATCCCCACCTTATCTTCTTCCCCTACCACTTTCCCTCAGGGCAAAACATAGTACTATACCCACTTGATTATGTTTGTTTTTCCCTCTTTGAGCCAATTCTGATGATAGTAAGGTTCACTCACTACCCCACTCCTTCCCCTTCTTCCCCTCCCCTCCATAAGCTTTTTACTTGTTTCCTTCATGTGAACTACCTCTCCCCAGTCCACCTCTCCCCTTCCCCCTCCCCCAGTCTATTCCTCCTATCCATCAACCCTATTTTGCCTTCTGTTTCTGGAATATCAGGGCAATTTTCCCTGACAATCTCTTGGAAGATGATGTCGAAATTCTTATTTTGTTCATGGTTTTCAGGTAGACCAATGATTTTCAAATTATCTTTCCTGGATCTATTTTCCATGTCAGCTGTTTTTCCAAGGAGATATTTCATATTGCCCTCTATTTTTTAATTTTTTTTTTATTCAGTTGGATTTGCTTTGCTGTGTCTTGGTTTCTCATAAATTCACTAGCTTCCATTTCTTCAGTCTTAATTCTTAGGCAATTATTTTCTTCAGAGCACTTTTGTATTTCCTTTCCCATTTAGTTTTTCAAGCTGTTGACTTTTTTCTCATGACTCTCCTGCATTGCTCTCATTTCTCTTTCCATTCTTTCCTCTACCTCTCTAAATCTCCCTTCTATCTCTCCTACTTTTTCTTCAAAGTCCCTTTTGAGCACTTCCATGGCCTGAGACCAACTAATATTTTTCTTGGAATCTTTGGATATAGGGGCCCTAAGGTTGTTATCCTCTTCTGAGGGTGCACCTCAATCTTTCTTGTTGCTAAAGAAACTTTCTATAGTTCTCAACTGTCTTTGCTTGTCCATCTTGGTGTCTTTTACTTGACTTTTATCTCCGTCTTACAGTGGGGCCCTACTTCCAAGCTACACTGTCACAAGCTTCAGAGGGTCCCAGGTGTTTTGGGTTTGAGGAAGGGCACTTTTTTCTCTTGCCTGGCCTGTTCTCTAGTCTCATGGTAACCTCAAGCAAACTTGCTAATTAACCAGCCAGCAAAACTTTTTGTGCTGTGGTTCTTAGCTCCAATCAGCCTGTACCCTCCCCCACCTGGGTCCTCCACTGCTCAAGATTTCTTCCCAGTTCCCTACTGGGGTGGGATAGCCGAATTTCTCCTTAGGTCCCACAGACACCCCTGCATTTCCCACCCTGGCCAGCCATTCAACCCTCTCACACAACCATAAGCTTAGTTCCACAAGACTGTGTTGTTGTAGCTTATTAGAATGCTCAGGGGTCAGTTTCTCTGGTGCAGCCTGCCTGGTGACTGTGTTGGTGTCATAGCGGGGTTAAACTCTGCTTGCAGCCCAGCATGGCCCCCTCTAAGCTGACGTTGGGGAAAATAATCTCAGCCTGTCTTTTTGTGGGTTTTGCCATTCCAGGGGTTGTTTTATTGCTGTTTTGGGTGTAATTGTGTCAGGAGCTCTGTGCTTTTAATAGCTTTTCTCTACCATCTTGGCTCAGCCCACAGAATTCTCATGAAAGATAAAATAAAATGTTATAATGGGGGATATGGCAGTAGTCCAAACCACTTAAACTGGTGTAATTCATTTGGAAAATGACTGGGAGCTGCTTGTAGAAGAATAGAGGGACTAGAACATTTGTGGACACTGTATTGGCCTACCATGTGCTCATAAGGACAGATGTTCTATTTCATATATGGCTATAACTATGAGAACAGTCTGATAGCTTTGTTGGAGGCTGCTGGTATATTCTAATGTGGAGGGTTGAAGGGACTTCTTTACTCTCAGCTAATCAGACTGTGTAAGTCACAGGGCCTCATTCTTCCTACCCTAAAGCTATGTGGACTCACAAGCCCAGCTCAGATTGGGAACTCTGTAACCTGAACTTAGAATGGAAAAGCTTTTGTTTTTTTGGTTACAGGCCAAAAACTAAGGTCCATTTTATGGACCCCAATAATAATAGATATATAATCAATAGATGAAGGCCTACTAACCATCTGTTAAGATAATACAGAGTTTAAACACATGCTGTAGGCTTCCAATATCCCAAAAGGAGTCTCTTATGTCCTCTATGAGGATGATGCCATGTGAGGAATGCCTTCAACATTCCCCTAACTTATGCCCCTCCCCTCAATACATTATTATTTTTTAGTGAGGCAATTGGGGTTAAGTGACTTGCCCAGGGTCACACAGCTAATAAGTGTTAAGTGTCTGAGGTCAGATTTGAGCTGAGGTACTCCTGACTCCAGGGCCAGTGCTCTGTCCACTGTGCCACCTAGCTGCCCCCCCCCAATACATTATTAATTATAAGGAAAGTAATAATAAAAAGTGACAATTGCATACTGCCTCTTAGTTATAAAAACATCATGCATTCTCTCTTTTGAGCCTATAGCACTCCTATGAGGTAAGAACTACAGGTCTTACTATCTCCATTAAATAGATATAATTGGAAAAAAACCCAGAAACTCAGAATAGTTAAATGACTTGCCTGGAATCACATAGTGAGGAACTAAGCTTTGCAACATGACTCTTTGAGGTCAGGGAAAACAGCAGCAGCAGAAACAACAATATTTCCAGTTTCTTATTGTGTTGTTATGAATACTGATTTCACAGGTTCTTATTATGACCCGCTCAGCACTTCAGTAAACAGTCTTGGAGAATTGGCAAGATAATTTGGCCAAAGTGTTTACCAGCCTTTCTACACTTATATATGCTATTCCTTGAAAGGAAGAGATATTTTTGCCAGTTCTAGTATAGTTTTCAAGGATCCAGGATGAATTTTAGTTGTAATGAAGCATCAGAAGAACACTACAGTGGAGGGATATTACTGCTAGCAACAAAAATAATAATGCAATTTTCTTGACTTTATATAACAAAAGATTCTTTCTTCAAAATACTCCAGTCAGTTAGCCAGTGCAAATTTGCTTATAATCATTTTACGGACTAGAATGTAAACTCCTTGAGGTCAGTGATTATTAATACTTGGAAGCTAGATGGTAGAATGAATAGAGTGCTGTGAGCCTGGAGTCAGTAAAACTGGGGTTGCTCTATGTAGTAATGCTCTTTTAGACACTTACTAGCAGTGTGACACTGGGAGATCATTTAACCCTTATTTGTTTCAATTTCTTTATCTGTAAAATGGGGATAATAATAGTACCTACCTACTAGGATTGTTGTAAGGATCAAATGAGATAATATTTCTAAAGCACTTAACACAGTGGGTTGGAACATTATATGCACTATAACAATGTTAGCTATCATTATCCTATTATTATTTTTCTTAGTAACTTGAGCCATTAGCATAGTTCTTGGCTCATAGAAAGGGCTCAAAAGTGGTTAATAATTTGATTTCTTGATTGATTTAGACAAGGACTAATTGATCTCTTGGATGGAAAATTAAATCACCCAAGGTTCTCTGGTTTGTGTTGGACAGAGGTGGGCATAAAACCAATGTCTTTATACATTAATATCAATACCTTTTCTGTGATAATGACTGGTACTATTTGAGGAAATTTTTATGCATGGCAGTTAATGAATCCTTGAGATTCTAAGTCACAGTTTTTCTATAGTTGAAGGGTATGGGTTGTGATTGAAACACAATAAACTATATCATCCAGAACTAGTGCCCATCCCCTGCCCATCGCCCCATTTCACTAGACAGATACTTACAATGAGCCCAGACAGACTGTAATATCAGGATTCTCACCCTATTTTTATTGTTTCTCTAGGCTATACCTCAATATACTTATCATATGTGTTTTGAAATTGCATTAACGCACCTTGAAGTCTTTGTGACAAGATCACATTTTTTAAAAATTTGAATAAAGAAACTGAAAATAAATAAATGAATGATGATTAATAAGCCTATAACTGTCTCCATGACCCCAGGCAAGCTACCTAACCCATCTAGAAGTTACTCTCACTAGGTATTCATCAAAGAAGATTTTACTCCCGCTCATCCACAATGTCCTTGTGAGAACCAACTGGCTAATTAGTTTACATACATTTGAATTGTTTCAGCCAAACCAGACCATGTGCTATATGATTTTTTTAAAAGTCTATACTTACCAAAAACATATGATTCACTTAAAACATTTGTAAACTTGTAAGTATGGCATCAATCTACTAGTTTATAGCTATGGGTACACCTTTGACTAAAGAGTGACCCATCGATAGATTTATAGATGACTTAGTGAGACGCCTGTTGATCAGAAAGATTGCATGATTTGCTTGTGGTCACACAAGAAGTAATAAAGGCCCATTCTGAAGATAGTACCAATTTCCTATTCGGTATTCTGTCCACAAAACTATGCAGAATTCCAAACGTGATTATTTCTCTTTGTTGATGTTACTTTAAGAGATTATTTATGAATGTATGTATTTTTTCTTTATAAATATTCAATTATAGTTTACATGATCTTATTGGGATAGAGACGGTACTCATTCAAGTGGTTATGCTATTTAGAAAATATTATGATGAAATTTTAATTTTAACCTATATTTTTGTATATCTTTGGGGATAATTTGATCCCTTCATTCATTCTCTAAAATGGGCTTTTCTTCAAAAGTCTATTGATTATCTTTTGATCTTCATTGATGTAAAAATAGACTTTCAAGTTATTCCAGAATATTGTGATAATCTTTGTGACCATCAGACTCAGGTTAATAGATGTCTGTGGTTCCAAGGTCCAGTAACAGGATTGACTCCACTGATATCAATGATAGAAGGTTAATTTCCAGGTAGTAAGCAGTATTTAGTGAAACTCCATTGGCAAAACCCCTCCCTCACCACTCTCTGTACTCATTCAAGTGACTGATTCAGGGATACAATTACTATAACTTCTCTCAGAGTCACCCAGGTACTCTAAGAAGAACTGAAGAATTATTCATGACCAAGGAGAGTAATAGGTACTTTTTCAAAGAAGAATTTGTGCTAACAATCATAATGGAGATTTTTCCAAATCACTAATAACAAGAGAAATTAAACTAATGTTGAGGTTTTACCTGAAAGACAAAAACCCTGACAAAAATGAAAAGAGAAAAAAGTAAACAATTAGGGAGAATCTGAAGAGAGACATATTACACTGTGAAAAGTTGTGAATTATTCCAACAATTAGAAAAAACAATTTTAATTATGTAAGGACAATCACTCAATTACAAATACCCTTTTATACAAAGTTCCCATTAATTGGTCTAAATGAGGATAAAGATGGATACTCAATCAATAAACTTCTAATAAATGGCTCTTTTGTGCCAGACACTGTGCTAAAGGCTGAGGGTAGAAATATGAAAAAAGATTGAGCATTCTTGCCTTCAAGTAATTTATAATCTAATGAGGGAAGAAAATGCAAAGGAACGGAGATGGATTGAAGGGTGGGAGAAAGGGAGGGAAGGAAGAAGAAAGGAAAGAAAGAAGGAAGGAAGGAAGGAAGGAAGGAAGGAAGGAAGGAAGGAAGGAAGGAAGGAAGGAAGGAAGAAAGAAAGAAAGAAAGAAAGAAAGAAAGAAAGAAAGAAAGAAAGAAAGAAAGAAAGAAAGAAAGAAAGAAAGGGATCTGAAGTGGGGAGTGGATTGAAGGGCCATGATGGAGAGAAGCTAAAGAAATACAGTGTTGGGGGAAATGACATGATACCTTTCCTGCATCCCATCCTTAAATGGAGGAATAGGAATTCAATAAATATTATTGCCCCATAAAATTATCAATATGGTCAACTCAGAGAAACATGGAAAGACTTATATGAATTAAATGAAAATAGGAAAAGAATACATACAGTGACAATAAAAGGGGCACTAAAACAAACATAATTAAAAACAAAAACAGAAGAGAAAATAGATAAGATGTGTGCTATCTAACTTTTCTTGGTTACATGGACAACTCTAGGTTCTGAATTATATAGGTATTGTCATAAATATTTCATATGTTTCTTAGGTTAATTTCACTATATGTGTGTGTTTATATACACACACATTCATATATACATATATACCCATACTATATATACATATATATTATATGTACACTGTATATACATACCCATATATGTGTGCGGGTGATTGATAGATAAATGGATGGATGATAGATTTTTTTCTTTTTTTATAAGAGAAGTCTCAATGAGTATGGGGTTAGGAATTATGTCTGGAAATGACTGGGATGAAAACCCAGAAAATATCAAGAAACCAAAGAGGAAAATAAATTTATATATAACAGTTTATTTGTGTGACATAGACAATTAGGTAGGTCATTACCATTTGGTGTCAGACAAGAGACTAGGATTCTTGGAAATGAAAAAGGGGAAAAACTGACTCCATGAAAGTAAATGGAAATTATACTCATGACAAATCTCCCAGAAATATAATGAAAACTGAGAAACAGGATTTTCTCTTAGTTAAACACTGGTTTGAGCTCATTTAGATAGTAGCTCCCCAGCAAAGCCTAGCCAGACAGTATTTCTGATCTCTGTAACTTCATTATATGGTAACATTCTTTGACTTATTTATCTATAGATATCTGTATCTTTAACCTACAACTATATTTATTTCTATATCTATATATTTATCATTCCTATTAAATTCCTTTGAAACCTCACATGTTGTGTTTTTTTTTTCTGGGTGACCTATGGTGGAGAGGGGGAGTTCCCATATAATGAGAAAAATTCTGGGGCAGTAGCTGAATGGTCAAAGGAAGTGTTTGCCCAGAGTTTTAGAAGATGCTAGCTATCATTATCAAAATTACAATGCATATAACCTAGATGAAAAGGGAAAGAGACTCTTGGATATGATTGCAGGTTAAAGGTTTACTCCTTATTTTTAAAAAGGACATTATATATATATATATATATATATATATATATATATATATATTCTTTCTTTGGAAGGTGCCTGTTAACAAAATCTTTGATCATGTATTGTTAAACCTAAAGTATGGTTAGCAGGAACTTAATGTATAATTTCAGTTTAGTTCCTAGTTATGAAAAAACAAACAAAACAGCTCTGTTCTTAGATTGAATGGTGAGTAAGAGCAGATATTTGGCCTACTTTTGGTCACAGAAATTCATGTAGCTCTTTGGGATTTATATATGTGTGTGTGTATGCATGTATGTATATGTATGTGTGTATGCATATATGTATATGTGTATGTGTGTATATGTATATATGTGTGTGTTTCTTAAACCAGGTATAAAGAGCAATAACTTACCATTATGTGTTGGAATGATGTCATGATAAACAATAACAAATAAACATAATATATATTTTTTGAAAGACCTAAAATTATACTGGATTTCAATGATACCTGGGAATTTCTCTAGAATCAGAGAAAAAAAGCTTAGGTATGATATATCATAAGAGAAATTGCAGCTCTGAGTTAATGTCATGGGAGCTATGGCCCCTTTCCTGGCTGAAATTATTTCTACCAAGATAAAACTCAGCTTTCTCACTATATCATGGAAAACCCATATGATGGTGATATTTATTAAGAAGAAGAGAAAACTTATTTTTTTATTTTTGTTTTTGTTTTTGATGGTTGCTTTCCAGTATTTAAACAGTTGGACAGCTAGATGGCACAATAGATAGAGTATCGGCTCTAGATTCCAGAAGACCTGACTTCAAATCCTGCCTCAGATACATAATAGCTATATGATCCTAAGGAAGTCACTTAACCCTGATTGGACATGCTCGGCTTGGCCGCAAAGTATAGAACTAAAAACAATGGCTATACATTTCAAAAATTCCACTTTGTGTTTAATGTGAAAAAACAATCCCACATAATTAGATCAATCCACAAGTAGAAAGTACATTGCCTTGAGAGATGATGGGCTTTCCTTTACTTATTTGTTGTTTAGTATTTTTTCAGTCATGTCTGACTGTTCAGGACCCTATTTAGGGTTTTCTTGGCAAAGATGCTGAAATGGTTTGCCATTTCTTTCTCCAGCTCAATTTACAGATAAGGAAACTGAGGCAAACAGGGTTAAGTGACTTGCCCAGCGCCACACAATTAGCAAGTGTCTGAGGCCAGATTAGAACTGAGGGAGATGAATCTTCCTGGTTCTAGGTCTAGCACTCTATCCATTGTACTACATAGTTGCTTCCTTTTACATTTATCCTTAAGTATGCTATAAGCTTTGGCTCAAATATCACTTGAACTATATAGTCACTAAGGTCTCTTCTAACTCCAAGATTCTGTGATTTTACATTACCAGAGACTCCTGGCAACAGTTGACAAGGGGGCTCAAACTATACTGGTTTATGGTCTGTGGAATAATTTCTACATTTCTATGGCTTTGATAAGACTATGACAAACTTTGTTTGCCCCCTGTATGTGTTGTATGATTTAAATATAGCTCCATCTTTTTCTTCTCTGTAGATCACTACAGAGCTTCAGAAAATGAATAATTGCCTAGCTATTATGTAAATAAAATCATATAAGTATTATGTAAATGTAATTACATATAGAAGTAATTACAGAGACATGCACTGTGAACTCCACAGTTGTAATATGGGGAATTATAGGAGTGTTTAATTATATCTCATGTTCCCCAATGCTGCCACATCTAAGAAAATATTCAAGTTTCACATATGAAAGAAATTCATTTCAATTCAAAAACAACAACAAAAATTAAAACCCCTTTTATGTATAAGGCATGGTAATAGGTAGAGGAAATAAAAAGGTGGAAATGAAATAGTCCCTGTCTTCAACTAGCTTATTTATATTTCAATAGTGGGAGGGAAAAGATATGCCATATACACATATAAAGCAATATAAACTATTAAGAAGGTGGAGACCTCATTAAAAACTAGTTGAACCAAAGTAGATTTCAGAGAGGCAGTATACCTGAACTGACACAAGAGGGAAGTTATAGAGTTGTAGTGAAATAGGTAACTATAAAATAGATTTCAGATATGAGGAATAGTTGAACAATAGAAACAAATGTATAGGGGCATGAGATTGAGGGATGAGTTCAGGGAAGTCAGTTGTTGAGTTTTACAGAATCTTATAATGATAATATGTGAAAAAATTGGAAGGGCCATGGGTTTTATTTCTGGCTCAGTTTTTGTTTCGTCTCTTATGAATTTCTGAACACTCCTATCATAATTTTTCTTCATGTGTTGTAGTCAACTTTTGTAGTACCTATCTTGGTTAATGTGTTTAGACAATTCCCTCTCCCCTCAATTTTTTTTTTTAGTGAGGCAATTGGGGTTAAGTGACTTGCCCAGGGTCACACAGCTAGTAAGTGTTAAGTGTCTGAGGCCGGATTTGAACTCAGGTACTCCTGACTCCAGGGCCGGTGATCTATTCACTGTGCCATCTAGCTGCCCCTCCCCTCAATTTTTTATTTGTTTTTGTTTTGATTTTGATTAGATTTGGAAAGTTTCAGCTAAATATGCTTTTGCCTGCTCTGGTTATAGCATTGGCTAGGATTTACTAAAGGGAGTAATGTAAAATAATGCTAGCAAGGGAAATTGGAAAGTTGGACCCAGAATGCATAGAATACTAAATACCAGAATGAATCATTTCTCTTTAATCTTTTTTTATTCTAGCTTTTAAAAAAAATCTAAGGTAATATAAAGAGTACAGAAATTACTTATCAAATTTGGTAAATCTTCAGTCTCCCTTTGCTTCCTTTTTTCTCTTTAATATGAGTACCATTTAAACAGGTTTTTATTGTGTTTATTAGCCTGAAATATAAATAACTTCAAGAAAATCCCAGTGAATGAATGAATACCACTTTCATATTTTTATTATTATTTATTTTGGCAGACAACCCCTAAATCCTAACAATTAGAGCCATACAACTTTGAGTTGATATAGCACAGGAGGTTGTAAATTACTCTTATTTGAAGTTCTTCCAGCAGAGGTTGAGGATTATCTCCAGAATGTTGTATATATTCCATTTGCCAACTTTATTAACATATGCATTTTATCATATCTAATAACCATCATGAAAATATACCACATAATTATCATTCCCTACACTTACAAAAAAATGTTTTAGAAGTATAGTAACTTAACTGTCAGAATTCATATCTTGACTCCAAATGTTCTAGGTGAATTTTCTTCTCATAAAAAGTTGATATCTCCCTCTAAAGGTTCTAGAGTTACTCCTGAGAAGTAAACATGATTCTCTACTTGCAATGAATTTAGCCCTTACTGGTATGCGTCTTATCAAATCAACTGAGAATCATTTCATCATGCTAGGTAATAATAGTTGCTACAATACATTGCCTCAGCATCTGAGACATACTGTCCTACAAATACATATACCTTCCAAGGAAAAAATGAGCATAGACTTAAAGAGTATGTGACAAAGATTAACTAAGAAATTTTGGGTTATTGAAAGTCTTTTTTCTCTTATTCATTGGGTGCTCAAGAAGTTCTCCATACGCATAATGAGTCTGTTTTGAGTATATCCTTGCCTCCCAATACAAATACTGACATAAATTAATATAGCGATTTTCTAGAAAAGCATTACTAGATCCAAGATTTTCCAGACCCCCTGAAGCTCACAAGGTCCTATTTCCAGCCAAAGCCACATGGGAGTGTCCTTTTTAATTTAACCACCTACTCTAAGTGATTCCTTCTCAAGGAATCTTACACTGGAGTAAAATCTCATTCACATCTCTAACTCAAATTCCAGGTAGCTTAGATGTGTTTTGTTTCTTTTCTATTATTTTGTACTTAATTGGGGTTAAGTGACTTGCCCAGTGTCACACAGCTAATAAGGGTCCAAGGTAGTATTTTAAATTGTGTCCTTGAATTCCAAAGGACACAATGATGGAACATCCATACCACATCTAGAAAACAAACAAACAAAATTAAAAACAAACAAACAAAAGAACCTGTGGAATCTGTTTTCAGATTGAACCATACTGTTTCTTCTTGTTTGTTTGTTTGTTTTCATTTTTGAGGTTTTCCCCTTTTGTTCTGTTTTTTCTTTTACCATATGACTAATGCAGAAATATGCTTAGTGCGATCATACATATATAACCTATATCAGATTGCTTTCTGTCTTGGGAAGTGGGGAGGGAAGGGAAGAAGGAGAAAAATTTGGAACTTGAAATCTTATTAAATCAAATGTTGAAAACTATCTTTACATGTAACTGGAAAAATAATAATAATAAAAAAAAACACTTTTGCGATTAAAAATCAATTGGGTCCTCCTGATTCCAGAGCCAGTGCTCCAACCACTTTGTCACCTAGCTGTCTCAGTTAGATATTTTTCAACAGAACATAAAGTGCATGATCAAATCTTACAGCCAATATGAACAAAATTCCTACCCCATGACATTTAATTTTATCCAATGTCTTCCTTATTTGTTTGTTTGGGGTTTTCTTTTTTTTTGGGGGGGGGGGGGCAATGAGGGTTAAGTGACTTGCCCAGGGTCACACAGATAGTAAGTGTCAAATGTCTGAAGTCAGATTTTAACTCAGCTCCTCTTGAATTCTGTGCTTTATCCACTGCACCACCTAACTGTCCCTATCCAATGTCTCTTAAAACACTATGCACATTTTAATTAAAACCCATGATTAAGATGATTTATGTCTTTTCATTTGCTTTAGGTTGGGTGGGGTTGTTTGACTGACTAAATACCAATCAACCTCAAACTTACTCAAGCATAATTTCATATGAATCTCAACCCTATCTTATGAAGTTCCTAAGGTTCTCATTTTTTTTTAACATATAAGACTATTAAGTTAAAATATCTTGTCCAGATTCATACCTGTAAGCATAAGGGATGATAGACTCACAGGAATTTAAGTGCTGTGGTTGAAAAAATACTGAGCTTGAAGTAATGAAATCAGAATTTCATCCCTCCCAGATTCTTTCACATTTAATGACTCTGGGCAAGTATCTTTATCTCTCTGAGCTTCACTCTATTCATTTGTAAAAGGGAAACAATAGGAATTGTAATATAACTCTACCTTATACTGTTCTTATGAGGGTCAAATGAGATAATGTACATGAAGCAATTTGTAACCTTTAAAACATTTTTAAAATATGGGTTGCATAATATAGTATAGTATAGTAGTATAGGGTAACATAGCATAGCATTTGGTATAGTATGGTAATATATAGCATAGCACATATAGTATAGTATGATATGGTATGGTAGAGCAGAGTAGAGTAGTATACTGTACTGTATAGTATAGTATTATATGTGTAATATAGTGTAGTTATAGTATATCATAGTACAATAATATGAATACCTTCCATATAAAGGGACCAGGTTGACAAAGTAAAAGAAAAACAACTGAATTTAAAGTGAAATGAAAACTTGGTGTCATATCCTAATCACTGAATGAGTCACTGAAACTTTTTTTTTTTTGTGAGGCATTTGGGGTTAAGTGACTTGCCCAGGGTCACACAGCTAGTAGGGGTCAAGTGTCTGAGGCCAGATTTGAACTCAGGTACTCCTGACTCCAGGGCTGGTGCTCTATCCACTGCGCCACCTAGCCGCCCCCTGAAACTCATTTTTTAAAATTTTTTCATTCAAATTAGTTTAAACAACAACTAAAAATAGTGTTCTCAGATTCTTCATAGCCCTTGAAACTAAGAAACCCTATAAACTATAAATTATATTGTTTATATGTTGAAATGCCCCCTAATAAAAATGACTGAACCTAAAGAGATTTTATGTGAAGTAGTAAATCAGGTTTTCAGGATTGACCCTGGAAGTGTGCAGATTAGAAATAATTAAATCTAGAAATCATTGGATTGGCCTTTCATTGAGATATAGTTGGGACAGTTCTCACAAGGGATTGTTTTGATTAAAATATTATTCATGTTGGTAAAGAATAGCGAGCAATATGGTTAAGTTAAAATTAATTTGGCAAGGCAGAGGTTAAGGTCTAAAATTAGCTATCCTCATGGAAACTGTTGAGGCAGTATGTGTGTGTGTGTGTGTGTGTGTGTGTGCGTTTTAATAATGCTTGGAAAAAATTTGACATTTTGACAATTTGACTTGTCAATCACTCATTATCTAGCAATCACATAGAAACCAAAGTAAAAATTGCCTTTTTGGTGCTTCGTAATCATTAAACAAAACCCTTCTTTAGCCTCTGGCTAATGGTACTAATCAAAACTTTAATAATAGACTTGTCATTTACCCTTTTGATTATTAGTTAGATGGGTCTCCAGGCAGCTTGTGTAAGCTGCACCCAAAAGAATGAGCAAGGAGGGTTTCAGGCAGTATACAAAATTATCATGAATATGAGAGAATAATCATTAAAGTCAGTTGTTCTCAAGGACAAATTAGGCCTCAGGGTTGTGGCTAATTTGTTTCCACTCAGAACTAAAGGCAATTTAATCCTCTCCTCTCCTCTCTTCTCCTCTCCTCTCCTCTTCTCTCCTCTCCTTTCTTATTCCATTTTCCTCCTTGGGACACACACACACACACACACACACATATATATATGTATATATATATATATATATATATATATATATATATATATATATATATATATATATATATGTATATATATATATATATATATTTGTGTATGTCTGTGTATATATATATACACACACACATGCATATACACATATCCCCATATACATTTATATGTATATGAAGGTATAGATATGTATAGAGATATGTGTTCAAAGAGTTTTACATATGTCATGTCATTTAATAAAGTAAAATGTAGGGTTGACTATAATAATGGGATTATATTTTTAGAGCTAGAAGTAGATGCTCATTGATTAGGGAATGTCTAAATAAATTCTGGTATATGAAAATGTTGAAATATTTCTTTGTGGTAAGAAATGATTAATCTGATAGAGAAACATGAAAATATCTACAAGAACAGATGCAAAGTGAAGTAAGCAGAGCCAAAGAAACAAAATAAACGATAATTACAACACTGTAAATGGAACAAATTATGCACACACAAAATCAAGAGTAAATGTTGTAAAAATGAAAAAGAACATGCACGAATCTAATGAAGAGATTAAATGACATCCCCTATGCACCCATTCATGGAGATGAGAGTTCCACAGGTGTTACATATTGGTCATGTTTTCAGATTTTTTTCCCATTGTATTAGTCCATGATGCTATCTTTTTCCTTTTCCTTTTCCTTTTTTCCCATTAAAAATACAAATTTGTTAAATCTGATGGTCCTTTGGGAAAGGAAGATAAAAGTATACTATCTTATTAGAAGGGATAATTATTAGTATATTTTTAAAAAGACATCATAAAATATTTTTACAAGGAAATATGTCCACCAAACAACTATGTGCCTCCTATGTTTATTGATCATGAACTGTTAAGTTTGGAAAGAATCATAAAAAGCATGCAAAACCTTGGTGTCAAACTCAAATAGGGGCCATGAAACACAGTAATATGTAACCATATGTAGTAATATATAACCATATAGCACAGTAATAAGCTTCTATATTTATGTATCAGTTCATTTAGCCATCTCCTAATCAATGAACATCTGATTTTTCCCTAATTCTTTGATATAACAGAAAGTAGAGCTATTTTTTGTGTATATGAAATGAATATGTTCCTAATAAATTATCATGTTCTATGGTAGTTACATTCATGGTCTCACCTCCTCACTCCAATAACAAATATTACATTTTCTATTTGAAGGAGTTAACTTTTATGTACCTCATATAATTCCTAAGGATTTATTTACCAGGTTATGGATGATTATATCCCCATTGATGGAAACAGTTCCCTCTTTGACTTTATTATGCTGAAAATATCACAATTCCTTCAGTCTTAAAATGAATTTATAACCATTTGTTAAGTTTTACTATTTGCTGGTACTAGCCACTGAGGATACATAGATTTTTTTTTAAGTCCCTGTCCTCAAGGAGATAACATTCTACTAGCAGGGGAATTACACCTTAAAAAAAACAAACAAACAAAACAAACAAACAAAAAAAAACAACAAAGTGATCAGAAGGATTTTTCATCTGAACTGAGACTTAAATTTGAAGCTGTAAATCTTGACTCACTCTCTCAAAGTCCAGTTGAACTGAGAAGGTGGGTTACCAGAAGGCAGGGTCTATTTCTCCCTCAGAGTTATAGGGATATATTTCAGGTAGTATGGATTCTAATTTTATTATTCACTCGTCTATAACTGTTATGCTCTCTTTAATATCAATTCATTATTTGACATCTCTTAGATTTAACAGAAGGCTATTTGATGAAAAGATTAAAAAAAAAAAGTTGTTACAAAACTCTCTTCCTACTTACTCCTCCTCCCCGAAAAGGAAACAAACAAACCTATGACATACACTCTCCTTTGGAGAAAGTAGAATCAAGCTTAATTGGCAGGTTCATTTTCCACTAATCGGAGGCACACTAACCCTGTGTACACACTTATAAGATCCTGGGGAGAATGGGTTCAAACTTGAAGTACAAATATACTGAGGTGTGTATATATATTCCTAAGGATTTATTTACCAGGTTATGGATGATTATATCCCCATTGATGGAAACAGTTCCCTCTTTGACTTTATTATGCTGAAAATATACAGAAGGAGAATGAAGAGGCAGTATGAGGTAGTGGATAGGACACTAGACCTGATGTTAGGAAGACTTAGATTCAAAGCCTGCTTCGAGACACTTTAAAGCTGTATGATCCTAGGAAGCCAATAAATTCTCTGTTCTTACTTTCCTGATCTGCAATATGAAAGGTTGGACTTCATGGGCTCTATGGTCACAGGAGCCAGTTTCTCTCGGCTTCCTTCCCACTATTGGTTAAGGCAAGATTGTCTAATCAAAAATAGCAAAATAAGAATGATTAGAGGAGGTAGGAAGAACATGACAGAGTAAATTGATAAAATCTCAGCAATATGAAACTATCTAAGAGGGTGCTAAGGTCAAGAAACATAAGGAGTGAGAAAAGTCTTTCTCAGTTAGCAATTAAGAGATCATTGTTTCTTGGAGAAAGCAATGTCAGGTAAGTTGTGGAGTATGAAGCTGCTTTCTAAGAGCAAGTGGGGAATGAGAAAATGTATGTGCAAAGGAGAGATGTTGGATGATAATTGTAGGCATGCATAGAATTTATTCATCTGTTTATTCTAAGAATAATGTTTACTGAATAAAATGCATATCATTAAAAAGGGGAAGAGCACATTGAAATCAGATTGTATTTTTTTTTGCATCAAATTTACAGATCTTCTGAAATCTATACTCATACCTATAGGTCTACCAATAGCTTTTTTATGCCCCAGATTGAGAAGCTCTGGTATAGCAATGGGGACCTGCCTTAGAAGTCAGAAATATCTGTGGTGAAGTCCTATTTTGAATACATATCAATGGTGTAACTCTCAAAAAGCCACTGAATCTCTCAGTGGCCATGGGAATTTTATAGAATTGTTACATTTCTGAGGGCAGCAATATACATTGGTAAAAGAAGTTCCTTAACAGTCACTCTAAACTTTGGTCCCCCTCCTCTCCCCTTCCCCTCTTCTCCTCTACTCTCCCTGCCCCTCCCCTCCTCTCCCCTTCCCTCCATCTCCCCTCTTCTTTTCTGTAAGAGCAATATAAATAAATATATATAAATATATGTATACATATATACATACAATCATTATATATTATATAATATATTATATTTGTATATGTATAAATAAATATATTTACATACATTTATACATGTGAATAATGTATCTGTGTGTATGTGTGTATGTGTGTGTATAATCTGACAATTATAAAGCACTTTAAATTTTGCATTTCCAATGGCATTTGAGGGAGGTGGGCAACCCATGTTAATGCCAAGAATCAGCATGTTCATATGCCACACACTCACAACTAGAGGATAAGTCCCCTAAGGGGAAGGGCTAATGTTCTGTCCCTTTGTATCCCCAGCAGTCTTTGCAAATGTTTTTTGTAGTTATTTTTTGGGGGGTGGGGGGAGAAAGTGTTATACTTATGTGAATTATAAAAAGGAGAAGGGATCTCTACCTAACCCTTATAACCAGCCTCTATCCTCTCTTTAGAGTGCTACCAGGCAGCTAGATGGTACAGTGGATAGAACACTTGCCCTGGATTCAGGAGTACCTGAGTTCAAATTCGGCCTCAGATACTTGGCACTTACTAGTTATGTGACCCTGGGCAAGTCACTTAACCCCCATTGCCTGCAAAAAACAAAACAAACAAAAAAAGAATGCTACCAACTCATTTAATTCTCTCTCCATTTTTGTTTTTTATTTTATCATTTGGAATAAGAATAGGAATATAGTGATCACTGATCCATTACTACAGTGGGTTGTTATGAAGCTACAATATCTCAAAGTTGTCTTTCCATGATATTTGGAGTCTATTTTAAATAGCTTAAAGTGCACTGTACTGATAACTGACAAGGAAAGTTTAAAGACAGGAAATGTATACCTCATTCTTACATTGTTTGTTCTGTTGAAAAAGCCAGAGTCCCAATCCTCTTTCCTAAACTCTTCCTCTTACAGAAGAATGTGATTATGTTTTGATAAATTCATTCTACAAAATGTAATTATAGACTTACAGAGAGCTCAGTAGCAGGAATGACAGATTCACTTAAATTAACCACACCTGAAATAGGGACCTCTGTGACCTGAGAGCTTTTATTTTTGTAACTTGCTGAGCCAATAAATGGTGCTACATTATATCCTCTGTTAATTTTAGATTAGTTGTAAGTATTTAATTAGCACCTTCTCAAAGAAAACATGGATACTTTCCACTAAAGGTGGTAATAATAGCTCACATTTATATCAAAGTATTTAGAACTCAAAACAACCACTTAGATCATCTTATCCAGCTTTCATCTTTTACAGTGGAAGAAACTGAGGCAAAGTAACAATAAGAGGTAAGGTGACTTTTCTAAGTGCACTCAGACAGTAACCTAGGTTTCTAATCCAAGTACTTTTATTCTGATTCTAGTGCTTTCTCCACTAACCCATGCTTTTTCTTGTAGCATTTTTTAAGGTATACAAAGTGATTTCCTCACAACAGTCCTGAGGGTTAAAATATTACAAGTGATCCTAACCTTAGCTTACAAATAGGGAAAGTGAGGCCCATGGAGTTGTTTTTTGTTTGTTGGTTTGTTTTGTTTTGTTTTGTTTTTGTGCAGGGCAATGAGGGTCAAGTGACTTTCCCAGGGTCACATAGCTAGTAAGTATCAAGTATCTGAGGCCAGATTTGAATTCAGGTCCCCTTGAATCCAGGGCCAATGTTTTATCCACTGCACCACCTAGTTCCCTACACACACACACACACACACACACACACACACACACACACACACACACACAGAGGTTTTGTTTTGTTTTGGTTTTGGTGAGGCAATTGGGGTTAAGTGACTTGCCCAGGGTCACATGACTAGTAAGTGTCAAGGGTCTGAGGCCAGATTTGAACTCAGGTCCTCCTGAATCCAGGGCCGGTGCTCTATCCACTGTGCCACCTAGCTGCCCCCTCCCCCCCCATAGCGTTTTAAATGTAATATAGATGGAGTAATATAAAGGGCATAGAAATTGACTTAGAAGGAACTAAATTTGAATACTGTCTCATACATTTAATAACTCTATGGTATTGGGTAAGTCACAAAAACCTCTACAAGTCTCAGTTTCCTCCTGAATAAAATGAAGGGGTTACATTCTATAATATTTCTTCTAACATCATAAGTAATCCAATTTCACCAAAGAAATTGAATTATTGTTGTAAAAACCACCTGCCAAAATAGAAACATGTGAGACTTGACCAGAATGCCATTACATAATTCAATTATTCTTTTAAAGAGCATTTAATGACAACACGTATAATTATTACTGTAAGAATTATTCTCAAAAATTGAGAAAGAAAGCATTCTACCAATAAATTTTGAGATATATGCATAGATATGTATATGTGTAACTATACATGTATGTATTCATATCCTCACAGATATACCTGTGAAAGCACATATATTTGTGTGTATACATATGCATACTTATGTGTGTGTGTGTGTATAGAGTAAAAATTCAGGAATGGCAAATAAAGAAAGAAAACTTTAGATTAAAACTATTATTGAATATAGATTTTTCTTTTTAAAATTTAGCAAAATCTTGCCAAAATTATGGTAATCCATTCAAAGTAATTTACTATTAATGACCACCCTGGATTTTTGCCAGTATCATGCATATTTGTAAGAATTATTCAATATTATAATACATATCTAAAGATAAAGATATTTGAAGCCATTTTTAAAAAATTAGAAGCAGTGTATTATGTTTGATAGAGAGCTAAATTTCAGCTGCAATATGCGGGTGATCACAATTAATACGTCACTTCACAGTCACTCAACAACACTAAAATTTCATACTCCTCACCAGTATATAGCTGAACAAAAGTCAGAAAATACCAGTGGGGAGCGACTACTAAATCAGATCTTCTGTCTGACCATTCAAGTCAGAAAACATGAGGGGGTAAAAACCTCATTGATGGGGATAATAAGGAATACAGATTCATCAGAGGGAAATTAAGAAAAGAGTCCTGAGAAAATTCAAGTATAGATTTCTCTTCCCATATATTATAATGATATGCATGTGTGTATTTTTTATGCATTTACATGCACATAAAGTAATTTGCAAATATTAAAGTGTTTCAGATAGATCACATATCATCATCATTGACAACAGCGAGCATTTGCTTGAAGAAAGAGACAATTGCACTACCTATAAGACCACTACACTCACCTCTATCACCTTAGGCAAGTCATTTAAACTAGCTTAGTTTCTGCATCTGTAAAATAAGGAAGGTTACCCTAGACCACCTAACAGGTCACTTTCTGTTCAAGATCTATGATCCTATAATCAGAATAAAGAAAATTCTTAACCACAGGCAGTGTTGGCTCTCTTCGCTTTCTTCTCCCATGGCATACATAAGGGACGATACTCCTGATTTAGTTTTTCCATTTGAAATATACTAACTTTGACCTTCCAAAGTCAATATTGCTGCTTGCATTTCTTGGATCAGCAGAAAACAAGGCCCCAGTCATTGAAGCAAATCCTTTTTTGCCGGCCTTCATCTGTATTTCTAGCCTTGAATAAACTGTTTCATGTATTTGACATAAATAGCTCTATCTCAAGTCACAGATATCCCCTATTTCTTAAGCATAAATTCTATGCTTTATGTTTAGGATTTATATTATTTTTGTAACAGTACAGGGTGAGATAGCAACTATATTAAAGAAGAAAAAAGAAACAAATGTTCCCATGTCAATCTCAGCATGTAATGCCCTAAATATTAATAGCAATGGCTGATGTTTATATGCACTGTTTACAAAATATTTTACATATAATATATCTTCTAATCCAGATTCACACCCCAGGTATATCTCAACTACTCATTATCATCCACCATATATAATCTGTAACTATTGCATGTTGATATCACCTTTGCAAGATTTCTCAAATATGCCCCACTTTTAGTACTGTGCTAGCCTTAAGATTACAAACCCTGGACAATGGATCTACAAGTCCTCACAGCTATAACTACTTCCCAAGTATCATTGTAGGGACATTAAGAGCAAGGGCTAGGAACAAGAATTTTGTATTCAAAGGGAAGTAACCCCTTATTTCCTTCATACTCAGATTGGGACATGGGGTTTACACTGAACATCATGCACTTTATTTTTCCTCCTCCAGTAAAATCATAAGCATCAAACACTATATAAAGTAAACTACTATTATGAGTACAGATCACAGTAGGGAAAGATCATATCTGGTCAGGTAGATGAGGAATTATATGTGTGCCTACATTAGAGAAGGCACAAGAGTGACCAACATATTATAATGAAGGAATACATTGTATTTTGGATTTTTGAAACTTGGGAAATTTTGACTCTATGTCCAGTTCAAAATTATTTGGTGGCTTTAGATAATGAATGCTAATTTTGGCAAATTGTAATTTACTTCTGGCATATTTGCCTCATCTCTCAGAACTGGATAGAATTTGGCTTGGTATTTCAAACCCTTCTCTAGGATAATGAGTTCACTATTGAGAGTATTGTGACAGAATCAGTTAAATGAGCAACCATTATCCACTCAACATTCAAGAATAAGAAACTTCCCATTATTTAATCTGTTGACCAAGATTAGTTTAAACTATATTTTGAAAGAAGAATGAAATAAATGTCAAACTTTGTAATTCTGGAGAATTGCAATATTTACCCAGGGCCCTTGCCAGTAATGTGAAGTGCCTTATACCATGCCCTGGGGCATATGGCTTTGATGTATAATGCTAATGTTGACTTTCTCAAACAATAATGTTTTTAATATGAATGGTAAACTGATATTAATGTACAAGGCTTACTACCTGATCACCCAAGCTAGAACAAAAGATACATGTATGTTTAAGTCTATAACCTATTCAGAGACCAAGAAAAGAAAATGACAGGTTGAATATTGGCACAATTGTTGATTATCTTCAGAGATAAACTTGATATTTTCAGATTATTATCATCAGCAAATAATAAGAAAAGCAATAATTATAACAGTGGTGATAACAATCATAATGATAGATTTTAAAACTAGAGATTGTACATAGGTTGTTTATTGTCTTGACTTGCATTCAAGTTGAAGCATCACTATTTCAGACTAGCAATATCACTGTCTGAATTACTAAATTTATCAAGGTATCAAGGATTTTTTAATCTCATTGTTATGAAAACTTCTTTAAGTAATTAAAACAATTACTTATTTATTACTCACAGGATAGTCTGTAAATGTTGTTGTGCCTAAAAAGGCAATTTGTCTTACTTGCTTTCAACATCTTCATGAACTTCTCCAATGACCTTGGGTAGTATGGTCCTCAGGTGACAGATATACAGGCTGTGCATCACTGGACCCATACTCAAAGGTTGTACAACTTTGTAACAACCACCACCAGAACTAAGACATTAAGTTTCTGATGCATAGTTGGTATTTAATAAATGTGTGTTGACTTATCTTGAATCTTAACAGCTTTCCATTGTTTTATGCTTGTCCCATTACAGTATCCAGGGAATTGAAATTGAAAACCATCTATAGAACAATGGACATATATAGAGTGAGTGTGAACACATCATGACTCATAAATGAGAACAAAAGGGAGAAAGAAGAGTGAAGGATGCTATTTTTAAATGTTTAGGGATATAAGAATATGAGTTGTTTAAATGGTGAGAATGAGTAATATATCTCACATATTCCATGTGCTCAAATGGAATTCTTCTAATGTCAAGGAGAAAGATAGAAAACTACTAGAACATTAGACTACCACTTTATCATATACTTTCCAGAAAGATGAATGAGCATCAGTTAGAATTAGCCATTCTGAATGGATTTCATATTTTTGTGGATTTTGATTTAGCTGAAAGAACCTCAGAAATCATCTTATAAAAATCTTTCATTTTACACATGAGTAAATTAAGGTCCAGAGATGTTTAACAACTTATCTAATGGGACATATGTAGCAAGTAGAGCCAGAATTCCAGCCCAGGTTCTCTGACTCCTAATCCAGTGCTCTTTTGAACTGGTTCCCATTATCTACATTGTTGGAGGGAACAGCTATAATGATGAGGTTTTGATCTCATATTTAAACATATCAGGTTTTGAATAACTTACAATTTTATGTCACCTGAAATCTTCCAAAACATCATTCCTCTCAATAATCCTATGAAGTAGGTAGTGAAGTTATTTATTATCTCTCTTTTTACTTAGATTGCAATTGGGACTCCGAGTTAGTAACCTGACTCGAATTATCTTTCTACTGACCAATTCATTCAGAAAATCTAGGTTCACCTCCATGCCAACAATGCAGGACCTCATTAGATACTTGAGTGATTTATCTAAAATCAGTCTGTAAAAACGGAATCTATTATTTCTGATCTCTTTAACAGATGGATCATCATGTTTTGAGGAAGTCATTATTTGAAGAAATGGCAGATGGTCCATAGGTGTGTGTAAATTGTCCTTTTCCCCCCAATATATTAGATGGTTTTGATTATTTTTTTTCTTATTTTTGTCTTCCAAACATTTATTTTAAGGGATAGCTCTCTGGAAACAAATGTTGGAAGAATTTATGGAGATATTTAAATAATGAGAAAAGAAAAGATCCAAATATGTATGCTAAAAATCATTCTGTAGTAAGGATCTGGTTACTTTATTTTCTATAATTCAAGCTATTATCATGATACTTTAATATCTTACAGATCCTAACTTTTGGTGCCTGTGGCAACTATCTCATATTACAAGTCACAGAAAAGGAGCCGTGCTATATTGATAGAGGGATTTTTTTTCTTTTAAACTTGGAGCTCCTGCTATGAAGGAAATGACAGACCCAGTACCTATCTCTACCTTATGATTTTTTTTTAATAATGTGGGGATTCTTTCCACTGGAAGAGATTGCAATCCTTTTACAACCAAATAAATATTCTCGCAGGTTGTTTTGTTCAATGAGAAAAATAATAAACAAATAACACTAGCAACAATTCTTCATGTATTGTATAGTGTCCTGTTGAAATGCCCCCTCTACACTTAAGAAGGCTAATGCTCAGATTGCAAATACAACATCCACTACCACACACCAGATATGAAGCCTTTCCACATTAATGGGACCCATGTTTCTACTTTGCTGGCAGATCCTTTGAGAACCCAGTGTCACTTCTACTATGCAGTGAATTATTACAGGAAGATTTCAATAGAGACATTATTTAACTAATTAAATTACAAATTAATTAGCAATTAAGGCATATCTAAATATAATTTTAGTTCTCGAATAATAACTGACATTTATATAGTCTTCTAAGGGTCATAAGACAATTTCCCACACAGTAGTTTGTTAAAATAGTTATTATCATTCTCATTTCATAGATAAAGAAACAGAGACCTAGAAAAAGGAAATCACTTTCCCAAGGTCACTCAGAAAGTTAGTCTGAGGAGACAGGACTACAACTTAGGCTCATGGTATCCTAGAGTAACAAATATCCCAGCCTGGACTTATAGACCTATACCTTTGTTGGGGCATCTGGGAAAGGGCACTAACTTCTAGAAGTGCGGTAATTGTCAGCTAGTCTGTTCAGTGGATAGGCTGGCCCTGACATCAGAAAGACCTGAGTTTAAATCCAGTTTTAGATGCTTACTAGATGGATGACATTAGCTAAGTACCAGCTTCTGTTGCTAAGTTGCCTCATCTATAAAATGGGGATAATAATAGCACTTACTTTAGAGGGTTGATGTCAGTATAAATTAGAGAACATATTTTGCAAATATTAAAGCAATATATAAATGCTTATCAGGATGGTAATTATTTGCATCTTTATATTATTGTATATATTCATGATTCTTAAGCTAAGGTCTGTGAACCCTTTGACAAATTTCAAGTTTTATACATATGTATGTGTATATATATGTATATGTATATATATACATACATACATACATTTATACATATACATATATATACACACACATATGTACATATTTATATATATGTCTATATGTGTGAGATTTAAAATTGAATATAAGAGCATTAAACTCCCCCTTTTAACTTTTCCCTTATATATCTCCCAGACCACTAAGAAAAAGAAGCCTCTGAGCTTTAATCAGTGAGGGATTTAAGGGAGATTCTAAAGATTGGTCAATATCTGATTCTTAAGTTGGGTTATCTCCAGTGTTGCCCTTTAAAATGGACTGGTTTTTCTCTTTAAAGCAAGGATCTTAGAGGCTTAAAGGCTTTTAATTAGACAACAAAAGGTGATACCAATTAGGGAAATAGGAAAGTAGAAATACAAATGAATAATCTTAGATCTAAACTTAGTCTATATTCCTTTATAAAACTCACCGACTCCCAAACTGTCCACCAGGCCGAGAACCAGAGCTGAATACCAAACACGTGTGCTGCAACGGCTAAGTTGAAAAGTCAGAAAGAGAGAGAACTTCCGTTCCTCCCTCAGTTTTAAGCTGGCATGCCAGAAGTTCATCGTGGACTCCTCCCCAAAAGTGAGGTCCATCAAAAGCTGCTCAAGTAGCATAGGCTCAACTCTCAAATGATTCAGCTAAAACTTCTGTTTTTTACCACAATATACATTGTGAGAAAATCTTTATTAATAATCACTTTCTTGTGGGGACCCAGGGACCCAGTTTTAGTTGGCTTTCTCTTCCACACATTCCCACTTCATAGAGTTCAATTTTTAGGAGGAAGTTTTAGTCCTGTGCAGGTTGTACAATAAGTACAATAGAAATGGAAATATAGACTCTTTCATCTCGGTTCCCTCAACTGATGGGATTAAGCAGTAAGTATCTGGACTTTGACTTTGCCCCCTCAGGAGTTCTCTTTCAGTAGACCATGAGGTGGTAGTAGAGCTCATTTTAATATGGACCCCCCCCCTCAAGTCACATCAACTAATGGAATTGAATGATGCTATCCAATTAGCTTGAATCAATGTATAGTGAACTGTCTCTATCAAAAGAGGATAAAAGGGGCATCTAGGTGGCGCAGTGGATAGAGCATTGGCCCTGGACTCAGGAGTATCTGAGTTCAAATCTGGCCTCAGACACTTAACACTTACTAGCTGTGTGACTCTGGGCAAGTCACTTAACCCCAATTTCCTTATTAAAAAAAAAAAAAAGAGGATAAAAGCTGAGACCATGAGACTGGCTCCATCTTAAGTTTGTGCTCTTTACCTAGACCCACTGTCTCTTGGTGCTCACTCTCCTCTGAGGCCAGAGTAGGTTGTGTAGGGCTTCTGAACTCTGCGTCATGCCATGGGCTCTCTTAGAGACAATATGGCACTGGGGATTTTCAGCTTTCCTCCTGTTAGTGTAATGTGAGATTTAAAATTGGATATTAGATCATAAATCTCCCCTACTTTTAACCTTTCCCTTAATTTATCTCCCAGACTAGTAAATGGAAGAAGCTTTTGGTTTTCTAGATAGACCTTTTATTGTTATGGTAGTCACAAGGTGATATTGATTAGAAGGATAGGAAAGTAGAAACACAATACAAATCATCTTAAGTCTAAGCTTAGTCTATATTCCTTATAAAAACTCAACAAAACTGAAGGCCACCTTTGGAGAGAGAGACTGTCTGTGCAGCACACTCAGGAGACCAGCAGAGCAGGAAAAACGCTCCACTTCCATTCTCTCCTTGTCTTTTAAGCTCGCACCCCGGAAGTTGAGTGCATAGCAGGCAGTCTGGTGTGCATAGCTCATGCCGTTGGTCTCCTCCCCAAAAGGGTGGTCCTTAAAAAAAAACTGGCATCTTTCAGTTATCCTAACCGACTGTTAAAAAACTTTCATATTTTTTTACCACAGTAAGATGCCACATGGTGAATATTCTTCTTATATTTAATATACTTTAATAATGAATACTTACTGCCAAAATGGGTGTAATAGCCATTATTATATAAATAGACATTAATATATTTCATAATAATCATAGAAAACCAAGTTTGGCCTTCAAATAATTTAACAAACACAATTTTGTGACCATAAACCACACATATACACACATACATACATATACACACATGTATATGTGTATACATATATACACATACTCATATGTGTGTGTATATATATATATATATGCACTCAAATGTATGTATATAACTCTGTTTTATGACCTGACCAATGTATGAAAAGTGAAGGAAAGACTGGATGATAACCTGTTCTGGAAGCTTTTGAGAATATCCCTGGGAGCAGCCAGGTGGCGCAGTGGATAAAGCACTGGCCCTGGATTCAGGAGTACCTGAGTTCAAATCCGGCCTCAGACACTTGACATTTACTAGCTGTGTGACCCTGGGCAAGTCACTTAACCCCCATAGTCTCACAAAAAAAAAAAAAAAGAAAAGGGAATATCCCTGAATCATATTGAGAGTAGAACTTGACAGCCCTCTAAATGAGAAACAGTTCTCACTTGATATAAGTGGACCATGATGCAGACTTCTAAGTAAAATGATTTACCTTAATCCAAATTTGCTTGGGGAAGGTAGGGAGGATGGGGATCCTGCCCCTATGAATGGGTGGTACAAGGGCATGTTTCAAGGATACTTGGGGACTGTGTCAAGAAAGCAAGAGCATCTGGAGGAAGATCTGGGGCTGGTGCCAGCCACATGCAGCCCTAACCACTACAGAGAGAATGAACAGGAGGAGGGGTAGACATATGGATAGGCCCAGGACAGACACGCCAACACTGACTAATAGAAAATATAATGTGGGTGCCAGATGGAAGGGTTTGGGAAAAAGTCTCCTCTTTCAAAGCTGGATGTCTCAAGATGTCACATTGGTTGCTCTGATTTCACTTGAAGGGTCTTTTATTTAGTTTTTTTGTGGGTATTTTATGTTTATTTTGTTTATTTGTTTGTCTTTGTAGGGGGTCGTGAGGCCTTAGCTTTAGCAGCTAGCTGAAGGTTGTTAGGATTGTAAAAGCAAAATTTTAATTGGGCAGCTCAGCAATATATTGGGGTTCAGAAAATAACGAAAGACCTCTAGGTCCAAAGTTTCCTCCCTTCCAAATTGCCTTTTTTAGTTATTTCTCCAAGACTAATAAGAAAAGATATTAACAGCCTCTTTTCTACAAACAAACCAGGTTTTATTAAAGAGAACAAAATTTACAACACTGGTGAAGTTAATAAAGCCAGGGACAATGAGGAAGGGAATAGGGGAAGAGAAAACGAATAAGCTCCCTGGCTCTCGCAAAGGCTCAAACCCCAACCTTGCTTGCTGTTCAGCTACCTCAAAGAGCTGGCCTCACTTCCACTCACCACCACCTAGGGTCCGTAGTTTTTCAATGACAGTCAGGTGTGCCATCTCTCTCTGGTTTTCTCCAAAGCTCTCCCACACAACTCCTCTCTCCCCCACACTCAGCAGTCCAAACTGGGCTCTAAATATCTCATTTGTTTGCTACCATTTACATATGTTTTATGACACAATATGCTGGGGGTGGGGTGGGGGATGAAGATGCAATAAGTGGTAATATTTGTTATTACATTCTGTTCCATGCATGCTAACCACATCAATTAAAGGCTGTTTCTATATTCTAAGTACAAGAAAATGAATTATTGAAGTGTGAAGGAAACACTGTATAGAGAAGATTGCAAAACATCACAAGATGAACTGGCCTGCCCTGTGCATGAAGTATCATCTGGCTGTCTCATTAATGGTTAAAGATGTCATTAAAGAATTAAAGACAACAAAAGACTTGACTACTTCGTTCTTCACTATATCTCTTGTTGGAAACACCATTCCTCCAGTTTTCTAGGCTGGAATCCCTCTCAACCAACCCCTCTCCCCAAGAATAAGAAAATGGGAAGAAGCTTGAAAGGTTTTAGAATCACTGATTGAGAGTTGGAAGTGACTTCAGATGCCATCCTGTCCTGACACCAGTTTTGCCAAAGTTATTTCCCTAAATTCATCTAGGTAATAAGAAACAGACATGGGATTTGAATCCACATCTTTTGCCTTAAGAAGGCACTTATTTCACCATATTTTGCTGCATCTTCTATGGTCATCAAGTTGTTGTTGTTTTCCCTAGGGAAATAATGAATCTAATTAAGAAACTAACTAAGAAAAAATGATCTAGTCTCTGCTTGGAGACAACCAGTGATGGAAGAATCACTACTCCGACAAACTTCCCATAATTGCTTGGGAGTCATTCCTTACATTGAGGCAATATGGTTCTCTGATTTTATATACATTGATGATAGTGTTACCCCTTGGGGCCAGAACATATTCAATGCCATAATCTTTTTTTAAATGCCATAATCATCTTCTGCAGAAGAACCTTTGGAATGCTTGATGGCACAGACCATGACTACCAAAAGTATTAACTTCTTTTGACAAATATTCCCAATTCCTTTATACAATTTTCTCATAAAATAGGTTCAGGTTGCCAGTTAATTGACATGAACAATTACCAATTACAAATCCTATTGCATAAAAGTGTTTTAAAATTAACCTCCCTTGCCCCACAAAAAAGTTAATTTCTCTGATTTCTACTTCCCCTGCCATCTCTCTGATATCTCAAGATATTTGGGATCTTTAGAAATCTTCCATTCCAAACCATTACCCCATCATTTCCTCAAACAGGTATGTGCATGCACAAATATACACACACATACCTGCAAACCCAATATCACCCTGAACCTGAAGGTTTGCAGAGAGACTAAAGAGACTGGGTAATTTGCCTCACATCATACATCTAATTTTTTTGGAGGGGGGGCAGGGCAGTGAGGGTTAAGTGACTTGCCCAGGGTCACACAACTAGTCAAGTGCCTGATGCCAGATTTGAACTCAGGTCCTTCTGAATCCAGGGCCAGTGCTTTATCCACAGTGCTACCTAGCTGCCCCATACATCTAATTTGTGGAGAATCAAGGGTCAAATCCAACTCTACTCATTGTATCTTTTATGTGTGTGTATTTTTAGTTCAATCTTATACTACTTCTTTCTTAATGTATCTCCTAACCCAAGTCTCTTCCTCTTTTAGTCCATTTTTCTTAACACTGAAAATAGAAATATTATTAATGATTTTAATCATAAAACCAGTAACATCATATACAACTATTATATGCCAGACACTGTGCTAAGGACTTTACAAATATTTTGTCAATTTGATCTTCACAACAACTCTGGAAGGTAGTGTTATTATTATCCCTATTTTACAGATGAGAAAACTGGTGCAAGTAGAGATTAAATGACTTGTACGGGGTCTAGACAGCTAAAAATATCTGAGGCCATATTTGAATTCAATGTCAACTGCTATTCAATGTACCACCAAACTACTGGAAAATTATTCTTCCTCATTAAATCCCAAATAACCCAGTCTGATAAATATTTATTAAATACCTACTATGTGCAGAGTGCTGAAGACAAAATTAATAAAAATATATTTCTTACCCTTAAGAGCTTACAACCTACAATACACAAAAGGAAGCAGGAAAGCTGGAGAGACAGGAGAGATCAGGGTATACCTAGCACAGGGGAATCTTTTTCCATGGAGTTGAAAGCAGGCATTATCTCCAGATACAGAGTGGAATGAGCCAAAATGTTCAGTTTCTACCTTCTATGAAGGGAGTTAATGGGAGGAGTTTGATACTTTACCTTCTTTCCCTCCAGCCATTGAGGAGAAGAGGATAAGGGAGGTGATGTTAGTCAAGTCTCAAGTTAGAAACATGGTTGGTGTGATTAGAGGTGATGAGTTTACTCATGGAGGGGCAACTTGTTCATGGATGAAACCAGTTCTACTCCCATGTTTAAATAAAAATAAAAACAAAACAATCATAACACAAACTAGAAAACAAAAGTGCAACAAGATACAAAAATAGCCACCACTACTATCACCACAAATAAGAATAACACAATTCTATATAGAACCCACACTCCCCTTTATCATATCACCAATTATATCTAGTCAAGCCTCAGCCTTGTATCACTCCCACCATTTATCAACTTCACTCACTCACACACACACACACACACACACACACACACAGAGCCTGCTGACAAAGTGGAGAACATCAAACAACCACCCTGATCTGTAACCTCAACTGGGTCTTCACTTTTGCTAGGCAATTGTATACTCTAAATCCCTTATCATCTCACTCACTTTCCAGTTCCAAACCGTGTCTGCCTTTCACAAACTTCCTATGGCACCTTCTACCTTCACCCTCTCAGTAAGAAATCGGTTTCATATTTTATAGGAAAAATTGAAGCCATTCACCATGAGATCTTTCTCCCTTCTTTCTCATCTATCATCCAGATACCTTTTACAACTTTCTCCTTCTTCACCCCTGTCTCACATGATGAAGTGTCTTTATTCCTTAGCAAGGATAACAACTCTTCTACCATTTGCAGTGATCTCATGTCATCCTGTCTCCTCAAACAATTTGCTTATTATGTCATCTCCACTCTTTCACTTATTTTCAATCTCTGTCTACTGTCTCATTTCTTACTGATGTGCCCATCCTCCCAATTAAAAAACCTTCACTTAATACTCACATTCCTGCTAAATATCATCCTCTATTTCTTTTGCCCTTTGTAGCTAAGCTCCTCAAAAATGCCATCTACAATAAGTACCTCAACTTTATCTCTTTTTACTCTTTTCTCAACCCCTTACAACATAGGTTTTGATCTTATTATTCTACCAAAATTATTCTTTCCAAAAATACTATCTCTTACTTGCCATATTTAGTTTTTTTCCACAATCCTCATTGTGATTGACCTTTCTACAGCCTTTGATAGTGTTGATCATTCTCTCATCTTTGATACCCTTTTCTCTCTAGGTTTTCAGGACATCACCTTTTCCTGGTTCTCCTTTTACTTCACTGCTCCTTCTCTGTCTCATTTACTGGATTCTCCTCTATATCATGCCCTTTAACCACAGGTGGTATCCCTCAGAGTCTTGTCCCGGACCCTCCTCTTCCTTTAGAGTACTTCACTTGGTGATGACAATAGCTCCCATGGATTTAATTACCATCTCTATACTGAGGGTTGTCAAATCAACCTTTCCTCTCTGCTGACCTTTAATCTTGCATCCACAACCACCTCTCAGGCATCTCCATTTCAATCTTAAACTCAGTATATCTAAAACCAAAATAATTTTCCACCCCCTGACTGCCTCCACACCCTCCCCTCCCCATTATTTAATTAATTAATCAAATAATTAATTAATTAACCCATTAATTAATCTGAACTAGGGTAACCACACACATTTAGTTTTACCTGTCACAGGGGGGAAATCAGTGAGGGCTCTGAAGTTTCTAGGCTAGGAAAATAAACAAGGTAAAAGGCATTTATTACATGTTCACTATGTGCTAGGCACTGTGTTAAATGATAAGGATGGGGCAGGCAGGTGGCATAGTGGATAAAGCACTGGCCCTGGATTCAGGAGGACCTGAGTTCAAATCTAACCTCAGACACTTGTGTGACCCTGGGCAAGTCACTTAACCCTCATTGCCCCACCAAAAAAAATGATAAGAATGCAAAGAAAAGCAAAAAGAACAACATTCCTTGCTCTCAGGGAGCTTAGGTTCAAAGGATGGAAGACACTTGTTTTTAAGTGTGTGTGTGTTTGTGAGAGAAAGACAGAGAGAGGCAAAGAGACAGAGAGAGAGAGAGAGAGACAGACAGACAGACAGACAGACACAGAGACATAGCATATGTACTATGTAAGGGGTAGACATATGGTTTCAAAATCTAGATAGTCCAAATCTGAGGTGGCAGAGGAATAAATGCTGGGGTAATTGGGGTCCTGCCCCAAACAGAAGCCCACAGGAGAAATAGAAGGAAGCCAGCATGACAGAGGGAGTTTCCAGGATAAGAAGATTACAGGGATGGATGAATGAAACAGAGTAAAGAGGCCGAGGCTCTGAGGTAAGTTGCAGGGTGAATCAACAGCTGAGGCATTGTGGAAAGTTCCAAAAAGTCAGAAGCAGCTCCAGGAGGGAATTAAAGTTTGGCTGGCCTGGGGCCCTTCACAAAAGGGAAGCCCTCAGGAAAGAATTCACCAATGGTAACTAGGAGAATGATGAGCCTATCCAGAAAACCGAAAAAATTGGCAGGAAGAGCCAGGGCTTCAGAAGCAAGGTGGGCTTGGTAAATGGCTTCAGAGAACTGAAGTCAATAAACATTTTTTCTTGAGGGCAACAAGTGACCATTAGATAGGTATTCTATTGCAAGTTCATTTCATTTCCCATAGTTTACCTGGAGGAAATTTTTTGTTTCAAAGTTTTATGTTGTTATTTTTTTTTCTTTTGGTTGTTGCTTTCTTAAATAGAAAAAATACTTTGCAGAAATAAACCAATTAAATTCAATGAATATTTATCAAACAAACAAGTAATACAGAATATTAGTATTAGACTTGTAGTCTAGAAGACCTTATTTTGAATCTTGTCTAAGAAACTTACTAGCATGTGACTGTGGGCAAGTCACTTAATATTGGTGACTCAGTTACCTTATATATAAAATAGAAATAACAATAATAGCCCGTCTTTCCAATGGCATAATGAGGTAAATATGTAAAATGCTTTGTAAACCTTAAAATACTACTACTACTACTGATGATGATGATGATGATGATGAATATTACTATTAGTATTAGTATTAATATTAGTATTAGTATTTGTTAGGCAATGTGATATAGATCCTGGTGATACAAAAATAAAAAGTCTTGGCCCTCAGAGAGCTTAGAGAGTAAAATGAGTGATATTTTCTCCCATAATTTCCCTATTGGATAATGAAAATAAAGATGGTGATAATATCAATAATGATAATAATTCCTAATACTTCTATAGAATCATATTTTTGTTTTGATTTACCAAGATTTCATTTAGTCTTTCTTTTTTTGTTCAGTATTTTATTATTTTCCAGTTACATATAAGGATAGTTTTCAAGATTTGTTTTCAGAGGATTTTCATTTCCAAATTTTTCTCCTACCTTCCTTTCCCTCCCTCCTCCCCTGGGCAGAAATAAATCTAATATAGGTTATATATGTGCAATCATATTGACATATTTCTGTATTAGTCATATTGTGACACAAGAGTCAGAGAACAAGGGAAATAACACTCAAAAAGAATTATTAAAAAAAAACAGACCAAAAGTAGAAACAGTATGGTTCAATCTGCATTCCTAAACCAATCTGCATTTCTGGATGTCGAGAACATTTTTTTTATTATGAAGTTATTTGAAATTGTTTTGGACCATTTCATGCTAAAAAGAGCCAAGTCTGTCACCATTGTTCATCATACAATGCTGCTCTTACTGTATACAATGTTCTCCTGGTTCTGCTCCTCTCAGTCAGCATCAGTTCATGTAAGTCCTTCCAGGTCTTTCTGAACTCCCCCTGCTCATCATGATTTTTTAAAACTTTGTGTTCTAAATTTTCGTATTCCCTCCCTCCCCATCCCTCCCTATGAAATCTAGCAATTCAATATGAGTCATACATATGTAGTTATGCAAAACGTCTTCTCATTAGTCAGGTTGTGAAAGAAAATAGACAAAAATACCTTTAGAAAGAGGAGCTAACAAATACAATTATACTTCAATCTGTATTCAGATACCATCAGTTCTATCTCTGTTGATGGTTTGATTTTTTCATCCATCTTTCTGATAGCATCCTGCTCATCATTTATTTCATGGTTACTCTTGTTAACTATATTACCCTTCATCTTAATCCCTCCCCTTGATATTTATTATCTATCTTCCTTCACCCAACCCCTCTTTGAAAGTGATTTGCTTCTTACTGCCCCTCCCTCAGTCTGCTCTTCCTTCCATTTCCTCTCCCCCCCATCCCCTTCCCCTCCCACTTTCCCACAGGGCAAGATATAATACTATCCCCCTTGAGTGTGTAAATTATTCCCTCTTTGAGCCAGTTGTGATAAGAGTTAGATACACTCACTCCCCTGTTCCTTTCCTGTCTTCCCCTCTATTCCATAAACTTTTTCTTATATCTTTTATGTGAACTATGTTTCCCCACTTCACCTCTCCCTTTCCCTTTCTTCCAGTGCATTCCTCTTACCCCATACCTTTATTTTGAAGATGTCATCATGGGTCAACTAGGTGACACAGTGGACAAAACACAAGCCCTGGACCTAGCAGGCCCTGTGCCCACATACATCCCCTTACATAAGCCACTCCACACTGCTTGCTCCACAAAAAACAAGGATAAACAAAAAGAAATTCTTCGCAGTTATCTTCCCTTCATATTCAATTCACACCTGTGCCCTCTAAGTATATTCCTTTCAGCTGCCTTAATACTGAGAAAGATCTTATGAGTTAGAAGTATTATCATCCCATGTAGGAATGTAAACAGTTTAATATTTTAATATCCCTCATAATTTCATTTTCCCATTTACCTTTTTATGCTTTTCTAAGGTCTAGGCTTTGAAAGTCAAATTTTCTATTCAGTTCAGGTCTTTTCATCACAAATGCCTGAAAGTCCTCTTTTTCATTTAAGTCCCATTTTTCCCCTGAAAGATTATAATCAGTTTTGCTGGGTACAGGATTCTTGGCTGTAGTCTCAATTCTTTTGCCCCCTGGAATGTCATATTCCATGCCCTCTGGTCTTTTAATATAGATGCTGCTAGAACTTGTGTTACTCTGATTGTGGCTCTACAGTATTTGAATTCCTTTTTTCTAGCTGCTTAAAATATTTTCTCCTTTACTTGGGAGCTCTGGAATTTAGCTATAATATTCCTTGAGGTTTTCCTTTTGTGATTTCTTTCAGGAGGTGATTGGTGAATTCTTTAAATTTTTATTTTACCTTCTGCTTCTAGAATATCAGGGCATTTTCCCTGACAATCTCTTGGAGGATGGTGTCTAAGCTCTTATTTTGGTCATGCTTTTCAGGTAGCCCAATTATCTCTCCTGGACCTATTTTCCAGGTCAGCTGTTTTTCCAAGGCATAATGACCTCCATTTTTTTTTTATTCAGTTGCATTTGCTTTACTGTGTCTTTGTTTCTCATAAAGGCAACAGCTTCCATTTGTTCAATCCTAATTCTTAGGCAATTATTTTCTTGAGACAGCTTTTCTATTTCCTTTTCCATTTGGCTTTTCAAACTGTTGACTTTTTTCTCATGACTTTCCTGCATTGCTCTCATTTCTCTTTCCATTCTTTCCTCCATCTCTCTAAATCTTCCTTCTATCTCTCTTATTTTCTCTTCAAAGTCCCTTTTGAGTGTTTCTGTGGCCTGAGACCAATTCATATTTTTTCTTGGAAGCTTTGGATGTTGGAGCTTTGACTTTGGTATTATCTTCTTCTTCTGAGGGTGTATTCTGGTCTACCTTTACCCCAAAGAAGTTTTCGATCGTCTGCTGCTTTCTCTCCCTGCTCATCTTGGCCACCTATTTCTTGGCTTTTAAGTCCTTCTTAAAGTGTATTGCTGCTTCCAGGACACACTGTTCTGAGCTACAGCATGGCCCAGGGGGTGACTGGGCTTCTTCTAAACCTGCCTGACCTGTGAGTAACCACAGCCACTTTCTCTTTGACCCAGAAACAAAAATCTGATTGAACTCTGATTCTCTATGGTCAGAAGCTTGGCCAGCCTGTGCCCATCTCCCACTAGGCCACCACCATTTGAATTAATCTACTGGTTCAGAACCAGGGCATTTTGCCACAGTTTGAGCAGAGATTGCCTCTACTTCACTCCAGCCTACTGCCAAAACCCCTTACCAGTCTGTAGTCAGAGCCCCAGAAGAAGCTGCTGCTGGTGCTGAAGACTCTGAGGCATGTTGGAGGCACTGTCTGTTCCTGGCTTGGTCTGGACAATTCACTGATCTGTTCTACATGATAAGCAGGTGATCACACTTGCCCTCCTTTGCTGAAATATAGTCTCACTTTGTTCTTATGTGCATTAGGCTGCTCTGTTTTTGTTTGTTTGTTTGTTTGTTTTTTGTTGTTTGTTTGTTTTTATTATAGCATTATTTGGGAGTGAGTGGACAGGTTTATCTGGAGCTTGTGAGAGTCACAGTCTCTCTTCTGCCATCTTGGCTCTATAACCTTGTAGCATCATATTTACTTTGTCTTATCTCCCCCTCCTCCACATCTCCCACTACATAACTCTGATGAGGAGAAATCTTTGTTAAATATTGAGGTCAACTAAAAGTAAAAGAAAAGATAAATAGGCAGAAAATTTTCCAAAATAGTTTTATTATACCTGCTTCCATGACATATGATTTATTTCCAACTGTTACTGTACTCATGGCAAATAATTTCCTTTCCCTCTTGCCAAATATAGTAACTGATACAATAACTAGAATTCATATAACTTCTTTATGTTTATAAAGTGATTTACCTATATTATCTTATTTGATCCTCACAATAGTCCCATGAGAGAGAGGTATTATGTATATTATAGACAGGAAAATACTGAGTTCCAGAAAGGTTAAGCAACTTTCCCATGATCAAACAGGTATTATCACAGGATTACATGTTATCTTCACTATTAGATTGTGAGCTTCTTGAGAACAAGGATTGTAATGTGCCTTTCTTTGTATCCTTAGCACTTGGCATAATGCCTGGCAAAACTAGGCACTTAATAAATGCTTTTTTGAATTAACTTGCCTTGAAAGGTGGGATTTAAGCTCAATTTCTCCTGACCATCAGGTATAGTGCTCTTTCTGGTATAACAATATGCCTTTTGCCTCACTAATATTGGTTTCTAGTATACTTCAAGATACACAAGACACAACATGGTACTGAAAAATGTACCCTCACTTCTCATCTCCTAGTAGTTTGTCCCCTGAATTTACCACAAGGTTACAGGTGATATCTTAATTGCTAAACCTAGTGATCTTTTCACAATACTCCTGTTTCTTATACCTTCTTAAGTATTTGATATTGTATAACATCATCTCCTGGAAAGTCTCTCCTCATTGGGTTTTTGAGTCATTGCTATATTATTTTCATCTCGTTGTCTGACTTTACCTGCTCAACTGCCCTTGCTGAATCATTATCTATGCCCTGCTCCCTACTAACTCCAAAAAAACCTTCTCTTTTTTATTCTATGTGCCAATTCTCATGGATAATGCATTACATTTTTAAGGCTCAATAATTTTCTTTATACCTTCAACTCCTAGTTCCATATATTCAGCTCTTGTCTCCCTCTTAAGAGCCAGATACTATATGAAAGCTGAACAATTTCAACATCCAGTAGGCATCTCCAATGCAACAAATCATCTTGCCTTGAAATTACTCTCCTCCAAAATTCCTTATCATGTCTTTTGGATGCACTACCCTCCTTCAAGTCATCCAGCATTGCAAAGTAGGAATCATCCATAGCTTCTCTATCTCCTTCACAACCACTGTCCAACCCAAGTCTTGTTGACTTTATATCCACAAATTATTTTGCATTAATCATCTTTTCTCCATTCATACACCTACCACACAAATTCAAGGCTGCATCCTTTTCACCTGGGCTTCCTTAAAAGCTTCCTGACTCCCCACTTTCAGCCTGTCTCTCCCAAATCTATCATCTTCATAGTTGGTTTCCCCAAAAATATGTAAAATGAGACTTTAGAGATACCATTTAGTCTTTAAGAACTTTCATTTGTTCATTTTTTTCCTTTAGTATATAAATCACAAATTCTTCTCTTTTGTCTTATTCTAGCTTACCTTTTCAGTATCAGTAATTATCATACCCATTTCTCTCAGTCTCTCTCACACACACATATGTGTGTATGTGTGTATATATGTATATATATAGATGTTAATGAAATTAAAATTAAGTAAAAAAGAAATGAAACTAAATCTCTCTCTATATATATAGATGGAGAAAGATTATATAACTATACATGTATTTTTAAAATAGGTCTCTATAGATACAGATACATCCCTCTTATTATCCCTATCTATACTTAATTATATCTGTATCTATAGCTTTCCCTCATTTGCCGTCTTCTCTTTGCACAGGCTTTCCCCCTTGCTGAAAATGTATTGCTTCCTGACCTTTCATTGCCCACATTTTTCAATTAGTTTTAGTTCTCATTCCTCCAGTTGTCTTGGTCTCTTCAGATAAAGAGCAATTCGCACACTTTCTATAGCTCTATATCTCTATTTTGTGAGTTGGCCGTCCAAAGGAGGGGGTCTGTGAAAATAGCGCAAATCAATTTTGTTCCCTCCAAATCGTGACTTTATTGTGGGGACTTCCAAAAGAGGAGCCTCCCCACTACAGATTCTAGCTCATCTATAATATGTCATGTCATAGAGTGATCTGATGTTTGGAGAGGTTAAGTAACATCTTTTGTCCTGTCCTTAGTAATTATTACAGTCAGTAACTGAACTTAGGTCCCCTTGATTCCCAAACTTGCATTTTTTTGCACTAAGCCATACTGCCTTTCAAGAACTATCCAATTATTGCCACCATTCATAAGCATACACAAGTTTCCTTCTCGTTCTTTCCTCTGCCCTGTTGCATTTCTTCCAATATTCTACCCCCCCACCCTTATCACCAGATCCACTTCTCATTACTTCAGCCTTAGGGTGCCAACTTTCTTTACAAAAGTGGAATTTCTAATAAATCAGTTCATGTGAATTTATATACTTCAAATTTTCTCAGTGTGTCCCATAGACAACACTTTTGTGAAATCATGCAGATCTTTTCCTGACTGTCAGTATATGTACTGATCATCTTTGGCCTTTGATATGCTTCCCATTGAAATGCTGCAGGGAGTATTAGGGTACTGGTTACTGCCCAACATAAATAAGTGAACACATGCTAAGTTATGGCCAGAGGGAGAAGCTAACAAACAAACACTTCTTCTTAAAAAACAATCCCTTTACTCAAAGTTGGTCATGGAAGCCATCTCCTGTCAAAAATAATGGGCAAGGAAGCTGAGCTTAGAGGCTTTTTTTTTCATGTGCAGCATCACATGGGGTATTTTAATGTCCAAGAAAATGGTTTCAAAACTCCACAGATAATACGGTTTGGGGATCTGGTTCCAGAAAACCCACATGCAGGGTGACTGCATTTTATTTATATGAGAAATTTAACGTCATCCATTATGTCTATATCATTCCAAAATGAGAGAGAATTGCTCTGCGACTACAGCCTGAGTAGCATCACAGTGGTGAGATTGCATGATTCCCCAGGTTTTTGAACTGCTACAAATGAGAATACACAGGGGAGAGGCTCACCAGAGGACCAAGCAGCCGAGGTTATCATTTTTCCCTTTTGAAGTTGGGGCCATATCTTTTTCTCATTACCATCATTACTTTGAAATATGATTTTTTTCTAACAGTAATTTTCTAGAACAAAAGGGATAATACTGTATTTCAAAAGCTTTACTGTGAAATTAAACCTTTGAACTACTGTGAGGGAAATTATTCCCCCAAGGCTGCAAGACTTAAAGGTTATTAAAAATTTAATTTTAAAGATGGTATCCAGAAAAAAAAATTGTAAATGCTACTTAGTACCCAAGTTGCCTAACTAAATAATTCCCATTGCTCCTTATTTTTAAATAATCTGGAAATGGGAACCAATATAATCAATAATCCCTCCCCCCCACCAAACACACACTTTTTAGATCTTTTTCCTTGTGGCAAATAAGTCAACAGATGCCTGGCCCTGATAATTAATGTAATTTGTTTTATACTAGAAATAGGCATTACAGTTGTTCATTTTTATCTCTTCATTCTTCACTGCGATAACATTGAAAGGAATCTATTATGACATAGTTAATCTGATTTCTAAATTTGTTAAAGGCCTTTACTATTGTGGGAACTGGATTGTTGACGTTTTGCTAGTATTGTTCTACATGACCCCTTCTCCATGTCTTTATGCATTATCCTTCCTTCCTTCCTTCCTTCCTTCCTTCCTTCCTTCCTTCCTTCCTTCCTTCCTTCCTTCCTTCCTTCCTTCCTTCCTTCCTTTCTTCCTTCCTGCCTTCCTGCCTTCCTTCCTATCTTAATTTATAAAATATAACAATAATTAATACAAATGATATTAATTAGATATATAATTATATAGATCAATATATTTAATATAGTAATACTATAATATTATATGATATGTCATTAATAATAATTAATATATATCTAGGAAAGAATCCCACTTCCCTCTCAACTTGTTGAAAATCTCCCCTTCTTTTAAGGTCCTACTAATGTGTCAGCCCTGTTGTGATCATAGGATTTAGAATTCAAAGAGACCCACAAGATCATCTAGTCAATTCCCCACATTTTAAGGATGAGGGAATATTGACCAAGCTGATTAAGAGAATTGTTTGTGGTGCCATGGGTAAAAAGAAACACAACTTAATTTTGAATCTAATTCTTCTGCTTGTTGTTCCTGTCCCCCTCCCCCCTGGGTTCTTTACATGATGGTATGCCTCTGAGGTATGCATTCACTCAGGAAAAATTTGGATCAATAGAAAGAATTCGCACAAAAAGGAGGGATGGTGGGAGTGAGGGAGTGAGGTAGACAGACAGAGAGAAACAGAGACAGGAAGGGGGGAGAGGGAGAGAGAGACAGAGAGAGACAGAGAGACAGAGAGAGACAGAGAGAGAGAGAGGAATGAGGAAAAGTTTCAGAAAAATTAGAGTTATCCACAAATGTACTTCATTGCCTCAACCGGTAATAAGCTACTGGACCCCAGGGGATTACAAAGAAGAAGACATGTCCTCAAGGTTCTCATTATACAATCAAGAAGCTAGGATATATGTATATTAACCAGATAGAATGTTAAAGCACAATGAAATACATCCACGCTATAAAGAAAGGAGGAAAAAAAGAAGACTTCTCTTGGGGTGGGGGAGGGAAAAGAACAGATCAAAGCACAGTCTTCATAGGAAAGGAACATTTAAAACTCAGCCTTGAAGGAAGGATAGAAATCAGATAGGTAGATCTGGGGAGTTTGGGGAGAGGGGCAACCTAGGGAAAGGTAAAAATCAAAGATAATAGAGAAGAGAAAGCATGGAACATGTTTCTGAAACAGCAACCAAATTAAATCCATTTCAACGAATATTTATTAATCAAGACCCATGAAAAACAGGGGGAATACAATACAGGCTTTGTGCTTAAGGAATTTAACAAGCAAATATACCAGGGAAAGGCATATAAATAAATGTAATACAAGGCTATATTGGAAACTGCATAAGTGCAAATATAGGCCCTGGAAAAATATTGTGAAAGATGTAAAGAGAGATCAGATAAGGGTAAGATTCATAGAGGAGGTAACACTTGAATTATGCCTTAGAAGAAATTTGGGCAATTGATGTATGAAAAGTGAATAACCATTTCGGTTAGAAAAGCAGCATAAACATCAAAATAGAGCATGAAGAAGTAAAGGGAACTAAGTGAATGGTATTTATTTTGAGTGGGGTTGCTGTCTGCCAGTGATCTGTCTTTGTATTACCTTTTCTTAACTAGACAAATAGAGACTCTCTTCATTTTTTTTTTTTTAGTGAGGCAATTGGGGTTAAGTGACTTGCCCAGGGTCACACAGCTAGTAAATGTTAAGTGTCTGAGGCCGGATTTGAACTCAGGCACTCCTGAATCCAGGGCCGGTGCTCTATCCTCTGCGCCACCTAGCTGCCCCGACTCTCTTCAATTTTAAAGAGAACCAATGACATCACTGATAATGTCATTGACTTGTGGGTGAAGTGGATTTAAGTGAGGGGGAGTTGCACAAAATCTCCAACCTTACTCTCTCTTCTTGAGTCAAAAGAAGTCAACTGCCAAGACAAAAGTCAGGATGACTGTCAATGGCCCAGGATTCACTGGATGACCTTGGTGTCTTCATGTCTGACCAAGCTTTAAGTGCTCCAAAGCCCCTGCTTCAGCTGTCTTCGTGGCCATTGGAATAAATTGTTCCCATCTGCCTATTCCACTGGTGAAAGTCTTCACATTCTTGAGGTAGACATCCCCCTAACTCAGCAACAGGTTTGAGGCTTGTCAGTTATGCCCAACTTGGTTTAACCCATCCGCCAAGAAAGTTTACTGAGATGTGGCCTGTGTGCATGCCACAGCTTCTTTGAGCCTCAGGTAAAGGTTGTATGAATCAGGTGGACACTAAAGGTAGATAAGCAGCCCTGAGAAAGGTTCAGCAAGCCTTCACACCGGAGGTATTAGTCTGCCTGAATACCCCACATACCCCTTTAGGTGTGATATAGTGTGATTGAGTGGGTAAAATAATATTTAAGATTCCAAAGGGGTTTTGGAAAGGAGCTAAGCAGGAGTAGGAAAGGGACTTTACCTGGCTCAGGTTTGGTTGTCGTTGAGGATATACTAGGATAATCATCCACCTCATCTTGTCAAGTCAAGACAATAAGCATTTATTAAGCATCGAGTTTATGATAACTATCCTAAGCACTGGTGATTCAAAGAAAGGCAAAAACAGGTTCTGCCCTCAAGAAGTTCATTATTATATATAATGGGGAAGACAATATGCAAAGAGATGTATATGAATGAGTATGTGCAGGATAAATTGAGGATAATACACAAATGAAAAGCATTAGCATTAATAGAGACTAAGGATTCTTTTAGAAGGCAGGATTTTTAGCTGGGATTTGAAGGAAGCCAGAGAGGACCCAGAGAAGATAAGGAAGGTAATTATAGTAATGGAGGACAGATAGTGAAGGTGCAGAGTTGAGAGATGGAATGTCGTGTTTGAAGAAAAGTTAAGAAGTTAGTGTCAGGGGCAACAAGGTGGCACAGTAGATAAAACACCAGTCCAGGATTCAGGAGGACCTGAGTTTGATTCCAGATTCAGATACTTGACACTTACTAGCTGTGTGACCCTGGGCAAGTCACTTAACCCTCATTGTCCAGCCCCCCCCAAAAAAAAAAGAAAAAAAAAGAAGTTAGTGTCACTGGATCACAGAGTATGTAGAGAGGAATAAGGAAATATAGGAAGGGGCAAGATTATAAAGGGATTTAAAAAGTCAAAGAGATTTTATATATGGTTGTGAAGGTAATAGTGGGCCACGTGACTTTATTGAGTAGGGGCTTAGTTTGTGACTTGTGTCTGATGAAATGCTAGGTGCTAGGGATACAAAGGCAAAATTAAAATAGAGCTTATCAGTAAGGAGATTATATTCTTCTCTTTTATTATTTCTTATGGAAGTTACATTAGTGTTCTTTTTATGGTACCCACTCATACCCTTTAGGATAGTGATTAGTTGAAAATGATACAAAGAAATTTGCTCGCTTATTTTTCAGTCATGTCTTATTCTTTGTGACCCCATTTGGGGTTTTCTCAGCAAAGATACTGGAGTGGTTTGCCATTTACTTCTCCAGATCATTTTACAGATGAGAAAACTAAGTCAACTAAGGTTAAGTGACTTTCCCAGGGTCACTGGGAAGTGTCTGAGGCCAGATTTGAATTCAGGAAGACAAATTTTCCTGATTCTAAACCTGACACTCGATCCACTGTGCCACCTACCCACACATTTAAAAGAAATAACAGATGCTAAATAGTGAACATTTGGTGGTAAGGGAGTAAAATAATTAGACTAATTATGAAGATCTGTAAATGATATTTTTAAGACTTCTTAAGGATAGTAATGAAGAGATTTACAAAAAAATCAGCAGTAATAATAATTATCTTCATTTTATATTATTTTCCATTTTATACATTAGTTTCCTCACCAAAATTCCTATGTTGCAGGTCATGGGGTTATTAATACCCAATTAATACCCCATTTTATAGATGAGAAAATGATATCTCAGAAGGGGAAATAGTTTGTTCCAAATAAAAAAAGCAAATTTCATAGCTGCAATTTTAATCTCAGTATCTTAACCCCAGATTCACTGTCCTTGTAGCTTTTCCACTCTACTCCCGAACCTCTTCAGCTCAGAACATAAATGTGTCTCTGAGAAGCTACCTTGCATCTGATTAGTAATTAGTACAAACCTGCTTTTCTTCTTAGAAGTCTCAGAAATTGCAGTCATTTTCTTCCCCAATAAATGGGTAGAAGAGAACAAGGCAAGAATACTCTCCATGCTCTAAGTGATAATTGCAAGGAGTATTCAGAGGGGGTAGCAAGCAATTAGTTATTAACTTGGCTTGAGCTTTTCTAAATGCCTAATATATCATTTAAAATGAATTCTCTCATTAACCTTAAGCATGCCAACTTGTCAAATTCTAAAGACCAAAACAAGGTTTTCCACAAAAAATGGGTCTGACATAATTTTACTTCCCTAGCTTTGCCAATTAGTCTATAAATAACACATTTTTGAACACACTTCAGCTTCCTGAAACACCAGAATAGCTAAATAAATTTAAAGAAAGGGAGAGAAAATTGACTTCTCTCTTCTTATTGGAGATACCCAAACAATAATAGGAAAGAGTGTCAGGATCATCAGATCCCATTTCATTTCCTTTTGAACTGATCTGTCCTCATTCACTCAGAGTGCTTGTCTCTGGATATATGTTATGCCTTCTCAATAATGTATTAAAATAGGAGCTTTTGAGAGTCTCTATCTTAACCCAAAAGGGACCACAATGCTGAGATGTCTTAGAAACCTCCCAGCCACTGTATAAACTTTTGCAGAATCACAAAAGGCATGGTACAGCATAATTCTTCAGACTATAGAACACAGAATATTAGCACTTTAAGAGGCCTTAGAAATTACATAAGTAGACAGTTCCTGAACAAAACTTAAACTCAAATCTGCTTTGATTCCAAACAAAGTAATAATTCTATTTCATTGGACTGCCTCTAATGAAAAAGAACAGATAGATCCAAGAGATATTAAGAAGGAAGAATTAAGAAGGATGGAGACTCTGGATATGAGAGGAGGAAGAATATAAATTAAAGAGAGAAAAATAATAAATAAATAACAAGAAGGTAGGCAGCCAGACAGACAGATAGATAGATAAATTATCCTTTTCTCCAGAGAGTAGAATTTGCAGCATTCAAAGTAAGGTTTTATCAAGGCCAATTTCAACTAGGTTACATGAAAGATATTTTAACATTTTGAAACACCAATAGAGTAGGATTCTTTTAGTTCCTTGAAACCAGAAATGCTCAAAAAGAGACTAAATGAATATATTTAATGGATAATATAGAAATCATTTTGTGAATCAGAAAAAAAGAATGGACTCTGATTTCTAAGATCCCATAAAGGTCTGAATACCTATGATTGTGTTATGCTAATTTTAATATGGGGGGTTTGAATGATCATTTATCTCTAGAGGACAGATACCCCATTGGTCTGTAGGCTAATCCCCTTATTTTGAATGTGGTGAAACTGAATCTCACTGAAGTTAAGTAACTTGTCCGGGGTTACATGAGTAACAAAGAAAATAAGCACTAGAAGCACTATTTGAATCATGGTCTTCTGACTGCAGTATCCTTGTTCATTAATTATACTGTATTATGCTCCCTCCTCTAGAAGAGAAATATATGTTTTAACCTTATGCCACCAAAATGTAATTTTAGTTCCTGGACTCAAAGTTTCTTTGAAGATAAGACAATGAGCATTATGGTTGAAAGGATGGCAAACCAGGAAACCAGAGACCTGGCTTGGAACCTTAGAAGATACGAGTTATCTGTGGAACACTGGTCAGATCAGAGTGGCTATTCAGGGTATCATTTTCTTCAATGATAAAATGAGTGAATTATACTATGTGACTTTATGATTCCTTTCACCTCTATGAAATGGGGTAAAGAATCTCACATAAAATTAACAAGAACAAGCTTATACAGTTGGGGGGAAAATAGGGGAGGTCAAGGGGATTGAGTGAACCTTACTCTCATTGGAATTTGCTCAAAGAGGGAATAACATACAAATCCAATTGGGTATAGTAATTTATCTTACCCTGTAGGAAAGTATGAGGGGAAGGGATAAAGGGGAGGGGGTAGAGGTGATAGAAGGGAGGGAAGATTGGGGGAGGGAGCAGTCAGAAACACAACACTTTTCAGGAGGGACAAGGTGAAAGAAGATAGAAAATAGAGCAAACATCAAGGGGAAGGATTTGGGTGCAGGGAAACACAGCAATAGTAACTGCCTTTGTCGTACAGGTCTCATTTCACAAACACATAGAGAACTGAGTCAAATTTGTTAAAATAAGAGCCATTCCCCAGTTGTTAGATGATCAAAAGATAAGAAGTTTTCAAATGAAATAATCAAAGCTATTTAGAGTCATATTTAAAAAAATGCTCTAATTCACTATTTTTTTTTTTGGCAGGGCAATGGGGGTTAAGTGACTTGCCCAGGGTCACACAGCTAGTAATTGTCAAGTGTCTGAGGCCGGATTTGAACTCAGGTACTCCTGAATCCAGGGCCAGTGCTTATCCACTGCGCCACCTAGCCACCCACACTCTAATTCACTATTGATTGGAGAGATGCTGGTCAAAACAATTCTGGGGTACTGCCTAATACCTATTGTATTGGACAATAGGAGAACAGAGGAAAAGAACAAATGTTGTAGGAGATATGGGGAAAATTAGACATTAATGCACTCTTGGTTAAGTTGTAAATGGATTCAAACATTCTGTATAGCAATTTCAAACTTTGGCCAAAGGGCTATAAAACCATGTATACTCTCTGACCTAGCAATACCACTACTGGGTCAGGATCCAAAAAGATATTAAAAAAAAAAAAGTCAAATTAGACATTGAGGAGATGCCCATCAATTGGGGAATGGCTGAACAAAATGGGTTATGAGGTGCAGCTAGGTGACACAGTGGATAGAGCACTGGCCCTGGAGTCAGGAAGACCTGAGTTCAAATCCAGCCTCAGGCACTTAACATTTACTAGCTGTATGACCCTGGGCAAGTCACTTAACCCCAATTGCCTCACAAAAAAAAAATTGGTATGAGATTATGGTAGAAAACTATTGTGCTATAAGAAATGATAGGCAGGATACTCTCAGACAAACCTGGAAAGACTTAATGAGCTGATGCAAAGTGAAATGTACTTTATACAAAGTAACAGCAATATTATAAGATGATCAGCCATGAATGACTTAGCTATTTTCAGCAATACAATGATCCAAGAGAACTCTGAAGGACTTATGAAAACTGAAATCCATCTCCAGAGAAGGAACTGATGGTGTCTGAATAAAGATTGAAGCATAGTTTTTTAGTTCCTTTTTCTTGTTTTATTTTTGTCTATTTTTTTCACAACCTGAATAATGTGGAAATATTTTGCATGACTACACATGTATGACTTAAAAGAAAAAAAAGATCTCTTCTACTCTAAACAGCTGTAATCCTATTTTTAGAAAACTTCCCTCCCCTCCCCTTCCTTCCCTTTCCTTCCCTGGCCATAGAATCAAAGAATGTCATTACTGAAAGTAAAAAGGGGAGGGAGAGTGGCTAGGTGGTGCAGTGGATAGAGCACCAAGCCCTGGAGTCAGGAGGACATGAGTTCAAATCCTAACTCCAACACTAGAAATTTACTAGCTGTGTGACCCTGACAAAGTCACTTAACCCCAATTGCCTCAAGAAAAAAAACACAAACAAAAACAAAAAAGATAAAAGAAAAGAAAGTAAAAGGGGCCTAGTAGATAATTTAATCCAACCTTTACCTGGGAAAAATTATCTGCCCCAAATAATCCTGACAAATGACCATGCAGCCTCTCCTTGGAGACTCTCAGTGAAATTGTCTCCATTATCTCCTAAGGTAACACTATTTTTTACTTTGCGATAGCTCTAATTATTGGGGAGTATTTACTTCCTTTGAGCTAAAATCTGCCTCTCCACAGCTTCCTAATTGGATGTTGGTCTAGTCTGTCTGCTGCTGTTGTTTCTGAGTAATCCACAGCTATGTTTTCTAGTTTGAAGGCACATCATAATATTTATACAGTTTGAAATAGCTTTAGCATCAGTGCTGCTCACCTGGGATCTAGATAACAAGATATTTTCTCCTGTGACTCTCTAACATCTTCAATACTTTTGAAAACTGTGATGCATGAAATATCCAGTGTATTAAACTTTATGCCTGAATATTAACTATTAGATATCAATCTTTACCATTGAGGTCATAAAATAAAAGCTTCTTGGTCACCATTTTAAATGCAATATTTTGTTCATATAAAATGCCTTGAAATAAGATGCTTAGTACTTAAAATTCAAGGCCACAGGGGATAGTAATTGACATTTCAGTTCAAATGTTGAAGAGTCAAAAAAGATTAAAATACTAAGTAGGAAAAATCACTAGATTTAGAGTCTGTATACATGTGTTCCATTCTTTATTCCATCAGCAATTAACAGCATTCATTTGACCATAACAACTATTACTTCTCTGCCTAAGTCTTCTCATCTGTACAATCAATTGTATTGAACTAAATGATTTTAAAAGTATCTCCCTTCCCTTTCCTTTCTAAAAATACAGAATCAAAGAATATCAACATTGAAAATAAAAGAGGCATTTTACAATTAAGGAACTATGCTTTGAAGACTAAGTTCTAAAAGTGTTTTCCAACTTCTAGCTATGATAGTCTTTGTTCAGACTTCCAGTTCTAAAGTTCTTTGTTTTAAGGTCCCTTTCAGATCTTAAATTTTATATTCAAAAGTTATTTCTAGTCCTGATAGCCCTTAGTAAGCCTAGTTCAGTTGCTAGTCTAAAAATGCTTGATTCATACACTGAAAGGGATGAGGGAATGGAATCAGACTACAATTCTATTAAGGACAAGAAAAATAATAGCTAATGATTCTTATTGTGGCTATTAGCCCAAAGAATTCATTTATTAGTTATAACATTCCTATACTCAATAAATATTGTCAATTTGTTTAATAAGGGGTAAGATGCTTTTATAGCATGAGTAATAGAGAAATATGTTTAAAGAGATTGTACATACATAACCTATATGAGATTGGTTTCTGTCTTGGAGAGGGGGGAGGGAGGTTAGGGAGAGAGAAAAATCTGAAACTAGAAATCTTATAAAAACAAATGTTGATGTTTGGGGGACAGTTAGGTATCACAGCGGATAAAACACCAGTCCTGTATTCAGGAGGACCTGAGTTCAAATCTGACCTCAGACACTTGACACTTTCTAGCTGTGTGACCCTGGGCAAGTCACTTAACCTTCATTGACCTGAGAAAAAAACAAAAACAAAACCAAAAAAAAAATCTTGAGAACTATCTCTACATGTAAATAGAAAATAATAAAATACTTTTATGATTTAAAAAATAAAATGAAAAAAAATTAAAAGAAGGGGGAAGATAGTGGAGGGAGGACAGAAAAGCCTATCAGAAATAACAAAATTTTCAGATTGTTATACTGTCATCATCTAATTCCATTTTACCTGAAAATCTCCAAATCTGATCTTAACCTTTAACCCCCAATCAGGGGTATTTCTAATATCCTAAAATTTTGGAGCTTAAATTAAACTAGTGACAGTAATCTCAGGGCAATTTTTTTTTTAGGATTTTATCGATATAACCTCAAGCAGTATCTGTCAATTAGTATCAGAGTTGTGATTACACAACACCTTTGATCGAGCACTCCTATTAGTTAAAAAGTAGTATCATAGCCAGTATATGCAAATTTGGTCTTTATTAATTTTATAATATACTTTTTTGAATAATAAGACCTAAAAACATAAATTCTAACAGGATGAGATAAAGATGAAATAATATTTGATCCCAGTATCACTAGGGAGCCACAAGGTTTTATTGAGTAGGGGAGGGATATGCTCAGACTTGCACTTTAAGCAATCACTTTGGCAGCTGTTTGTAGGATGAATTGAAGAAGGGAGAGACTAGAGAAAAGGAGACCAATTAGGTGGCTGTTGAAATAATTCAGGCAAGAAATGAGAAGGGCCTAAAGTGCCACAGTTGCTGTTTGAGTAAAGAAAAGGGGGGAGATGTAATCAATATTATAGAAAAGAAAATGACCAGCTTTGAAAATTGACTATATAGAATCCGAATGACTAATGCAGCATAATTCTGAGGTTCTGAACTTGGGTGAATGGAAAGATGATACACTGGATGGGAACAGAGACATTCTGAAAGAGAATGTATAGAGGATAAGGAGGAGAAAGGATACTGTAATGATATTCCCAAAGTAGTTTTGTGATCCCATTCTTATTTGCCTATTCTGTGATATTCAGTCTACCTCAGAAAAAAAGAGAAAATATTGAGTATTCACTAGCCACTAGTATAGATCTATGTAAGAGGCTTTAGAGCCAGAGAGAGAATGTGGATACATTGCTTTTGGTTTTTCCCCAACTTGAAGCAACTTTTTTTTTTAATTAATAAAGTATTTTATTTTTTTTCCATTACATGTAAAGATAGTTCTCAACCTTTGTTTATACAAACTTTACAATTTCAGATTTTTCTCCCTCCCTCCACTCCCTCCCCCCTCCCCCCTCCCCTAGACAGCAGGTAATCTGATATAGGTTATATATATATATATATATATATATATATATATATATATATATATATATATATATATGTGTGTGTGTGTGTGTGTATGTATGTGTATATATATATATATATGTGTATATATATGTATATATGTATATGTATATATATAATAACATTAATTCTATTTCTGCATTAGTCATGTTATAAGAGAAAAAAATCAGAGCAATGATGGAAAACCTCAAAATATAAAAAAAAAAACAACAGCATCAAAAACAAAAGAAATAGTATGGTTCATTTAGCATCTATACTCCGCAGTTCTTTTTTTTTTTTTTCCTGGATTTGGAGATCCTCTTCCATCACGAGTTCCCTGGAACTCTTCTGTGCCATTGCATTGGTGAGAAGAATATAGTCCATCACAGTAGATCAACACTCAATGTTGATGTTACTGTGTACAATGTTCTTCTAGTTCTGCTCATCTCACTCATCATCAGCCCACGCAAGACCCTCCAGGTTTCTCTGAACTCCTCCTGCTCATCGTTTCTTATAGCACAATAGTATTCCATTGTATTCATATACCACAACTTGTCCAGCCATTCCCCAATTGATGGGCACCCCCTCAACTTCCAATTCCTTGCTACCACGTAAAGAGCAGCTATAAATATTTTTGTACATGTGGGTCCCTTTCCCCCTTCCATGATTTCTTTGGGCAAAAGACCTAAAAGTGGAATTTCTGGGTCAAAGGGTATGCACAGCTTTATCGCCCTTTGGACATAATTCCAAATTGCTGTCCAGAATGGTTGGATCAGTTCACAGCTCCACCAACAATGGATTAATGTTCCAATTTTCCCACAGTTGAAGCAACTTTTATTGCATCTTTTTAAGTTGAAATGATTACATCCCTCATGAAATGTCCACAAATGCCCCTTTGTATGGGAACACCCACCAGAGGCATATGGGATCAGAGAAGGGCAAGTTGGAAGTTTTAAGTTTAAAAGGATGGTGTGTTTGTATCAGAGACAGGCCTGGCAGTGGTTGTCCCTGGGAATGTGAAACGATTCATCTTCTGACCCTTGATTAGTTACTCACTCACCTCGTTGAGCTATGTCATGGTGCTTTGGAAGCTCAGTTTCAACTTTGAAGACAAAAGACCGAGAGGGTCTTTTGCTTTGTACCTAAATATTAGAAGGTGATTGAGGGTGCAGCTAGGTGGCTCAGTGGATAGAGTATCGGCCCTGGATTCAGGAGTACCTGAGTTTAAATCTGGCTTCAGACACTTGACACTTACTAGCTGTGTGACCCTGGGCAAGTCACTTAACCCCCATTGCCTTGCAAAAAACAAACAAAATAAATTTAAAAAATAATTATTAAAAAGAAGGTGATTGAAGCATGATTTGCAAACAATAGAGATAATTATTATTTTTTTTCAAGGTGGAGAGAGAGAGTTTATTATGCATGGGTCCAAGGTGCAGGTCAAACCTCCAACAATGGGCCATGAATCTTGTAGCCCACTTGGTTATATACAAAAAGAGTAGGTGTGCTATAGTGGTATAGTAATCATTACAGAACAGCAAAATACATAACAAGTATATCAAACAATGATGAGGTCAGTGATTACTTTACAAAGGACAAAGGAAAGACAAGCCTGCAGCTGCAGCTGGAACATAGGAAGGCCAGGGCCTGTCTGAGACAGACAAGGTCAGAGCCTACGTGTGATTTTCCACATCAATATGACTGACTGAAGGATGGAGGTGTCCCTTAGAGAAATAATGAAATTATAATAAAGGTTGTTTTTAGTCTCTTAAAAAAACAAAAAAACAAAAAACCTTTTTTTGGCAAGGCAAGTGACTTGCCCAGGGTCACACAGCTAGTTAAGTGTCAAGTGTCTGAGGTCAGATTTAAACTCAGGTCCTCCAGACTCCAGGGCTAGTGCTCTAAGCTGCCCCAGTTTTTATTCTTTTAGGGAAGGATATGGGGTGTGGGGGTGGGAAACAACATAAAATGAGTCTTTCCTTTAATGTCTAATGGAGATAATTTTTTTTTTTTTAGTGAGACAATTGGGGTTAAGTGACTTGCCCAGGGTCACACAGCTAGTAAGTGTTAAGTGTCTGAGGCCGGATTTGAACTCAGGTACTCCTGACTCCAGGGCCGGTGCTCTATCCACTACGCCATCTAGCTGCCCCGAGATAATTATTTTTTAAGAATTAACATAATAGAGTAGTATACTTTGGGGGTAGAAGTAAAAAGAGTTCAAAATAAGGAAAAGGACTATGAAGGGAAGAATAAGCCCAGGGGCTGTTACAGATGCTATGGCAAACTTCCAAAGCTGTCATTCCTTCCTTATGTTTGACAATTAAATGCTCTGGACAGCTGAGAAGCTTATTCCAAAGATACTTTGTGATGTTGGGAGAGTCACTAACCCTTTCTGAGTCTGTTTCCTCATTTGCAAAATGAGAGATCTTAAAGAACTGGTCTTTAAGCCATTTTCCCTCTTAAACATTCTCTGAATCAGAGAAAATTGCCCAGGCTGCTCTGTATATGGTCCTCTGAATCAGCTAGAAACACTATTCTCCAAGCTGCTAAATTGGTTGAGTTAATCTCAGTGGTTGACCAACAGATCACAGGTACTATTTGTTCTCAGGACAAGAATCCTACTTGCTAGGTATGTTGTCTCTGAACCAGGGAGAAATAGAGATGATTAGCAAAGGCCTTCCTTCTTTATGAGGCTGTCCACCTCCACTCTCAGCTCCCTTATTTTAGAAGGCATAGCAATAAAATAGGCCCTTGGGCTTGCCTGGAGCTTTTCCATTGTGAAATGCCTCAGGCTTTCCTTAATGCAAAAGGAGAGTGAGAGGAAAAAAAAAACTAGCTTATATCTGCAAAATCTACTGAAACAATAGAACCATAAACACCAGAGTTTCTATTAATAAATATCCAATGAATATATACTGTATTTTGGTGAAAGTTTCCAAAATAAAATTAAAAATCACCCCTAAGCCCCACTTCTACACATAAACTTTGTATTTTAATTAGTGTTAGTGAAATAAAGTCTTTAAACAGAATAAAACAATGAGGCCACATTTTCATTAAATTCCTATCATTTTCCTCCAGGTTTATATTTCTCTAAGGTACAGTGTTTTCAGAAATGCCCAATATTTCTTTTACTTTCTTCCACATCAAAATGCCCATTGAGGCTCAAAAGATATATAAACTTTTTCACACAATGAATATGGGCTATCAGGATCTGAATATTGTAATTGTAATATTATCGCTTGAACCATAGATGTGTATTAGCTGAAAAACTGAAGGGTAAGTGGGTAAGATTGTTTTTATTCTTTGACATGAATCAAATATTGTCCATTGTTAGAGTATTGTTTAAATCATGTCATTTTGCAGTTGTAAAAAAAGTTTTCCTTACTTATCAAATATTATTTTTCAATAATGGTTTGATCCAAAAGGAATATTTCCTCCTTGACGATTTAGAAGCTATATACTTTTCATCTCTTCTTGATGAAATTAGTTGAAACAATCTTATGTAAAGTTTTAAAGCCAAACCACTATAAACCTACTACTACTACTAACAAGAACAATATAATTTATATAACACCAAGTTTTGCAAAGTGTTTTTTAAAATATGTCATCTGATCTTCAAAACTCTGAAAGCTGTGTGCTCTTACTCTCCCTATTTTTGATATGAGCAAACAGAGGCTAAGAAAGGTTCAATGATTTTTTTAGGGTGACATAGCTGGTAGGTATCTAATGGCAGATATTAAATCCAATCTTTCTCACTCTAGGTCCAGAGATCTAGCTGCTAAATTGGTTGAGTTAATCTCAGTGGTTGACCAACAGATCAAGCTGCATCTATTTGAAAAATGTAATAGACACATAAAATGGTATTTTCTTTGTTTTTGGCTTAATCATCACCATCACCTTAATTACCACATACTATATGGGATTTAGTCAGTAGTAGGAGAAGGAATGTTGGACATAACATCACAAACTTGAGGTTCAAATTTAATACATAGGATTACGAAGAAAACTGATTATTTTGAAAATGATCTATGTGTATTTCAATCAGTCAGTCTGTCTATCTGTCTAAGAATCATTTGTCTGACTTTCTTGTCAGCAATTATAGTAAAAAACAACTGACCTATGGTTTGAGAACACCATTGTTTTATCTTTATGAGAAAGGATGAGGAATGATGTTTGACCTTCCTTACCTACCATATTTTCCCCCCATTATGACAGTATCTTAGCCATCATACCCATCTGTCCACTTATTTGCACAGACCCTAAATTAAGGGCCCAATAGGAATGTGATTTAACATTTCTTTTACAGTATATCCAGCTATGGGTTTTAATTTGTAAATTAGGATTTTTGTTAAGAAATAAATAAAATAGTCATAATAATACACAAAGAAGAAGAAAAAGTACTTGTACCTAATATATACAAATTTACATTTGAACTGACCCCTAAAAAAGTATTCCCCTTACAACATATCTTAGTACGAGTTGCCCAACTTTTTTTTTTCTTTTCTGAAGATCTCCAATTATAGGGAACCAGTGACCTCTTAAAGCATTTTAACTACTAAAGAGGCTCTCCTGGTGGGAATCAGTCTTTTACATTAAATCCAAATATTCCTCTTTTCATTTTTCTAAGCATCTTTCTTAGTTCTACTTTCTGGGGTCAAGCAGAGAAATTCTCAGCATTTTTCCATATGACGGCTATCATGGGAGCCCACCCAAATCTTGCCAAAGCTAAACATCCCTTGTTTAAACATATCACACTGTTAATATGTTTATCATATGAGCAATGATGAAATGATTAAAAAGTTGACACTCTTGACTTCATGAATTCAAATAAAGTATTTTGATCATGGAGAAATATAGCACAAAAGTGTTTTGATGAGACTAGACCAGATATAGTCTATTATGGTCAATTCTGGGCAACATATTTTAAAGGAGACATTCAAAATAGACTTTACTTGGAGAATGTCAATGAAAATAGAAGGGTTACTTAACCATCTTCTATAAAGTCTCACAGAACTGGGATTTATTTTTGCCAATGAAATAAAACAGTAAGAGGACTTATGGCTACTGTTTTCAGGTCATGTGAAAGATGGAACATACTCCCCTTGTGTTGATAACAAAATCAATATTATAGTCCATTATTAAAACTTACTCAAAGGCATATTTTTGCTCAATATAAGAAATAACTTACAAAAATTAGAATTGACTTAATAATGGAATGCATAGGAACTCACTGTTATTGGAACCATTCAATAAGAAGTTGAATTAATATAATCAAGGCAAAGTATTTTAGAAGACAATATGTACTGGGAGAGAAGTTAGAAAGGTGTCCTTTTCTCAGCTTTTGCAAAAGAATATTTAACAAGAAGTACAAATATTCCTTTCCCACACACTTAGGGACAAACTCCTCCCCATATTACCTTGGGCTCTAGAGAGAGTGTGCTCAATGTTAAAAATGTTTCTATAATGCATTTGCCCTACCAGAACCTCTTCTAAGTGAGACATTACTGTGTGAATCAGTCCACATCTCAAATACATCTGGGCTGAATAAAGTAGGTATCACAGTCCTTTGCTCTTAACTATCTGGTTTTCTGAAAAAATCCATCATAGACCTCTGGCTCATAAACATTGCACAGCTCATCATTCTGACCTTTCAAAGCTTCCAAGCTTATAATTATTTTCTGTTATGCCTTCTAAAATGGAGGGTGGTGTGGGAAATGACTACAAATGTAGATTAGACATTAGGGATATCTGCTTGTTGGACACATTTTAGTAGCCCCACTAGTGAAATAATGACTTGAGACATTACTCCTCATGGAGGGCATTCAGAAATTCTTATTTCTACACTGGAACAGAACAAGGCAGAAATGAGGATGAATGACTAGATGATTTCTAAGATAATCCATTAAAAAGGGAGGGGTATGAATGATTTACTCAATAATATTACCTTGAGGGGCAGCTAGGTGGTGCAGTGGGTAGAACACTGGCCTTGCATTCAGGAGGACCTGAGTTCAAATTTGGCTTCAGACACTTAACACTTACTAGCTGTGTGACTCTGAGGAAGGCACTTAACCCCAATTGCCTCACCAAAAAAAAATTTTTTTTTAAATATATTACCTTGAATTCATAATGTGTTAGAAAAGAAGATAACCTTGTTAATCATTTAGTTAAAAAAATAAGCAAAACAAAATCCTTCAGAGTTGGAAGAGACCTCAGTGATCTTTAGAAAAATAAACCCCGCTAAGGCACTAGTAACAAACAAGTGCTTGTCCAACCCATACTGGATCACCTCTAGAACGAGAAAACCCACTATCTTTTGAGGTAGCCTATTCTACTTCTGGATAACTTTGTTAGGAAATTTATCTCTTCTGATATCATGTCTACATGTTTATCTTTGTAACTTTGCAACCTTTCTTGGTCTGCTTTCCAGCACAAAACAGTACAAGTGAAATCCTACAACATGCACCCTTGAAAATATCTGAAGGCAGCTCTTCCTCAGTGTAAAAATAACCAATGCCTTCAATTAATCATCAAAGGCCATGAATCTGAGCCTCATTAGCATTCTGGTTTCCCTTCTATGAATGTTCTCAATTTGACAATGTCTTTCTTATATGTTCTTAAGAATTGAACATGATATTCCATATGTGATCTGAGTGGGGCAGAATACAGTAGGCCAATCAATTCCATTTTACTGGAGGTTCTGTTTTTATAAATGTGACCCAAAATTACATCAGTTTATTGAATTTCAATTTCTCATTGTTGAGTCATTCAGTTTTCAGGTCAGCAAAGCCCTCAGTTTATTTCTATGCAAACTACACTGAGAGTCAAGAAGACCTGAATTTTCATCTTTCCTCAAACATTTAAATAGCTGTGTGACCCTGGGAAAGTAACTTAACTTCTGTCATGGTTTCCTCAACTTGAAACATGAGAAGAATAATAATATCTAACTTCCAGGGTGGTTGCAAGAATCAAATAATATAATATTTGTATATCACTTAGCATAATCCATGACACATAGTAGCAGTTATGTAAATGCTAACTATTGTTCTTTAAGCATGTCTCACTACCTCTTTAGCATGTGAAGTTGATTTTTTTATACCTAAGCATTTCTTTACATTAATCCCTGATGAATTTGATCTTATTCAATATAACCAACTCCAACCTATCACTGTAATTTTTTGTTTACTGATGCTATCATCCTCTATAGAGGCAGTATCATGTAATGGAGAGAGTGTTTAACATGAATCCAAGAAAACCTAGGGTCAAATTCCATTTCTATCACAGATTTTCTATGTGACTCTAGATAACCCACTTAATTTATCTGTGCTTCTAGGAAATTGTTTCAGATTATGAATTGCAGAAGAATTGTGGATTTTGTTGGTAAGAGTTTCCTTACCAGGAACTCCCTTTACCACAGATATAATAAAGATAAAATCATAGCTATCTCCTCCCTTGCACCTCCACTCTCACTAAAACCAATATATGATTTTTTTAAAAAAGTAAACATTTTTATTTACAGTTTTGAATTCCAAATTTTATCCCTCCTTCTCTTCTCTCTCCCTGAGGCAATAAGCTATCAGATTTGGGTTACACATGTGCAATTATGTAAAACATTACCATATTAGTCATTTTTTATAGGAAAACTTAAAAAGAAAGTGAGTGAAAATAGAATGTTTCAGTCTGTGTTTCATTAATATTATTTATTTCTTTGAAGGAGGATAGTATGCTTCATCATTAGTCTTTTTATTGTCTTGGATCATTGTATGACTAAGAATACTCAAATCATTCACAGTTCTTCATCAAACAATATTGATGTCTCTGTGCACAACATTCTCTTGGTTGTGCTCACTTCACTATATATCAGTTAATATAAGACTTGCCAGGCCTTTCCGAAATCATCCTCATCATCATCATATATCACAACTTCTTTAGCCATTCCCCAATTGATGGTCATTCCTTTTACTTCCAATTCTTAACCACAACAAGAAGAGCTGCTAGAAATATTTTTGTACGAATAGGTAGTTTTCTGTTTTGGGGGATGTCTTTGGGATGGAAAACTAGAAGAGGTACTGCTGGATCAAAGGATATGTAAAGTTCTATTTCTCTTTGGGCATAGGTTAAAATTGCTCTCCAGAACAGTGTGTTTTTTTTTCCATATAAATATTTTCTTATTTTCCAGTTATATGTAGAGATAGTTTTCAACATTTTTTATAAGATTTATTGTTTCAATTTTTTTCTCCCTCCCTCCCCCCATCCCCAAGACATCAAGTGATCTGATATAGGTTATATATGTACAATCACTTTAAACATATTTCCGCATTAGTCATGTTATAAGAGAAGAATCAGAGCAAAAAAGGAAAACCTCAAAAAAGAAAAACAACAACAAAAACAATAAAATAACATGGTTCAATCTGCATCCAGATTCAGCAGGTTTTTTTTTTCTGGATTTGGAGAGCATTTTTCATCATGAGTCCTTTGGAACTATCTTGGACCATTGTATTGCTGAAAAAAATCAAGTCTATCACAGTTGATCAACACACAATGTTGTTGATACTGTGTACAATGTTCTCTTGGTTCTGCTCATCTTTCATCATTTCATCATCATCAGTTCATATAAGTCCTTCCATGTTTCTCTGAAATCTGCCTGCTCATTATTTCTTACAGCACAATAGTATTCCATTACATTCATGTACCACAGTTTGTTCAGCCATTCGCCCATTGATGGACATCCCCTCAATTTCCAATTCCTTGCCACCACAAAAAGAGCAGCTATAAATATTTTTGTACATGTGGGTCCTTTTCCCTTTTTTATGATCTCTTTGGGAAAAAGTCTTAATAGTGGTATTGCTGGTTCAAAGGGTATACAAAGCTTTATAGCTCTTTGGGCATAGTTCCAAACTGCTCTCCAGGTTGGATCAGTTCACAGCTCCACCAATAATGCATTAGTGTTCCAATTTTTCCACAGCTTCTCCAACATCTATTATTTTCCTTTTTTGTCATATTAGCCTATCTTATAGGTGTCAGGTGGTATCTCAGAGTTGTTTTAATTTGCATATCACTAATAAATGGTGATTTTTAGTATTTTTTCATATGGCAATAGATAGCTTTGATTTCTTCATCAGAAAACTGCCTGTTCATATCTTTTGACCATTTCTCAATTGGGGAATGACTTGGATTCTTACAAATTTGATTTAGTTCTCAATATATTTTAGAAATGAGGCCTTTATCAGAAGTACTGGCTATAAAAAATTATTTTCCAGTTTTCTGTCTCCCTTCTAATTTTGGATGCATTACTTCTGTTTGTACAAAAACTTTTAAATTTAATGTAATCAAAATCATCCATCTTTCATCTTGTTTGGTCATAAACTATTCTCCTTTCCAAAGATATGAGTGATAAGCTATTCCTTCCTCTCTTAATTTCCCTATGGTATCCCCTTTTATGTCTAAATCATGTACCCATTTTGACTTTATTTTAGTATGAGATGTAAGATGTTGGTCTATGCCTAGTTTCTGCCATACTCTCTTCCAGTTTTCCCAGCAGTTTTTGTCAAATACTAAATTCCTATCCCAGAAGTTGGAGACTTTGGGTATGGTTGAATCTTTTCACAACTACACTAATAGTGGGTTAGTGTCCCAGTTTTCCCACATTCCTGCCAACACTGGATATTTTCCTTTTTTGTTATATTAGCCACTCCAAAACATAATTTTAATCATATCTTATGTTTCAGATCACAGATTCACATAATTATAGATCATACAAAGAAATCAGATGAATTAAGGAATATCATCTACAATATGTCCCTGTGATAAATGGCTAGAGAGGGGTACATGAATGATACTATCCATTAATAACTTAGAAAAAATGTGTTTAAAAGTTATTGTTAACACTATTGATACAAAGAATAAATAAAATAGTCCCTGCATCCAAAGACCTTACATCCTAAAGGGGGAAGCATATTTATAAATCAGAATATAGAAAATAGAGGAGATTTCACTAACATCTGGTAGACCATGATGATCCTCCTGAAAAAGAGGTCCTTGAATTCAATCTAAAAAGGAGATAGGGATTCTAAGAACCAGGAGTTAGAATGCTTCCAGGAATGGAGATCAACTAGTAAAAAGTCATGAGAAGAGAGGTTGAGCTTCACATGTGAGGGAAAAGAAAAAAAGTATTCCTTTATGGATAGATAATAAAATATACAGTTTCAAGCAGAATATTTTTTTTTAAAACTGGAAAGGGAGGAAGGAGTTGGATCGTGAAGATATTTAAATGCAAAACAATAGCAACAGGCTTCATCATGAAACTAATATGAAACCACTAGAGGTTACTGATAAGGCAGAAACAAGATCAAACACAATTTAATAAAAATAGTTTGGTAATTGAACAAAGGATGTGTAGGAGTGGGGAGAGAACTGAATCAAGGAAATAAACCAGTAAACTACTGCAATAGTCTAATGAGGAGGTGATGAAAGCCTAAAGTAAAATGGTGGTTGTTTGAGTTAAGTGAAAAGGGGGTATGGAAGAAATGCTGTAGATTTTTCAAAATACTTGACAAATGATTGAATTTGTGGAGTGAGAGAAAGATAAGTCAAGGATGACCCCAAGGTTGAGAAAATGGATGGTTAGGAGTATGATGACATTTTGGATACAAATAAGAAAATTCAGAAGGAGGGGGAGAGGAATAGAGTTCTGTTTTGAATATATGGAGTTTGAGATACCAATGGAATATCCAATTCTGAATCTTCAAAAGGCACTTGGTGTACATGACTAGAGCTCAAGAGAGAAGAAATGATGATGTACATAATATGATGATAATATCTATCTATCATTAATATCATCATGTTGATTGTCAATAACATTTAATAAATGTCTAATGAGAACCAGGCATTGTGCTAATTGCTAGGGATACCAAAAGAGGCAAAAAACATTCCCTGTCCTCAAAGAGTTTGCACTCTAATCGGGGTGGGAGGGTAAAAAGCACACAAACATATGTGTGTTTGTATAAACACATATATATCTAGATATATATCTAGATATAGATATATATGTATATATATAAACACATATACATATAGTATATATTCAAGTGTATTGATAGATAGATAGATAGATAGATAGATAGATAGATAGATGAAATATATCATAATTAAGATGGGAAACACAGAATATGATGGGTTAGAAAAGACTTTCTGTAAAAGATGGGATTTTTATTGGAACTTGAAGGAAGTGAGGGAAGCCAATTGACAAAGAGGAAGAGAATTCCAGGCATGAGGGAGAGTTAGGAACATGCTGTTTTTATTACAACTATAATTTGTACAGAACTTTACACTTTATAAAGTGCTTTCCATATGATATCTCATTTGATCTTCACACCAAACCTTCAAAGTGTTATTACCATCCCTATTTTATAAGTTAGGAAACTACAGAAATTAATTATGTTCTGGTTTGTTCAGCTAATAAATGACTTCAGCAGGATTTGAACATAGTATTTCCTTACTTGATGTACAACAGTTTATTCACTATCCCACTTACCTGCTTCATATAGCTACCTATATGTGGAAATCTCCTAAAAGAGAGGAAATTTTAACCCATGGAATGCAATTTGATGACCAAATGAGAAAATATATGGAGAATAGAGAAGTGAGACCAGGACAGAACCATGGGGGAACACCCTTGATTAGCATCAATTTCTTGAATGAAGGAGACTTAGAGCAGTTAGACAGGTAGCAATAGAAGCAAGAGAGATTAAAAAAAAAACATGGAAGAGGAAAACGTTTATCTAGGAAGGGAAGGTGATTATGCCAAATGCTGCAGAAATCAAGAAGGGTAAGGATTAGGAACAAAGAATTTTATTAGACAATTAGAATATATTTAGAAGGGGCAGAGCCAAGATGGCAGAGAGGAAACAGCAAGCTGCCTAAACTCTCCTTCTATTCCCTCAAAAAGAACATTAAATCAAGCCTCTGGACAGATTCTGAAACTACAGAACCTGCAAAGAGACAGAGAGACACGGTCTTCCAACCAGAGATAATTTAGAAGACTTCAGGAAAAGGTCAGTCTGACTTGGGGAAAAGGGAGGCACAGCACAGGGCAGCTACCCAGCGCCGAGGGGTTCAGGGCAAGTCAGCAGGAGCTGCGGGCCACAGCCATACAACTGAGGGCCCTGGAACCTGGCTAAAAAATCTGGTGGCCAAGAAGGACAGTGGAAAAACCTACCTGCACCAGCCGAGAGGGCAAGATGCCAGCTGTAGGGCCACAAACAGGATAGGAGCGACCAGGCACAAAGATGCAGCACGCTTAGACAGGAAGTGCAGGGGGGCGAACTATACACACTATAAAGACCTCAGAGTAAAGAGCCGGTCACACAGCACTTATACCCCTGCACAAGAAGCCCAAAACAGGAACACTGGTGCCCCCAGAGCAGACCTCAACTTAAAAAAATAAATAAATAAGCTGCAATAATGAGTAAGAAGCAAAAAAGAGCCATCTCCATGAAGAGCTTCTGTATCAATAGGGAAGAAGCCAACGCAAACTCAGATGAGGACAACACCCTCAAATTGCCTACATGTGAAGCCTCCTCAAGGAAGGTGAATTGGTCTCATGAACAAAATGCCTTCCTGGAAGGGCTCAAAAAGGATTTCAAAAATCAATTGAGAGAGGTAGAAGAAAAAATGGGGAGAGAAATGAAAGCAAAACAAGAAAACCATGAAAAAAGAATCAGCAGCTTGGCAAAAGAAGCACAAAGATTGACTGCAGAAAACAATTCCTTAAAAAATTCATCAGGCCAAATGGAAAAAAAAAGTGCATAATTTCACTGAAGAAAACAATGCCTTAAAAAATTCATTTGGCCAAATGGAAAAAAAGGTGCATAATCTCATTGAAGAAAACAATGCCTTAAAAAATTCATCTGGCCAAATGGAAAAAAAGGTGCATAATCACACTGAAGAAAACAGTGCCTTAAAAAATTCACTTGGCCAAATGGAAAAAAAAGGTGCATAATCCCACTGAAGAAAACAATGCCTTAAAAATTAAAATTGGACAGCTGGAAGAAAAGGAATCCATGAGATACCAGGAATAAGTCAAGCAGAATCAAAAGAATGAAAAAATAGAAGAAAATGTGAACTACCTCATTGGAAAGACAACTGATCTAGAAAACAGATCCAGGAGAGAGAATTTGAGAATCACTGGACTGCCTGAAAGCCATGACCAGAAAAAGAATCTAGATGCCATATTACAGGAAATTATTAAATAGAACTGCCCTGATATCACAGAAACAGAGGATAAAATCATCATTGAAAGAATCCATCAATCACCTCCTGAAAGAGACCCCAAAAGGAAAACTCCAAGGAATATTGTAGCCAAATTCCAGAATTATCAGGTGAAAGAGAAAATACTCCATGCAGCCAGAAAGAAGCAAATTAAATATCATGGAGCCACAGTCAGGATTGCTCAGGACCTGGCAGCTTCAACATTAAAAGACAGCCAGGCTTGGAATATGATATTCCAGAAGGGAAAGGAGCTTGGATTGCAGCCAAGAATCTATTACCCAGAAAAAATTTTCATTCTCTTTCAGGGGAAAAGATGCACATTTGATGACATTGGGGACTTTCAATCTTTCCTGGTGAAAAGACCAGAACTGAATAGAAAATTCGATCTTAACATACAAGTCTCAAGAGCAGTTTAAAAAGGTGAAAGGAGGGGGGAAAAAAAAAGGTTACTCATTTAGGTTAAACTGTTTATATCCCTACATGGGAAGATAATACACATAAGTCTTAAGAACTATAAATGTATTTGGGCAGAGAGAAGGACTTTACACAAAGGGTATGAATATAAATTATCTTTGAGATGATGATACAAAGAAAACTAAGGGTTTACAAAGGGAGTCTATGGGGAAGAGAGAGAAGGGGAGGTGGAATGGGGTGAATTATATCATATGAAGAGGTGAAAAAAAAACCTATTACAATAGAGGGAAAGAAAGGAGAGGTGAACATTGTTTCAGTCCTACTCTCATTAGATTTGATTCAAAGAGGGGACAGCTAGGTGGCGCAGTGGATAAAGCACCTGCCCTGGATTCAGGAGTTCCTGAGTTCAAATCTGACCTCAGACACTTGACACTTACTAGCTCTGTGACCCTGGGCAAGTCACTTAACCCCCATTTACCCCCCCCAAAAAAAAAAGATTTGATTCAAAGAGGGAATAACATATACGTTCAATGGGATAAAGAAACTTAGCTCATTCTTTAGGGAAGCAAAAGGGGAAGGGAAAGGGGGAGACTGATAGAAGGGAGGACAAAAGCAAGGGAGAAAAGGGTAAAGAAAAGAGAGGAGAGTGATAAAAAGGGAGGGCAGATTGGGGGAGGCAGGGATAAGAAGTAAAACATTGGTGAGGAGGAATAAGGTGAAAGAGGGGAGAAAAGTACAAAGGGGGTAAATAAAATGGAGGGGAATAGACAGTCAATAATAATAACTGTGAATGTGAATGGGATGAACTCTGCTATAAAACGGAAGCGAATTGCAGAGTGGATTAAAAACCAGAATCCTACAACATGCTATTTACAAGAAACACATTTTCAGCAGAGAGATACACACAGAGTAAAGGTACAAGGCTGGAGGAGAATATATCATGCTTCAGGTAAAGTAAAAAAAAGCAGGGGTAGCAATCCTTATCTCAGACAAAGTGCAGGCAAAAACAGATCTCATTAAAAGAGATAAGGAAGGAAATTACATCTTGCTTAAAGGTACTATAAATAATGAAGTAATATCAATATTAAATATGTATGCACCAAATGGTATAGCATCCAAATTCTTAGAGGAGAAGTTAAATGAGTTACAAGAGGAATTAGACAGTAATACTATACTAGAGGGGGATCTGAATCTCCCCCTCTCAGAATTAGATAAATCTACCCAAAAAATAAATAAGAAAGAAGTGAAAGAGGTGAATAGATTACAAGAAAAGTTATACATGATAGATGTCTGGAGAAAATTGAATGGGGATAGAAAGGAATATACCTTTCCTCAGCAGTACAAGGCACATTTTCAAAAATTGACCATGTATTAGGGCACAAAAGCATCATAGTCAAATGTGGAAAGGCAGAAATAGTATATGCATTCTTCTCAGATCATGATGCAATAAAAATTACATGTAAGAAAGAGCCAGGGAAAAGTAGAATGAAAATCAATTGGAAACTAAATAATTTCATTGTAAAGAATGAATGGGCCAAACAAGAAATCATAGAAACAATCAATAACTATATCCAAGAGAATGACAATAATGAGACAACATACCAAAATCTATGGGATGCAGCCAAAGCAGTGCTTAGGGGAAAATTTATGGCTCTAAATGCTTACATGAATAAAAAAGAGAAAGAGGAGATTAATGAATTGGGCATGCAACTTAAAAAGCTAGAAAAAGAACAAATTAGAAATCCCCAATTAGATACAAAATAAGAGATCCTGAAAATTAAAAGAGAAATTAATAAAATTGAAAGCAAAAAAACTATAGAATTAATCAATAAATTAAGAGCTGGTTTTATGAAAAAACCAATAAAATAGATAAAATATTGGTTAATTTGAGTAAAAAAAAGAAAGAAGAAAACCAAATTACCAGTATCAAAAATGAAAAGGGTGATGTTACCACCAATGAAGTGGAAATTAAGTCAATAATTAGGAATTATTTTGCCCAACTGTATGCCAATAAATTTGACAATCTAAATGAAATGGATGAATATTTACAAAAATACAAACTTCCCAGGTTAACTGAAAAGGAAATAAAATCCTTAAATAAACCCATATTAGATAAAGAAAGTGAACGAGCCATTAATGAACTCCCTAAGAAAAAATCCCCAGGGCCAGATGGGTTTACGGGTGAATTTTACCAAACATTTAAAGAACAATTAATTCCAATATTATGCAAATTATTTGGAAAAATAGGTGAAGAAGGAGTTATACCAAATTCGTTTTATGACACAAATATGGTGGTGATACCAAAACCAGGCAAAGCAAAAATAGAGAAAGAAAATTATAGACCAATTTCCCTAATGAATATTGATGCTAAAATCTTATATAAGATATTAGCAAGGAGGTTACAGCAAGTGATCACCAGGATAATACACTATGACCAGGTGGGATTTATACCAGGAATGCAGGGCTGGTTCAACATTAGGAAAACTATTAACATAATCAACCACATCAATAAGAAAACCAACCAAAATCATATGATTATCTCAATAGATGCAGAGAAAGCTTTTGACAAAGTATAACACCCGTTCCTAATAAAAACACTAGAGAGTTTAGGAATAGGTGGAGCTTTCCTTAAAATAATAAACAGTATCTACCTAAAACCATCAGCAAGTATTATATGCAATGGAGATAAATTAGAGGCCTTCCCAATAAGATCAGGGGTGAAACAGGGATGTCCATTATCACCCCTATTATTTAATATTGTCCTAGAAATGTTAGCTTTAGCAATCAGAGAAGAGAAAGGAATTAAAGGAATTAGAATAGGCAAGGAGGAAACAAAACTATCACTCTTTGCAGATGATATGATGGTATACTTAAAGAATCCTAGAAAATCAACTCAAAAATTACTTGAAACAATTAACAACTTTAGCAAAGTAGCAGGATATAAAATAAATCCACATAAATCATCAGCATTTCTATACATGACCAACAAAGTCCAGCAGCTAGAGATAGAAAGAGAAATTCCATTTAAAGTAACAGTAGATAATATAAAATACTTGGGAGTCTACTTGCCAAGACAAACCCAGGAACTCTATGAACACAACTACCAAACACTCTTCACAAAAATCAAATCAGATCTAAATAACTGGAAAGATATCAATTGCTCATGGATAGGCAGAGCTAATATAGTAACAATGACAATACTGCCTAAATTAATTTACTTATTCAGTGCCATACCAATCAGACTACCTAAAAATTATTTTATACAGCTAGAAAAAATAATAACCAAATTCATCTGGAAAAACAAAAAATAAGTATATTGAGGGAAACAATTTAAAAAAAATTCACAGGAAGCTGGGTTAGCGGTACCAAACCTGGAGCTTTACTATAAAGTGGCAGTCATCAAAACTATCTGGTACTGGCTACAAAATAGAGTGGTAGATCAATGGAATAGGCTAGGCTCAGGCAACGCAGTAGTAAATGACACTAGTAATGCAATGTTTGATAAACCCAAAGACTCCAGCTTCTGGTATAGGAACAAAGTATTTGACAAAAACTGCTGGGAAAACTGGAAGATAGTATGGCAGAAATTAGGCATAGACCAACATCTTACACCTTATACTAAAATAAGGTCAAAATGGATACATGATTTAGACATGAGGTGATACCATAGGTAAATTAGGAGAGAAAGGAATAATCTACCTATTAGATCTTTGGAAAGGAAAACAGTTTATGACCAAACAAGAGATAGAGTATATTATAAAATGCAAAATGGATGATTTTGATTACCTTAAATTCAAAAATTTTTGTACAAACAGAAGCAATGCATCCAAAATTAGAAGGGAGGCAGGAAGCTGGGAAAAAAATTTTGTGGCCAGTACTTCTTTTTTTTTTATGTATAAGGTATTTTATTTTTTCCGTTACATGTAAAGATAGTTCTCAACTTTTGTTTATACAAGCTTTACAATTTCAGATTTTTCTCCCTCCCTCCCCTCCCCCCCTCCCCTAGACAGCAGGTAATCTGATATAGGTTATATCTATATATCTATATATCTATATACATATACATATAGATATACACATAATAACATTAATCCTATTTCTGCATTAATCCTGTTACAAGAGAAAAATCAGAGCAGTGATGCAAAACCTCAAAATAGAAAAAAAAAAAACAACAGCACCCAAAACAAAAGAAATAGTATGGTTCAATCAGCATCTATACTCCATAGTTCTTTTTTTTTTTTCTTGGATTTGGAGATCCTCTTCTATCATGAGTTCCCTGGAACTCTTCTGTACCAATGCATTGGAGAGAAGAATAAAGTCCATCACAGTAGGTCAACACTCAATGTTGATGATACTGTGTACAATGTTCTTCTGGTTCTGCTCATCTCACTCATCATCAGCTCACGTAAGACCCTCCAGGTTTCTCTGAACTCCTCCTGCTCATCGTTTCTTATAGCACAATAGTATTCCATTGTATTCATATACCATAACTTGTTCAGCCATTCCCCAATTGATGGGCACCCCCTCAACTTCCAATTCCTTGCTACCACGTAAAGAGCAGCTATAAATATTTTTGTACATGTGGGTCCCTTTCCCCCTTCCATGATTTCTTTGGGCAAAAGACCCAAAAGTGGAATTTCTGGGTCAAAGGGTATGCACAGCTTTATCGCCCTTTGGGCATAGTTCCAAATTGGTCTCCAGAATGGTTGGATCAGTTCACAGCTCCACCAACAATGCATTAGTGTTCCAATTTTCCCACAGCTTCTCCAACATTTATTATCTTCCTTTTTTGTCATTTTAGCCAATCTGATAGGTGTCAGGTGGTACCTCAGAGTTGTTTTAATTTGCATATCTCTAATCAATAGTGATTTAGAGCATTTTTTCATATGGGAATAGATAGCTTTGGTTTCTTCATCAGAAAACTGCCTGTTCATATCCTTTGACCATTTCTCAATTAGGGAATGACTTGGATTCTTATAAATTTGATTTAATTCCCTATATATTTTAGAGATGAGGCCTTTATCAGAAGCACTGGCCTCAAAAATTGTTTCCCAGCTTTCTGCCTCCCTTCCAATTTTGGATGCATTGCTTCTGTTTGTACAAAAATTTTTTAATTTAATATAATCAAAATCATCCATTTTGCATTTTATAATATACTCTATCTCTTGTTTGGTCAAAAACTGTTTTCCTTTCCAAAGAGCTGATAGGTAGACTATTCCTTTCTCTCCTAATTTACCTATGGTATCACCTCTTATGTCTAAATCATGTATCCATTTTAGTATAAGGTGTAAGATGTTGGTCTATGCCTAATTTCTGCCATACTATCTTCCAGTTTTCCCAGCAGTTTTTGTCAAATACTGAGTTCCTATCCCAGAAGCTGAAGTCTTTGGGTTTATCAAACACTACATTACTAGTGTCATTTACTACTGCATTTCCTGAGCCTAGCCTATTCCATTGGTCTACCACTCTATTTTTTAGCCAGTACCAGATAGTTTTGATGACTGCCACTTTATAGTAAAGCTCCAGGTTTGGTACTGCTAACCCACCTTCATGTGAATTTTTTTTCATTATTTCCCTGGATATCCTTGATTTTTTGTTTTTCCAGATGAATTTTGTTATTATTTTTTCTAGCTATATAAAATAATTTTTAGGTAGTCTGATTGGTATGGCACTGAATAAGTAAATTAATTTAGGCAGTATTGTCATTGTTATTATATTAGCTCTGCCTATCCATGAGCAATTGATATCTTTCCAGTTATTTAGATCTGATTTGATTTTTGTGAAGAGTGTTTGGTAGTTGTGTTCATAGAGTTCCTGGGTTTGTCTTGGCAAGTAGACTCCCAAGTATTTTATATTATCTACTGTTACTTTAAATGGAATTTCTCTTTCTATCTCTAGCTGCTGGACTTTGTTGGTCATGTATAGAAATGCTGATGATTTATGTGGATTTATTTTATATCCTGCTACTTTGCTAAAGTTGTTAATTGTTTCAAGTAATTTTTGAGTTGATTCTCTAGGATTCTTTAAGTATACCATCATATCATCTGCAAAGAATGATAGTTTTGTTTCCTCCTTGCCTATTCTAATTCCTTTAATTCCTTTCTCTTCTCTGATTGCTAAAGCTAACATTTCTAGGACAATATTAAATAATAGGGGTGATAATGGACATCCCTGTTTCACCCCTGATCTTATTGGGAAGGCCTCTAATTTATCTCCATTGCATATAATACTTGCTGGTATAAATCCCACCTTGTCATAGTGTATTATCCTGGTGATCACTTCCTGTAATCTCCTTGCTAATATCTTATTTAAGATTTTAGCATCAATATTCATTAGGGAAATTGGTCTATAATTTTCTTTCTCTATTTTTGCTTTGCCTGGTTTTGGTATCACCACCATATTTGTGTCATAAAACGAATTTGGTATAACTCCTTCTTCACCTATTTTTCCAAATAATTTGTATAATATTGGAATTAATTGTTCTTTAAATGTTTGGTAAAATTCACCCGTAAACCCATCTGGCCCTGGGGATTTTTTCTTAGGGAGTTCATTAATGGCTCGTTCACTTTCTTTATCTAATATGGGTTTATTTAAGGATTTTATTTCCTTTTCAGTTAACCTGGGAAGTTTGTATTTTTGTAAATATTCATCCATTTCATTTAGATTGTCAAATTTATTGGCATACAGTTGGGCAAAATAATTCCTAATTATTGACTTAATTTCCACTTCATTGGTGGTAACATCACCCTTTTCATTTTTGATACTGGTAATTTGGTTTTCTTCTTTCTTTTTTTTAATCAAATTAACCAATATTTTATCTATTTTATTGGTTTTTTTCATAAAACCAGCTCTTAGTTTTATTGATTAATTCTATAGTTTTTTTTGCTTTCAATCTTATTAATTTCTCCTTTAATTTTCAGGATCTCTTATTTAGTGTCTAATTGGGGATTTCTAATTTGTTCTTTTTCTAGCTTTTTAAGTTTCATGCCCAATTCATTAATCTCCTCTTTCTCTTTTTTATTCATGTAAGCATTTAGAGCCATAAATTTTCCCCTAAGCACTGCTTTGGCTGCATCCCATAGATTTTGGTATGTTGTCTCATTATTGTCATTCTCTTGGATATAGTTATTGATTGTTTCTATGATTTCTTGTTTGGCCCATTCATTCTTTACAATGAAATTATTTAGTTTCCAATTGATTTTCATTCTACTTTTCCCTGGCTCTTTCTTACATGTAATTTTTATTGCATCATGATCTGAGAAGGATGCATATACTATTCCTGCCTTTCTACATTTGACTATAATGCTTTTGTGCCCTAATACATGGTCAATTTTTGAAAATGTGCCATGTACTGCTGAGAAAAAGGTATATTCCTTTCTATCCCCATTCAATTTTCTCCAGACATCTATCATGCCTAACTTTTCTAGTAATCTATTCACCTCATTCACTTCTTTCTTATTTATTTTTTGGGTAGATTTATCTAATTCTGAGAGGGGGAGATTCAGATCCCCCTCTTGTATAGTATTACTGTCTAATTCCTCTTCTAACTCATTTAACTTCTCCTCTAAGAACTTGGATGCTATACCACTTGGCGCATACAAATTTAATATTTATATTACTTCATTATCTATAGTACCTTTAAGCAAGATGTAATTTCCTTCCTTATCTCTTTTAATGAGATCTATTTTTGCCTGCACTTTGTCTGAGATAAGGATTGCTACCCCTGCCTTTTTTACTTTAGCTGAGGCATAATATATTCTACTCCAGCCTTTTACCTTTACTCTGTGTGTATCTCTCTGTTTCAAATGTGTTTCTTGTAAACAGCATATTGTAGGATTCTGGTTTTTAATCCACTCTGCAATTCGCTTCCATTTCATAGCAGAGTTCATCCCATTCACATTCAAATTTATTATTACTGACTGTTTATTCCCCTCCATTCTATTTACCCCCTTTGTACTTTTCCCCCCTTCTTTCACCCTATTCCTCCTCACCCACGTTTTACTTCTTACCCCTGCCTCCCCCAATCTGCCCTCCCTTTTTATCACCCCCCTCTCTTTTCTTTACCCTTTTCTCCCTTGCTTTTGTCCTCCCTTCTATCATTCCCCCCCTTTCCCTTCCCCTTTTGCTTCCCTAAAGAATGAGTTAAGTTTCTTTATCCCAATGAATGTATATGTTATTCCCTCTTTGAGTCAAATCTAATGAGAATAGGGTTGAAACAATGTTCCCCCTCCTTTCATTCCCTGTATTGTAATAGGTTTTTTTTTCCACCTCTTTATATGATAAAATTCATCCCATTCCACCTCCCCTTTCCTCTCCTCCCCACAGACTCCCCTTTTAACCCCTTAATTCTTTTGTATCATCACATCAAAGACAATTTATATTCATACCCTCTGTGTAAAGTCCTTCTCTCTGCCCAAATACATTTACAGTTCTTAAGAGTTATGAGTATTATTTTCCTGTGTAGGGATATAAACGGTTTAACCTAATAGGGTAACCTTTTTTTCCCCCCTCTGTTTACCTTTTTAAACTTCTCTTGAGTCTTGTATGTTGAGATCGAATTTTCTATTCAGTTCTGGTCTTTTCACCAGGAAAGATTGAAAGTCCCCAATGTCATCAAATGTGCATCTTTTCCCCTGAAAGAAAATGCAGATTTTTGCTGAGTAATAGATTCTTGGCTACAATCCAAGCTCCTTTGCCTTCCGGAATATCATATTCCAAGCCTGGCGGTCCTTTAATGTTGAAGCTGCCAGGTCCTGAGCAATCCTGACTGTGGCTCCATGATATTTAAATTGCTTTTTTCTGGCTGCTTGGAGTATTTTCTCCTTCACCTGATAATTCTGGAATTTGTCTACAATTTTCCTTGGAGTTTTTCTTTTGGGGTCTCTTTCAGGAGGTGATTGGTGGATTCTTTCAATGACGATTTTATCCTCTGATTCTATGATATCAGGGCAGTTCTCCTTAATAATTTCCTGGAATATGGTGTCTAGATTCTTTTTCTGGTCATGGCTTTCAAGCAGTCCAATGATTCTCAAATTGTCTCTCCTCGATCTGTTTTCCAGATCAGTTGTCTTTCCAATGAGGTATTTCACATTTTCTTCTATTTTTTCATTTTTTTATTCTGCTTGACTGATTCCTGGTGCCTCATGGATTCCTTATCTTCCAACTGTCCCACTTTAATTTTTAAGGCATTGTTTTCTTCAATGAGATTATGCACCTTTTTTTCCATTTGGCCAGATGAATTTTTTAAGGCTTTGTTTTCTTCAGTGAACTTATGTGCTTCCTTTTCCAAGCTGCTGATTCTTTTTTCATAGTTTTCTTGTTTTGCTTTCATTTCTCTCCCCATTTTTTCTTCTACCTCTTGCAATTGATTTTTAAAATCCTTTTTGAGCTCTTCCAGGAAGGCTTTTTGTTCTTGAGACCAATTCACCTTCCCTCGTGAGGCTTCAGATGTAGGCAATTTGATGCTATTGTCCTCATCTGAGTTTGTGTTGGCTACTTCCCTATTGATACAGAAGCTCTCAATGGAGAGGGCTCTTTTTTGCTTCTTACTCATTATTGCAGCTTATTTATTTATTTTTTAAGTTGAGGTCTGCTCTGGGGCACCAGGGTCCCTGTTTGGGGATTCTTGTGCAGGGGTATAGGTGCTGTGTGACCGGGTTTTTACTCTGAGGCCTTTACGGTGTGTGGAGATCCCCCACCCTGAACTTCCTGTCTGACTGTGCTCGGCCAGCCAGGCGCTGGACTCTGGCGTCTGATCCCGCCTGACCCGTTCGTGGCCCTCTTGGCCGGTGCAGGTAGGTTTTTCCACTGTCCTTCTTGGCCACCAGATTTTTGAACCAGGTTCCAGGGGCCTCAGTTGTTTGGCTGTGGCCCACAGCTCCTGCTGACTTGCCCCGACCACCTCGGCGCTGGGTTGCTGCCCTGCGCTGGGCTTCCCTTTTGCCCGAGTCAGACCGACCTTTTCCTGAATTCTTCTAAATTATCTCTGGTTGGAGAACTGTGTCTCTCTGTCTCTTTGCAGGTTCTGTAGTTTCAGAATCTGTCCAGAGGCTTGATTTAATGTTTGTTTTGAGGGAACAGAAGGTGAGCTCAGGCAGCTTGCTGCTTCCTCTCCGCCATCTTGGCTCTGCCTCGCCGGTACTTCTGATAAAGGCCTCATCTCTAAAATATACAGGGAACTAAATCAAATTTATAAGAATCCAAGTCATTTCCCAATTGAGAAATGGTCAAAGGATATGAACAGGCAGTTTTCTGATGAAGAAACCAAAGCTATCTATTCCCATATGAAAAAATGCTCTAAATCTCTAATGATTAGAGAGATGAAAATTACAATGACTCTGAGATACCACCTGTCACCTATCAGATTGGCTAAAATGACAAAAAAGGAAAATAATAAATGTTGGAGAAGCTGTGGGAAAATTGCAACACTAATGCATTGTTGGTGGAGCTGTGAACTGATCCAGCCATTCTGGAGAGCAATTTGGAATTATGCCCAAAGGGTGATAAAGCTGTGCATACCCTTTGACCCAGCAATTCCACTTTTAGGTCTTTTGCCCAAAGAAATCATGGAAGGGGGAAAGAGACCTACATGTACAAAAATATTTACAGCTGCTCTTTATGTAGTGGCTAGGAATTGAAATTTGAGGGGATGCCCATTAATTGGGGAATGGCTGGACAAGTTGTGGTATATGAATATAATGGAATACTATTGTGCTGTAAGAAATGATGAGCAGGAGGAGTTCAGAGAAACCTGGAGGGTCTTGCGTGGGCTGATGATGAGTGAAATGAGCAGATCCAGAAGAACATTGTACACAATATCATCAACATTGAGTGTTGATCTACTGTAACGTACTGTATTCTTCTCACCAATGCAATGGTACAGAAGAGTTCCAGGTAATTCATGATAGAAGAGGATCTACAAATCCAAGGAAAAAAAAAAAGAACTGTGGAGTATTGATGCTGAATGAACCATACTATTTCTTTTGTTTTTGGTGCTGTTTTTTTCTATTTTGAGGTTTTTCATCATTGCTCTGATTTTTTCTCTTATAACATGACTAATGCAAAAATAGGATTAATGTTATTATGTGTATATGTATACATATGTATATATATGTGTATATGTGTATGTATATATATATATATATATATATATAAAACCTATATCAGATTACCTGCTGTCTAAGGGAGGGGTGAGGGAGGGGAGGGAGGGAGAAAAATCTGAAATTGTAAAGGTTTTATAAACAAAAGTTGAGAACTATCTTTACATGTAATGGGAAAAAATAAATTACTTTATTAATTAAAAAAAAGAATATATTTAGTAGTTTTGGACAGAACAAGTTCAATTGAATGATGATGTCAGAAACCAGATTGCAGATGATTTATAAGAAGAGACAGGAGAGCAATTTTGGGAAATGTCCATTAGATATCTGCATTTCAAATTTATTGTTATGTAAACATATTAAAATCAACATGTTCAAAACTAAAGTTAAATATATTAATTTTCCCCAACCCTCCACTCTTCCTAATCTCTCTATTAATATCAATAGTACTACCTTCTTCCTAATGTCTCAACCTTTAAAAATAGTGTTATTCTTAACTCCTCACTTTTATCCCTCCCCATGCCCATTCAGTGGTGAAGTCCTAACATTTTCATGACATTCAAATACCCCCTTTTCTGCTTTCACATTGTCATCACTGGTTCAGACCTTCATCATTTCAAACTTGGACTGTGCCAATAATCTGCTTGTTGGTGGTATTACCAAAAGTCTCTTTCCCAACCAATCTATCTTCAATCAAACTATCAGAAAATATTCCTAAAATATGGGTCTGACCATAGTCAGTTCCTTATTCAATAAACTCCAGGATCAAATATAAATCTTCTTTTTGTTTTTCATATACCTTCATAACTTGGTCCCTTGCTGCCATTCCAGTTGTTTTTTTTAACATTACTCCCTCCTACTATTCTGAGATCCAAAGTCACTGTCCTCCTTGTTATTTTTCTCATAGTTCATACCATCTCCTGAATCCATGCAGTTTCACACACCAGCCCTATACATTCTTGATCCTCTTCTTTTCCACAATATAGCTTGAAACAAACAAAGAAAAAAAACTTCTTGGAATTCCTTGACAATCTCAGTTTATTCTATACTTTAGACCTCCTAAAACAATTTTTACATTGCAATGACATACTTCAATATCATTTCTTTGCTATTTGTTCACATATCTATTACTTCTCTTTGTATTCAAAGATTCATTCTAGACACCTTCTCATCTCTTCTAATTTGACTTCTGCTCAAGAATTATAGTCCATGGGATCTATCCTTCCTTTAAAATCTTTGGAGTCTTCTAATCCCAAATCAACCTTTAAAAAAATCTATCTCACTTTCAATGGGCAGAATTGATAAACATTTCATGAGATTGTCTTATTTTTTGCCCATTATTTCATAATATTTGGCAATGATTTCTAGGTTCACTCTGGCAATGTCATTTGTGCCCATGTTAGTCATTAGAGGTAGAGAGCAGCCATTTGTTTTCAAAAGTCTCAGAATGTTCTATTATGTCTCTGAGATAAACACCCTAAGCCTAAGCAAGGAGTCTATGAACAACAATGACTTCTTCCTATGACCCTTAGTGGATGATCTCACTTGTCAACACCTCAGGGTTCTTTTTATGATTCTTTAAAAACAAGCAGTTAATTATTCTTCAGAGTATCTGGTTTCCTTCTCTTCAAAAAGTCTCATTTTATTATTTTTGTTTACATTATGCAGTAACTATTTTCCCCCCATTTTCTTCCTCTATGTGACATTCTTCTGTTTTCCAACTCGCTAACACAGGTGAATATAGGTTCAGGATACATTAAGAGAATAGTAGTTAAATGAACCTATTGAATGTATGAGGAAACACTATCTTGGAAAAGTGAAATGAATTCCTTAGCTTCAAATAGCTACTTAATGGGGTAAATGGGTACCCTCACTCCCAATCCACTAAAATGATTTTTTTTAAAAAAGATTAAATATGCTGAATTCATTTGATTTCTTTATTTTCCTTCTAATATTTCTAGGGAAAAGTAAATTTGTGGTGTCCTATTTGGAAAGACTTTATTGGAAATAAATTTGTCCTTCAATAGGACCAAGAGTCATTTTCAAATGTAGGTATGCTTTTAAAAAATAGAAATAAATTCATTTGAAAAGCTTTCATTATTTACTGACCACATTCTTTTTCTTCTTAATGACTTACTTTCCACTGAACCATTCTTGCCTCTAAATTGTAAAATGTGTTCTGTAGATAAAAACTTCCTTTGTGTATTTTAATATCTTTTAATGAAAGTGTTTGCAAAGACAGTAATAGGAATAGTGAGACTTTGATCAGAGAATTACTGGAGACCTCACCTCCTTTGGAAATCATATCTAGACTGATAATCAAGGGTATTCATTCCCATAGACAGTTTCATGCTTCTGCAACATATTAGAAACTGTCTTTAACAATCATTTCCCATTACTGAGGGAGTTCAGGATAATGGAATGTGTAGTCGCTTTCAATTTGCGTCAGATTTTCTGATGCATCTATACCACCAACATTTTCTCTGACTGCCACTAAAACAAATGAAGTTGCAAATTGCATTGTTGTTTTTTTTTCCTCTCCCCACTTGAAGTCTCTGGAACAGTTTATTTTTTGAAAACTTTTCTTGTTCTTCTCTTAACATTTCCACCCTGTGAGAGGCAGTATGGTATAGGAGAATGAGTGCTATTTTCCAGGTCCTTACTCTACTAGTTACTATCTCTGTGACTGGCAGCAATTCACTTTCCATTTCTGAGCCTCAACTTCTTCCTCTGGAAAAAGAGGTGACTAAACTATATGATTTCCAAAGTCCCTTGCAGCAAGAACATGGTATACATATATTGCTCAGTTTCTGCCTTTCGAAAATGGGTGTAACCTTTTCATCATGTACACAGATATTATTTATTACCTTCAGTGAGAACATGTATTCCAAATATTTACTAAATGTGCATTACTATTGTTTTTTGTTTTCCTTTGTTTCATAAGGGAAAATATGTTATAATTTCAAGTACAATTTTTGTTTTTATGCTCATTCTGTCTCCCATTTTTAGTCTGTGTGACCTTGGGCAAATCACTTCATTTTTCTGAGTACTAATTTCTTCCCATCTGCAAATTAAGGATACTTACATTTACAATGCCTGCTTACCTCCCAGGGTTGTCTTAAGAATGCAATAAATCATGTATTACAATAAAATTTCATCTTAAAGTATCCTTTTGATAATAGTAATGTTCACCTTCCTCTTCTTCTTAATGACTCACTTTCCACTGTGTCACACATGCCTCCAAATCATGAAACATGTTCTGTAGCTAACAGGTACTTTTGTGAATTTTAATTTTTTTTGGTTTATTTTTAGGAGATTTTTTGGAAGTAACAACGGTTAAATGATTTTCTCAGGTGACAGGGCTAGTGAGTGTCTGAAGTCAAACGTGAACTCAGCACCCTATCCATTGTGCCACCTAGATGCCCATTTAAAAGTATTTTAATGAAGGCATTTGTCAAGATAGTGATAGACAGAATGAGTCTTTGAGGTTCTTTTTGGTTCCACATTTCTGATTCACATTTATTTAGCACTGTGTTTTACATCATGAAATAAAATACTGCAGAGTGGCTAACAAGCTGGCTTGAAAGTTCAAATCCCAACTCTGTCATGGGACATGCTATGGGACTCTGGAAAAGTCAATGAAACTCAATGTTCCTGGACTCTAACACATATAGTGCATTTGATTGGGTAACTCACTGAAACTCTCATTTCTCTAGACCTCAGGAATGTATTAGCTATGTGACCCTCTGTGAGTCATGAATGTCTCTGCTTTTGTTTCTCCAACTGTGTATTACAGATACTAATAGCATGTACTTCCAGACAGTGATGTGAAGATCAAATCAAATAATACTTTAAGGACTTAGAAGAATTCCTGGCATATAGAAGCTACTTAAGAAATGATGATTTCTTTCCTGTCTTCATAGGCATTTCTTTAAGATTCTAAGTTGCACAGAGCGTAGTAAGCCACATCAATAAAGAGTGTTTCCTTATCTGGAAGGTCCTTTTAAGAAAAACACACAAGTTCAGTCCTGACACCATGTTTTATATTGCATTTTCTTAGAAGTAATTTGTAACTTAGGTAGTATAAACATTACCATCACAATTTTAAAAGTTCATAAGCTGAAGCTCAGACAGATGAATTAACTTATCCATAATCACAAAGCAAGGACATATCTGAGCTGTGATAAGCTTTGTTTTTATCATTTTGTGCCAAGCTCAAGGATTCTACCATTCATTAAAATGGGCCTTTACAAAGGAGGAAACAGTTTGCTTTGGTCCAGCAGCTTTTGACATAAGAATTCAGATGTGAAATACACATACATGTATGCATATATACATACACACATGTGTGAAATGTGTATACAAGTATAATATATAGGTTTCATGTATGTGCATATATGCATGTTCATGCACATATATAAATTTGTGTGTGTATGCATGTGTGTATATATTTATATACGCATAAGTTTATATATGTATGTGTTTATACATATGTATGCAGACAGATGCTATTACCTAGGACAGTTTAATGAACTACCAGGTAAGGCTGGGTGGAGAATTTTATAGACATCAGGCAAAGCATTGCATTCCTGCTGTGTTCAATAGTCTGGTTAGCCTCAAAGGTTACGGGTGATGTATGTTTTCATTATTATCTCCTATGTTCTTGACGCTTCAAAAGAGCCCAAATGGTTTATTTCTGCTGCAGTGCTCTTCATTTGTACCATGGCAAGGTCTAGCCAATCAGACCAATATATTCACAAGGGTCAGTTTGCCTTTGAGGGATATTGTTCCATGAGCCTTGTAATATGCCTAGCTCTATGCAGCAAGCAGCTGCCACCAAGAGAGAAAGTGAACTCTCTTCAAAACCACATTTTTATTTCCTGAGAATTGGATCTTACTCTGCCATTTAAATTGGCACTTGATAGAAATTGTTTGAAACTATGAAACTGAAATGCAATAGTTTGCCTTTATTAGGTTCCTAAAAGAGCACAGAAATGTATCAGTCAATGCATCATACCTAATAAAGTCATGGAATATTAGAGATGGTACAGACCTTAGAACTTAGAATTTTAGGACCAAAACATACCCTAGAACATAGGCTGTTGGAACATAGAATAATATCAAATCTGGAAATAACTTTAAAACATGGAATGTTAAAATGATAAAGGACCTTGAGTCTTTGAGCTATGGAGCTAGCTCTCTAGGGCTAGAGAGGTAGAGAGTTCTTTGAATATAGAGTATTAAAATTAAAAAGTACTTTAGAAACCTTCTGATCTAACGTTCAGCACATAATAGGTGAGGAGTATGAGATGGTAAAAAGCCTTATCAACTTCACCAAGGTCACATAACACAGCCAGGACTAAAGTTCAGGTCTCCTGAGTAACGAGGTTATTCTCTTTTTGCTTTATCTCATTGCATTTTCTTTATTCATAAAATATTAATATGAATGCATATTATTTATATGAGAGGAAACATGATCTATAATAGTAGATAGAATGTAAAACTTAGAGACTGAAAGTCCTGGGTTCAAGATCTCCCTCTGAACTATAATGACTGCATGACACTGGTCAGGTCATTGAACCTCTCAATTTACTAGGAAACTCTTTGTGTTCATTTGCTGTGAAAAAAAAAAAATGTGCTACTTGGATTGATGGAGTTTCTTCAACTTCAAGTTTTCTACTGCAAGAGAAACAGTGTAATCCATCCCCTTAATATTTATATAATACTTAATGATTTACTTTATATGTTAGTATCTCATTTGTTCCTCACTAAATCCCTATAATATAGTTGCTATTATTACCCTAATTTTACAAATCAGGAAAGTGAGATTTAAAGTGATTAAGTTGACTTAAAGCTGGTATGAGTATGAGGAAAGATTTGATCCCAGATCTTTCTAACTTTTAGTCTTCACTGTTCACTATTTAATGTATCCTCCTAGAAATATGGAAGCTTATGTATATATCATAGTTTAGGTTTCAAAACAATAGCAGTCATGGTGTATGTTTATCATCCAGGGATCTAGTTGCCAACAGAATCACAAGATATCATTTTACAAATTAAAGAACTGAAGGTCAGAAAGAGACAGTGAAATGGGCCAGAAATCAGAGTCACTCTTAGCAGTTTTGAGATTTGAACTCAGGTTTTTTTTTTTTTATTCTGAAACTTCACCATCTTTCTGCTCTTTCCAATTCACCATCCTGCCTCATTTTATTCTTAAAATACCAATTGAAAGTAGGCAAATCAAATATTATTTTCTCCATTTATAAGGTAAGGAATTTAAGTTTCACATAGGTAAGGGTAACACATCTAAAGTTACACAGCTAAGAGGTAGCAGGGTTGGGCATTGAAATGACATTTTTTTACCTTCAAGACAAGTGCTTTGGGCAATATGTAATTCTTCCTTCTTTTGATTATGTACACATGATGATCTTATTAAAAATTAAGACAAAATATTGAAACAAAACCAAAATTGAGCATCACAGTTGGTAAGGTGAGCAATACCTGTAAAACTACTGGCCATGCTGTAATGCCAGTTGGTGAAAAGTTTGGGTAAGGAAGAGCTATGGACATTTGGGAGTTAGCATTTCTAGTCTGGCAAGATTTTACAGATACTATATTACCTAAGTATGCCTTTTCAAAACTTAGGGTGATTGTCACATCATATTAAGATAGAAAATGCATATGTGAGTGGAGGACTGGTTTGTATCTACTTTAAAATGTGCCTTTTTCATATAGGTTCCTCTTTGTTTATGCAAATTACCTTATCTCCTGGAACATACATTGTGATTACTTCAAGAAACTAGAAAAGATGGTTCCTAAAACATGATACTCAAATATTACTTTTTAGAAATATTTAGAGATCTCATAGAATAAGTGTTTCATGAGAAATTATCATATCCCAGTATATCCAAATCCATATGAGAACAAGATGCATTTATAGCACTCCTGGTGCCTGGTATATTCTTTTCCTATACAGATGTTGATGAATAGCTTTCATTTTGCTCCTACAACCCTGTGTGACTCCTAAATAAATGGTCTTCTTGTTTTCAATCCATCTTGTCTGACCTTTCATCCCCATGCACCCTGAGGATAATAATTCCTCCCAGGGAAGATTCTCCATGTCATTTAAGGAAATATTAGATCAGAGCATGTAAGTTCCTTGAAGGGAGAGAGTGGAATGGTTTCAACCTATAAATTTCCTATTTTTATCACAGTTTCCTATACACAGTGGGGGTTTAGAAATTTTTGTTTAATTGAAAACTTGTTGAAAAATAAACTTGTTGAGACATATCAAAGCCTAAGAGCAGTACTGGACATATAGTAGATACTTAATAAATAGGTTGACTATAGACTTGGGTGGGAGAATAGTGGCAATTCATTTCCTAAAATAGAAAATCTTTTATAATAATAATTGTTTGTATATGTTGTTTTAATAACTTCAAGATATTTTATACAATAATTAACTTGAACCTTAAATATCCCTGTTATTTATGTCCTATAGATATGACAGAAACAATTTTACTGATGAGAATATCATCGTACAGAGAAAAAAATGACTAGCCAACTGTCACACAGATTATAACATATAGAGATATTATTTGAACCCAGATTTAATCACAGCAAGTCTAACTCTCTAGTCATTCACTATAGCATGCAGCTTCTCATCTGTCAATTATGTGAGATAATGTGTTTAAAATGTTTTTGCAAATCTTAACATGATAAAGAAATGTCATGCATCAAATAAATGCTATTGTTATAGTTTTCATTTATATTTTGTGAAAATAATATTTATAACTCCCACATCCCAAGATTTAAAACACAAGTTCCAATGACATATCTTAGGTGTTGCCTTATATCTAGGGTTATGTTAGAATCTGAGTAACATTCAAGGGGCCAATAAGACATGTCCCTTACACTTCTATTGCTGATAATCAGACAGGAGAGATAGGGCCCAAATAATTATAAAATATGGCAATATGTGATAAGAAAATTTGAGAGGTGGAAAAGCGGCAAAAGATTTTCAAGATGAGGAAATTCATGATCCACAATGGATATTATGGAAGACATCCTGTTGGACAATGATCTCAAGACCAGTGAGAGGAGCCAGGATTCCAATGCAAACTTCCTCCATTTACATCATTGCAATCCATAATTCCTTTGAGCCCCAGCCTCTCAGCATAGTCCAAGTGCATGTGCATGTGTGTTTATGGATATTTCTGAGTTGTTCACTGCTTAATAGTATTTCATATATCACTGAACTTCAAATTTTTCCCTGACCTCCAAAGTTGACATCTCAGAAAATCTAATTAAATGTTATTTTCAAAGCATGCCGCGGTGATAGGCACAGGTATGTGGAACTACATATGCTATTTATAATACTATCTTTCATATAGTCCTTAGTATTTACATTTATCTGTTAAATGTTAAATCCGTCCAGAAGGGATATTTATAAGTCACTATGGACAGGATTAGAGATGGGAATTTTCTGTTCATGTTTAAAGGAAAAGGATTTTAAAAATCATTCATTCTGAAGAGGTTAGAGAAATTGAAATGTATGTGATGCATTTTTGGTCCCTTTTGTAATTTAGGTAATTAAAATTATGTTATCTATAACTTGATTTGTCTATAACTTGATTCACTAAATAGCTACAAATACCTTCCTCTAGTCAAGCTACTTGATGAGATAGAGCTAAATATTAAAAGTACACATTGAAATCCAAGAATCTTAGCCTTGAAAAATTAATAGTGTATTAACTAGTCAAAAGCACACTAACCCAGGACTCAGAAGATGAATGTTCCAATTGCAACTTTGCTTTCACACCAGGCTTAAATGGATGCTTTCATTAGTTCAGTGTCATACAACAAAGATGCCAACTGTTTCCTTTAAATGAGCTTAGATATGACATAAAATGTTTATTTTAAGCTGTTATCACCTTGGTCAAGTCCCTTCCCCTTTTCCTGTCTGAGTTGCCTCATCTTTTAGTGGAGAACAATCACTGTCTGACTGATGGTGGGAGATGGGGACAAAGTCCTGAGAGAGAAATCAAAGAGAATCTGTTATGATGGGTTCATAAATTCTCAGAACATGAAGGAACTTCCACAAATGTTGAGTTCAATCCTTGCCTAAATCATAAACACCCTTCACAAAATCCCTGACAAATGATTATCTTAGCAACCCCTACCTATTCCTATTATAGGCAACTCTGATACCCAACTCTGATTAGCAGGGAAATTGTCTCCTCTATAACCTATCTCTCATACACATAACTAAATCCCAGTTTCTCCTACATAGACCTCTGTGGAGCTGGAGAACAGTTGTCCATACTGCTTTCTCAATGATTTTACATCTTACCACATTCAGACACAACTGCTATGGGAGAAAGTCACACCTGGATTTTGAATTTTTCCTGTTTCCTTCTTATTAAACATTAATGAAGAAGATTCAGTCATTTGTATCAATTTCTCACTTCAGACAATACCCCTGTGAATACTCCTATCACCCAGTTAGTTATGTAAGCTATTTATACACAGGGCAATAAGATCAACTTTTCCAACTAACCTGACTAGCCATTTCTCTCAACTTGGTTTCAGTGACTTTGTGATGGATTTAACTAGTTATTTTAGCTGATAAGACAGTATGATAAAAGACAAAGGAAGTTAATCTCTGTATGTGCTTGTGTCTCTCCTCTGACTAAGTGAGTGCTTATATGTGTGATATAATCTTAGCCTAATTTTTGGAACTACTACTGAGGTTCTCTTCTTTCCACTTTCATTTTTTTTAAATCTGTAAATAAGGTCTGATATTTCCCCCATGACTTTGGCCTTTGGTATTTTCCTCTCTTTTATATACCTTGTATTATCAGCATTCTGATGTTCTCATAATTTATAGCTCCCCAAAGAGATTTCAATCAGTCAGTCAATAAGCATATATTAAGTACCTATTATATGCCAGACAACTAGGTGGCACAGTGGATAGGGTTCCAGGCCTGGAGTTGGGAAGACTTTGTTTTTTTTTAATTCAAATCTGACCTCAGACACTTACTAGATTTGTGACCTTACGCAAATCACTTAACCCTGCTTGCTTCAGTTTCCTCATCTGTAAAATGAGTCTTAGAAGCAAATGGAAAACCATACCAATATCTTTTTTCAGGAAAACCCCAAATGGGGTCATCAAGAGTAAAACACAACTGAAAAATGATTGAGGGGCAGCTAGGTGGCGCAATGGATAGATCATGGGCCCTGGAGTAAGGAGTACCTGAGTTCAAACCAAATCTGGACTCAGACACTTGACACTTAATAGCTTTGTTACCTTTGGCAAGTCACTTAACCCCAATTGCCCCACAAAAATGAAGAAGAAGAAGAAGAAGAAGAAGAAGAAGAAGAAGAAGAAGAAGAAGAAGAAGAAGAGGAGGAAATATAGAAAGAAAGAAAGAAAGAAAGAAAGAAAGAAAGAAAGAAAGAAAGAAAGAAAGAAAGAAAGAAAGAAAGAAAGAAAGAAAGAAAGAAAGAAAGAAAAATGATTGAACAAGAACATGTGCCAGACAGTGTGCTAAATGCTGAGGATACAAATACAATTAAGAAAAAGATATCATATTTTAAGGAGCTTACAATCGAATGGGCAAGACAACACAAAAAAAGAAACCGAAAAGTGAGGGAGGGGGAGGCATAATGGAAAAGTGTAAAGTCTAAATTATAGCTGATGAGAAATGGAGAGGAAATTATGAAGATCCCCTGTCTTTAATAGAGACCCTTGAGCCTATGGCTATGCCCTCTATTCAGTGAGTCCAATCAAAAGGGCAGAAGGTACAATTTTGAGTGCCAGGCAGATTCAGTTTTACAGAATTAATAAGGTTTCCCAATGATGAGTTTATTAGGCAAGGGATAAATAATGAAAAAGGTTCAACAAAGTCCAAAAGTGGTGTAGTTGGTAGAATATTGAGCCACTCTAAATTCTCTTCCCATTTTTATCCTATTTAGTGTTATTTCTACTTTATCTTTAAATAACTATGAGATTATTATTAGGATACAACATTGCAGTTTCAGAAGGAAGGAAGGAAAGAAGGAAGGAAGGAATTATGTTTGTAATATGTTTTGGAGGGTTTTGTTTTGTTTTGGTTTGGTTTTTTGGTGAGGCAATTGGGGTTAAGTGACTTACCCAGGGTAACACAGCTAATAAGTATCAAGTGCCTGTAGGTATGTATTATGTGCTGTTTGCTGTGCTAAGTGCTAATGATATAATTTTGATGTCCATAAATTCATCAACATGGCCAAGAAGAAAAAGAAAGCAATCTAGGCTGGGCTCCATTCATGAAATGGAGGCTCCAAGAGAAACTCACAATTTAGAGAAAGGAACCTGGACTTGCAGGGGGACATCCCTAGAGTGAGCAGGCTGCAGGAATGGGTAGTATCCAGGGCAAGGAGGTTCCATGCACTGAAAATAGTTCCAGAATCAAGCAGGATTACAGATGAATGTCACACAATGGGGAATGGAAAAGGACATACTGGATTTTGAAACGCTATAACCTATAACCAAAACATAATTCCAAAGAACAGAAATAAAGGATACCATCACTGGATTGTATAATAGAAAGAAAATATGAATTGTTCACTTGGTGAGAGGGAGATGGAAGAAATGAATGCGTAGAGTGTCCCACTGGCAGCTTTGAAATTTGGGAAGAAAATAAAGAAAACCTCTAGCACATCATATAAATTCATTGTGGTGAAAATTTGGGAGAATGAGGATGACAGTTGCAAAATATGGGAAGGCATGAATAACTTTTGATCATCGTTGTTGGAGGGAATCTTGGAACAGATGAGGTCTCAGATTTCTCTGAGTATTTGAGAGATCTTTCAGATAGAATTTGACAGTCTGATATAATAAAAAAAAAAATACTAGGCTTGAAGTCAAGAAGAAATGGGATCATATCCTATATTTTATACTAGCTGTGTGAACATGGGCTAGTGTCCCCCTATACACAATACATATATAAATGTGTATGTGTATATATATACATATATGTGTGTGTATCTGCATATACCTATATATAAATATATAACTTTGTAAAGTTTAAATTATGTTGGTTTTGTTGTTGAGTTGTTTTAGTCATGTCTGACTCTTCCTGACCCTATTTGGAGTTTTCTTGCCAAATAAACTGGTGTGGTTTGCCATTCCCTTCTCTAGATCATTTTATAGATGAGGAAACTGAAGCAAACAGGATTAAGTTACTTGCTCAGGATCACATGGTTAGTAAGTGTCCAAGGCCAAATTTGAAGTCATGAAGATGACTTTACCTGATTTCAAGCTTAGTCTTCTATCCACTGTACCACCTAGATGCCTATGAATAGTATAGATGTCAAATAAAATTAAAGCTAGGGTCTGTGTTAAATGTAACCAATATATCTTCCCCATTACTCATCAACAGTGTTATACATATTTCAGACATTTTATAAAGATTTCAAAGAATTTGTTTTTCCTAGTATTTAGCCAACATTTGCTTTTTTATAGACTCCACTTACCCATTACTCCTACTTCTACCATCTGGGGCCATACTAGAAATCTAATGATTCTTTCATGCTTTCAAATACTTAACAAAAAAAAAATAGCTCTCATGCCCTCTATCACCACACTCACTTTTCTGAGTAAATGTTGATTTTTTTTAAATGAATGAATGGAGGGGCAGAGCCAAGATGGCAGAGAAAGGACATTAAACCTACAAGGCTCCTGATACAATCACCCCAAAAATAGCAATAAAAAACCTTTGGGGCAGAAAAACATACAAAAATATGGGCTGAGAGTTTTCTCCACTTATAGATATATTTCAGGGGGCCATTCTGGGCCACAAATAAAGCCTGACCCTACAATGGGGCTGACAGACCAGACACTCACCAGAGGAATTTGCCCCAGTGCCTCTGAATCGGCAGCAGCACTGGCATCTACTGGAACCAAGTGCACGATCGGACTGAAGGGTTGGCCTGGGGGGGGGTAAGTTCAGGGGTACCAGTAGACTGGGGGGAAGGATTCAACTGTCCCACCCCAGTGGGTAACCAGGAAGAAATCCTGAGTGGCAGGAGACCCAGGTGGGGGAGGGGAGCAGGGGAGAAGTCTCATGGACAGCTGAGAACCACACCACGGAAAGCTGAGAACCACACCACGGAAAGCGGAGAACCACACCACAGAAAGCTTTGCTGGTTGGTTGCTTAGTAAAGTAGGCCTGAGGTTATCTCATGACCTGAGAACAGGCCAGGTGAGAATAAAGCCTGTCCCCTCTCAACCCAAAACACCTGGGACCCTCTGAAGCTGAGAACAGGAGTGGAGCCAAGAAGCAGCTCCCGTACTGCCCCCTGCAATAGAGAGTTTAAAATCAAATGAACGTGAGGCCAGGCAGGCTGAGAAGAAACCCAACCATCCCCTGGGCCACACTGTGGCTTGAATAGTGTGTCCTGGAAGCAGAGACACATTTTAAGAAGAAGTTAAAAACCAAGAAATAGTAAGCCATGATGAGTAGGGAGAGAAAGCAGAAGACGATTGAAAACTTCTTTGGGGGTAAGGTGGACCACAATACAACCTCAGAAGAAGAAGATAATAACAGGGTCAAAGCTCCAAAATTAAAAGCTTCCAAGAAAAATATGAACTCGTCTCAGGCCATGGAAGCTCTCAAAAGGGACTTTAAAGGGAAAGTAGGAGAAATAGAAAGAAGAGAAGAAAAGGAAGAAAGAATGGAAAGGGAAATGAGAGCTATGCAGGAGAGTCATGAGAAAAAAATCAACACTTTGAAAAGCCAAATGGAAAAGGAGATTTAAAAACTGTCTGATGAAAATAACTGCCTAAGAATTAGGATTGAAAAAATGTAAGCTAGTGATCTTATGAGAAACCAAGACACAGTAAAGCAAATCCAATCGAATAAAAATAGAGGGCAATGTGAAATATCTCCTTGGAAAAATAGCTGACCTAGAAAATAAATCTAGGAGAGAGAATTTGAAAATCATTGGACTACCTGAAAACCATGACCAAAACAAAAGCTTAGACACCATCCTCCAAGAGATTGTGAGAGAAAATTGCCCTGATATCCTAGAAGCAGAAGCTAAAATGGAAATTGAAAGAATCCACTGATCACCTCCTGAAAGAGATCCCAAAAGGAAAACCTCCAGGAATATTATAGCCAAATTCCAGAACTCCCAGATGAAGGAGAAAGTACTGCTAGCAGCTAGAAAAAAGGAATTCAAATACTATGGAGCTCCAATAAGGATAAAGCAAGATCTAGCAGCTTCTACATTGAGGGGCCAGAGGGCATGGAATATGATATTCCAGAGGGCAAAGGAACTGGAGCTTCAGCAAAAATCACGTACCCAGTAAAACTGAGTATAATTTTTCAGAGGCAAAAATGGGATTTCAATGAGAAAGAGGTCTTTCAAGCATTTGTGATTAAAAGACCTGAACTAAATAGAAAATTTTTCTTTCAAATACAAGATCCTAGAGAAGCATAAAAAGTTAAACAGGAAAAAGACTTCATGAGGGATATTAATGGATCAAACTGTTTACATTCCTACATGGGAAGATAATACTTTGAAATCGTAAGAACTATCTCAGTAAAAAATTCACAGAAGACAGGGCTGAACTGAATATGAAGTGATGATATGTGTAAAGCATTTATGTTTTTTTTTCCATGCAGGGCAGACAGGGTTGGGTGTCTTATGTCTGGGGCTGGATTTGGGCTTGGGGCCTCCTGGATTCAGGGCTAGTGCTTTGTCCACTGTGCCACCTAACTAATCCATGATGACATCATTAAAATAGGGTTGAGGTGTAGGAGGAATAAACTGGGGGAGGGAGAAGGGGAGAGATGATCTGGGGAGAGATATTTCACATGAAGAAAACAAGAAGAAAGCTTATGGAGGAGAGTAGAAGAGGGGGAAGGAGTTGAGGAATGAGTGAACCTTAATATCATCAGAATTGGCTCAAAGAAGGACTAACATACATATTCAGGTGGATATAATAATATATTTTTCCCTGAGCGGGGGAGGGAGAAGGGGGGAAGGGAGAAAGGGGGGGGGAGAAAGAAATGAGGAAAGGGCAGATTGGGGAGAGAGCAGTAAAAAGCAAAACACTTTCAAGGAAGATGAAAATGTTCTGCACTACTGCACCAATATGACATATTGAATTGCTTGATCTCATAGGGAGGGTTGAGGAGGGAGGGAGGAAGAAAAATTTAGAACACAGAATTAGCTCATGGACCCTGATCTCACTGGAGTGGGCTCATGGAGGGAATAGCTTTCATACCCAATTGGGAGGAGCAATCTCTTTAACCCTGCAGGAAAATAGGAGGGGAAGAGGATAAGGAAGGAAGGGTGAAAAAAAGGGAGTGCAGAGCGAGGGAGAGGATAGTCAGAAGTAAACCACCTCTGAGGAGGAATAGGTAAAAAGAAGATTGAGTAAATGTCATGGGAAGGGAGTGGGATGGAGAGAAATAGTTACGATGATTGATTATAATGGCAAAATGCATGGTACCTACTTTTTGTTTTGTTTTGTGTGGCAATTGGGGTTGAGTGGCTTGCCTAGGGTCACACAGCTAGTGGGTGTTGAGTTTCTGAGGCCAGACTTGAGTTCGGGTCTTCCTGAGTCCAAGGCCGGTGCTCTGTCCACTGTGCCACCTAGCTGCCCATATAGTACGTACTTTGCTGGGCTTTTATGAAGAAAATTCTCTGCAAGCTTAAGGTACTATATAAAGGTTATGATGAAGAGGATACTATCAGAAAAACCTGGAAAGACCCACATGAACAGAAGCAGAGTGAAATGTACTGTATACAAAATAACAGCAAGAGTGGGGGATGATCTGCTGGTAAGCATGTGGTTATTTTCAGCAAGGCAATGATCCAATATAACCCTGAAAGAGTATGAAGATTGCAGCTCATCTGCAGAGAAAGAACTGATAGTATCTGAAAACAGATGGAAACACATTTAATTTTTTTTTCATTTCTTCTTTGACAATTCCTTAATCTGAAGTTTGGGGGGGGGTTTGACTGTTTTCTCTCACAGCTAGCTAATATGGAAATTTTTCCATGACTACTCATGTATAACTTATTTTGTATTGCTTGAGTTCTTGTGGGTGGGGGTGGGAAAAGAGGGGGGAAGAGAAATTGGAACGCAAAGTTTTTAAAAAATTGATGTTAAAATTTTGTTTTTACATATATTTTGGAAAAAAATAAAATTCTATTCACAAACAAACAAACAAACAACAAAAAAATGAATGAATGGAAGCAGCTTTTCTCCTATTTTCCTGCCAAAGTCTGAATTGCAATCACAGAATATTAAAACAGAAAGAAAACATAGAGATCATTTAGTCTGAACTCCTAATTTTGCTGATAAAGAAATGGAATCTCTTAGGTGGAAAATGACTTCCCAAAGCTCATATCACTAAAATGTGGCAGAACCAAGCCTTGAACCCAGATTGGGTATCTAGTCCAAAATTCTTGCTATCATGTTGATTTTCCAAAATGCAAATTAACCCAAAAGAAATGTTTAAAAATTATTCATTTTAATCTTAAATATAAAATGAGAAAATAAAAAATGATAATTACTATATATACAGCAAAACATAAAGGAGTCAATATAAAACAATATATTTACATTTCAGACTGTTTAATTTGGGGAGGGGAACCTATTTTTTGGAGGGGGACAGGACAATGAGGGTTAAGTGACTTGCCCAGGATCACACAGCTAGTAAGTGTCAAGTGTCTGAGGCAGGATTTGAACAAAGGTCTTCCTGAATCCATGGCCAGTGCTTTATCCACTAAGCCACCTAGCTGCCCTCAGGGGGATGGGGGGAGGGAAACCTATTTAATAAGCACTACAAATTGTGTTCAAAACTACCCAGCTTTTCTGTGTTTCCTTCTAAGGTTTCTTTTGTCTTTTCCTGTGCATATTTGATTTTTTCCTCCCTCCCCTTTCCACCATGCCCTACACAAGGCTACAATTAAAAATGCATATACATACATGCATACATACACACATACATACATGTGTATGTATGTATATACACACACCCCAAAGTATTTTTATATTTGAAATGTATAGTATGTTAGGTTGTTGTTAAGCTGGGCAAACACTGGCAGTATTTCTAATTAGGATCATCTCTGGAGAGCCATAGACTTTCAAGAAAGCTGGATTTTTTTTTTGGACTAAGATTTCTGACAATTTTATTCCCAATTCATCCTAAAAAGGTTTAGAAATGAAAGTAGAAGTAGAACTGATGAAACTTTATGGGGACCCTTTAAATTCACTAAGTCTTTCATGATAGGTTTTAGCTCTTGCTGGTGTCATGCTATGAATTAGATTTCTATTTTGTAAACACTATGTTACAGTTGAGGAAGCTGACACAGAGAAAACTGAAGTGACTTCTAAAAGGTCAAAGAAAGTTCATGAATAGAGTGAGAATAGAGACAAGCTTTGTTTTCACGCGACCCAAACACTAGATTGGCTAATGAAATATTCTAACCATCTGGCCCTCCAGCATCATATAGTCATAGGAACATACATTCAAACACACAGAAAATGATAGATCCCATAGAATAAAAAGAGTATAGCCATCCTCTTTTTTGATAAGAAGGGCAAGAGTTAATATGGAACCTGTGGGCATATTTTTATTTTTCTTATTGATTTTCTATATATTTTGTGTACATTTAAAACCATAATTCCTAGAAGGGGTCTGAAAGTTTCACCACACTGCCACAGAAGTCTATGAAAGGCAAAAAATATAGTTAAGAATTCTTGATTTATTCCAAATTACACCCTTCCATAGAATAGCTTCCCTGACAAATAATTGTCCAGCTTTTCCTTGAAAACCTCACATGAAGAGTACCCCTGCTACTTAGAGAGGTCCATGATGTTTTGGGGCAATTCCAATCATATTATATTATTTTCTTTATCTGCACTTAAAATTGAAACTTTGAAACATAATCAGTTATTAGGAATCATAAGATGAAGGGATATAGGAGATGATTAAATCTAACTTTCATTTTGTAGCTGAAGAAATTGAGGCAGAAAGAACCTGAAATAGGATTTGAAAAGCACTCCTGATTCCCTATTCACTATATTATACTGCCCAAGATCCCTGGTGTTTCCCTCTGGTCCAGACAGAAATAATTACACCCAACTTTACTATTTGATGACCAGTGTTGTAAGAAAATAGATGTAGAAATGCTTTGAAAATTGCAAAACACTTTAAGGGTAGCATTACTATTAATAATAATCTTAATGGTGTCATTACTTCCTCACCTACTGATTTATGTTTCTGGTAGATTCAGTATCTACAGAGGAAACTATTCTCTAAAAGGTACAGGTAGCCAATTTGATACGATTATTCATGGCCTGTCTGTTTTTGTTATTTCTTTTTGTTTTGTGTCAGGGGGTGCTATTTCTATGTTGTTTTTGTTTCTACTTCCATTGAAAGCAAAGAGGGGTACAACTGCTATTTATTTTGGCTATAATACTGACCATCTACAGGGGCTTAGAGACTATTTCATACATCATAATGGAGCTATCTTATCCATTAAACACATACACACTCACACTCACACTCACACTCACACTAATATTCAAGAAACTGATACACAACCTGTAACCAGAATAGGTTTCCTTTTCACTGTCATAATTGTTATTTCTCCTGTTGCTAAGCAATTGTTCATTAACGTTAAGTAACAACATTTGAGAGAATCCATTACCACTTCTGTCATTTTGTTAAACATGAAAGGGGATCAGGCAGGGCCCACAGAGGGTATGTTTAATGGCAGTACCAGGTGGCCATACAAGAACTTCCCCCAAATGAAGACTGCATGATATTTCTGTAAAACAAAGCATACTTAGCCCAGGGCTGAGTCAAGTTTATGTAGAGAAGTCATATGGGTCTCACTGAATTTTTCATTTCCAAAAGGATTCTAAATAAATCTGTCTAACTTCAGTAAAATTCAAAGGGCTTGGGGTTATGGGATCATAGATTTTGTAGCTATAGGGGATCTTAATGACCATTTACACCAATTTTTTTTTCACATAGAAGGTTCTTGAGATTTGGGTAACTGACATTACTTACTAAAGATCACACTGTAAAAGTCAGGGGTAGGATTTGAAACCCAGGTCTTCTGTTTCCAAATACAGTGTACTTTCACTGCATTGCATTAAGTACTCATTTCATTTTCATTCCTTCATTCACTCTTTTATTTATTTAGTAAGTTATATATTTATTCAATAATATATTCATTTATTTTACAATTTGTTTTGGAATCTTTTGTTTTTATATTACCCTCTTTACTGAATATGTCCCTCCTTTTTTTCTTATTCATCCTGAAAACCATCCCTGCAAACCAATAACAGAAAAAAGAAAAAAAAAAGAAAGCACTGCAGAAAAAAAAAAACAACCAAAATGTTAAGTCCTTGTAATATGCTACATCTATTTAACCTCTCTGGGTCTCAATTTACTCATCTGTAAAAAAGAAAGTGAGTTGAACTAGATGGTGTCTCACGTCCCTTCTAACTCTTAATCTATGTCTACCTGATTGCTGCAAAGAAGAAAGGGAGGTGAATTCCTTTGTTCCTTCTCTAGGGATAAAAGTGGTCACTATCTCAATTAATTTTTCAAGAAACATTTGCTAAGTGCTCAATATGTCCCCTGTCTCACCTCTGACACATAGGTTGTGTGCTCCTGAACAAGACTTAATCTCTCAGGGCTCTCGAGACAAATCATTGAAACTGCAGGTTACCAAGAAGCTTACCAACTCACATTGGCAGAGGGAATTATCTCATCCAGGAGTGGCCTATGTCAAAGAAATGACCGATCTTGTCTCTGTCCTTTCCCCTATATGCCAGGCCCTCCGTGAGTTGCTAGAAATATAAATGCACACATAAATACAAATGAAATTCCTTATAACTTCTAGGACCTTACATGTACCCAGGAAAACAGCATGCAGAAAATAAAAATAAAATGTTTTTTGTTTTTTTAAATCCTACCCTCTATAGAAAGCCTCTTCCAATCCCCTTCAAAATCATACCTTCTGAGCCCTTGTGATTATTTCCAATTTATTCTGTTAATGTCTTGTTTGTACATAATGGTTTTCATACTGTCTCTCCCATGAGACTTTGAGGTCCTTGAGATAAGGGACTGTTTCTTTCTTTCTTCCTTTCTCCCTTCCTTCCTTCCTTCCTTCCTTCCTTCCTTCCTTCCTTCCTTCCTTCCTTCCTTCCTTCCTTCCTTCCTTCCTTTTTTTCTTTTTTTTTCTTTTTCTTTTGGTATTTCTAGTGCCTGGAATTGTGTTGCCTTGCACATAATAAGTGCTTAATAAATGTTTATTGGCTTCTGTTTATGGAGGAAAATAATAGGAAAGATTAACAATACTTTAAGACATGCTGTTTCACCTTATTTTTCTGTCATTTACTTGTTAGTTTTCTTTTTAATTTTTATTGCAGGGAGGTGGGGGCAGGAATCATAATATAACAGAAATGATTGTCACTCTTATTGCTGTGGGTGCTTCTTCCACAGATGCTAAACACAAAACATTTATACATTATTAGCTGGGAGCTTCAGGGGTTTGAATAGTCAAAATATTTATCTTGGGGAAATGTCTTGTGCTAATGAAACTATCCATGCTGGGGTAGTCTTTGGGTGACAGACTCACAATTCATAATTGTGTCTGAACTCAGACTTTCCCAATTGCAAAGATCTTTAAGAATTTGAATTTTGATAGGAAAAATTTTGGGAAGGCAAAGTCACCTCTGGACCAGGCATCAGAAGATGGTGTATAATAACAATATTGCCTTTAATCATCATCAAAGTATTTGATATTTCTATCATACACATCACCGAACCTTGATTCACAAGTGTGGGGTTTAAATTCTAGCTCTGACAGTAAATGCACCATCTTGAGCAAGACTGTTTCTGTAATATTGTATTAAATATTCATTATAAGAAAATTAAATAAACCAGCACATGTTATGAACTGAAGCTCACCCAGAAGAAGCACATGTTGTTTAGAGAGCTAGAGACTACATACTTCACAGACAAATAATTAAAGGAACAGGAGGTATTTAACCTGAAGAAGGACTGACTTCAAAGTTGAGGTGGAGAAAGGATCTTTGCCTTTAAATATTTGACATGCACTTCAAAGAGAAATATTGGAACTATTGATTGTGGGTTTTTCCCACTACACTTCTAGCTTGATATCTTTGTTCCAAATGTGATATGGTCATGGATTAGTATGATATATACAACTACTTCCATTGTTTTGGATTGTTTGAAGGAACAGAGAGTATGTATACTGGAGGTATGATTTAGGAGTATATTCATTAATTATGTTCCAATTTTTGATGATATCTCTTTCTTCCTTCCTTCCTTCCTTCCTTCCTTCCTTCCTTCCTTCCTTCCTTCCTTCCTTCCTTCCTTCCTTCCTTCCTTCCTTCCTTCCTTCCTTCCTTCCTTTCTTTCTTTCTTTCTTTCTTTCCTTCTTTCTTTCTTTCTTTCTTTCTTTCTTTCTTTCTTTCTTTCTTTCTTTCTTTCTTTCTTTCTTTCTTTCTTTCTTTCTTTCTTTCTTTCTTTCTTTCTGTCATTCTTTTTTTGGTGAGGGAATTGGGGTTAAGTGACTTGCCCAGGGTCACACAGCTAATAAGTGTCAAGTGTCTGAGTCCGGATTTGAACTCAGGTAATCCTGACTCCAGGTCTGATGCTTTATCCACTGTGCCACCTAGCTGGCCCAATGATATCTCTAATGGAAGAATTATCTCATTTCTTCTTCTTGGACTCAGAGGCCAGAAAAAGAAGTTGGGAAATCATAGGCACATCTTTAAATACAATTACAGGGCACAGCTTGCTAACAATTAGATAATAGAGTTGTCCAGTACAAATATGACTTGTCTTATGAAGTGAGATCACTTTCATTGGTGATATTCAAATAGAAACTGGATGGTCACTCCCCTCGAACCACAGAATGTAGAAGAGTAAATTGATTCTTCAGGTAGAAGTTAGGCTGGAAAATCTTTGAGTTCTCATGAAATAACACAATTCTTTGATGATTTATTCTGTTTGGTTCCAAAGAACAGAACCAGGTATAATGGGTGGAATTTGTAACATGTTGTATTTGAGCATAAGAAAATAATTCCTAATTATGAGAGCTATCCCAAAGTCGAATGAGAGGTTTGGGGAGATAGTAACAAATATGAATAACTATGACTTTGACAATGTTTTAACAGCAACAACAATAACAACAATCACCACCAACATTTACATAGCAATTTAGGGTTTAAGGTTTGAAAGTGCTTTATATGTTTTATCACATTGGATTCAAAGAACAACCCAGGGAGACAGGTGCTATTACTGGTCCCATTTTACAGATGAAGAAACTGAAAGTGAGAGAAGTGTTTTACCCAGAGTCACCTAACTAGTACATGACTGAAGCAATATTCAAATGCATGGCTTACTGACTCTAAATCTATCATGCTATCCAGTTAGCCACCTAACTTCCTCAAATAGATAATTACTCCCAATAAAAGGATGTCTTTAAACAGAGAGTATATGCTCAATTTAGGAGGATGTTGGGCAAAGGATTTGGGACTGAATTAAATAATCCCTTCAAATTCTAAGATTATATGAAATTGCTTTATCTTTTTCAACCCCAGTGTCCTCAACTATAATATGGGGATGATTTTATTCATATTACATATTTCACTGGGTTACTTAAAAAGATAGGATCATGTACATAAAATGATTTTTAAACCACCCCTATGAAATAAATTTCAACAGTTATTATAAAGTTGCCATAGTTGAGTTATTTTACAGTCATGTACACCTCATCATGACTCCATTTGGAGTTTCATTGACAAAGATACCAGAGTGTTTTACCATTTTCTTCTCCAGCTCACTTTGTAAATGAGGAAACTGAGGCAAACAGGGTTAAGTAACTTTCCCAAGGTCACACAGCTAGTATCTAAGCCCAGATTTGAACTCAAGTCTTCCTGATTTCAGGCTCAGCACGATAGACACTTTGCCACCTAGCTGAATACTCAAATATTTTGAACATGTAGAGGAGGTAATTCAGAGGAAAAATTGGACTTTTTTCTAATACTAAATTCATTACCTGGAAAAATATTATATGACAACTGTTTTCTCTGACCCTATTATTAATTTTAATAACAAATGAATTGGGTTTAATTAATCTAATGTAACAGGCATTTAGATATAAAAGGGACTTCAAAAGTGATCTAGCATTATCTCCTTTTTGAGGCCAAGAGAAATAGTTACCTGTACGAGGCCACTCATGCAAAAAGTAGGACTAAGCATTTGATGTGTATAGATCGTTTTTCAAAGTTCATGGAAGATATAACACTTAGATCACATGCAGTTCCTAACCTCATGGAATTTACAGTCTACTAACAAATAAAATTCATAAATAATAACTATTTTGTGTGAGGTCCAAAAGAATGTTGGAATTTTTATGTAAATAAAGCAATCAGTGTGGGATTCATGGCATGGGTACTGTCTGACTTTTATGGAATGGAAATTATTGAAATACAAAAATGACTTATTAAGCAGCTAGCCTGTACTAAGAGTTGACCCAATAGCATGATATCCAAGGATAGTATCATCAAAGCATCCCATTTACTATTTTTTTTTTGTCTTTTGTTTTTTTTGTTTTTGCGGGGCAATGGGGGTTAAGTGACTTGCCCAGGGTCACACAGCTAGTAAGTGTCAAGTGTCTGAAGCCAGATTTGAACTCAGGTACTTCTGAATCCAGGGCCGGTGCTTTATCCACTGCGCCACCTAGCTGCCCCCCCATTTACTACTAATGGAGAGAATTAATATAACCATTTGGATAGATGTAAAAAAAAATCTTGCTTACCCATTAATGCAGAAAAGGCATAGTCTAAATATTTTCCACGTTAAACACCTCAAGACTTATAGAGTATGTTAATCATTTAAGTGAATATCACTTGATTACTCAATTTACCTGATGATCATAGGAGGGTTTTTGCATAACACTTCTATATTATTATTCATATTTTGATTTTCTATCTCATCTCAATCTTTGTAGTTTAATATGAATATAAGAAGATGCCTAGGAATTGAATCGTTTTTTTGTTTCGAATTAAAATCCAGACTATTAGCTGGTTATTTCATATTGAACTTGTTTCTCCCACTCATAAATGTTTTATTGATGATCACCATATTACTTGACTTAAAAAAAAAACACACTTGTCCAAGCATAAATGAAGACCTCATATTCTTATTGTATTTTAGTAATATTAAAAATAAAATTTTCATATAAATTATCTCATTTGACCCCTGCAATAATCTGATAAGTAAGTAAAGTCAATATCACTATACCCATTTCTCAGATGAGGAGGGTGACCCACAGGTAGGTGATTTATGCAAGTTAATGTAGCTTTTTTTGGTTTTTTTATTTGTTTGTTTTTGGTGGGCAATGGGGGTTAAGTGACTTGCTCAGGGTCAAACAGCTATTAAGTGTCAAGTTTCTGAGGCTGGATTTGAACTCAGGTCCTCCTGAATCCAGGTCCAGTGCTTTATCCACTGCACCACCTAGCTGCCCCTGTTAATGTAGCTTTTAAGTGGCAGAGCCAAGACTAAAACAATCTTCTGAATAGATGACATAGAATCATGGCTTCTACATCTAATGCTGGAAGGAAGATCAGAAGCTATTTGGTACAAATGCCTTATTTTACAGATCAGGAAATTAGGCCCAGAGACAGTAAGTCATTTGTTGAAGTCATACAGGTAACAAGAGGCATAGCTGAGATTGAACTCAAGTCTTGTATTTGTAAGTCCATAATTCTTCCCACAGTCATACTAATGACCTCCACAACTCTTTCTAAGCCACCATGATGCCTCATAAAATTGATCTTCAGTCCTCTGGAACAGGGAATTCTGGAAAAGTTATTTGTATTAAAACCTACAAGCTAGTGAATTATATGCATACATATTTCTTTATAAGCATATGTAAAATTAGACATGATGAATAACATACTTATTTGGGGGGGGGCAATGAGGGTTAAGTGACTTGCCCAGGGTCACACAGATAGTAAGTGTCAAGTATCTGAGGCTGGATTTAAACTCAAGTCCTCCTGAATCCGGGGCCGGTGCTTTGTCTACTGTGCGACCTAGCTTCCCCATCAATAACATACTTTTGATAAAGATCAAGTTAATACATGAATTTGGAAATGTCTTTGCCAGGAACTTGATTAACTCAGTTAAAGCAATTCTCTGAAACATCTTTTTTCTCCCTCTAAGAATATTTTGTATTATAATGAGCCACTATCAACTTAAATTTATCTATAGCTTAGAGTCTATAGACACTGTGCATTGTAGTGCTCACCTTTTTGGGAGAAAATATTGATTTTTTTCTCCCTTCTTGCTTTCACTGCCATTCATAAAGAAGCATTTATAGCTATATTTAAGAAACATTAATTCTGTTTTTCAATTTAAATTTTCTCTCTGGCTCTATATCTATTTTTCTCTTTCTACCCGTATCTCTCTATCTGTTTTTACCTCTGTCTCACTTTGTCTCAATCTATTTTTCTGTACCTGTCTCTCTGTGTGTTTTTGTCTCTGTCTCTGTATTTCTGTCTTTCTCTCTTTTCCTCTTTATCTCTTTCTGCCTCTCTGTCTCTGTCTGCCTCTGCCTCTGTCTCTGTCTTTCCCTCTTTCTCTGTCTCTCCTTCCATGTGTATATGTATGTGTCTTTCTCCTTACCCCAATTTACTTTTGAATATAAAAACATATTTTTTTTACAATTTGGAGTTTTATATGATTAAATCAAATGCAATTTAAGTTGTATTTTAAAGCACTGGATTCTGTTTTGTATGTAATTTACAGTTTCCATGTCAAGAAAAATGGGTTTTTTGAAGGTATAGCCTACTTAGAAAATTTTCAGAAATAATGAAGATTATTGTTAATAATATTAATAATAATATAATATAATGGATTTAAAGTTATTTGTTGAATATTTATATATAAACATTTGTAAAGATTGATAATGTTGAAAATATGAAAAATAGTCCTCTTTCACCTCTTCATAGACCTACCCTCTAGGTACTCACATTATATGTTGTTTCACACCTCCCAAACATATTCAGCATGGAATATTATGTATGTATGTAAATAGTCCCACTATTTTATCCATCTACTACTCTGTAAGCTTTAAGACAAAAGTCCTAGATCTTTGTCATATCTAAAGTTTTTAACTTCTCAAAAGCCTTATATAATCTTCTGCTTAGATCTATGTGCTTAACCAACATTTGTTGAAGCAATTAAGAAATAAATAGATAAGTATTTTAGAAAATTATAAAACAAAATGATCTGTGGCATTGGAGAGGGAAATATCCTTTGATGTAGTAGGAACTGGGGGAAGTTCTATAGAGAATGGAGCATTTGAGTTGAGCTATACAACTGATAACAATATAATAGGTGACAATGGGGAGGGAGGACATTCTCAGGCATAAGGAACAGTATGAATAAAGATAAAGAAGAAGGAGAATTCAGGGCATCCTTAAGGGAGAAAGATTAAATATTCCATGGAAGACAGAGTACATGAATGGGTATAATATCAAATAAGGTTGGAAACAGAATCTAAAGAGGTTTGAAATTCTTGCAAGGGAATCTCAAATTTACTTGGTCAGTATTAGGGAATCAATAAGGTTTTGTGTGTGAGTGTGTGTGTGTGTGTGTGTGTGTGTGTGTGTGTGTGTGTACAAATGAATGATAGGAGTGGATCTATCCATAAAACTGTGTATTCTTGTATTGGTACTAAGAATGAATGAGAAGGTGTGGGATGAGTTAAGGCATGAAGATCTGTACAGAGTTTAATGAAGTCCAAGTGAATTGGAGCAGTGCAAATAGAGATGAGGAGATGTACAAGAGAAATACTACTAAAGGAGAATGAATATGACTTAAGAACTTGATGGATATGACTAAGGCAAGTTTGGGGATATAGCACTTGGTGTCTGTGTGTATTGTGTTTGGACATATGCTTACTTAAGCAATTCTAGAATTTTTAGATAATTTCTTGAATCTAATAAGGACTCATTGTCCTTCAGAGCATTTGAAATTATGTCAAACTCAAAAAGCACTTGGCTCAATAACAACAGGAATTTAGCTCAATTTTCTGTTATCTGAGTATCCAAGAGGGCTGCGACTTAACCTTCAATGTCCAAATTTTTCTTCTAGGTGACGTTTATAAATGATCACTTGTACAACTAGTATGATTTTTTTATAATTCAGATAGTGAGTCTCTGTTATGTAATGAATATATATTTCAGGAAAATTCTTTACATTTCATATTTCCAATTCTAATAGTTTGTGAAGTCCTAAGTGAAAAACTGAAGACCATAGGGAAAAAGGTAATATTTTCATTGCTGCTCTACACCAAAGACAGGGAATTCAAAATGAACAGGTATATTAGGAAATTAATCAAACAAGAATTTATTAACTACCTGCTATTTGGCAGGTACTGGGGATATAAATTCAAAAAGAAAAAAGAAAATGAGAGTACAGGACTTCAAGGAAAATGTATTCATTGAACTGAACAACTGAGAAAAGATGGCAGAGGGAATGGGATATAGATTTCTAAATTATGGTTAAAATATAGGAATCATGAATACTTAGCCAGAAATAGAGGACACCTAACAGTTCTTGATAAAATACATTTGCCTTGAAGCTTGCATATCTGATTAAGATGGATTTAACTTGAAAAAGGTAATATGACTGATGACAACCACAGTGAACAGCAATGATATAGGAAGAAGACTCATAGAGTAGCCTTGTGATCCACAGAAGACACGATCCTTTAAGGAGCCAATGATAAAAAGTCATAGTACTAAATTTATAAACACAACCTATGGCTAATGAAATGAGATCTAATGTCAAGGGGAGAAATTTGAACTCAAGTATAACTGAGACTTGGCACAATTCTCTGAAAGAAGATACCTTATTCAAAAAGAAGATAAATATGAAACCTTGAGAGTGAGAAGCTCTTTATTGTAAGGAGTTATTCTCAGATATGGAAGTTCAGAAACTAGAGGGTGAAACCATAGTGGAGAGTATCCATGGGGAGATTGATGGAGGCAGAAATGGATGTCATATAATACAAAAACTATCTTTTTGGAGAGAGTGGAAGAAGTGGAGCTAATTTGAAATTTTTTTTTACTTTTTCTTAACCTTGCATAATTTGCGACCCCTTCTCACAATAATAAATGCATAAAAATGAAATAGATTGTATCATAAAAGAAACCAATTACACTGAAATACAGGTATATATGTCGAAATAAATAATTTTATCATATATACATACACATAAATACATAAATGTATGCTGCGTACATACATACCAAACTTCCTAATCCTGCTCTTTCCTAGGGACTTCCATAGCTCATGAGAGTTTGATGGCACAGCGTACTACTTTGCTATAAGAAATTTTGAGCTTGATACTCTTTGAAAAAAAAATTGTGAGACTTAAATAATAAAGAGTGAAATGGTTAGAACCAAGAGAATGTTGTATTCTGTAGCATCAATATTATTTTAATAACAACTTTGAGTAAGTAATTTTGACAATTATAAATATTGGGTAGGGAGAGAAGCAAAAGGGGGGAAAATTCACATGATAACTTTATTATATATTATAAAAGAAGAACAATTTGTACATAATAGATTTGTAGTTGCATGTGGAAACATATCTTTATTATTATTTTACAATGTTATGTAAATGTTTTATTCAAAAAATGTAAAATAAAATAAATATATATTTAAAAAGCAAGTTACTTGCATTCTAGTCCTTGAACCTATCTCTGTCTATTACATGAGAGATGGAATACCAACCAGACAGCCATAAGCGAGGACCCATGCTCCATGTAAAACTCATGATCCTCACTTGCTTAAGTAAAGTATTCTAGTATGGAAGAAGTAAGACCATTTTTTCTATCTTATACATTAATTAGAAGTAAAGGATAGCTGAAAAACCTAGGCATGCCAAGTCCAGGGGTAAGCATGCCAGGATATTATTGTTCTCTTCCTTTCCTCTTCTGACTGTGATCCAAAGACAATTATATCTGAGGTCTGGTGACTTCTTAATTTTCCCTGTACTTCCATTCTCCCACCCTAGATGTCTGATTTAGACAATGAACCTTTATTTTAATGAGAACATGTTAACACAACATCCTACTGCTTTCTAATTTGCTGTTCTGTCTGATTATTTTGTGAAGCCTCCCGTAAATACCAAAATTTGTGATCTGAATATGTAACAGATCACCTGGACAGAAGGAAGACTAAATGAAAAATTTAGAAAATAGAAAACAAATCTGGTATAGAGCATAAGGCTTGCAATCATCCAGACATTTTCCTAGAACTCTGTCTTTGCCTTAATGATAATATAATTCTTCAAAAAGTAGATGAAGTAATAAAGGGAACTGTTATTTTGGACCTGATTCTGATCAATAATATAACCTTTTTTATTGAAATAAAAAAGAATGTGAAACTTAAAGGGCAGTAACAGTACATATTTGGGTTTATAATCTGCTTAGTGAGTACATTCTATATCCTAAAAAGTACAGAGTAATTTGAGGAGATCTAGGACATCATCAATTGGGAATGTATGGGTTTTTTTTTTTTTTTTTTGGTTTTTGGTTTTTGGGGGTTTTTTGTGAGGCAATTGGGATTAAGTGACTTGCCCAGAGTCACACAGCTAGTAAGTGTTAAGTGTCTGAGGCTGGATTTGAACTCAGGTACTCCTGACTCCAGGGCCGGTGCTCTATCCACTGCGCCACCTAGCTGCTCCAGGAATATATGTTTTAAGGAAGGTTTCATACAAGAGTGGCATCTCAGCTGAAGCTTGATGAAAGATGAGGATTCTGGCAGGCAAAAAAATTATTAAGGAGAAAATTCTAGGTTGACAAAAAAAGTTTTATAAATATAGAGGATGAGGAGTCATAATGTTTAGCTTAAAAAATAGACTTCCATATTAGTTGGGTAGTAGAGTGCATAAAGGGAAATAATCAGAAAGACATCTGAAAATGTAGACTGTAGGCACATTTTTGAGGGCTATAAGTTCTAAAGTTTGAATTTTATCCAAGAGATAGTAGAGAACTATTGAGATTGTTAAGCAAGGGAATGAGGTGGTAAGCTATATGCTTTCTAGGGATCTGAAAATAAAGGCCATTTATGAAGTCAAAATTATTGTTGAGTTTTTTCTGACTCTATGACCCCATATGGGGTTTTCTTGGCAAAGATACTAGAGTGGCTTGCCATTTCCTTCTCCAGCTCATTATACAGAAAAGGAACTGAAGCAAATAGGGTTAAGTAACTTGCGCAGGGTCACATAACTAGTAAGTGTGTAAGGCTGTATTCAGATTCATAAAGAGGAGCCTTACTCCAAGCCACTGTGCCACTAAGCTGCCCCCCGTAAAAAAAAAAAATGTGGAAGTGTAAACTAGGATTAAGAATGTAAAGAACTCTCTTCTTCCCTGGACTTTCTTTTACTCTCTACATGCTCCCCCTCCCCCCCCCTTCTCTCTTTCTCTCTCTCTCTCCTCAATATGGTGAGTATGTAATTATTTAGGCTTGTAAGCCTGTGACTACTGGGGAAGTCAGGGAGACACTTAGTTACTACTTTAATATATGATGTTAATTAATAATAAATGCTTACTGCCAAAACTGTTGCAATAGCCATTAATATATAATTTAGTAATGTTTTAGAAAACCTAGCCTAGTCCCCAATTATATGAATGTGAAAGAAAATTACTGTAATATAAGAAATTATGAAGGGGACAGTTTCAGAAAAACCTGGGAAAATTATATAAACAAAGTGAAGTGAACAGAACCAGAACAATGTACACAGTAACAGCAATATTGTAAATGTAATCAGCTGTGAAAGACTTAGTAACTATGATCAATATAATGATCCACTATAGTTCCAAAACTTTCAGAGTGAAAAATGCTTATCCACATCCAGATTGAAAATTGATATACTTAGAGTGCAGAATGAAGCATAGTTTTTCCTCTTTATTTTTCTTGCTTTTTCACCCCTGGGAAATATGTATAATGGGTATGGTATTTCTTGCCTTCTCAAGGGTGGAGAGAGGGTGAGAATTTGAAACTGAAACTGAAAATTAAATTTAAAAAATATTTTTTAAAATGTAGAGAAAAGGATTTGAGAGTAGGAAGGTGATGTAATTGCAATGCAAAAAGTCCAAATATATGGAGTTTTAAAAAGAGAAAAAACAGTATCAGTTGATGAGATGGATTTTGTGTCCAAGTAAAATTATATAAAATTTTATTAGTGGTAGATTTTATGAATATCAAGAACAGTAGTAGCACTTAGAAGAGACTGGCATGATTTCTTTATAAATAGACCATATTGAACTAACCCTATCACTTTTATTTTTTTAACAAAAGACAAGGAACATGTTTTCAACATAGTTCATCTAGATTTCATCAATGTTACAAGCCATTGGGGGGCGGCATTTGAGCTATACAAGTATGTACTTACATGGATTAAAACTGGCTTAATGAACAGTACTCATGCCTCAGTGTTACATTGAAGATGCATGCCTCTAGTCCAGAGGTATCAAATTCTAATACAAGTGGGGTCAATAAACGTGCATAATGACTTTAAAAACCTAATATTAACATTATTAATATTATATTTTTTTATTTTGTCATGTTTCTTATTTACATTTTAGTTTAGTTGTTCTCAAGAATTTTGTGGCAACATATTTGATACCTCTGCTCTTGTCTATGGTGCAGGGATCTGTGCTTGAATCTCTTCTGTTTAAAATGTGTAGTCACATCATTTATAAATTAAACATCAAAAAGGGGTATTATTTTAATAAATATTGACCAAAAATGGACAAAACGAATAATGGGAAGACACAGTTAGGTGTTGTAATGGATAGAATCTCATCAGGAAGTTAAATTCAAACCATGCCTTAGTGTTTTCCTAGCTGGGTGATATTGGCAAGTCAATATCTTCATATGTAAAATGGAGATAATAATAACACCTCCCACATAGTGTGGTTATGGGATCAAATGAGAACTTATACATGAAGTGCTTTGCAAATCTTAAAGTACAGTAAAAAAAACTAGCTATTGTTATCACAATATTATTAATATTGTTACTAATATTAGAGAAAATGGAAAGTTTTGACTACATAAATAAAAACCTTTTGCAAAAATATAATCAATTCAGTTAATATCAGAATGGAAACAGTCAACAGGAAATTTTTTTCAAAAACATTCTGATGAGGAACAGATATGCATAATATATTATGAATGTACATATACACAATGCATACATACACAAACATATACAGATATATACATACATGCAAATATGTGCGTGCATAGATACACATATGCATTTATATACAGAGTTATATTCTATATACACACATGCATACACATCCCAATATTACTCAAAAGATAATTGGAGATACAATATATAATATGAGTAGACATTTTTCAAAATAAGAAAAAACAAATTATCAATAGCCATAAGAAAAATGCTGCAATGCATAACTAATAAGAGAAATGCAGATATAAATATTTTTGAGCTGTTACCTCACACTTATGAGATTAACAAAGATGAGAAAGGAAGAATGGTTTTCAGTGGGAAAGGATGTAAGAGTATAGATATATTAATGTATTGTTTTGAAGTCACATATGTTTGATCCAGTAATACAGTTTTACACATATTCAAAGGAAGAAAAAAGAGGGATATATTCATATAAAATGCAAGAGGGATACAAATATGAAAGTATACACATATTAGCACTTTTGAAAGAAAAAAACTAGAAATCACGAGTATCCATCTATTACAAAATCAATGAATAATTTTATAATGTAATAGAATGTTATTGTGCCATAAAATGTAATGAAAAGAATGGATTTAGAGAATCATGAAAACATACGAATTGTTATGGAGACAAGGAAGAAGAATCACAAGAAAAATTTGTGATCATAATAACATTGCAAATAGAAAAAAAAACAAGAGAATTATGATCAGTAATAAATGCAATTACCAATAACAAATTCAGAGGATAAAACAATAATAGAATCAATCAAAATATATTAAGTGCTTTCTATATGAAAGATACTGTTCCAAATTTTCATTTTATTTAGAATTTTTCCCAAGTTATATGTAAAAACAATTAAAAACCAATTTTTTTTCACATTGATTTTTTAAAAAAACTTTGTGCTCTAAATTTTCTTCCTCCCTCCTCAACCTTCCCTATGAAATCAAAGAATTTAATATAGGTCATACATGTGCAGTCATGCACAACATATTTGCATTAGTCAGGTTGTGAATGAAAATAGACACAATAACTTAAGAAAGATCAGCTAACAAAACTTTATTTATTTATTTGTTATTTATTTATTCCTTTCTTCTGTTGATGGTTTGCATTTCTTATACATCCTTCTGATATCTTTCTGCTCATCATTTCTTACACAATTACTATTACTAACTGTATTACCCTCCATATTATTCCCTCCCCTTGATATTTACTCTATTTTCTTGTCTTACCATTGTTCATCCCACAATGTTGCTGTTACTGTATTCAATGTTATCCTGGTTCGGCTCCTTTCAGTCAGCATCAGTTTATGTAAGTCCTTCTAGCTTTCTCTGAACTCTTCCTGCTCATCATTACTTTTCACGTTGATTTTTTAAATCTTTGTGTTCAAAATTTTCTTCTTCCCTCCCTCCTCACCCCTCCCTCTCAAAGCCAGTAATTCAGTATGTCATACATGTGCAGTTATGCAAAACATCTTCTCATTAGTCATGTTGTGAAAGAAAATAGACAAAATACCTTTAGAAAGAGGAGCTAACAAATAAAATTATACTTCAATTTATATTCACATACCATCAGTTCTATCTCTGTTGATGGTTTGCATTTTTCATACGTCCTTCTGCCAAAGTATATTACTATACCCTCTTGAGTGTGTATATTATTCCCTCTTTGAGCCAATTCTGATGAGAGTAAGGCTCACTCACTCCCTTGCTCCTTCTCCATCTTCCCCTCTACTCCAAAAGCTTTTTCTGTTTTTTCTTTTATGTGAGCTACTTTTCCTCAGTCCACTTCTCCCTTCCCCTTTCTTCCAGTGCATTCCTCTTACTCGTTAACTTTATTTTGAAAATGTCATTATGAATCAGCTAGGTGACACAGTGAACAAAGCACCAGGCCTGTACCCAGGAGGCCCTGAGCCCATATCTGTCCCTAGACATAAGTCACCCCACCCTGCCTGCCCCACAAAAAACAAGGATAAATGAAAAATAAATGCTTTACAGATATCATCCCTGCATATTCAATTCACACCTGGGACCTCTGTCTAAGTATATTCCTTTCAGCTTCTCTAATACTGAGAAAATCTAATGAGTTAGAAGTATTATCTTCCCATGTAAACAGTTTAATCTTTTAAGATCCCTCATGATTTCTTTTTTCTGTTTGCCTTTTTATGCTTCTCTAGGGTCTTGTATTTGAAAGTGAAATTTTCTATCCAGTTCAGGTCTTTTCATCACAAATGCCTGAAAGTACTCTTTTTCATTGAAGTTCCATTTTTTCCCCTGAAAGATTATACACAGTTTTGCTGGCTAGGTAATTTTTAGCTGCAGTCCCAGTTCCTTTGCCCTCTGAAATATCATATTCCATGCCCTCTGGTCTTTTAATGTATATGATGCTTGATCTTCTTTTATTCTTACTGTATGTCCACAGTATTTGAATTCATTTTTTTTTCCTAGCTGCTTAAAATATTTCTTCCTTGAACTGGGAGATCTGGAATTTGAATATAATATTCCTGGAAATTTTCCTTTTGGACTCTCAGGAGGTTATAGGTGGATTCTTTCCATTTCTTTTTTACCTTCTGCTTCTAGAATATCAAGGCAATTTTCCCCGGCAATTTCTTGGAAGATGATGTCTAAACTCTTATTTTAGTCATGGTTTTCAGGTAATCCAATAATTTTCAAATTATCTCTCCTGGATCTATTTTCCAGGTCAGCTATTTTTCCAAAGAGATATTTCATATTACCCTCTATTTTTTAAATTCATTTTTATTTGCTTTATTGTGTCTTGGTTTCTTATGAAGTCACTAGCTTCAATTTGTTCAATCCTAAATCTTAGGCAATTATTTTCTTTAGAGAGCTTTTGTATCTCTTTTTCCATTTGGCTTTTCAAGCTATTGACTTTTTTTCTCATGACTATGCTGCATTTCTCTCATTTCTCTTTCTATTCTTTCCTCCAACTCTCTAAATCTTCCTTCTGTTTCTCCTACTTTCTCTTCAAAGTCCCTTTTGGGCATTTTCATGTCCTCAAATCAATTCATATTTTTCTTGGAAGCTTTGGATATTGGAGCTTTGATTTTGTTATTATCTTCTTCTGAGGGTGTATACTGGTCTATCCCTCCCCCACAGAAGCTGTCTATTGTCTGTTCTCTTTTTTGCCTACTCATCTCAGCCCAGAAGCAGATGTCTGATTGAAATCTGATTCTCTATGGTCAGAAGCTTGGCATGCCTTGCCTCTCCCCCACTGGGCTGCCAACACTTGATTCAGCCCAGTGGTTCAGAACCAGGTTGCTTCACCCCACCACCAGCAGAGACTGCTGCAGCCACTTTACCCTGGCCAAACACTGAACCCCCTCACCAGTCTGTGAGCAGAGCCTCAGAAGAAGCCACTTGTGCTGAAGACTCTGAGGTGCTGGAAGCACTGTCTGTTCCTGCCTGGATCCAGGCTGTGCACTGAGCAACTCTCTCAGTCTGATCAGCAGGTGATCCCAATTTCCCTCTTAGGCTGGAAAGATAGTCTCACTTTGTCCTTATGTGTTTTAGGCTGCTTTTTTTCTTTGCTTTTTTTTTTGGTTGTTGTTGTTTGTTTTGTTTGTTTTCTGTTTTTTTGTTTGTTTGTTTTATGGCATTATTTGGGTGTGAGTAGACAGGCTTATCTGGAGCTTTTGGGAGTCACAGCCTATCCTCCACCATCTTGGCTCCACCCCAATACTGTTCCAAGTGCTGGAAATATAAACACAAAGAATGAAATAATCCCCTTTTATGATGACTAGTAATAAAGCATGCTCCCCCCATCCCTCAATAGTGAGGTGGTAGACTATACCTGCAAATTGAGAAGTCCTTTCTATATGATGTATAAATTTGTTGTTTAAAAATGAATATTTGTTTTTCCTTGTTTTTTGTTTGTTTGTTTTGGTGGATGTTTAAGGGATAAGTGATGTTGATGTAAAAAAAAAAGGAAAACCAAAGAAAACAATTAATGAAGCATTTAAAAAAAACAGGTGAGAACAGCATGAAGGAGAAAGGAGAAAGAGAAAGAATCAAAATAGCTTTGGAACTACTACATTGAGTTTATTATAAATATAATAAGCAAAACATACTATATTGATATGTAAGTCTTTTTTTGTTTGTTTGTTTTGGGGGAGTTTTATATATATATATATATATATATATATTGTTGTTGTTGTTGTTGTTGTTGTTGTTGTTGTTGTTGTTGAGGCAATTGGGGTTAAGTTACTTACTCACGGTAACACAACTAGTAATTATTAGGTGTTTGAGGCCAGATTTGATCTCAGGTCCTCCTGACTCCAGGGTCAGTGCTATCTATCCACTATGCCACCTATCTGCCCCCTGATATGTAGTTTTAAATAAATTTGTTGTTTTCCATTCTTCTTTAATAGGAAAATGTTCATTTTAATTCATAAAATTTAGGATAACAAAAATATTAAACTAAAACATAGAAAAATCAGGTAGATTAGGTGACATTTCATACAGCCTTCTGTCAGTAAGGTTCTTTAAAATAAAAGAGGATGGCATGACTCACATAGACCTCAGTTTGTGCCCTGCATCATTTTTTTAAAAATCTGAATAAAATTTTATTTTCCAAAATATATATAAAAACAAAATTTTAACATCAATTTTTAAAAAACTTTGTGTTCCAACTTCTCTCCCCCCCTCCATTTCCATCCCCTACCCACAAGAACTCAATCAATTCAAAATAAGTTACACATGAGTACTCATGGAAACATTCCCATATTAGCTGGTTGTGAGAGAAAACAGTAAAAAAAAACCCAGAACTTCAGATTAAGGAATTGTCAAAGAGGAAATGAAAAAAAAAATTTAACATGTGTTTCCATCTGTTTTCAGATACTATCAGTTCTTTCTCTGCAGATGGGCTGCAATCTTCATAAGTCCCTCAGGGTTACATTGGATCATTGCCTTGCTGAAAATAACCACATGCTTCCCAGCAGATCATCCCCCACTATTGCTATTATTTTGTATACAAAATAACATTTCAGTCTGCTTCAGCTCATGTAGGTCTCTCCAGGTTTTCCCCATAGCATCCTGTTCATCACAACCTCTATATCAACCTTAAGCTTATCAGAGAATCTTCTTCACAAAAGCCCAGCAAAGTAGGTACCATACATTTTGCCATTATAGTCAATCATCATAACCATTTCCCTCCATCCCATTCCCTTTCCATGACATTTACTCTATCTTCTTTTTACCTATTCCTCCTCAGAGGTGCCTTACTTCTTACTCTCCTCTCCCTCGCTCTGCACTCCCTTTTTTTCACCCTTCCTTCCTTGTCCTCTTCCTCTCCTATTTTCCTGCAGGGTCAAATAGATTGCTCCTCCAAATTGGGTATGAAAGCTATTCCCTCCATGAGCCCACTCCAATGAGGTCAAGGTCCCTGAGCTAATTCTGTGTTCTAAATTTTTCTTCCTCCCTCCCTCCTCAAACTTCCCTATGAGATCAGGCAATTCAATATGTCATACTGGTGCAGTAATGCAGAACATCTTCATCTTCCTTGAAAGTGTTTTGCTTTTTATTACACTCTCCCCCACTCTGCCCTTTCCTTCTTCCCATCTCCCCCCCCCCTTTTCTCCCTCCCTCCAGGGCAAAAGTATATTACTATACCTATTTGAGTATGTATGTTAGTCCTTCTTTGGGCCAATTCTGATGATATTAACGTTCACTCATTCCTCAACTCCTTCCCCCTCTTCTACTCTCCTCCATAAGCTTTCTTCTTGTTTCCTTCATGTGAAATACCTCTCCCCAGACCATCTCTCCCCTTCTCCCTCCCCCAGTTTGTTCCTCCTACACCTCAACCCTATTTTAATGATGTCGTCATGGATTAGCTAGGTGACAGAGTGGACAAAGCACCAGCCCTGGACCCAGGAGGCCCCCCAAGCTCAAATGCAGCCCCAAACATAAGACATCCCTCCCTGTCTGCCCCACAAACAACAAAACATAAATGCTTTACAGATATCATCCCTTCATATTCAGTTCAGCCCTGTCTTCTGTGAATTTCTTGTGAAGAATTTTTGTTTTGTTTTGTTTTGATTTTTGGTGAGGCAACCGGGGCCAAGCGACCTGCCCAGGGGCACACAGCTATCAATTGTCAAGTGTCTGAGGTCACACCTGAACTCAGGTTCTCCTGAGTCCAGAGCCAGCGCTCCATCCACTGCACCACCCAGCTGCCCCTGAATTTCTTACTGCGATAGTTCTTATGATTTCAAAGTATTATATTCCCATGTAAAAATGTAAACAGTTTGATCTTTTAATATCCCTCATGAAGTCTTTTTCCTGTTTACCTTTTTATAGTTCTCCAGGATCTTGTATTTGAAAGAAAAATTTTCTATTCAGTTCAGGTATTTTCATCACAAATGCTTGAAAGACCTCTTTCTCATTGAAATCCCATTTTTGCCTCTAAAGAATTATACTCAGTTTTACTGGGTACGTGAGTTTTGGCTGAAGCTCCAGTTCCTTTGCCCTCTGGAATATCATATTCCATGCCCTCTGGTCCTTTAATGTAGAATCTGCTAGATCTTGCTTTATCCTTATTGGAACTCCACAGTATTTTAATTCCTTTTTTCTAGCTGCTAGCAGTATTTTCTCCTTCATCTGGGAGTTCTGGAATTTGGCTATAATATTCCTGGAGGTTTTCCTTTTGGGATCTCTTTCAGGAGGTGATCAGTGGATTCTTTCAATTTCTATTTTAGCTTCTGCTTCTAGAATATCAGGTCAATTTTCCCTCACAATCTCTTGAAGGATGGTGTCTAAGCTTTTGTTTTGGTCATGGTTTTCAGGTAGTCCAATGATTTTCAAATTCTCTCTCCTAGATTAATTTTCTAGGTCAGCTGTTTGTCCAAGGAGATATTTCACATTGCCCTCTATTTTTTATTCAATTGGATTTGCTTTAGTGTGTCTTGGTTTCTCATAAAGTCACTAGCTTCCATTTTTTCAATCCTAATTCTTAGGCAGTTATTTTCAGCAGACAGTTTTTTAATCTCCTTTTCCATTTGGCTTTTCAAACTGTTGACTTTTTTCTCATGACTCTCCTGCATAGCTCTCATTTCCCTTTCCATTCTTGCCTCCTTTTCTCTACATCTTCTTTCTATCTCTCCTACTTTCTCTTCAAAGTCCCTTTTGAGAGCTTCCATGGCCTAAGACCAGTTCATATTTTTCTTGGAAGCTTTGGATGTTAGAGCTTTGACCCTGTTATTATCTTCTTCTTCTGAGGTTGTATTGTGGTCTACCTTACCCCCAAAGTAGTTTTCGATGGTCTTCTGCTTTCTCTGCCTACTCATCCTGGCTTACTATTTCTTGGCTTTTAACTCCTTCTTTAAGTGTGGCGTTGCTTCCAGGACACAGTGTTCAAGCTACAGCATGGCCTGGGGGATGGTTGGGCTTCTTCTCAGTCTGCCTGGTCTTGCTTTCATTTGATTTTAAACTCTCCACTGCGGGGTGGGGGGAGGGGTGCGGGGGGGGGAGGGGGGGCTGCTTCTCGGCTCCACTCCTGTTCTCAGCTTCAGAGGGTCCCTGGTGTATTGGGTTGGGGGGGGGGGCAGGCTTTAATCTCACCTGGCCTGTTCTCAGGTCCGGAGATAACCTCAGGCCTATTTACTAAGAAACCAACCAGCAAAGCTTTCTGTGGTGTGGTTCTCAGCTTCCAATGAGACTTCTCCCCTGTTCCCCTCCCCCACCTGGGTCTCCTGCCACTCAGGATTTCTTCCTGGTTGCCTGCTGGGGTGGGACAGTCGAATCCTTCCCCCCAATCCACTGGGACCCCTTCACTTACCCCACCCAGGCCAGCCGTTCAGTTCGACTGCGCGCTCCGTTCCAGAAGACGCCAGTGTTGCAGCCCATTCAGAGGCACTGGGGCAAATTCCTCTGGCAGGTGTCTGGTGTGTCAGCCTGATTGTGGGGTTAGGCTTTATTCGTGGCCCAGCACAGCCCTCTGAAATCTATCTATAGCTGGAGAAAACTCTCAGCCTGTATTTTTGTGTGTTTTTCTGCCCCAAGGGTTCTTTTATCGCTATTTGGGGGGTTATTGTATCAGGAGCCCCGTTAGCTTAATGTCTTTCCTCCACCATCTTGGCTCTGCCTCCGCCCTGCATCATTTTCAAATGAGAAAGGAGAAAAATAATTTAGTTAGGAATTTAGCATTGCCATATTAGCATTATTTCTCCAAATATGTTATGAATGGACCATCTTTAGTTGTGTACATCCTGAAAGTATATAGTTCTTTTAAGAAATACAGTACAAAACCATATAAGGAGGTGAAATTATGATTGTAATTAGGGAGTACAATAAGCATAGGATTCTGTAGAAACATGAACTGCACTGGAATTCTTATATGCTACCTAAACAACTTTTAGTACTCTTCCCAGAGGAACATTTAGATGCTGAGACTTCCTCTTCCTATTGTGGTAACAATTAAATTAATTTGTTGAAAATAACATGGTTTATACTGAACTAGATTAGATTTTTTCAGAACCTGAGCAGTAGTTCTTATTGCAATATGAAGTACTTGGCGTTTTACTGACATAAGCAGCAGTTTTTCTCTTGCCACCAAAAAATAAACTGTGCAAATTCAAATATAGCTTGCATTTACTAAGTACCTAATCTATGTAAATCTCTGCTAAACACTGAGAGAAATGCAAAGTCAAGATAAAGCTTGTTACACAAGGAATTTACAGCATAATGATGAATCCTATAGCAATGCAGGTAATGAAACTCAATCAACCAATATATAGATATCTATTAAAGCACCCACCATGTGTCAGACACAGGACATAATAACAAAAAAAAATTAAGCAATCCATATCCTTGAGGAATATATTAGCTATATGTGCAAATTTGTTATCAGTGTTAATAATATTAAATAATTATGTGAGGTTACATACTATTTCATCAATTAAACCACAGGAAAGAGGTCGTCTTGTATAATTGTACACAAATACATAGGAAATTGAATCTAAATGACTAGTAGAGAGATAAAACATTTAATATTTATTCAGTGCTCTCTATGTGCCAGGATTTGTGCCAAGAACTATAAATACAAAAACAAGCAAATGAGACCATCCCAAACCTCAAGAATATATTATACTTACTGGAAAAGACCACATATTAAAGCGATGTGGATAAAAAGATACTGGAGGGGGGCAGCTAGGTGGCGCAGTGTATAGAGCACTGGCCCTGGATTCAGGAGGACCTGAGTTCAAATCCGGCCTCAGATACTTGATACTTACTAGCTGTGTGATCCTGGGCATGTCACTTAATCTTCATTGCCCCACCAAAAAAAAAAAAAAAAGATATTGGAAATGTGGATGAGGCAAGATTACTGTGGAGTAAGAGAGAAAGTATGAAGAAGGAAGAGTGAAATTAACATCAACTGGACCTCTCATGAAAAGGTGCTTAATAACAATGACTCAATAATAAAAAGAGAGGGCCCCAGGATGAAATAATTCTAGAAGTAGGATGCTAAAGAGGAGGGAAAAAAGGATGGAGAGTTAAAACAAAACTCTAGGTTAACATGTAGTTTTCAGGCTATTTCAATCTGAACTTCATTGAAAAAGACAAAAAGAATTAAATTATGTTGACTGCTCATGTGTATATAGTATTATGAAGTTTGCAAAGTGCCTTCTTCCTAACAGTTCCAGAAGTTAGTAGACTTAGCCAGTTATAAATTAAAGTGCTATATGAGGTCTCAGGGAAATATTTTTAAAATTAAATTTTATGATTTTAATCAAGTTGGCAGAGAGTCAAGGAAGGATTTTGAAGATTGTAAAATGTGATGATGTATCCCAAATTCCATCCCTCTTCTCAGATCCCAATTCCACTGCTGTGGTTGAAGCCCTTATTACCACCCCCCCAGACTAGACAACTTTGTTAATGCCTTAGTTAATCCCCACCCCCACCCCATCTAACCTATGTTCTTAAATTACATCTGGCATCATGGTGCTGTGAATGCTAAACTACTTTTAATATCTCTCCCTTAGCTTCATGTTCATATTCGCCAACTTCCATGAGCTGACCTGTTTGCTTTGCAGACAAGTCTCAAAAGAATAATAATTTCCCATCCAAACTGGATTGTGGAGTGTCTAAATGGGGAGTTAGAAGAGATTGATCATCTCACTATCCTCAGCTTCCTCCTAAAGGAAAAAAAACAAAACAAAACTGTTTTACATCTCCATCAAGACTACTTTTAATTCTAGAATTCTATAGCTGTTTGGGATTATTATTAGCTTGTCTCTTCAGTAATACAATTCAGTCATTGTTAGAAATAAGGACAGACTGAAACAAGGCTCAAAATTTAAATATTTCTTATAAGAAAATGATAATGGAAAAGGAATGATTTGTGGGAGGGGAACAAGAGGTCCTTATCAAAATACAAGTGATAATTCTGTTTCACTTACATGGTGAGGCTTTCTTTTTTCCCTGTTAGTTGATTGATCCATTTGCACTTTAAATGTGGCCTCATTTCAGTTGTGGTTGGATAAGTCACATTTCCAAGTCTTTAGGCTATGCTGATCTTCCAAATAAAATTCTTTTATAAAAGGAAAATAGAAATAACGGTATCTGTTTTGCTTTCTTGAATTTCTTTGATATATATCACCTTGTAAGAAATGAAAATAACAGGAATGAATATTGGGCTGGTTGGGGGCAAGGATATACATGCTTATGAGGTAATTAAAGTTCTTTCAAGCCCTGGTTAATCTGAAACTGAATCACTTGTTTTGTTATAATTATTTTTTAAATTTTCATTGCAATAAACTATTGTTGTGGTTTAGTTTTCTGACTTTGTGAACCTATTTGAAATTTTCTTGGCAAAGATATTAAAGTGGTTTTCCATTTTCTTTTCCAGTTCATTTTGCAGATGAGGAAACTGAAGCAAACTGGGTTAAATATCTTGGCCAGGGTCACAAAGCTAGTGAAAATCTGAGACCAGATTTGAATTCAAGAAGAGGAGTTTTTCTGACTCCAGGTATAGTACTTTATCCATCATGTCACCTAGCTATTAAACTAGGCACTTTCTAAAGGACTTGTTGACTGGATGACATATAAATTAAATTCTACTCCATAAGAGAGTAATTGGGCTGATCAAAACAATTTTGTACTGGCTAAGAAATAGAGTCGTGGATCAATGGAATAGGTTAGGCACTGGAGACATAGTAGTAAATAACTATAGTAATCTATTGTTTGCTGGGTAGTTGATTATTGGCTGTAATCCAAGCCCCTTCGTCTTCTTGAATATCAAATTCCCAGCCCTAAAATTTTTTAATGTTGAAGCTGCCAGGTCCTGTGCTAACGTGACTGTGATTCCATGATATTTAAATTGTTTCTTTCTGGATGCTTGGAGTATTTTCTCCTTCACCTGATAATTTTGGAGTTTGGCTACAATATTTCTTGAAGTTTTCCTTTTGGGGTCTTTTTCAGAAAGTGATCGGTGGATTCTTTCAATGATGGTTTTATCCTCTGATTCTATCTGGGCTGTTCTCCTTGATAATTTCCTACAATATGGTATCTAGACTATTTTCATGATCACAGCTTTCAGGTAGTGCAATAATTCTTAGATTATCTCTCCTGTATCTATTTCCCAGGTCAATTTTTTTTCCAGTATGGTATTTCACATTTTCTTCTATTTTTTCACTTTTGATTCTGCTTGACAGATTCTTGATGTCTCTTGGAGTTATTAGCTTCCATCTGCCCAATTTTAATTTTTAAGTCATTATTTTCCTCAGTAAGCTTTTATACCTCTTTTTCAAATTGGCCAATTTTTTCCTCCCATTTGGGCATTTTTTTCTCTCATTTGGCCAATTGTATTTTTTCAGGAATTGTTTTCCTCAGTCAATTTTTGTGCTTCTTTTTCCAGCATAACTCTCATTTCTATTATTTCTTTTTTCAATTTTTCTTCTACCTCTCTCATTTGGTTTTTAAAAGCCTTTTTGAGATCTTCAGAGAAGGCTTTTTGGTCTTGAGATAAGATCTCTTCCGAATTGAATCTTTACTTGTAAGCATTTTGACAAACTCATCTGAGTTTGAGTTTTGGTCTTCCCTTTCACCATAGAAGCTGTCAAAGGCAAGGGTCCTTTTTGTTTCTCACTCATGTTGTAGCCTATTTTTAAACTTATAAATTTGAAGTCTGCTCCTGGGGCACAGGGGTTACAGTTGCCAGCTTCTTACAGCTCTAAGCTGCCCCACTCTCAACTGTGTTGAGTTGTAGTTGTGTTGAGCTGCCTGCTGAGCCTAGCAGTGCTGAGCTGTGCTGAGCTGTGCTGAGCTGCTCTCCCCTTTCACCCAGGTGAGACAGACCTTTCCTGAAGTCCTCTAAATTATCTCAAGTAGGAGGATTTTGTTTCTCTCTATTTTTGTACATTCAGTACTTCCATAATATATTTAGAGGCTTGATTTAATGTTGTTTTTGAGGGAAACACATGAATTCTCAGGCAGCTTCTTGGCTTCTCTCAGTCATCTTGGCTCCTGAAGTATGGAACTGTTAAGTCCCTCACTGGGTACTTACTGGCAGGAGAAAGAGGGTTCTGCAGTTGTCCCCCTTCTTACAGAAGAAAACCATGAAGGACTAATGAGTGAGCACTGGCCTGGACATTCAAGGAATTGTTTGAATAGTGTCATATGAGGTGGGAGAAGAAAAGGAATAAACATATATGCCCTGAGAGTGCACAATAGCTGTTATTCTTTATAGTACCAACTTTAAGTCTTTATCAGTGCAATACATTTGTTTCTTAATACATTTGTTTTATGCAGATGAAATATATCACTGATCTATCACATTTAGTATTTTCTCTCCCTTTTGGGAAGACCTTCAGCTTAGTACAGTACCGGGAACTTAGCACGTGCTATATAAATGCTTATTCCTTTTATTTTCCTTCCCTTTAAATAAGTTTGAGGTATCTAGGAGATAAACATTGACATGTTTGTTCTTTAGGTGAAGATCTTTCCCATATTTCCAACCCTATATCACTTTTTAGCCACATTTGTCCATGTATTTGCTTCTTTATGATTTGAATCTTTCCTGAAACAATTCAATCATCTATCTATGAAAATGAAAAATATTAAAGGGATTTAAGAGTAGGCTTGCTTTCAGTACGTACTCTTCCCAATCTCCTATAATGTGAAATATTCAGGTATACTTCTCCCCAATCCAAATCCATTGACTAGCAGAGCTTTTAAACCAACACAAGGCTTTTTACTGAGAATATGAGCACTCCTTAGAGTTAAGATGCTTTGTAAATTACTTGCCTCCATTTCCTTCCTTAAAGCAAAAATATATCCTAGTTTCTGAGTCATCTCTTTTCCTATGTTTACAGAGGCCTTCCAGAAATCTAGTTAAGGTTGGATCATTGTTTGCTTACTAAGTAGTTGCCTCCTTGAGGCCTCCTATTTTTTTAGACATGTATTTCATACTTAAAACTCAAGCAAGGAAGCTACTCCACTTGTCTGGAAAACAAACACAATTAGTTGTCATCCTAATAGCTGGTTTCAAGGAACATTCCTTGGAATCAATGAAATGCTTTTTTTTAAGCTATGAGCAAAACCCAGGGAAATATAGGCAAATGTGTGCTGAAAAGAATGCCCATGGTGGCATGAAACTAACACATGTATCATTCAGACTTGTGCCCCGTGTCCTTTCATTTTGAGGAAAATAAAAAGGCTTTCAGAGGTAGGAGAATGTAGTGGGCTGTGATCCAAAGGATAGAGGATCAGTAGGCAGGAAGCTTTATTTTTCTTCCATACTGTAAAATATCACCATGGGCACGTCATTTAACTCCTTCTGTCTCTAATCTTTCTGCTTGTCTCTTATGGAGGCTCTTCATATGCTAAACAGGGAAGTAGGAATAGCTCATTTGTTCACTAAAATCCTATATCCCTATTCTCACAATTATGCTTCAAGGTCCCTTCCAGCTTTGGCATTCTTTGTTCTAATGTTTTGTCTCTAATGTTCTGCAGTCCTCAACCTCTAATTCCAGTGCCTTACTTCTGTTAATTATTTCCTATTCATCATGTATTTGTGTGTAATACACATATATACATAATATTATATACACCATATACACATACATGTACACACACATGTACATGTACATAGACATAGACATGTACATAAATGTGTGTGTTTGCATGTTGTATCCTCCATTAGATTATAAACTTCTTGGAGGTAGGAACTGTCATTTAGCACTGTCAGCACTTACTGTAGTACCTGGCACATAGTAAGAGCTTAATAAATGTTTGTTGATTGATTGATTAATTCTAAAGATCACTTTCCTGATAATTTTCTGTAATTAAATATCCTTCCCCTCTCTAACATCCTGTGTGTGAAGGTCCCTTTCAATACTAATGCTGTATTATGTATTCTGTCATCCTATTTTGGAAAGTGTCTTCAATCTCTATTCTGTCAAAGTTATTTTCCAAAATCCCAAGTCTACAAATGTCATACCCACTCCTCAGTAAACGCCAGTGGATCCCTATCACTGCCAGGATCAAATATGAAATTTTCTGTTTGGTTTTTATATTCATTTATACCTTAGGCTTATCCTACTTTGCCAGTCTTCTTATATATTTTAGCTCACTTCATACTCTCTGAGATCTAGTGACACTGACCTCATTCTGATCCTTAGAAAAGACACCATGTCTCCCAGCAATTATTCTCTCTATCCCCCATGACTGGAATTTTCTTCACCCTCAACTCTAAACCCTGGATTTCTGGACTTACCTTAAGGCCCATCTAAAATTCACTTGTACAAGGATCCTGTCTAGATCCCCTGAAAATCTCATGCCTTCCTTCTGCTGTTTCTAATTTATCTTGTGCGTAGCTTAATTGTACATAGGTATTGATAGTGTCTGCTATATTAGACTGTGAAATTCTTGAGAACTGGGATTAACTTTTTCCTTTCTTTATAACCCCAGTACTTAACACAATTCCTAACATATAGTAGGTGTTTAATAAACGTTTGTTGACTATTGACTATTCTAAAATGATTTTCAAATATAAATGTCTATTAATCATTCAATATAAATTTATTAAACAGATACATTGTTGCTGACACTACTGATCAGTATATAAAGACACAAATTACACAGTCTCTCCTAAAAGAGAACTTATATTTTAGCAGGTAAGAAAGCTTTTACATATATAACACATGCAGAATAAATAGAAGCCAGTTTGAGAAGAAAAGACTGTAGCACGTAGGGGGATCAAGAAAGGATTCATGCAGGTGGCACTTGAGGTTTGTTTTGAAGGAAACCAGAGAATCCAAGGCAGAGATGAGAAGTGAGTGAATTCTAGGTGTGGAGAGGAGTGATTATAAAGACAGACAGTTTGAAAATGGAAGGTTCAATTCTTATGCCATAAGGAATGACAAGGAGGATGATTTCAGAAAAACCTGGGAAGACCTATATGAATACAGGGTGAAGTGAGCAGAACCAAGAGATTATTGTACACAGTAACTTCAGTGTTGTAATGATGATCAGCTGTGAAAGACTTCAGTATTCTGATCAATACAATGACCCAAGATAATTTAAAAGGAACCATGATGAAAAATGCTGATAAACTGAGTACAGATTGAAATATTCATTTTCCTTATGATTTATTTTATTTGTGTTGTTTTGTTTTTAGCATGACTAATATGGAAGTATGTTCTGTATGACTTCACACATATATTTGATATCATATTTCTTATATTTTCAGTAAGTGGAAGAGGGGCAGGAGAAAGGGAAAGCATTTGGAATTCATTTGTAAAAAAATATTTTAAAAGAAAAGGAAGCACTCAGGAATGTGGGAAATGAATGGTGCTGTATAACTGGAATGTAGAGTGCATTAAGTGGGGTAATATAATATGTAATTAGAAAGGTAGGAAGGTTTTAGGTTATGAAGGGCTTTAGATGCCAAAGAGAAGAGTTTATTTTATAACCTAGAAGTAATAAGGAGCTATAAGAATTTATTGAGTATGAGGGATATATAGTATTGAAGGAGGTATAATAAAGACCAGTGTCTTAGGAAAATAATTTTGGTGCTATATAGAAGATGGATTGTAGAGAGGAGATACTTGGAATAGTGAGACAAAATAGAAAACTATTAAAGTAGTCCAAACAAGAGATTATAAGGCCTGAAGTAGATTGGAGGTTTTATAAGAAGAAAGAAGGGAAGGGAACTTTTCCAGTAGATAAAACACTAGACCTGGAGTAATGAAGACCTCAATTCAAAACCTGAGGTTCAGACACTTCACAGATGATAAATTGAGGGTGCAGGAGGTTAAGTGACCTTCCCACTGCTACTCATCTCGGTAATGGAAAGGATAAGCTTTGAACCAAGAATTTCCTTAAGATGGTAGCTATAGCTACCTGACACAGTGTAAGTGGCTAAAATTCTAGCTATACTGTCTAAAATATCTAATGAGTGGTCTCCAATAAATTTTAAGCTTTAGCAAGAGTTAGACTTTTAAGCATTTAATAAGGAGAATAAGAATTTGGTAAAGAAAGAGGGAAAGGCCTAGATTCATCTATCTATTAAAGGGAGAGCACATTTCTAGCTCCCTTCTCCACCAGAGTCCTTAGGAAAGAGAGAGAGTCAGAGTGCCAGCCTCCCTCTTCTTCCTCCCACAAGTCAATGTCACTTCCTGATGTCAAAGAAAAGCTGCATGGTCCTGCCCTCAGAGGCCTCCTCCTCATGATGGAGCTTTCCTACAGTAAGTCTCCAGCAGGTGGCATCATTCCAATCATTACAACAGACAGTAAATTGCTGGACCTGGAATCAATAAAACCTGAGTTCAGATTCTTTCTCATGCATTTACTAGCTGAATAAGTTACTAAATCTCTATATGACTCAGTTTCCTTGAGTGAAAAGAGGAATAATAGGACCTACCTCACAGGGTTGTTGTGAGGATCAATTGAGATAATAGTTGTAAAGTTCTTAGCAGTGTCTGACATGGCACACACTAGGCTGTTAATAAATATTTCTTTCCTTCTCCTGTGTGTATGTCTGCTTTCACATGTGTATTTCTGTGGAGGGGAGTGTGTGTGTGTGTTTGAGAGAGAGAGAGGGGGGGAAGAGAGAGAGAGAAGGAAAAAGAGAATGTATGATGGAGAGAAAGAGAACAAGATAGAGAAAAAAAACCCATTGTTTGGAAACTGGATAGAGGCAGTGAGAATGCGACATCAAGTATGACTCAGAACTTTCACACTTGGGTAACTGGCAGGATGTTAATGTCCTCAAAGGAAACAAGGAAGTTCAGGATACGTATTTTTGAGTGAAAGATTGTGAATACAAGTTGAGTTTGAGATGTTAATGAGATGTCCAGCTTGAAATCCCCAATAGGTTATTTATGATGTCAGTTTACAGTTCAAGTAAAAATCTAGAGCTAAATTTGGAATTATGCATAAAGTGAATAAAATGTTTATCTCATTTGATTCCAAAGCCCTATTGGTGGTTGTATGATCAAAGACTGTGATTGATAGAAAGATTCCATATGCAACAAGATATTTAACATCCCATTTTTGGCAGCAAGGAACTGGAATAAAGTAGATATCTGTCAATTGGAGAATAGCTAAGCAAACTATAGTAGTTGGAATTAATATATTTTTATTCTGTAAGAAATTATGAATATCATGAATACAGAGAAACATGGAAATCTATGAAGGGATGCAAGGTGAATTAAGCCAAGCAAAAGGGTGGGAAAGAAGTACAATCACTACAAAAATATAAATGGGGAAAAAAGAAACCTACCACCGCCACAGGAAAGTTTAAATGATTGTTGAAAAACTAGAAACAAACTTGGACTAAAAAAAAAGGAGTGTGAAAAGATAATTTACCTTAGGGAGAAGCTAGGTGGCTCAGTGGATAAAGCACAGTTCCTGGATTCAGGAGAACCTGAGTTCAAATCTGACCTCAGACACTTGACACTTACTAGCTGTTTGACCCTGGGCAAGTCACTTAACCCTCATTGCCCCCCCCCAAAAAAAAACCAACAACAACAACAACAAAAAAGATACTTTTCCCTACTTTTATGAAGAGGTAGACAGGGGTCCAAGCATGTGGAACATGGCATGTGGTGTCATTCCCTGTGTACTGACAGGTTCTATTGACTTTTTTCCATATTCATGCTTTTTTTCTTTTACTAATATTGTGATATAAGGAGTGGTCTTCTGGGAGAAGTATAGTAGGGTATAATGGGAATATCTAAGTAATTTAAAAAACAAAAATGATGAGTGAATGATGAGTATATATATATATATATATATATATATATACACTAAGAGTAGATCAACCAATCTGGAAGTAATTAGCAGAAATATTTTAACTGAACCCATGAGAATATTAAATTAGGGAATGTGGAGGAAAAATCCTAAGAAGTCCCAGAATAGAGGCCAGGACAATAGATATAACATGGATGATGACCTAGCATTGTATTTTATTTTTATTTCTTTGTGTGTTTTATTTTTTGGGGGGGAGGGGGCAATGGGAGTTAAGTGACTTGCCCAGGGTCACACAGCTAGTGTCAAGTGTCTGAGGCCAGATTTGAACTCAGGTCCTCGTGAATCTATGGCCTTTGCTTTATCCACTGCACCACCTAGCTGGCACCATAGCATTGTATTTTATAAGTTTCTTCCCTATGGGATAAGATCCCTTCCAGCTCTAATAATTGATCATCTATAGTATAAGATCTCTCTAACTCTGACTCTTGATGTTCAAAGTTTCCTTCCACTTACAATATTCTATGAATGCATAAGTTTCTGGGCTTCATAGACACACAAAACCTCATAGATAGAAAGAATATCAGCAGTCATCTAGTATAAGCCCATATCTGAACATGGGGCATCATTTTGTGTAAATTCCTCTGGGAACTTCATCTGCAAAACAACTCTGCTGAGGTTACAACTTTGTGAGCCCATCTCAACAAAAGCTCGTTTTATTTGTGGATCCAATTACTAATCCCCATATGGGAACTGACAAATCCAAAGGAACTATAGACAAAATAGAGAAGTCTTGTAGTGTTAACCCAGCTTATGAATTTACATATTTAACACCATTACCACCAAAGATAAGTAATTGGTCCTTGTCAAACAGATTGTTTATTTTTCCCAAAGAAAGATCATAGGATTTTGTCAACTACTATAATTGTTGATAGGGCAGGTAGGTGGCATCATGGATAGAGTACCAGGCCTGGAGTTAGGAAGACTCCTCTTCCTGAGTTCAAATCTGGCCTTCGATACTTAGTTGCTATGTGACCCTGTCCAAGTTATGTAACCCTATTGGCCTGAGTTTCTTCATGTATAAAATGAACTGGAGAAGAAAATGTCAAACGACTCCATTATCTTTGCCAAGAAAACTTTAAATGGGTTCATGAAGAATTGGAAACAATTGAAAAATAACTGAACAACAACAGACCATATTTTGATTTACCAAAACCAACAAACTGAAAGTCACAGTTCACCATCAAGAATGCCTCAATCATGCAGCAATTTCCAAATTAAATGCTATGAAATAGTTCCACAAAATATGTCATTAGTTAAAATAATTTTGCAAAGTGCAGTTAGTTCTATAGGGAACTATGTTGTTGTTACTATCAATGCTGCTCTATTGCTTATTTTTGTTGTTGTTGAGGCAATTGGAGTTAAGTGACTTGCTCAGGGTCACACAGCTAGTAAGTGTTAAGTCTCTGAGGCTGGATTTGAACTCAGGTACTCCTTAATTCAGGGCCAGTTCTCTATCCACTGTGCCACCTAGCTTCCCCCTGCCCTATTGCTTATTGCTGTTGCTGTTGCCTTAGAAGATGGATAGTGTACTATAGTTTGAGGTCTTCTTATCTAAGGAGGCTGAATATGAGGCAACAGCAGCAGTAAATTTGCACCAAAAAAATGTAAATAAAAACAAATTACAAATATGAGATTTCCAGTATGGGAACATTAGAGAATAAGTATGCTAATAAAAGGAATGTATAGTATGGAGTTCCTCAAACTTTTTCCCCCTGCCCTCATCTAAACAAAAGGCAAAGGGGAATCAGCCAAGCCTGGAATAGCACTGGAGTCTAGTTCACAAATGAATAGAGCTGTAATGAAGCAAAATTTTCCTCAGAAAATGAAAAAAAATCCAATGAATACAAAATTGGGGTTACAGTGTGTGCATTGCAAAGTAATAGTTATTTGGGTATTGAATTCACCAAAAGGAAAATTTGAAAATGATGAAGTGCATTCACACAAGAAAGTAGAATGTTGTGAAATGAGAGGCGGGGACTCCAACAGATTTATTATCCAATGTCAAAGGCATTGTTGGGTTTGGTGATATGGAAGGGAGCAGTAGGCAACATGCCATCAATACCCTTTCTTTGTTAAAGTTATACAGGCTATGTCTTCTAATAGGTGACATTCTCAAAGGGGTCAAGAGAAAAAAAATCAGAGATCACCAATTATATGATCAAAAGTATTCATAAATTAACAACCTATGACCAGTTTTACACTTTATCTCATCAGTTGTCAAATCCTCCACTAACAAGGCCACAAATAAGGTTTATAAAAATTCCTGAAGCACTGCATTAAAAAGTCAGCGATTCTTCTCCCTAATATCTCCTGGTACTGCCATTAAAAGTAAGTCACTGCTTGAAGACAATTCAGTGACTGCAAAATAAATAGAGACAGACAGAAGAATGGATGAATGAATAGATGAATCAATCAATAAATAAGCAAATGAATACATAAACAAATACATAAATGATTAAAAATCACCTCAATATCTTCTTCTGCTTATAGTTGTTATCATTACTTTTACAATAATGACACTAAAAGCTTGTTGTAGATTTTGACACCCTGGAACACAAAATCACAAGAAAGAACGATTCTTCTTTCCTACTCATATTTTCTTTACTTTATTTCTTTTTTTTATCTTTTCTTTTGGAGGACTACCACCCTCACTTCTTTCTTATTCCCCTCCAATTGATTAAGATTCAAATTAAGCACTTATTAAGCACCAACTCTATGCCAGGCTCCATGTTAAGCCTTGAAATATGGAGAAAATAATTGCAGTCTCTAGTAGGTGGAACAGACACAAAATGAGATGAATCACTGTATATGACTTTAAGATTTACATAATATTTTCATCACAACAATCCCATGGGTGAAATAGTATGGATATGATTAACCCCATTTTATGAATGATAAAACTTGAGTCTCAGAGAGGTTAGGAGACTTGCCAAGATAGACACAAGTAAGTATTGCAACCAAGTATCCTGACTCTAAATATATTCAAATAATTGTAATACAAGTAAAATGGAAGGAGTATACAGGAGAGGTCAAATGCAATGATATAGAAAAGGTGATCAAAGGAGGGAATAAATTTATTTATAATCGAAAGTATCTAGAATGTCTTTATTGAATAAAAAGCACCTATCTAGGCTATGAAAGAAAGAGATAATTTCATCTAGTGAATGTAGAAAATAAGGCTGGTTCAAATATGAGGAATGGATTAAACAATTCAATTAAAGTAAGTAAACATTTATTAAGTACCTGATATGTGCAAAGCACTGTGCTAGGTTGGGGTATAAAAATAATAACAAAAAAGATACAGTTTCTGCTCTAAAATAGCTTGCAGCCTAACAGAGAAAGACAATATATAAAATGCTGAACATCAGGCATCATGTTCCATGGAGATAAAGGCAAGCATTGCTTCTGATGATAAAGAGAAAATGTGTGCATGTGAAAAAGAGCAGGGAAAGAATTACTAGCTTGACAAAAAAGAAGTATATCTAGAACATGTGAGAAAGACCATGATAAGCCTGGAAAGGTAGGTTGGAATTGCCCTGGGGAATCTTGAAGATGAACAGAATTCAACATGAGACATTGCAAACTACCTGCTTTGCTCAAGGTAGCAAAGGTGAAAAACGACATTCCCTTCCCTCATGGTTCTTTGCCTTTCATTTGTTAAGCATGGGGAGCCTCTGGGGATTCCCTTGGATGGAAATATCTGCATTTCAGAGTCATGCATTCCAGAGAATTATGGTTCCCAATTCCCATCTGTGGTTTTCTCTGAAAGGGTGAAGTAAGTGCCCAGGGAGGAGCCTTGAGGTTCAGAGCAAGAATGCTGCCACAGTGCCCCAAAGGGTTGTGGTAGTGACCTTCTCTGTACCAGCCCCATTGCTGTCCAATGGCAATGTCATCACTTCTCTGGAATTGGCCTTGACTGAGAGGGATTCAGGAGAGGAAAGAAGGAGGGTCATAGGCAGCTCTTGCATCACACATGATGGAGGTTGCTGCCTCTTCCTAGTCTTGCGATCTGTAGAAATCTAGCTGCTGCCAACTACACAGGTTGCTGGTAGAAGGCCCGGACTGCTTATTGATGGTGGCTTTACAGGGGCACCCAGAGGATCCCTCCTCATTTCCTGTTAGCACTATATCCCCTTCTTAGCATTTTGTATTAGCAGGAGCCAAACCTGTTTCCTTGAAGCCTTGGAGTCTGTCCTTGGAAAAAGGGAGGGGAGCATTTAAATAATGCCCTAAAAACCCTGTGTTCCAGAGGTTGCCAGAACACACCTATATCTTCCCTTTGTCATGAACACCTCTCAGATAGGGGCTGGAGGGAAATAAAGGCCTTGGAGAACCAAATGATGGGGAGAAGAGGGAAAGGCTTTTTGCCCACTGCTATATTACAATGTAAAGTCATCCTGGGGGTTGTGGGGGTGGGGGAGTGGAATTTAAGTTTTTAGTTCTTCCAAGTTAGTATAATTTAAGGAGAGGTATGTTCACTACTCTCCTGGCCTGTGCTCTGGTATGCTAGAAACCACAGGTCTGCCTTTCTACCCTGGAACTATGAACAGAGTTCTGTTCCACTGTGGCTGCAAGCTCTTGTGTGCTTCTCTTCATTCTTCCCTAGTCTGGGACCACTACCTGTGACAAAGACCTGGAAGGGAACATGGGCAAAACAACAGTCCTACCTCAATGCTAGAAAAGCGATCTCTGTAATCTCCTTCTGGACAATTGTTCATCCCCTTAGCATCTATGGGCTAACAGTTCCAGAAGCACTTGATGCAGCTGCAGATTCAGAGGTTCCAGAGGCCATGCCCTGATTTGCTAGGGCAGGGTCTGGGTCTGCTCTGATGAGAACTGTGCTGGCCTCTACTCCACTCCCACCAAGGTACAAGAGACCTTTAATGCTGACCTTCTAAGTTGGCTTTGGCTAGAAAATTATTTCATTCTGTCTTTTTGTGAGTTCTGCTGCTCCAGGAATTGTCTTATAGCATTATTTGAAAGTATTTGGAGGGGTTTTGGGAGAACTCAGGCAAGTCATTGCCTTTCCTCTCCCATCTTGGCTCTACCTAAGATTTTCTTTATGATTCAGAGAAGGGGGAATTTAATGCATATTGTCATTTTGTCTTACAAAAAACAAACAAACAAAAAACCCTACAAACATTCCCCTTTAAGCCTCTGGGGAGCCTCTGAAGATTTTAAGCAAGGGAATGATGGGATAAGAATTATAATACAGTAGAAAAAGTCCTAACTTTTGAGTGAAAGCACAGGTTCAAAACCTACCTCTATGACCTTGGGCAAGTGAAATTCCTGGGTTTCATTTTTTTTTTTTCATTTTAAAATGAGACTGTTAGACTAGATAGCTACTGAAGTCCCTTTCTCCTTTAAATCTATGGTCCTATAATTCTGACATTACTTTCAGAATTCAAATTTCTCTAGGAACCAAAGAAACAAGCATTTATTATGTTACGGATATGTGGCAGTTACTGTGCTAAGTGCTTTACAAATACAATCACATTTGATCCTCACAGGAATCCTGGGAGGTAGATGTTATCATTATTCCCATTTTGTTTTTAATTAAACTGGGACAGAGGTCAAGTGACTTGCCTAGGGTCATACAGCTGGTAAGTATCCAAGGTCAAATTTTAACTCAGATCTTTATGACCTGAGTTCATTAGCACTACCTAGTTCTTTTTGACCATATCCTATTTAACCTTGTAACTTAATTATTTGTGTACATGTTGTTTACCTTCCCTATACCCTCACTGGATATAAAGAACAGGTACTATGTAAGTTTTCATCTGTGTATTTCCAAAGACTCTCATGGTAACTTACATATTGTAAGGACAGAATTAATGTTAGTAGTTTATACAAATGTGTTGAATTGAAATTTGAAGGATGTATTGTAGAGGAGAAAGAGCAGAGAAAAGAAGACCATATGATAATTATTGTACATATTTTTGGAAAGTCACGAAGGCCTGAATTAAACAAGCTTTAGTGGAAGTGAAAAGGAGAACACAGATGTGAGAGGTATTGTGAAGGTAGAATTGACAAGACTTATTAATAGATTTTATGTGACAGAAAAAGCAAAGAAAACGATGGCTTTGAGCTTTTAAAGTTGGGTGAGTAGGAGAAAGGGACTGCCATTAAGAGAAAAAGGAAAGTTCAAAGGAGAGAAAATTTTGAAGGGCAAATTTAATTTGATTTTTATTTTGTTTTGTTTTGTTTTTCCAGACATGCTGAATTTTAGGTTTCAGTACCATATCTAAGCAGAACTATCTGGTAGTTATGGAAATATGCGACTGACACAGGAGAGATGAGGGTTGAAGATAGAGGGGAAAGGGAAGAGAATAAACATTTGCTATTGTCCTACTATATGTGTTGCATTATGGGAAACACTTTACACATATCTCACTTGATCTTCACAACAAGCTAGGAAGTAGGCATTATTATATCATCATTTTAAAGTGGATAATTGAAGATCACCAAAAGAGAAGTAAGGGCATAACCAGTGACCTTCCTACAACTGAGTGTTAAAGGACAAACAAAAACCAGGAAAGTAGACAAAGATATTATAATCAATCATTCAACAAAAGTAGATACAAGAAAATAATTAAAATTATCTTTTCCCTGCAGAAACATGCAGCCTTTTAAAAAAAAATATATATATATATATTATTTATTTATTTTAAACATTTTTTTTTCTGCTTTATAATTTTGAGTTCCAATTCTCTCCCTCCCTACTATTATTTCCCACCTACTGAGAAGGCAAGAAAAATTATATCAATTATATATATATATATATAATCATGTAAAACATGTAAAACATGTTTCCATCTTACCCATATTGCTTGCTTCTGCTAATAATTTAATAATAGGAAGAAAGTTATATGTTAATTTGCACTTCAAGTTCATCAGTTCTCTTTCTGGAAATAAATAGCTTTTTTTTTTCCATCATGAATCTTTTAGAACTGTGTTAGATCATTCTTTTTTTTTTTTTTTTTAGTGAGGCAATTGAGGTTAAGTGACTTGCCCAGGGTCACACAGCTAGTAAGTGTTAAGTGTCGGAGGCCGGATTTGAACTCAGGTACTCCTGACTCCAGGGCCAGTGCTCTATACACTGCGCCACCTAGCTGCCCCTGTGTTAGATCATTCTTGATCGGAGTAACCAAGTCTTTCACAGTTGATCATAATTGTAACATTGCATTTACTTTTCCCAATGATCCCTTGGTTCTTCTCACTTTACTTTGCATTAGTTCATATTAGACTTCCCATGTTTTTGTTTTATTTTGTTTTGTTTTTCTGAAAGTAATGCCCTCTTTATTTTGTTTTTTTGTTTTATTTTGTTTTGTTTTGTTGTTGTGGGGCAATGAGGATTAAGTGACTTTCCCAGGGTCACACAGCTAGTAAGTGTCAAGTGTCTGAGGCCAGATTTGAACTCAGGTCCTCCTGAAACCAGGGCTGGTGCTTTATCCACTGCACTACCTAGCTGCCCCACTACCCTTGTTTTTTTTATAGTATTATAGTCCTCCATCATAAGTATATGCCACAAGTTGTTTGGCCATTCCTCAACTGAGGAGCATTCCAACCATTTCCAATTCTTTACCCCCACAAAAAAAGCTACCATAAATATTTTTGTACATGTAGGTCCTTTTCCTTTTCCCTTGATCTCTTTGGAGTATAGACCTAATATTCTAGGTCAAAGGAAGTGCACAGTTATAGATCCCCTTTGACATAGTTCCAAATTGTTCTCCAGAATTTTTGGACTAATTCATAACTCTATTTACAGTTTATTAGTATGCAAATTTTCCTTAGCCCCTCTAACATTTGTCATTTTTGATAGGAATGAGATGTTACCTCACAGTTGTTTTAATTCACATTTCTCTAATCATTAATGATTTAGAGCATATTTTCCTATGACTATAGGTAGCTTTGATTTCTTTTTCTAGATCCTGCCTATTTATATCATTTGACCATTTATCAATTGGGGAATGCCTCTTTTGTTGTTGTTGTTGTTTTCATAGCATTTTTCGTTCCAGATTTTTCTTTTTCCTCTCACCTTCCCTTCATTTACCCCTCCTCAAGACAGGAAGTAATCTGATGTGTGTGTGTGTGTGTGTGTGTGTATACATACATATATTCAATCACATTAAACATATTTTTGCATTAGTCAGATTGTGAAAGAAGAATCAGAACACAAAGGAAAAACCTCAGAAAAGAAAAGAAAAACAGCCAAAAAGTAGAAGCAATATGGTTCAATCTGCATTCAGAATCCACAGTTATTTTTTCTGGGTGTGCTTAACATTTTCTATCATGAGTTCTTTGAAAATGTTTTTTATCATTGCACTGCTGAAAAGAGCCAAATCTATCACAGCTGATCATGAATCAATGTAGCTGTTACTGTGTACAATGTTCTCCTGGTTCTGCTCATCTCACTCAGCATCAGGTAATGTAAGTCCTTCCAGGTTTTTCTGAAATCTTCCTGCTCATTGTTTCTTATAGCACAAAAGTATTCCATTACAATCATATACCATAACTTGTTTAGCCAAAGCCCAATTGATTGGTGTTCACTAAATTTCTAATTCTTTGCCATGACAAAGAGAGCTGCTATAAATATTTTTGTACATGTGGGTCATTTTCACTCTTCTCTGATCTCTTTGGGATACAGACCTAGTAGTGGCATTACTGGGTCAAAGGGTATTCACGGTCCCATAGTTCTATGGCCATAGTTCCAAATTGCTCTCCAGTTCACAACTCCACCAACAATGAATTAGTGTGCCAATTTTTACACAGGTTCTCCAAGATTTATTATTTTTCTTTTTGGTCATATTAGCCAGTCTGGTAGGTGTGAGGTGGTACCTCAGAGTTAATTTGTATTTCTCTAATCAAAAGTGATTTAGAGCATTTTTTTTTCATATGGCAATAGATAGCTTTGATTTCTTCATCTGAAAACTGCCTATTCATATTCTCTGACCATATCTCAATTGTGGAACAACTCACATTCTTATTAATTTGATTTAGTTCCCTAAATATTTTAGAAATAAATACTTCCTATAAAAATTGTTTCCCATATTTCTGCCTCCCTTCTAATTTTGAATGCCTCTTATTTTTGCACAGTTAAGTCCATTCCCATTGTATTTGAGAAAGGAGGCTTTTATCAGAGACACTTACTGCAATATATATATATATATATGTAGTGTGTGTATGTGTATATATGTAGTGTATATATCTATGTAGTATGTGTGTGTATATATATATATGTGTGTAGTGTGTGTATATATGTGTGTGTAGTGTGTATGTGTATATACATATATATGTTGTGTGTGTGTGTGTGTATAAAATTGTCTACAGTGCCTTTTAAGAAAAATGGAATTTTCCCAATAATCTCTTATCTGAGATCAGGATTACTACTATTGAATTTTTGGCATCAGCTGAAGCATAATTTATTCTGTGCCTGCTGTTTATTTATTTTAACTCTGTGTGTCTTTCCATTTGAAGTCTCTTAGAAACTTCCTTGGATTCTACTTTCTAATCGATTCTGCTATCTGCTTGCACTTTATGAAGAACTTACCCCTTTCATATTCACAATTATTTAAACTGTATATTTCCCTCCATACTATTTTCTTATGTTAATCCTTCTCTCTCTTTTTATCCTCCTCCTACTCTAAAGTTTGTTTTGATTTTGACCATTTTTTTCCTCAATCTGCCCTTTCTTTTTTTCATTGTCCCTCCAATCTCTTATCATGTCCTTTCCTATTTTCCTATTGAGTCAGAATTCTATACCCAAGTGAATGTGTTTAAATATTTTTCCCTCTTTGAAGCAATTCCTGTCACAGTTGGATGCAAGAATTGTTCCCCATTTCCCCTTCCATACTAAAAGCTCATTATTTCATGCCCCTTTTCTGTGAGAAAAATTTCTACATTCTACCTCTCCCTTCTTCCTTCTCCCAGTGTTTCCCTATTTTTCACACCTCCATTCTTCTTTTTTTTTTGAAATCACCCCAACATATGGGGGCAGTTAGGTGGTGCATTGGATAAAGCATTGGCCCTGGATTCAGGAGTACCTGAGTTTAAATCCGGCCTCAAACACTTGACACTTACTGACTGTGTGACTCTGGGCAAGTCACTTAATCCTCATTGCCCTGCCCAACATCCCCAAAAATAAACAAAAAAACAACAAAGAGATCACCCCAACATATTTGACTCATACTCCTGCCATCTGTCTATGTAAACTTTTTCTAACCAAGGTAATAATGATCAAGTTCTTAGGAATTATGTATATCATCTTCCCATAAAGGAATGTAAACAGTTTAACCTTATGGAGTCCCTTATGGTTTCTCTTTCATGTTTATTTTTGTTCATTTCTAGAGTATTGTATTTGATTGCCATATTCTCTATGTAGTGCTGGTCTTTTCATCAGAAATGCTTGAATGTCCTCTATTTTATTTAATACATACTTTCCCTTTGAAGGATTATACTAAGTTCTGATAAGGTGTTTTTTTCTTTTTTCTTTCGTTGATTACTTAATTACATTTAAAAATAAATTAACAATATTTTTTAAATGAATTTTACATTCTCTCCCTCCCACTTCTTTCTTATACTTGAGAAGGAAAGGAATATATATATATATATATATATGTGTGTGTGTGTGTGTATTTATGTATGTGTATGTATGCATGTATATATATGTATACATATATATGTGTGTGTATATATATATATATATGTATATATATATATATATATATATATATATATATATATATATATATATATATATATATATATATAAAAGCATGCTTCCCTTCTCTTTCCTAGAGGTTGATAATATCTTTCACAATGAGTCTGTTGGAATTGTCTTAGAGCATTGTCAAACATGGTTTATTTTTCCCAAAGGTAGGAAATAATGCAAAAACAACATAAAATTATGTCAACTACAATAATCTCTAATAGGGCAGCTAGGTGGAGCAATGGATATAGTGTTGGTCATGGGGTGAGAAAGATTCATCTTCCTGAATTCCAGTCTGGCTGGCCTGAGACACTTACTACCTATGTGACCCTGGCCAAGTCACTTAACCCTCGTTGCTTCAGTTTCTTCCCATATAAAATTACCTGGAACAAGAAATGGCAAACCACTCCAGTATCTCTGCAAAGAAAATATAAAATGTAATTATGAAGAATTGAACATGATTGAAAACAACTTAACAATGGATACATAAGTGACAAGACTTGACAAGAGTGTGGGAAAGGAAGAAAAAAAGCATTTATTTATTTATTTAGGCAATGGTGTTTAAGTGACTTGCCCAGGGTCATACAGCTAGTAAGTGTCAAGTGTCTGAGGCCGTATTTGAACTCAGGTACTCCTGAATCCAGGGCCTCTGCTTTAACCACTGTGCCATCTAGCTGCCCCTGGAAACAAGCATTTATTAAGTGTCTAATACATGCCAGGCACTAGACTAAGCTCGTTATAATATACCTTTGAGGTAAAGACATCATTTTTCTCATTTTCTACTTGAGGAAACATAACCAGATGAGGAAGAATATTTTTCCCAGTGTCCTACAGCTAGTAGTTATCTGAGTCTTCATACATATAACACAGGGGCATGGGCAATATGGCAGGAGTAAATTGTGCTATAAGATAGAAGATAGGAGACACTAACAACAACAGGGTAGCTAACATTGACATTTACTGAAGAGAAGTAAAGTAAGAAGAGGAATGTGAAAAGGATATTAGCTATGACAATTAAGAGTTCATCAGAGACCTTGGAGAATTAAAACCATAGCATAAGGGAAGGAAAATGAGAGGAATAAAACTTACTAGTTATGCTGGACTTTCTAGAGTTTGGCAATGAAAGGAAGGCATTACAATATCTTGAGGCATCAATAAAGTCACCAGTATTTGAAGAGGGAAAAAAACAAAACAATGCTTCATATTTTCTTTGTTCTTAGTAAGTGTGGGAATCAGAGCTCCACCCTGATGAAAAAGCATGTGACTTGGCATCTGTAAGTTATGTCTATAGAAATGCTTCTAGTCATGGCAACCAAAGCTGCCAGCCAATTAGCTTGAAGCTTTGTGTGTGGACAGCCTTGCTTCCTATTTCACAGATGGCTTCTGAGAGAAGCCATTGAGGATCAGCCACTTTTCATCTGGGGAACGAGCATGGCAGCAGATGGAGAGCGCAGGGCGGGGAGGTGGGGCGGGGAGGCAAGGGGCCTCTTAGCTCTTAGTCATTCAAATACCAGCTTGGTGCGTGTGAGAGATTTCATGTGGGCTACTAAGAAAGAAAATAGCGTTCTTTCTCCCTGGCTATACCAAATTAGAGCTAAACTAGGATTTCCATGCAATAAAGAATCTGTTCTCAATCTCTCTCTCTCTTCACTAACTTATAATATATATTTTAATAAATCTTTAAAAGCCTAAACTCTTGCTGAATTTATCAGTGATTTTAGCCAGCTTCCCCCCAAGACTGGGGCAAGGGGAGCAGATTAGAACCCACAATTTATATTTTAAACACCAAATAAGCCATATATTGATGAAAGCCAGTCACTTGAATTTCCACCAAGTCAATGAAATTCCTCATTCTTTTATCCTTTTTTGTCACTTCCACTTTTATTTATGTGCTTTGTTTGTACAATACACAGTTTGTGAGAATTCTTATTTTTAAGAAGCAAAGCAGTTAAGTAAAACAAATACTATAATAGCCTCATCCCAAAGTACATAACATTTTTCACACCTAAAGCACTCCCACCTCTCTATTTTTAAAATGAACAGGCATTTACTTTTTCTGCCTCTCACCCCCACATCATTGAAAAAAGAAAACAAATTTCTTGTAACAAATATACATAGTCAAACTAAACAAATTCCTCCAAACCAGTCTGTATTATCAAATGAATTAAAGACCCATCAACAGTTCTTCTCTGATTAAAACAATCTTCCACATTCCCTGACAACACGCAGCTAGCTCTTTTATTGTATACACAGACATATACATATATAAACACATACACATACATATGCATAGGTATATGCATATACATGCATACATCTGTGTATATATACATACACACATACATACATATATATACACATATACTTATATGTCTGTTTACATATACATATATATATATAAACTTTAATAGATGTTTCTTTAGGGGAGGGAATACATTTATCCCCAAATGAAAAAGTCCCATAGCAAAGAAGATATCATTTCTGTTCCTGGGGCTTCTCATCTTTAAAATGAGGGAAATTTACTGCACAGTCTTCTAGGTTTAATTTTTCTCTGCTTTAAAAAAATGTTACTGATATTGCTTGCTTTTATTTAACCTTCATTTGTCAATATCTCCTCTTTCCTGCCCTACTCAGTGAGCCATCCCACGTAACAAATGATGAAAATGTAAAGAAAAATACAAAAAATATCAGGAAAACTAACATATCAATACTTTCTGACAACATTTGCAATATTATGTAATTAGTCTCCACCTTAGCATTTGTTTTGTTTAATAATATTATTGCTTTTTTCTTTCCAATTATTTTGTTGTAGATGTCATATATATTGTTTTCTTGTGTTTGGTTATTCATTCTGTATAAGTTTGATAGTGTCATGGAGGGCACAGATGCTTAATAATAATCTAACTACTATTCAGGATGATAAGTTTACAAAGGTTCCCAAACTATGAATCATAATAAATTTGGAAGTAACAAATTGGAATTGGAAAGAAGATTCTTTTATTCATTTGCATTCTCTTCCCATCTACCTTCATACTCAGTATGTTCAAGATTTACTTCATCAGCCCTAGGGAAAAGACTGTACTTCAATTTGTCTTTGTCTCACCTCTGTCACAAGTATTAAAGAAAAGAAAAGTATTTGGAGGTATGGGGCTGCTAGGTGGTGCAGTGGAGAGAGTGGTGGCCCAGGAGTCAGGAAGACCTGAGTTCATAACTGACTGTAGATGCTTTCTAGCTGTATGAGCTGGGCAAATCACTTAACCTTGGCTGCCTCAGTGTACTCATCTGTAAAATGAGCTGGAGAAGAAAATGTAAACCACTCCAGTATCTTTACCAAGAGGACCCCAAATGAGGCCATGAACACTTTGATGACTGAAAAAATGACTCAATAAAAAGTATTGGAAAATAGATGGAAAATGTTTGTTTATTTGGGAGTGTGGGATTGTGGTACATAAGTAAAGATATTTTCTTGTGCTCCTAAATTCATACCATAATAAATTATAAAAGTAATAGAATGTCATGGGCAGATGGCATCTAAGACAATAGAGAGCTACAAGAGTCAGTCAGTGAATAAGCATTTATGAACACCTTGTGGGACAGGTAGGCACTATGTCAAACTTGTGAGAAAGATGGTTGGAGGGTTCCAAAGAAAGTAAAAAACAATTCTTTCCCTCAAGAGATTCACATTTTAATAGGAGATATAAACTTTGAGATAGCTGTATGCACATATTATCTAAAGGAAAAATGGGAGTTAATTTATGAGGAAAAGCATTGGAGGTAGTTAGTAGGTGTGTTGAACACAGTCTTAAATGAAGCCTCTAAGACAGGAAGCAAAGGTGATTAGGGAGAACATGTCAGGTCTGTGGAAAAGCTTTTTAAAAAGGTCAGGAGATGAAGCATCCTGTACCAGGAACAACAAAAATGCCAGTATTGTTGGCTCATAGAATACTTGAAAAGAAGAAGTGGCTATGTAAAAAGGGTTTGGCTGGATGTGTAGAAAGGTTTTCAAACCCAAACAGAACATTTCATATTTTCTTCTAGTCAGAGCAATGTAAATTTACTGATCAAGGAGTTGACTTAATTATACCTGCACTGTAAAAAAATTATATGAGCAGATAGATGAAAGATGGACTGAAGTAGAGAGATTTGAGGCCAGGAGATCAAATAATAGCCTATGGTAATATTCTAGGCATGGCATATTGAAAGCTGGCTCCTCAGTGGGGATTGCATGAATGGTGAGAAGGGAACAGATATAAGAATTTTTGTTGACAATAGCAACATCAAGAATGGAGAACCAATCAGACTGTGAAGGAGGAACTCAGGATGACTTCAAAACTGTTAGCCTGAAGGACAAGGAAGATAGTGATATCCAGACAGTAAAAGAGAAAATAGAAAAAGGAAATTGTTTTGGAGGGAGACATGAGTTCTTCTTTGGACATGCTGAGTTTGAGATGTCCCTAGAATGCCCAATTTGAGATATCAAAAAAGGAATTTATCATGTGGGACTGGAGCTCAGGAGAGATGTTAGGGATGGATATATACCTCTGATAATGTAGCTAAACTCAAAGGAACTGATGAGATCACCAAACAAAATAATGTACAGACAGAAGAGAAGATGACCTAAGAAGAGTTTAATTTTGCAACTATATTTGGCAAAGGATACTAAGGAACTAAAAAATAAAATACTGTCACTGTAAGAAACTTTTAAAATGTGAGTCTTGGAAGAAATAAAGATCATTTTGTCTAATGCTGTGATTTTACAGAAGAAAAAATGGAGGTTGAGGTAGAAGGGTGGATAAATATATTAAAAATGATTTCATCTAGTTCAATAGAAGCAGGAAAAGGCCATCTCCACTCCCCCAAAGTGAGGCAATGGCTTTTCTCTAAAGGTTAACATTTATCACAGATAAAATAGCATTTTTTTTGCTTTTGCTTTTGCTTTTCTCAAACCCACCTTTCAAACTCATTTGACATTTTTGTTTAGGCATGTCTTCTTGATTAGTGGATCTCTGAAATTTTCTTCTTTTTCTTTATCCTTTCAAAAGCCCAAAAGTCCTTGCTTATGAAAATTAAAAATTGCAAAAAGACTTTTGCTCTAATTTTCAAGTTTCAGATTCTCCATAAATCCTGCCCAAAGTCATCATAATTTTATATTAAATATATTCCTGAAATGTTCATTGTTATTCATTGTACCTCATCCAATTTTTTAAAATGCCACACCATCTGACTACCATATTGCTCAACAAAATCTTTGATCTTATTTACAAGAGATGTCAAAACCAAATGAATTAGAAAATAATGTTTAATGTTTGGAGGTGACTCAAAGTAGGTATTGGGATTGGACATGTAGGTTCATGAATATTCCAACCCCTTGGACACATACATTCAGTTAATCAGGGCTTAATTACTTATTAATCACCTGCACCATGCCAGAGACTATACAAAGCAATGTGGAAAATATGAAAAAAGACAATCCTTCCTCTCAAGGACATCACAATCTAATTGGGAAGACAACATAAGAAAGAGTAAAAGGAAGAGGGAAAATGGGTGGGAGTGAAGTACCCATTATGGGGGCATGACAGAGAAGCCAAAAAGTGGAACTATGTTTTTAGCACTAGGTAGAAAATGAAGAGAAGGCTGGCCTCAGTACCATCCTTAAATGGACTTTTTAAGAGGCACTCCTTACAACTATGGCCAAAGGGCTAAAAACTGTGCATACTCTTTGACCCAGCAATACCATTATTAGTTCTTTTTCCCAAAGAGATCATAAAAAGGGAAAAGGACCCACATGTACAAAAATATTTATAGCTGCTATTTTTGTGGTAGCAAGGAATTGGAAATTGAGGGGATGCCCATCAACTGGGGAATGGCTGAACAAGTTGTGATGTATGAATGTAATGGAATATTATTATGCTCTAAGAAATCATGAGCAGGAGGATTTCAGAGGAACCTGGAAGGACTGACATGAACTGATGCTGAGTGAGATGAGCAGAACCAGGAGAACATTGTATACTGTATTAACATTGTGTGTTCATCAACTGTGATAGGTTTGACTCTTTTCAGCAATACAATGGTCTAAGATAGTTCCAAAGGACACATAAAGGAAAATGCTTTCCAAATCCATAAAAAAGAAAAAAAATACACACACTATGGCATCTAGATGCAGATTGAATCATAATATCTCTTTTTTTGTTTGTTTTTGTTTTTTGAGTTTTTTTCCCATTTGCTCTGATTCTTCTTGCACAGCCTGACTAATTGAGAAATATGTTTAATGTGATTGTACATATATAACCTTTATCAGATTGCTTGCTGTATTCGGGAGTGGGGAGGGAGTAGAGGGAAATAGAAGAAATTGAAACTAGAAATCTTATAAAAACAAATGTTGCAAACTATCTCTACATGTAACTGGAAAATAATATAATACTTTTATAGAAAAAAGAAGAAGAAAAAAATAGGAGCTCCTTACTCTGCTCTTCAATCAGAGAGGCCCCAGGGGCAGAAAACATGAATAAGGTGTGAGTAAGAAGGATGAGATACTCTTGTGGTATAATGAAATCCTGTTTTTAAAATAAATACATGGGGGGCAGCTAGGTGGTGCAGTGGATAAAGCACTGGCCCTGAATTCAGGAGTACCTGAGTTCAAATCTGGCCTCAGACACTTGACACATACTAGCTGTGTGACCCTGGGCAAGTCACTTAACCCCCATTGCCCCACCCTCCCCAATAAAATAAATACATGATATTAAAAATTATATCAATTATATTAAAATAGTTAACAAAAAATAAAGAAAAAATCATAAATCCTGGGTCTTGAATCTTTAACCCAAAATTTCATCATTTTGCACATTTTTTAAAAATCAACTTTATTTCACAATTCATTTATTTGAGAAGCCAAAAAAGAATTTAGTAGTTAACTATGAGTATGTGGTTATGTTTTTTCAGGTCTTGATTCTTTGGAAACTCTTCCTGAGTTGAAATATGGCCTCAGATACTTACTAGTTGTATGATATTGGGAAAGTAACTTAACTCTGTTTGCTTTAGTTTTCTCCTCTGTAAAATGAGTCAAGGAGTAAAATGGTAAAGCATTCCACAGGATTTTTTGCCATGAAAACCCCAAATGGGGTCACAAAGAGTTAACATGATTAAAACAACTAAACAAGGATGAAAACTCTATTAATAATTAACTATTATCTCAATGTCTTTTTATTTGATTGTTTGTTTAATGAAGGTTAGCTCTTGATTAATTTACTTTTTCTACTGGCAAAATGTCATAGGTAAATTCTAATTACTTAATGAATGCATCATTTCCCAAAGAAATTCTACTCATGTAAGGCAGTTCTTTGACCCAGTAACAAGGTATTCTCCTCTACCGGGTATTTCAGCCTTATTACAGATTCATTGTATTTCTGAGGGATCCATGATAGCATCCAGGAAAATTTTACAAATGCCCTTCCCCAATTTTAAAGTGGAAGTAAAATATTTAGCTGCCACAAAAAGGAGATGTATCCAAAAATGGAGTACTTGCAACTCAGTACTGCTTATCAATGAAACACATATCCCCTTCCACAGCAGAGATTGTGTTGAATCTAATCTAATAGTCTTCCCTGAGGCACCTAAAGAAAGACAGGAAAATGAGCAGTTGATGGATTGGGATATATTCTATGTTCTTCTAGAATGCCAATGTTTTCTCTTTCCTCTTCTTATAGTTTATTTACATTGCATTCAAAATGCATTTTGGTTCCTTAAGGCACACTTTTCTGAGTTCTTAAACTTTGTGCTAGGAAAAAAAAGGACACTGGTAAATGGCAATTGACCTGTCACAATCAGAATCATGGAAGCTTTATGCTTGAAGGGCTAAGAAGAGGTTACCTCATAAAAACAAAACAAAACAAAAGGTAAGAGCTGAAAGGTACTTTAGAGATCCTCAGGTCTAAAGTGCTTATTTAACAGAGAAGCCAACAGGCCTAGGAAAGTAAAATGAATACTACAGGCCACAAAGTGAGTAATGATGCAACCATGACTTAAAGCCTGGCCTTCTGATTCTTTCTTTGATTCTTTGCCAGTATACTATCATTTGATGAAGTAGATAAACTCTAAACTCTTTAAAAAAATAAGTATTCTTATTAAAAGTTTTGAGCTAAAATAGAAATTGAAAGAATATACCAATCACCTCCAGAAATAGATCCCAAAAGGACAACTCCTAGGAATATTATACCCAAGTTCCAGAGTTCTCAGGTTCAAGGAGAAAATATTGCAAGCTGCCAAAATGAAAGAATTCAAGTACTGTGGGGCCCCAGTCAGGATACCACGAGATCTAGCAGCTTTTACATTAATGGACTGGAGGGCATGGAAGATGATATTCCAGAGGGCAAAGAAAATGGGATTACAACCAAGAATCACTTACCCAGCAAAAGTCAGCATAATCTCTCAGCTGAAAAAATGGGACTTTAATGAAAAAGAGGACTTTCAGATATTTATCATGAGAAGACCTGAACTGAATGGCAAATTTGACTTTCAAATGCAAGATCCTAGAGAACCATAAAAAAATTGGAGCTGGGGGACATACCTGGGATCATACAGTGTCTGAGGTTGGATTTTGGCTGGGGTCCCCCTAGGTCCAGGGATGATGCTTTGTCCACTGTGTCACCTAGCTAAGTTATAACCGTTAGGGTTAAATTGAAGGGTGAAGGGAATGCACTGGGGGTGGGGGAACATGAAAGAAACAGGAAAAGCCTTCTGGAGTGGGGGAAGATATGGGTGAGGAGCAGGGCAGTAAATGAATTTTACACTCATCAGAAAAGTCTCAAAGACCTTAAACTCATCAGAGCTGCCTCAAGGGGGGGACTAACACACACACACCCAACGGGGTGGAGTAATCTATTTAATCTGGGCAGCAAATGAGCCTAACACTCATCAAAATTGGCTCAAAGACCTCAATCTCATTAGAATTGGCTCAAAGAGGGAATAATGTACACACTCAATTGGGTAGAGTAATCTCAGTAACCCTGCAGGAAAATAGGAGGGGAAGGGGATAAACAGAGAGGGGCAAAAGAAGGAAGGGCAGAGTGGGGGAGGGGACAGACAGAAGCAAATCCCTTTTGAAGAGGGATAGGATGAAAGGAGATTTATAACAGAATAGAAATCATGGGGATGGGAATAGGATGGAAGGGAAACAGTTAACAATAGTAATTATGAAAAAGAAAAAAGGGGGAAAATTGTACAAAAAAAAATTTATAGCAACTCTTGGTGGAGGCTAAGAATTGAGAATCAAGGGCATCAATTGAGGAATGATGGAAAAAGCTGTGCTATATGATTGTAGTGGAATGGTCTTGTGCTATAGGAAATTACAAACAGGATGATCTCCCAAAAACCTGGAAAGACTAATGAACATCGATGTATAGTGAAGTGAGCAGAGCTGGGAGGACATTGTGCATAGTGACAGTAGTATTGTTCAATGAGCAATTGTGAATGACTTAACCACTTTCAACAATGCAATGATCCAAGACAATCCCAAAGAACTAATGAGGAAGCTTATTATGCACCCCCCTAGAAAGAACTGATAAAAAGAAAACTTGTTGATTGTACATATATTATCTGGTTGAGATCTTGTGGTGGGGGAGGAAAGGGAGGGAGGGAACTAGAAAAATTTGGAACTCTAAATCTTATGAAAATGAATGTTGAAAACTACCTTTATATGTAACTGGAAAAATAAAATAAATGTTCGCTTCTAAAAAATATTAATAATAAAAGGAACTAGCACTAGGGGAAAAAAAAAGTTTTAAGTTCCAAATTTTTCTCTTGTTCTCTCCATCCCCTTCCCCCTCCCTGAGGTGGTAATCAATAAGATATGGGTTATACATATATGATTATGTAAAACATTACCATGTTAGTTATTTTGAACAAGAAACCTTGAATAAAAGTAAAAAAAATGAAAGAAAGAGAAAAATAGCATGCTTCAGCCTGTGTTCAATCAATATCAGTAATTTCTTTGGACGTGGATAGTATGGTTCATCATTAGTCTTTTGAGATTGTCTTGGATAATTGTATTGCTGAGAATAGTCAAGTAATTTATAGTTTCTCATCAAACAATATTGTTGTCACTGTGCACCCTGTTTTCTTGGTTTTGCTTAGTTCACTATACATCACTTCATACAAGTCTTTCCAGGCCTTTCTGAAATTATCCTGCTTCTCATTTCTTATAGCACAATAATATTCCATCACCTTCATATAGCACAGCTTACTACCGTACCACTACAAACCATGCTACTATAAATATTTTTATACAAATAGGTCTTTTTTTCTCTTTTGGGGGATGTCTTTTGGCTATAAACCTAGCAGTGGTATTGCTGGATCAAAGGGTATGCACATTTCTGTTGCACTTTGGGGATAATTCCAAGTTGCTCTCCAGAATGCTTGGATCTTTATACAATTCCAACAGTGGCTTAGCATCCCAGCTTTCCCACATTTTCTCCAATATCAAATATTTTTTCTTTTTTGTTATAATTGCCTCTCTGATAGGCTTGAGGTTCTAGCTCAGAGTGTTTTTATTTGCATTTCTCTGAACAACTATGATCTAGAGCATTTTTTCATATTATTATAGGTAACTTTGATTTTTTTGCCTGAAAACTGCCTGTTCATATCCTATGACCATTTATCTATTGGGGAATGACTTGTATTTCTATAAATTTAATTAATAAACTGTTTAGTATAATTGTGAATGCAAAGAGTATTTGGATAAAAATCTGTTACACTTAGTAGGCCTCCCCTAGTTGCTGATGACAATGGATCAGCGCCTTGAAGAGCCACAGACCAGTGTGGCTGTGTGGTGTATCTGCCCCATGAGGAATAGCTGGAGTGTCCTCTCCAGGGTGCTGGCCTGGGCAGATCAATATGGAAAACAAGCTGGTGCCCATTGGATTTAAAGGAAAGGCAGAGCCAGTACAGTTTGGCACCAGTGCCACTGCAGGAGTTGCCAAAGGGATGTGATGTCCAACATCCAACTGCCTAAGGGACTCCAACTCCTCATTTTTCCTCCGAGTTAACTCCCGAAGCATTACCTATATATGGGTATAGCCACAAGGCAGTGGAGGTTTAAAATCAGGGTTTTCCTTCCCCAGGTGTGTTGCCTACCAAGGCTGATGAGCCCCACCTGCCCATAACGACTGGTTTTAAGGTGCCAGTGACTTGCCTTTGCCCCATCTCCTGTTAGTGGAAACAGTTCTGCCATGAGAAGGCCAGGAGTTGGGCTTCAGTTGTCAGAGGCTATTTGAGATGCATGCCATTGGAGCATTTACATTATACTTAGAGTATGGAAATAGTCACTATCTTCAAATCTTTGAAGTTCTGTCCTATATAAGAGAGAGTAGACTTAGTCCTTTCAGACTCAAAGAATAGGATTTGAAACAAGATTAAAAGTCATAGTGAAGTCAATTTAGGCATCACAAGGTGAAAGAGTGACTAAGTTTTATAAATATATGTAATAAGGGGGCAGCTAGGTGGCACAGTGGATAAAGCACCTGGAGTCAGGAGGACCTGAGTTCAAATCCAGCCTCAGGCACTTGACACTTATGAGCTGTGTGACCCTGAGCAAATCACTTAACCCTCATTGCCTCAAAACAAACAAATACAAAAGAAAAAAGAAAAAGAAATATATGTAATGAGCTTTCAGAATTCTCCTAATAGAAGCCAATTATCTGTCAGAGCAATGAATCAGAGAACATGCTATAAAGGAAGGAAAAAGTAGATTCTAATTCACTTTCAACAATGAACAGTTCTGAGAACTTGGATAAATAATTTTACTCTCTGAGTAAAGTTACCTAATGATCTCCATTGGATGAAAACCTGCAGAATGTGGATTATTTGCAAATGAGGATCTACACCATGAAGATAAAAGTGCGTATATGAGCCAATCCTTTCTTAGACTCTTACTGGATATGTGACCCTGGGCAGGTTGCTTCACTTTTCTAAGCATCAGTTTCTTCCCCTATAAAATGATGGAGATGAACTTGTTATCTTCTAACTATCCTTCCATCACTAAATCTATGACATTATAATCCTAAAATGTTTTCTTCTATTAAAAGGGAGTACACTATAGAATGATTAAGGCCCTGTAGAGATGGAAGGGCTTGAACCATGAGTGAAATATGACTCATTTGGATTGGTGTTAGGGAGCTGGGAATGACAAGGACCATGAAACTTTGAGAACTAGTTTTAGATAGACTGATAAAGTGCGAAGTTTCAGCTTTCAGCCTTAAAATCACTATTATGTTTTGCTTACAAGTTTCAGTTCATACTTCAATCAAATTAAATTGGCTTTTCTACACAGTAATTTGGGGAAATACCAGGCCCACCGGGATCAAATGAAAAGCAGATGTGGTATAATGTGCAATTCTCATGTGCCCCTGAGGGTTGTGACATTTCCAATTTAGTGGCACTTTGGGGTAAGAGAAAAATATCTCAACAACTGAGCCACAGTGAATAACTAAGTTCAAAATGATAAAAGCACAATTTTGGGGCCTGCAATGAAGTAATCTGGCAAACTTGAAGAAGAAAACCAACTCTCTAAATTTAAATATGTTTGCAAAGTTGCAAATTTCCAACCTATTTTTGCGATTGATCATTTGCGACACTCAGAAGTATTCCTGGTTTGTGAACAGCTGGTTTCTTAAAATACTGCAACATTAACTCACTTACTTACCCATACCTATCCACATAAATAATGTTATGCTGTCAAAGATTTTGGCATAAAAAAGTCCTATTTCAGCACTTCCTGGAGTAAGTGTGTAATACACATGTATATGTATATAAGAGTATACACATATACATATATATATATATATATACAGATATGAGAATATATATAATGAGAATATATAATGAAATTATATATATCCATATATATATATGAAGATACATAGATATAGACAGAGACAGAGACAGAGAGAGAAAGAAATACAGAAAAATAGATATAGGAAGGGACAGACAGATACAGGGAAAGAGAAAGGTAAAGAAAAAGTATGTAAATGAATGTTATCACTTCTCAGGAACATTCCCTTCCCCTATCTGCTTCTGACTTTCTAGACTTCAGTAGCCATCTCACCTTGAAATTTTACTCACTGCTTGGAGTCTTCTATCTCAGGAATATTGATCTTCTTCTGTAGCCTTCCCACACTAGAATATCACTCCTTCATTCTGGCCCCTTCTTCCCACTGGAGTTCCTCATGAGTCCCATGTAGGGAAGGGGCTTAAGGCATCCAAGCTTCAATCCTTCTTTGACTGTACTTCCGACTTTCTGATTTTCAACAGAGTTCTCTTGAATGGATACCTTCATCCCTACCCCCTGCTGCTTTTTAGCTCCCCTCTGTGTTGTTTTCCTCCATTAGAATACAAATTTCTTGAGGTCAGGAGTTGCCTTTCTTTTACATTTTCTTTGTTTCTTCAGTGTTTAGCACAAAGGACATGAAATAAGTGCTTAATAACTACTTGTTATCTTGGTTTGTCATGTTTAATGTGTCCAACCATAGGTACTACATTGCATCTCACTGATGTATTTTTACATCTAGCATAGAAAGTCACTCCTCCATAACCTGTTGCCCATGACTATTCTTGTTCAAATTCATATAAATTCACCATAGATTTTCAACTCAATGCATCAATAACTTTTCTCTGTATCCCTCTGGCATACTTCCCTAAGCACTACTTACACTGGTAGACCAACTATAAGACCAGAGAGTGAATAACACTACATTGCCCCTTTTCATTCTGGGAGTAACCCTTGAGGGACTGTGAATTTCTAGTTCTGTTTCCCCACCCAGTGTGCTCCTCAGTGATGGACAATCAGAATTAAATTGTTTTTTAGAAAGGACATTTATAAGCAGACATATTAGCCTTTCTAGGTTACCAATGAACTTCAAATTCTCATTCTTGGTTAGGACATCCTAGAAGATGACTGATATCAATTTTCACAAAATAATTATTGTTGGTCATATGCTGCAAATTTCTGTGTATCTTTTCATTGCTCTTTGGGAAACATAATTTTAGGTTGTTTTTGTTTCCAAAATGATGATTTCACGATTTGCTCAAGAAGAATTTATTAGACACATATCAGATAAACCAGACTAACTCTTCTGATTGGCATTTAAAACTCTTCACAAATTGGAGCCAAAATACCTTGCCAAGTATATTGTACATTAATCTCTTTTACATGCTCTACATAGTCTAGAAAAATTAATCTTCTTGTTAATTTTTTACTCATGAAAACAGCCTATCAGATCATCTTTGATCAATGAGGCTAGAGAGATACTTCTATACTACAGCTATTCAACAAATATTTTACTCATTGCTTATTTTGACTTAAAATATTATAGGAGATTCTGAAACAGGACCCAGTGAGAGGAATCATAATAGGAAAATGGTACTTCTGTATAAGTACAGAAGTTGGGGTAGGGAGGAAAAGAAAAATAACAGGTGAAATACTTTGAAAGTGATTGGATGGTAATTCTGGCAGCACATGGACAATGAAAATAATTATTACTAGGTGTGGTAAATCATAAGGTACAACTTGGTCATATTAATAAGGTAGAAATTCTCAACTTGGGTTCCATTAATTTATTTTAAATATATGGATATATATTACAGTATTTCATTATAATCACTTTCTTTTATAATTCTATATATTTTACTTTACACATTTAAAAACATTCTGATAAGTGATCCATAGCATTTACCAGACTTCTTATTTTTAAAATAATAAACATTTTTATTTATAGTTTTGAGTTCTAATTTTTATCTCCCTTTCCCCCCTCCCCTTCTCCCTCCCTGAGGTGGCAAACAATCATACATATGTTATGCATGTATGATTATTTAAAACATTACCATATTTGTTATTTTGTACAAGAAAACTTGATTGAAAAAAATGAAGGAAAGTGAAAAATATCATGCTTTAGTCTGTTCCATCAATATCAGTTCTTTCTTTGGAGGAGAATAATATGTTTTATCAATAGTCCTTTGGAATTGTCTTGAATCATTGTATTGTTGAAAATAATCTTCTAAAAGTTTCAAAATGGGATACACAAAAAAGGATTTAATTTCCCTGTCTCATGAAATTTTTGACAGTTGAAGAGGAACAATCATAGTCACCTAAAAATTTAGGATCTAGTGAGGATATAGCCAAATTTTGTATTACTCTTAGGAAATATCAAAAACACTAGCATGCTTCTTTTTCTCTTCTCTAGTGTACTGACCAGCATATGGAAGTAATCATGGAATCAGGCTATTCTGTCTGTTTTTTCCTTTCCCAAGCTGTTTTCCTTTCCCTTCATCCTGCGACTAGATGGTATATGACTCATGAAGGTATTTTAGGGCCATTCAGACAATCTTGGTTGCTTTCCATATAGAGCTTAATCTAAGATACTACAAGATCACCAAGAGGAAATGTTTGTAAACCTCAGAGGCCAAAGTAGGTCTTTCAGGTATTATTATGATCTTCATAATCATAATACTGCCCAGTATTCTTCACTGGCTTACTGTGAGAGAATGAAGAAAAAAAGCTACCCTCCAGATGGAGAGTTATGATCTTCATCATTGTTGATGGATTTAGGTGTTAGTAATATGATCATCAACACTGTTATCATTTAATTTGCATTTTGACGGATCTGTTATTTCAGAAATGTGGGTTCTCATTTCAGTGGTATACTTGCAAACTATCTATATTTTCTCATCCTTAACACCTCATCCATAGCCTCCAGTTGAGGCCTCTATACAGTCTACACAACATGCTGGGGGCTCCCATGTAGCCCTGGGAATATTGTGTGGATAACTATCAGTGCAGCACACAGAATGTCTAGTGATATATATATATATATATATATATATATATATATATATATATATATATATGTATGTATGTATATGTATATATATGTATATATATATATATTCTAAACGATAGTTTTCCTTTTCATTTTTATCAATTAAATCATGTCACCAATAGTAAACTCCCATATTCACAGAGTTATGAAAATAAGAGAAATAATTTGTCAGAAAATAATTTGAAACTCTCAGGTATGGATAATTGTGAGGTAGTATTGTTAAAATCAGTTTTCTAATTAGGTCACTGCCATTTTAGTTCACTTTTTCTTCTTGCCCTTTAAGGCCTCAGGATAGCAATCTCTCTTTGGAAATATTAGATGAAAAAATGAACTCATTGGCCTCTATGATCTCCTTCACACCCATGTATCCACATCACTGAGCTTCTCAAAGCTGTAATGGCAAATAGAGGGGAATATAGTTTAAGGAAGGAAAATCAATACAAAATGTGTACAGATCGGGTAACCATGGGTCAGAGTTGCCAAATCCTTCATTATCCAATAACTCTAATATGCATATTTAAGAAGTACTAGCCTGGAATTAGAGAATGTTATGGACCTTTAGGCTAAGTTTAGTGAGTCAAATGAAATTTTTTAAATATAAGGCATAGTAAATATATTTTGGCTATACATTTGGCTACAGGATTATATCCAAAAATCTCAGAATTCAAGTGACTTTTTTTATAACACATATAGGATACTGTAAATGGTATTCTTCACACACATAAAGAAAAGAAAATATCAGAATTAACTTCAGTTCCAGTATGTAATCATACTGCCTAAAAGTAAGGCATTCTATTTATAGCTTTCCCAGTAAGTAATTATATGACCTTGCTCATTTCATCTTTTAAGTACTCATCTCTTTTTCCATGTTTCCACATCTGTCTGATAAGAAGTTTGGACTCTTGTATCTCAATGATCTCTTCCTCTTTTACATTATATATTCTAAGGTCCCTTCAAGTCTTTTTAAAAAAATATTGATTCATTCTCCATGAACTTTCATTGTTTAACCTGGTATGACCATTCACAGTGTTGGAGGGGAAATAAAATTATCTTTGGGTTCCATTCCGAATAGACAATCCCATCATTCTCTGAGAAGTCCAAAGTAGTAATTTGTGTAGTTTTCATGTGAATTTTATCCAAGGAAAAGGAGCCAGACAAATATGTAGCATGTTGTCATTGAACAAACACAGGACTGGGGGTCAGAAAATTGGTATTACCATGACCTTTTTAACTTCAAGAAAGTCACTCCTCCTCTTGTGGTCTATAGTTACACCTCTGTAAAATATGAAGGGGGATGCAATAAATTACTTTGATGGTTCTACCTAAATCTAATATTGTATGTTTTCTTCCAAAATTCTGGGTTATAAACAAATGCACAGTATGTGGAGAATATGCAAAATGAACTAGTAATTCTGGAACAAGAAAGTAAGTGTGGCTTGATAGGTATTAACCCTGACACTAGAGGGTGTACAATTCATGAAGGTAGCATGGCTATGAAAAGCTATACCATATTCTAAATAGAGGGGTAGAAACTCAGTAAAAAATACTGATATAGCAACATTTTATATCATCAATATATAATCCTATGAAAAATCTTTGAATTGGAAGGGAAGGGGATGCAGTGTGTCAAAGATCAGTGAAGGTAGGGCAGCTAGGTGGCACAATAGATAAAAGTAATGGCCCTGGATTCACGAGGACCTGAGTTGAAATCCGGCTTCTGACATTTGACACTTCCTAGCTGTGTGACCCTGGACAAGTCACTTAACCCTCATTGCCCCACCGTTAAGAAAAATGGAAAGAAAAAAAGATCAATAAAGGGAGAAATGGAAATGAAAAAAAATGGAGAAATAGAAATGAATTCTTGGAAGATGTATGCTACAAATTAAAATGAATGATTTCTGCAAACATCACAGTAGTTCCATGAACATGTAATGAAACAATTTTAAAAAATTTATGAAATCTGGTAGCATGGATTATCTATGAAAAAGATTAAATTTTAAAAACTAAGATAAAATCTTAATTTTTTTCTTTGATCACTCTTTATATGCTAAAAACGATGACATGATAATTACTGTCATGGGTCCATTTTTAATCAACAATGAATAACTTGTCTCTGAACTTTAAAAAAACAACAATTAGAGCCATGAAATGTGTCCAAAATCTACTAAGAATTCAAAATAGTTAAAATTAGAACTTCCAAATATTTTGTTGGAATTCCTAAAATTCTCTCCCTCTTCATTCCCATTTCCTTTTCTCTCTGATTTCCTTCAAGTTCCAGCTAATATTTCCATATTCTACTAGAAACCTTTCCCAGTCCCTCTTTTTTTTTTTTTTTTTGGTGAGGCAACTGGGGTTAAGTGACTTGCCCAGGGTCACACAACTAGTAAGTGTTAAGTGTCTGAGGCCGGATTTGAACTCAGATCCTCCTGAATCCAGGGCCGGTGCTGTATCCACTGTGCCACTTAGCTGCCCCCCAGTCCCTCTTAATGCTAGTTATCTTCTAAAGTTGAATATCTCCAATTTATCTAGTATATATATATATATATATATGTATATATATATATATATATATATGTATATATATATATATATATATATGTATGTATATTCTTTTGGCAGGGATATAGTTATCTATATGTTTTTCTTTAGATTTCTTTGAGAGTAGATATTGTTTTTGTCTTTCTTTGTATCCACAACACAACACAGTGTCTTGTACATGGTATATCCTTAATAAATGCTTGTCGACCTACTGAAACAGAAGAACTGATGGTACACACAATTTTAATTAGGAACAAAAGGAAGGGACTCTCAAAATAAATGGATGTAGTGAACAGGAAACTCATTACATAGCTTATATTTGACAAATTCATGGGACTTCCAATAAAGTTCAATTCTGACACTTCATCATATTGTGGTATTGACCCCAGACTCTTAAGACTATGCCAGTGGAGACCAAGTTCTGGCAAGTCCTATCAAGTATGGACCTTGAATGGACTTTCTCTTTACCAAGGAATTACGTTGAAAATTTCAAAGTTTCTGCCCTACCACCATATTTCCTTAAAATCATGACTGTATCAGCTACAACAATTTTCAGTAATTAACAGTTGGATTGAAAACCATGGTAGTATAGGATTTCAAGTAAACATGTGAGAACCTTAACTCTTAAAGTATGTAAATGTTAGGATGGTAACCTGAATTTCTAGCAAGGAATTTACAAATGTCTCTTGATATAATAGTAGAGAAATGTAGAGAGATATATGTCAGATGAAAATACAATTAGATAAGTATTGTTGTCTATCCTTTGTTCTTGAAGAGGATCATGACATCATGGTGAAATCATGACTTATACTGAATTGGATTTAAATGAGGGAAGTTAAGTGACTTGCCCAGGTTCACACAGCTAATAAGTATCAGAGGTGAGATTTGAACTCAGGAGTGTTTAGGTGTCCCATGGGATAGAGCACTAGGCTGAGTTCAAATCTAGCCCCAGATGCTTACTAGCTGTATGACCCTGGGCAAGTCATTGAACCATGTTGTCCTCACATCCTCATCTTTAAAATGAGGTAGATAAGGAAATGGCCTGATAATAAGAGATTGGTAATTTGATGAATGTTTACCTGGAGGAAAAATTGTCACTATTTTCCAAGATACTTTTCCCCTTATCTTAGTTCTATCCAGAATTTTATCAATTTTAATGTTCTATACAGATGTTAGTAGTTCTAAATTTGTTCCTACTGTGGAACTGTGATCTCATGCATTTAGATTCTTTTTCACCAAAGGTACTGCAGATTTGTTATCTCTCAAATACTATGGAAGCTTGCTCTTGGATCATCTGCTTCTTTTTTATCTGGAAATTTATCACATCTTCTAGTTCCCTTCCTGTTGCCTACAAACATGTCTTCATCTCCCAATGCTAAAAAGTCATTTTGTTTGTTTTGCCAACCCCTCAAACATCCATGCAATTGTTCCCCTCCAATTTACTGCCAGAATCCAAGATAATAAGTTTCTGCACTTGATACTTTCTACTTCCTTGCCATGCCATTACTCCTCAGGCCAGTGGAATCTGGTTCCTACTCAAACACACAAATAAGAAATTTCTTTTGAAAGTAGAAGATGATCTTTTTATTTCTAAATATAGGTTTTTTGTTTGGTTTTTGTTTTTGTTATTGTTTGTTTTTATTTGTCTGTTTTGCTTTTTTTTATTTAGGATTTTATTTTTTTCAAAATTAAAAGTAAAAGCAATTTTAATATCAATTTATAAAATTTTGTGTTCCAAATTCTCTTCCTCTCTCCCGCCCATTAAGAACTCAAGCAATTCAATATAAATTATCCATGTGTAGTCATGCAAAACAGTTCCACGTTAGTCAGGTTGTGAAAGAAAATAGACAAAAAAGCCTCAAGAAAAAGGAATTTTTTTAAAAGTTATGCTTCAATCAGTATTCAGACACCATCAGTTGTTGTTTTTTTCTGCCGATAGATTACATTTTTCATAAGTCCTTCAGAGTAGTTTTGGATCATTGTATTGCTGAAAATAGCTAAGTCCTACATAGCAGATCATCTTACAATATTGCTGTAACTTTGTATACAGTACATTTCACTTTGTACCAGCTCATGTAAGCCTTTCCAAGTTTTTCTGTTAGCATCCTGCTCATCATTTCTGATAGCACAATGGTGTTCCATCATAATATCATCCCACAGTTTGTTCAGCTATTCTCCAAATGGTGTGCATCTCCTCAATTTTGAATTCAACTTTTTGTTTTTATCTCTTTTTGGATACCAACCTAATCGTAGTATTACTAGATCAAAGAATATACATGGTTTAATAGCACTTTGGCCATAATTACAAACTGCTCTACGAAATGTTCAAAACCATTTACAACTTCACCAAGAGTAACAAACAAATAAAAACAAAACAGAAAGGGGGCAGCTAGGTAGTGCAGTAGAAAAAGCACTGGCCCTGAATTCCGGAGGACCTGACTTCAAATCCAGCCTCAGACACTTGACACTTACTAGCTTTGTGATCCTGGGCAAGTCACTTAACCCTTGTTGCCCCACAAAAACAAACAAAAAAACTTCACCAAGAGTGCTTTAATGTTTCATTTTCCCCATATCCCCTACAACATTTGTCATTTTCCTCTGCTGTGCTGTTATCCAAGACAACCTTTATGGTTCTAGAATATCAGGAAAATTTTCCCTGACAATTTCTTGGAAGATGATATTTAAGCTCTTTTTCAATCATGGCTTTCAAGTAATGCAATAATTTTCAAATTATCTCTCTTGTATCTATCTTCAAGGTGACTTGTTTTTCCAATGAGATATTTCATATTACCTTCTATTTATTCATTATTTTGCTGTTGCTTTATTTTTTCTTGATTTCTCATAAAACCGTTAGTTTACATTTGCTCAATCCTAATTTTTAAGTTTTTTCCAGTGAGCTTTTGTACCTCTTTTTCCATTTGGCTAATTCAGCTTTTTAAGGCATTCTTTTCTTCACTGGCTTTTTGTAGCTCTTTTACCACTTGTCCAAGTATGTTTTTCCGAGTATTTTAATATTTTCCAGTTACATATAATGATAGTTTTCAACATTTGTTTTCATAGGATTTTTAGTTCCAAATTTTTCTCCCACCCTTCCTTCCTTCTCTCCTCCCCAAAACAGAAATAAATATAATATGGGTTATATATGTGCAATCATATTAAACATATTTTTGCATTAGTTATACTGTGAAAGAAGAGTCAGAGGCCAAGGGAAAAACCTCAACAAAGAAAGAAAAAACAGCCCCAAAGTAGAAACAGTATGGTTCAATCTGCATTCAAAAACCACACTTCTTTTTTCTGTATATTGAGAACATTTTCTATCATGAAGTTCTTTGAAATTGTTTTGGAGCATTGTATTGCTAAAAAGAGCCGAGTCTATCACCATTTTTCATCACACAATGTTGCTGTTGCTGTTACTGTGTACAACATTCTCCGAGTTCTGCTCCTCTCAGTCAGCATCAGTTCATGTAGGTCCTTCCAGGTTTCTCTGAACTCCTCCTGTTCACCATTACTTTTCACATTATTTTTTTTAAGTTTTGTATTTTAAATTTTCTTTCCTCACTCCTCATCCCTCCCTATGAAATCTAGCAATTCAAATATGTCATACATGTGCAGTGGTGAAAATCATCTTTTCATAAGTCAGGTTGTTAAAGAAAATAGACAAAATACCATTAGAAAGAGGAGCTAACAAATGAAATTATACTTCAATTTGTATTCAGATACCATCAGTTCTTTCTTTGTTGATGGTTAGCATTTTGCATATGTCCATCTGATAATATCTTGCTCATCATTTATTTCACAGTTACTATTGCTAACTATATTACCCTCCTTCTTATTCCTTCCCCTTGATGTTTACTCTATTTTCTTTTTTTTTCTTTTGGTTAGGTAATTGGGGTTAAGTGACTTGCCCAGGGTCACACAGTTAGTAACTGAGGCTGGATTTGAACTCAGGTCCTCCTGACTCCGGGGCCAGTGCTTTCTCCACTGTGACACAGAGCTTCCCCTGTTTACTCTATTTTCTATATTCCTTCACCCTATCCTTTCTCAAAAGTGTTTTACTTTTTACTGCCCCCTCCCCTAATCTGTCCTTCCTTCCATTGCCCCTCCTCCCTTTATCCCCTTCCCCTCCCACTTTCCCACAAGGCAAGATATATTACTATACCCTCTTGAGTGTGTATATTATTCCCTCTTTGAGCCAACTCTGATGAGAGTAAGGCTCACTCTCTGCCCTGCTCCTTCTCTATCTACCCCTCTGCTTCATAAGCTTTATCTTGTTTCTTTTATGTGAGCTACTTTTCCCCCAGTCAACCTCTCCTTTTCCATTTTTTCCAGTGCATTCCTCTTATCCCTTAACTTTATTTTGAAGATGTCATCATGGCTCAGCTAGGTGACACAGTGGACAAAGCACCAACCCTAGACCCAGGAGGCCTTGAGCTCATATCTGGCACCAGACAAAAGCCAACCCAGCCTGCCTGCCCACAAAACAACAAGGATAAACAGAAATTAAATGGTTTATAGATATCATCCCTTCATATTCCATTCAAACCTTTGCCATCTGTATAAGTATACTTCTTTTAGCTGCCCTAATACTGATGAAGATCTTATGAGTTAGAAGTATTATCTTCCCATGTTGAATTGTAAATTGTTTAATCTTTTAATGTCCCTCATTATTAATTTTTCCTGTTGACCTTTTTATGCTTCTCTAGGGTCTTTTATTTGAAAGTCAAATTTTTCTATTCAGTTCATGTTTTTTCATCACAAATGCCTGAAAGTCATCTTTTTTCATTGAAATTCCATTTTTTCTCCTGAAACATTATAATCAGTTTTGTTGGGTAACTGATCCTTGGCTGTAGTCCCAGTTCCTTTGCCTTCTGGAATGTCATATTCCATGCCCTCTGATCCTTTAATGTAGATGCTGCAAAATCTTGTGTTATCCTCACTGTAGCTCCACAGTATTTGAATTCCTTTTTTATAGATGCTTGCAATATTTTCTTTGGAGTTTGGCTATAATATTCCTGGAAGGTTCCTTTTTGGCATCTCTTTCAGGAGGTGATTGGTGGATTCTTTCAATTTATATTTTACCTTTTGCTTCTAGAATATCAGGAGAATTTTTCCCTGATAATTTCATGGAAGATGATGTCTAAACTCTTATTCTGGTCATGATTTTCAGGTAGTCCAGTGATTTTCAAATTATCTCTCCTGAATCTATTTACAGGTCAGCTGTTTTTCCAAATAGATATTTCATATTACCCTCTATTTTTTTAAAAATTCATTTGGATTTGCTTTATTGTGTCTTGATTTTTACTTAAGTCATTTGCTTCTATTTCCTGAATCCTAAATCTTAGGCAATTATTTTCTTCAGAGAGCTTTTTATCTCCTTTCCCATTTGGATTTTCAAGCTGTTGACTTTCTCATGACTCTCCTAGATCTCTCTCATTTCACTTTCCATTGTTTCCTCCATCTCTCTAAATCTTCCTTCTATCTCCCCTACTTTCTAATCAAAGGCCCTTTTGAGTGCTTTCATGGCCTCGGACCAATTCGTATTTTTCTTGGAAGCTTTGGATGTTGGAGTTTTGACTTTGTTATTATATTCTTCTGAGGGTGTGTTCTGGTCTACCCGTCCCCCAAAGAAGCTGTCTATTGTCAATTCTTTTCTTTGTCTACTCATCTCAGCCCAGAAGCAGATGTATGATTGTAATCTGATTCTAAATTGTCAGAATCTTGGCATGCCTGTGCCCGTACCCCACTGGGCTGCCACCACTAGATTTTGCCCACTGGTTCAGAACCAGGTCACTTCACCCCAACTCCAGCAGAAACTGTAGCCATTTCACCCTGGCCAACCAACCAAGCCCCTCACCAGTCCCGAACTAAGCCTGAGAAGAAGACACTGGCTCCAAAGAGTCTGGGGTGCTGGAAAGGCATTCTGTTCCTGGCTGGGTCTGGACTATGCACTGAGCTCTTCTGTCAGCCCAATCAGCAGGTGATCTCAATTGCTATCTTTGGCTGGAAAATAGTCTCACTGTTCTTACATGACTTAGGTTGCTCTTTTTTTTTTCCTTTTTTCTTTTTATGGAATTATTTGGGAGTGAGTGTATGGGTTTATTGGGAGCTTGTGGGAGTCACAGTCTCTCCTCCTCCATCTTGGCTCCACCCCCCAAGTATGTTTTTTTTGTTTGTTTTTTGGGTTTTTTTTTTTTTAAGGAAATGAGGGTTAAGTGACTTGCCCAGGGTCACACAGCTAGTAAGTGTCAAGTGTCTGAGGCTAGATTTGAACTCAGTTCCTCCTGAATCCAAGGACAGTGCTTTGTCCACTGTGCCACCTAGCTGCCCTGAAGTATTTTTTTTCTTTTCTTTTTCTTTTTTTTTTCAGGGCAATGGAAGTTAAGTGACTTGCCCAGGTTCACACAGCTAGTAAGTGTCTGAGGCTGGGTTTGAACTCAGGTCCTCCTGAATCCAAGGCTGGTGCCTTATCCACTGAGCCACCTAACTGCCCCCCTGAAGTATGTTTTTTAATGTCTTATTTTCTTGGTATTTTTTGTCTCCTTTACCAAGCTGTTGACTTTTTTGTTCCCAAGATTTTCTAGCATCCCTCTTTTTTGAGCCCTTTTATGGCCTGAGACCAATTCATATTTTTCTTGGAAGCTTTGGATGTAGGAGCTTTAACTTTGTTATCTTCTGAGGGTGTGTTTTGATCTTCATTTTCACCATTTAAAGTTTCTAGAGTCTGTTTGCTCATTTCCCCACCTTATTTCTTGACTTTTAACTCTTTGTTAAAGTGGAACACTGCTTTCAGGGTGGAGGGCACGCTGTCCAAAGATTTAGGGGTTTGTGCAACTGTTTTCAGAGATACTTCTAGCAATGCATAAAATTTTTAGTTCTTCCTAGTTGATATGTTCACCACTCTCCTGAGCTGTGTTCTTGTTTGCAAGAAATCATAGGCCTGCTTTTCTACCCTGTAACTATGAACAGAATCCTGCTCCACTATGGCTGCAACTCTTGTGTGCTTGTGCTCCTCCCCTGCTTGGGACCATCACCCAAGACTGTGACCTGCATCCAATTATGGGCAAGACAACAGAGTCCTACCTCAGTGCTAGCAAAGAGACCCCTTTAATATCCTACTGGCCAATTGTTCAACCCCCTTACTATCTGTGAGCTGAGTTCCAGAAGCACTTGCTGCCCCTGCTGATTCAGAAGTTCCTAAGGCCTGCACTTGATTTGCTGGGTTTGGGTCTGCTCAGGGGTTGGATCTGTGTTGGTATGGCCTACTCTGGGCTGCACTCCACTCACCCTGGTATAACAGCCTTTCCTGCCAACCTTCTAAGTTATCTTTGGCTGTAAAATGATTTCACCCTGTCCTTTGGTGGATTCTACTGCTCCAACAATTGTCTTATGGTATTACGTGAATATATTTGGAGGGGTTTGAGGGAGAGCTCAGGCAAGTCACTGCCTTCCCTCTACCATCATGGCTCTGACCCACTTTGCATTGTTTTTTGCTATCTCCATTCTACTTTTGACTAGGGCATCCTTTCTTCATGGACATTCCCTTGGCTTTGAAGACCTGGTTCTGCTCTGACCTCACTAATTCACTATTGTTTCTTTCCTTATTTGTTTTCTGGATCACCAATAATTCCTCTCTTCTAAGTGTGAATATTTCCAAGACTGAATCTGTCTTGGAGTCTTGGGGTCTCCTCTCTCTCTCTCTCTCTCTCTTTCTTTGTATGTGTGTGTGTGTGTGTGTGTGTGTGTGTGTGTGTGTGTGTGTGTGTGTGTTTTTCTCCTTCCACTAATTCAACTTTTGCTTCTCTTACTGGAAGGTGCTACCTCCTAGGAGTAGTCTTTCCTGATATCCCTGGTCGTTTGCACTCTCTCCACCTCAGATTAACTTTGTGCATGATTGTGTGTGTGTGAGTGTGTGTGTGTGTATGTGTGTGTGCATGTGCGCACTGTTCACACTCTGCTCTACAGTTCCAGCTCCCAGAAGAAAGAGGTTTGGACCAGATATCTTGGATGTCGCGTTCTGCTCTAGACATATGATACAGTTACTATTGTGAATCTTATCTTTGCATCCCCAGTACCTTGGCTTTAGCATGAACTTAAGTGCTTGTCTAACTCAATTTGATGAATGAAGGACACCCAATGACTGTTACACAGTAGATTCTTTTTTTAAATAAAAATCTGTTAAGTTGAATTAATGAGATATCAAATGAAATCCTGATTTCTCCCTAGAACCCCCACCACAGATGGTGATATAGCTGCTTAAACAAACAAACAAACAAACAAAAAGCAACAACAACAACACCCTATCTTTGGAATCTAGAACTTTGAAGATGCAATTTTAAGTGAATCTACTTTTATCAATATAATACACAAAGGAAGTTTGAGTGGGATGGAGATAGATAGATAGATAGATAGATAGATAGATAGATAGATAGATAGATGATACATAGATAGATGATACATAGATGAATAATATATATGTGTGTATGCCTGTACATATATATATTTATATTTATATTTATATCTATATACATACATACACATATCTCAAAACAAAATATTACAATTGTTAACAGAACACTTTGTGATGAAAAGTGATGCATTTGCCATTATCCAAGGTATCTGCGGCAAGACTAGACATGAATGTAATAGCAAGTCTGGAGCAATATGTGAACAGGGCTCCAAATATACCCTGAAATATTTTTAATGTTTTTTTAAATTTGTTTTTATATTGCCTTAGCAGTATAGCATGGTGGCCAAAAAAGCTCATTTGATCTTAGTTCTTGTATTAGCTTCATGTCCCAAATGAGGAAGGTTATTGTCCCAGTGACCTCTGTCCTTACCAGCCACTATCAGGGAGTCTATAACTACCAGTATAAGTGATAATAATTCCAGTGCTTTTTTTGATGAATCCTTAATCTTTATTTTAGTCCTCCCATCAATGGTTGAGGCTGAAAATCTTTGTTACCTTCTCACCCAGGAAGCTTCTAGTCCATATGATTGTATACTCAGACCTTCTTCTTGTTCTTACCTGATGGTTTCTAGGACAACACTTAGTCTATCTCTATTCCCTCTATCTTGCTATAGGACATACCTACCTCCTTTACTTAAGATCACCTATTTAAAACTTAGAGGGACTTTGGTTATCACTGAGGCCAACCCACTCATAATCCAAACAAAGTCATTTAGTCCTAGAGAGGTTACAAGACTTGGTTATTGTTACACATGTGGTAAGTAGCAAGGCCCGCATTTGTATCCAGTTCCAATATGTTTCTCTCTTTCTATATCACAGATAACCTTTATGCTGTTTTTATACTACTTATCATCATTTTCCCTGGAATCTGGAAAGCATGGGATCAGAGCACAATTCAGATACTAACAAGATCTGTGACCTAGGTAAAGCTACTTAACCTCTCTGTGTCTTGGTTTCTTTATACATAAAATGAGGACATTGTACTCAGAGTCCTAAAAGATCTGCAATGATGATGTAGAGAGTAAAAAAAATGCAAAAATGGGCCTCCCCAGCATAAGATGTAGGTTTTTTTTGTTTGTTTGTTTTTGTTTTGTTTTGGTTTTTTTGTGGGGATATGGGGGTTACGTGACTTGCCCAGGGTCACAAAGTAATTGTCAAGTGTCTGAGGCTAGATTTGAACTCAGGTACTCCTGAATCCAGGGCCGGTACTTTATCCACTGAGGCACCTAGCTGCCCCAAGATGTAGTTTTAATAATAGTGACCCATATAATGTTAACAAAACAGGCACACTGGCACCTCAGCAAAATACCTGGGACCTGAGTATGATTATTAAACTAGCAGTAACTAATAATCTGTCAGTGGTTTCTCTCAGTGACCAAAGACCTGGAATGAGGGCCAACAGAGCATTTTAAAAACTATGTGATTTCCTTCCATTTGACCCACGTAATGATTGGAATGACACCACTTGCTGTAGACTTACTGTAGGAAAGCTCCACCATGAGGAGAAGGCCTCTGAGGGCAAGGCCATGTGGCTTTTCTTTGGCATCAGGAAGTGACATTTGCACGTGGGTACTATCTATCAAAGCTACCAGCCAATCAACTTGAGGAGCCTCCCATTTCTGGGAGGAGGACATGAAGTAGGAAGCAGATGCTGAGGGAGGGGTTCTGTTTCTTTTGGTTCCTGACCTTGCCATGGTGGGTCAGATGACAGGGTCTCTTAGAAATAGTTAGATTTTTACCTTTCTCTCTGATCCTAATGCTCTTTAATAAATACTTAAATACTCTTAATTTATATAATTTATTGGGGACCACTCATTAGATTTTAGATGATATAGCTAGAATTTTAGCCCCTTTACGCCCAGCAATACAACTATTGGGGTTTTTTTTCCCCCAAGGAGATCATAAAAAAGGGAAAAGGATCCACATATACAAAAATATTTATAGCTACTCTTTTTGTGGTGGCACAGAATTGGAAATTGAGGGGTTGCCCATCAATTAGGAAATAGCTGAACAAGTTGTGGCATATGAATGTAATGGAATACTATTTTGCTGTATGAAATGATGCACAGGCAGATTTCAGGACTTCCATGAACTGATGATGAGTGAGATGACCAGAACTAGGAGAACATTGTACACAGTATCAACAATATTATATGTTGATCGACTGTGATAGACTTGATTCTTCTCAGCAATATAATGGTCCACGATAGTTCAAAAGGACTCATGATGGAAAATCCTCTACCAATCCAGAAAAGAAAAAAGAAAAAAGAACTGTGGAATCTAGATGCAGAATGAACCATACTATTTGTATTGTTTTTGTTGTTGTTTTCCTTTTTTTAGGTTTTTCCTTTTTGCTCTGATTCTTCTTTCATAACATGACTAATGCAGAAATATGCTTAAAATGTACATATATAACCTATATCTTATTACTTGCCGTCTTGGAGAGGGGGGAGGGAAGGGAGGGATGGAGAAAAATTTGAAACTAGAAATCTTAGGAAAGCAAATGTTGCAAACTATCTCTAAATGTAACTGGAAAACAATAAAATATTTATGTGGAAAAACAAAACAAAACAAAACAAAAAACTATGTGACTTCCTTTTACCTTACAGTAAAGCATATGGTCCTCCCCAGGAAAAAGCAAGACAATTCCAAATGATAGACATTAAAGGTTCTAAACTCCTCCTTATTACTTCCTTCTTGGGAGACAAGAGCAAACCTCAGGTGATCTGGTGGGTCTACAAATAGAGAAAGTGAGATGGCCTTCAGGTTTGCCTGATTAAACCCCTTTCTGACACTTGGGGAATGCTAATTGCTTGGTGAGACCCAGCTGTCTAGCAATCTTGGCTAGGAAAAAAACAGCCATCTTGATCAGGTTGCCTAGTGTGGTGCCCCCCTTTTAGACCAAGTCAATGCTAACTTTGATGAAGAAAAGGAAGGATTAGGAACTTGTACCCTGAGGAGAATCAGGTCAAGCTGGTTCTCTGTTTACTGGGTAAACTGAAGCATGGGTCCTACTTGGAAGGATTCCAGTCCAAACAGGTTGACAAGCAGATGATGAGTCCTGGAAGTGATCACATTGCTCCATCAAGTCCTTCCAAAATTGCCTGGTGAGTTAGACTGAGAAGTCAGATCAAACAAAATGGGGAAAAGAATGAATTTCAGACTATTCTAATAAAACACAATGTTAGTTTTCTGCAATGATCTTTTCATTCTCTGGAATAGGCATCTTATCCTTCCCCTTTGATTCACAGCAATGGTGATTTTTTTCCCTCTCAAATTGTAGTGTTTTTCAATCATATGATAATCCTAGGAGAGTATTATTACTGAAAATATGGAATTTGTTGTTTGTGTGTACATACATTAATTTATTAATTAATTTGAATTGTTTATTTGGACAAGGATAAATGTTGGGACCATTAGAAATCATGTTACATTTCCCACATGCAGTCCAGCTATAGACACTCTTCTTTTCCTCTAACATCTTGGCCCTTATAAATTTCATCAAACTTAATCTACATAATAATTCTTGAAGTCTGATAGTGTCACTATCTTAAGAATCAGAGAATCTTGGAGATGGATGAGACCTCAATATCCATCTCAAATCTAAATAAGATTTTCCACAATAAAAACTGACTGGTTTTTATTTTTTTTTTCAAATTGACCTCTACTGAGTGTTGAACCCACTAAATTTCTGTTTTTAGGTATAGTATCATACACATTGAGTTGGAAGGGAGTTCACAGGTTATCTAAATTGTCTCATTTTATAAATAGCAGAAAGGCCTAGCGAGAAGGGTAAGTGCCAATGGTCACACAGATGATAATAGGCAAAGTCAGGATTTGAACCCAAGTGCTCTGACACTAAAAGCAAAACTATTTCTAAGGTAAAATCATCCTAATTTTAAAGTATTTTTTCCTTAAATTTACCCTAAAGGTGCTTGACTCTCTTTATCCTGACCATGGAAATCTTCCTGTAGCTGAGGCTATTCCATGTCATAGATTTCAGTAGTCTCTGAATTCTGGAAATAGTCCCTTTCTATATTCATTGTAATGTAGTCAGGGAAGACGAAAACAAAAGTGGAAGAAAACTAAGCCCTCATTGGACATTTGCTGAGGAGAAGGAGGACAAGGAAGGAAAGAAGGAACAAAGGGAAAAAGGGAGGAAGGGAAGGATGGATGAGAGGAAGGGAGGGATGGATGAATGACAAGCTAGATTTTTTTAAGGCTCAGTTATCCTCTGAATGATATGCTGAATATTCTCTAGCTATACATCTTCATCTGGCCTTTGTAACTTCCCTCCAGTTATATGAATAAAGTCATCAAATGAGAGTGACTTTTGGAAATAAGTGTATTTTTCAAGATCTCAAACTTGCTCTGTGGTAGACTGAGGAATTGAACCCAGGTGTTCAAGTGTTCTTTATACTATACCAGCCCAAAGCAAACTCTTTGCTCACAGTACACTTTTTCCAACGGTCAGATGCTGTGCCTCTGCAAAGGTTGTAAAGTGACATAAATGGTATATCCAGAAGTTGTTAAATAGGGATTTGGCATATCTATAATAGAGTAGAATCTTGTCAATCATGAAGGCACCATGTGAGATTTATCATTCTACCACCTAAGAACATCCAGAAAAAAATACAGAACTTTGAGTAACTCATCAAAAGCTTAGTGAGATACCTTTAGCAGGAAGATGTAATCCAGCATCATTTATTGACATTCTAACATTTCTTACCTCACTGACAATCTCCAAAACCTACATATTGCATACAGTTATTTTATTTTATTTATTCTGAACTTAAAAAGTAAAAAGTACTTCCATAACAGAGTAGAATAGAAAAATAGATTGCATATGAAATTGCAAATCTATTATGGACAACTTGCTATTCCTTTTAAATATATAATCAAATTCTCATGATACTTTTCATTTTTCATTCCTTTTTTCTTTCCTCCTCCCCTTCACCAAGAGATGACTTCCATTAGATACAAATCTGTATATATGTAAAATCATTCTATGCATACTTCTATTTATCAGTTCTCTTTCTTGATACAGATAATATTTTTCTTCAGAGCTCCTTTGTAGTTAATTTGGGTATTTACAATAATCAAAGTAACTTAATTGTTCAAAGTCCTTCTGAAAACAGTCTTGTTACTATATACAATGTTCTCTTGGTTCTGCTCATTTCACTCTTTATTTTCTGCTAGTCTATAGTTTTTATCATTGAACTCATCATTTTTATAGCACAGTAGTATTCCCTTATTCCATCACAATTACATATCACAACTTGTTCAGTTATTCCCACATTGATGGGTATACCTATAATTTCCAGTTTTTTGCCAAACCAAAAAGAGAGCTGCTATAAATATTTTAAATATAGGTCATTTTCCTTTTTCCCTCGTCATCTTTGGAAACAGACCTAATAATGATATTGTTGGGTAAAAGGGCATACTGCATGGATGAAGGGATTTTTGTCATCAGGAATTTCTTATGACCCCAAAGTCATAAATATGGACTTGAAAATAAAATAGGAACAATAATAGTATTTTCCCTTTGGAGATTTATTATTAATTTCTCACCGCTTGAAGACAGGGTCACGAGCATTGAGCTGAGATTGCCAAAACTCAATATTCATACGTGGCTCTGGCAAATAATTTTCTGAGTAACCTCTGACAATTTCATTTCTCTGGGCCCCAGTGGTCTCAACTGTAAGTGGAAAAAAACCAATTGGACCTGATGGTCTCTCTGATCCCTTTCAATTCTAAGCCCCTCTTTGGAAGGGAGTGATTAGTATCTGATGGGGAAGCTGTGAAGAGAATCTGGGGAATTTCAATAGGGAAGTGGGGGGGCAAAATATGTTAACCTGCTTGTTATATGGAAAGTTGACTTAATGACAGTTCATTCCTTTTGGAGTGATAAACAAGAACAATCAAAGGAGGAAAACCTATTATGACAATTACCACTATATTCATCTATCTCATTGATATGCATATAAAACATGCTGGATTTCTAAGATAATCACTTAACTCATTTACAAGGGAGGGGAAAAGACTGCAGAGAGAAAGTGATGAATTCTCATTCTAACATGAAGGCTAGAATCCTTGCTACTCTTCCAGTAAATCTTTGCAATACACTCAAGTTCATGAGTTTTCAAAATATTCGGATTAAAGAATATTTGAAAATAGAAACCCTAGAAAACTGTGAAAATGATGAGGTGCTATTCAGAACAATGCAAATTAACATGTTGATTGTTATAACCTAGCCATTTACTTCATTTTTCCAGTTATTAATTTATTACTCCAACAAATATTCATGATCAAGTATATAGAAATCCCTGCTTTTGGGAATTCAAAGATAATTTTAAATGATTCCTGTCTTCAAGGAGATTTTAATTTAGCAAGTTAAGAGAAAATAAAACCAGTATTTAAAAGAATGTAATGCAAATTTCAATGTGAAAGAATATGAGAGCAAAGACCTAGGGGAGTTCACCATAGAGTGTGTTCATTTTGGCTACAAGCCAGAAAAGCTTATGGAGAAGTTAGCAAAGGGGTTGGGTTGTTGAGGTAGAGTTAGGACATATTAAAGATGACCAAGCAGGGAAGGCAAAGAAAATAGAGGCCATTTTCTTTATAGAGAATGAAATATGTAGAGGCATGGAATTGGAAATGCATAGGAAGTGTTTGAATTCTTCAGTTTGACTTGAACATGCAGTATCTAAAGAGGAATTGTGTGAGATAGGGCTGCAGCAATATTATGAATTGCCTTAAATGTTAATATTTGTAGGTTAGAATATTAATGGATTAAGTGTTACTACTAATACTTTCAAGCTCTTAAACTATGGATCTAAGAAAATTCAATAAATTATACCTGTACCTGGGCTAATGAAGAGATCTGTGTTGTGACATGTGCTGATGTATGCTTCTCAAGCTGTTCCATGTACTACAAGTTTCACAGTAGAATGTATAGATTGAATATTGAAGGAATAAGTAAGTAGGAAAGGCACTGGAGAGGTTATAGACATTTGGTTATGGTAGTCAATTGCCATTAGCTAATTATCACCATTAATATTTTGAGTGGCTATTAATTAACTGGAAAAGTCAGTAAGGAAATTGTGATAGCCTATAGAGATAGATTTAAATATACACACACAAACATCATATATATATATATATATAAAATCTCCTCTCTGTATATCCTGTATGTATATATGTCACATATATTAAAATTTATCTCCTATATATCTCCTATATATGTATATATACATGTGTGTATATATATATATATCCTTTATGCCAACACACATAGATATGCAAAGATACATATACCATTTCTATCATGCATACATATACACATACATACAGATCTGCACAAATGAAAAACAACAACTATATGTAATTGTTATTTGTCCTTCACTCTCAAAGAGGACCATGACATTGAAAGGTGATGTCATGACTTGCAGTAAATTGGATTTAAGTGAGGAAAGGCTCTGCAAAGTCATGAGCCTCAGTCTCTCCTCTGAAGCCATCTGGGTACAGTGGCAAGATATATCAGGATGACTGAAGATGACCTGATGTTTGAGGCAATCAAGTTTAAATGACTTGCCCAGGGTCATATAGCAAGTAAGTGTCAAGTGTGTAAGGCTGGATTTGAAATCACATTCTACTGACTCTAGGGTCAGTGCTCTATCCACTATATGACCTAGCATAGATATATGCATAGGTATACAATAGGTATCAATACGGATAAATAGATATATGAGTAATGCTCATGAGTCTTGCAGATTTAGTTTACTGAATCTTATATAGACTTTCATATGTAGATACAGATATAGATGTAGATAGATACACCCCCACCCCCACATATGTATATATATATGTGTGTGTGCATGTCTGTGTGTGCATGTGTGTGTGTGTGTGTGTGTGTGTATGAAATGTGATATGGGAAAAGCACCATTCTATAATACTAAGCCACTTATACTTCCTTTTTTAATACTTACTTTTTTAGACAAGGGTGAGCCATTGAATGATTTTAATCAATGGCATCATTTAATGAAACCTGTGGTTTATGATGATGAATTTCATATTGGAATGAAGAATAATTTGGATAAGGAAGGTTCTTGGGGAAGAGCGATCATTGTAATTATTGTTATACCTTAATACACATGAACTCTTTGAGTCTAGACTACCTTCTCATGTCAGAGTGATTTTTTTAAGCTCCAGACTATAATGTTATCATTCTATTTTCTATCATTAATGTGGAGAAAACACTCTCATATATGTCTCAAGTAATAAAAATTGTTCATAAAATAAGTACGCCAGAAAAAAATACGCTTTCTTAATTCAATATATTATTTTTTTCTTTTTATTTACTTATTAATCATACTACAAAACAACACTATATTTCCTTATGGCAATTTAAAGTCAGAAACACCAAAAATTGTTCATAAATATAAGAATAGTGAAACAAATTTTTAGGTTACTAAAAAGCAGGCCACAACCTAATTATAATTTAGTAAATGAGTTTTAGATAGTTGTCTGAGGTTCAAAGGGATTAGATGAGTTGCTCATGATTTCATTGCTAACACATGGTTAGGAGCTGGATTTGAATTTGTGTTTTCCTGGTCACAGTTCTATCAAGTAGTGACCATGCCATATGTCAAAATAAACCTGAACTTCAGGTCACCTTAAGGTCCTGATTCAATATTTCCTGATTATGTGACCTGGGATTTAACTTTTCTAAGTACTGATTTCCTTATTTATAAAATGAGGTGCCACTACAAACCATGGCCATCATCCTATGGTATCATCAAAAACTGTAGGATAAAATTGATCAGTAACATTGGACAACATTCAGCTCCAGCTAAAGGGAATCTATCAGATTTTTTCACTATTGTTTTCTTCCCATCTTGTCTCCCCCTTTAATCCTGACCCATTCTAAACAGCAAACTGATGTTCTGACATTTTGGAATAGATTACTGGTTCTCTAGGACTATGGCAGAATTACTTTTTCAAGAGAAGTAAGGATGAGTTGGGGTGAAGTAGTCATGGAAGAAACTTGACAAAGAACAGCCTGAAGATATATTGGTTTTTTTAATTAATATTTTATTTTCCCCCATTACATGTAAAGATAGTTCTCAAATTTTGTTTCCAATTTCAGATTTTTCTCCCTCCCTCCCCTCCCTTTCCCCTCCCCTAGACAGCAGGTAATCTAATATAGGTTTTATATATATATGCTTTGAAGGAAACCAGTAGATTGAGATGAAGAAAGAGATTAGCTCTTGCCCAGGGAAAGAAGGTGATGAAAAACATACTTTATTAACCTTAATGTGCATGTATGTGACATCAGAGGAACTTTGGAGGGGTCTCCCTCTATATTGTGATAGACCTTTGAGGTTTAAGGTCAAAGGGAGTCAGGAGGAGGAATGATTCCAGGTAAAGCTGATTAGATTGATGCCTATCTACATCACAGAAAAGTATGACATAGAGGGAAATTATAAAGTTTGTTTTGACTTTTAAAATTAATTTGTATTTCCATTTCAGGAGTTGCTCCTTCTGTATGAGCCCCTCTAATAGTGTACACAAATGTGATTGATGGAGAAGTGATTAGTAAATTTCTGAACCCACTACCTGAGTCCCATTGTCTCTTTTTGCCTACTGTTGTGCAGTTTCAATCCATGAATTTGAACATAACTCAGTGCTTTGATATGAAGAAAGTGCTTTGCATAGAATATAGTACAGTATAAAAGGGAGATACTTTGTTGTTGTTGTTATTATTATTATATTACAATGATAATATCATCCCTATTCAAAATAATATGAAATTTAGTGATTTTAAAATTATTTCATTTTAATTTATTTATTCATTTAATTGCTTTTTCATTTGTTATTTGTTTAGTTTTGAAAACTGGTTCTTCCCATCTCATTCCAGCTAGAGATACAGTGGTCATTCATGGGAACAGTCCTAATTATACTTGGCGTTGAAGTTTAGACTTACTCTCTTTCCTGCTTTGGTTGTTTTTCCCCTCCTTAGGCATCCTGGTATCTTCTTGCTCTCGTGGGCTTATCATATTGATGCCAAGCTTAGTACAAACACCTAACTATCTTTACCCCTACTATAGTTCAGAACTCCTGAGCTCAAGCAATCCACTAGTCATAACCCTTTCAGAGACAGATAATAGAGGCATGTCTCGCAACCCAGCTTGTGAAGTAATTATAATAGCATTATTATTTCTATATTTGTACATCTCCTGAAACATAGTAAATTTTTAATACATTATTTTTCATTCATCCATGCACCTGTCTAACCATTTATCTCCTACTGGATGTGATAAGACTTATATAACTCCTTTATGTATAGTTGTATTTATACACAAACATAGATATGTATATATGTGTAAACAGATATATGTATATATGAATATTTTAATTATATTTGTACTGATTTATTTCCCCATATAGAATGTAAGTTCTTTGTGAATATGGTTGGTTTCATTCTTTGCTTTTGTTTCCCCAACACCTACAATAGTGCATGCCACATAGTATATTAATAAATTATTGTTGATGGATCAATAGTCTAATTGACTTGCAACCATTACCCATAAAAATCAGGCTCAAAATGTGAGCATGGTTGAGTTGTGATGACGTAAGTATTCAGTGGCCAATCTCCTGTGTACACATTGCCAGTACAACTGTAGCTCATTCTAAGAAAACATTTATGAATCAGATATGAGGTAGGATGAGGGAGATTATTTACTTGATAATGTTTCATTTTTATACATGGATGAACATACAATAACTTTTCATTAATGAGCTTCCATATTATGTTAAAATAATTTAATTTTGTTTAAATTGCATTTATGTACACTTATTTTTAGGAGACTACTTAATGCTTAAAATTAGGTCCATACAAATTTCATTCTTATATAACAGCTCTTACATTCTTTTTTTTTTTTGCATATTGAACTGGTATACAGCCATATCAAACAATACAACAATGATTTATTAAATCATTAATATATCTAGATCACTGGAGGAGATTAAAATGTATTTATAGCATGACCCATGAACTAAATGTTTTATAGTATGGTTATTCTTAAATTGTTTTAATCCAGTCCCACTCCTCATGATGCCATTTGGGGTTTTCCTGACAATACCACTGGAATAGCTTGCCATTTTCCTTTTGCAGCTCATTTTCCAAATGAAGAAACTGAGGCAAATAGGATTAAGTGACTTGTCCAGAGTCACACAGCTAGTAGGTGTCTGAGGCCAGATTTGAAGTCAGATCTTCCTTATTTCAGGCCCAGCACTCTATTTACTGTGCCACCTAGCTGCCCTAAAGTGTTTATGATTGCGGGACCAAAAATAGATATCTAGACTATTCTATTTTATGATAATAGTATTATTATTACTAATAATGATGATAGAGATACCACCACTGCCACTGCCACCCCTATCTCTACCACTGCTACTAATACTTATAGCAAAAATAGGGAAAAGACTAGATCTATGATTTCATTGGTATAGGAAATTCCAGACAAGCAATCCTACTTTACCAATGCCTAGTGTTACCTCTTAATGAATTGCATAAAACACTGAAAATTTAAATGACTTCTGCAGGGTCATATTGCCTGTGTATGTCAGAGGGAGCATTTGAACTCAAGTATCACTGTCACTGAGTACAATTATCTAATCACTATGTTATACTGACTCTCATGATACAAATGATAATTAATATGTTTACTTGAAGGGTTAAGAAATGTTCAACTTAATCTATAAATTGTGATTAAATATTTGATCTATTAGATGACTAACATTTGCTCATAACATCTGCTACAATGTTGTAAATTGAATAATTTGTAAGCATCTAACATCAGTATACATATTTAATTTTAATTTCACAGTAGAACATTTGTCTTTGTTAAATAAACATGATTGTACCCCAATAGATTTTTGTTCTCAATATATCCAGTAAGTTGAATAGGCATTATATATAAAACCAGGGAGATATAATTAATTTCTTTAGAAAAGCAACATGGTTTTAAGATTCCTTTATAGAGAGTAAAATCACAATTTCTTATCTCAATGAATTAGTCTTAGAATCTTCAAATCTAATTAATCCTTTAACTGAGTACAACTCCACAGGGAAACATTTTTCATAGCAAAAAAAAATGTACAAGGATAAAATTATAGATTTGCAAACAAATTCAGATAAAAATAATCTCCAGCTAACATGTACCCAATCTTGATTCAAGATGTTTTTTAAAGCATCAGTTTTGATTTCTCATATCATTCCTTCTGTGTTCTTTCTTCTATTACTATATGTAATTGGAAATATTTTTCCATGTACAGATCAATGAGATTATTACAAAGAACCTTCAGAAAGTAAATTTTACAGTTTTATTGATCAACACTTTTTTTCCTTTGTAGGTAGTACATTCAGATATTCAATCAGTTAACTAACATGTATTAAGAACCAATTATGATAAGACCCTGTGTTAAGACCTGGATAGATATTCTCCTTTTACCTTTGTTTTTCCTTAGGTTTCAATTCTCTACTCATCATCATTTAAAGAAAGGGTAGCTGAGTGGCACAGTCGATTGAGTATTAGACCTGAAGTTGGGAGGATCTGAGTTCAAATGTCACCTCAGACACTAACTAGCTATGTGACCTTAGACAAGTTACATAATCCCAATTACGTCCATCTGAGGCCATCTCCATATGTATATATCCTGCCACTAGATCCAGATGGCTCTGGAGGAGAGAGTGAGGTTGGTGACTTTGCATAGCCCTCCCTCACTTAAACCCAATTCACTGAAAGTCATGACACCACCCCAATATCATATACCTCTTCAAGAATTAAGAACAAACAACAACAACCATCTGAAGATAAATACCCTTGGTAGAAAAAAAATAAAAATAGAAGTTAAGTAGTTTTACCTTCTTTCCATAATCACTGAGAAAAATATAAGCAACTTGAGAGTATCTATTTGCTATATTTGTATCCATAATTTCTGGGAAATTACTGTCACACTGAAGGCATTTTGTAACTGATTTTTGGTTGATTGATCATCCTATTTAATTTTCATGTCTATAACAGATAAGGATCTATCCTTTCTTAGATCGTTTACTTGTCATGGACATGACTAAAAGAATGTTCTTTGTTTTCTTCAGCATTTGCCATAAGTCTCTCTAACCTATTCAGTAACTGCCTTACTTATCCTGACTCTTTAGTTTTTTGGGTTTTTTGTTTTTTATGGCATCCTATCATCTGATGTCATCAGGGAATATTATATTCAGTTTCATCAGTCTCTTCAAACACTGACATACTTTCCTTATTAATAGATTTTATAAACTATATCTTGAAATTTTCTACCATCCTTGTTCTCCATACATTTTGATCTGACTTTTTGTTTAGAGTCTCAGCTCATGAAATCGCAGGAAAGAATTTTATAGAGAGATCTCCAAGGTGATCTATCACAACGCATATTTCACTGAGAATCCCTCCAACCACAGTAATGACACATGGTCACCTTGCTTCTCTTCAATGACAATTAATAAAGACAGTGAAGATGATAGGGGACAGGTGATCAAGGACACCAACTATATAGGTATTGCAAAATTCCAAGGGAAATCTGAGTGCTTACTGAACATGTTAAGGATGGTTATGGAAAAGAATGACTAAACATGAAAAACTTTGCATAAATAGATAACAAGATGATCCTGTAGTCCTATAGGCTGTGGGGTGACCTAACTTGGGCAAAGGTAATGGAAAGAAATATGTGTTGAGGGAAAAAAAATAAATCAAAGTGCTGCATAATTGACAAGTAGATAATGACTTTAATAATGATAATGATTTAAGTAATGATGATGGTCAAGGTGATAGTGGATGGATTAGAGAATGGATTAGATGACCTCTGAGGTTCCTTCCAGCTTGAAATCCGTAATCTTATGAACTACAGTCCATGAGCCCCTCAAAAGTCATTAAAACTCATATGCTTTCTCATCTGTAAACAAGGAATTTCATAGAGTTCAAAAGATTTGAAGTGACAGTCCCAGTGATATATGTCAAACAGTTGGGTTGGTAGTCGATGAAATCAGATAACATATTCAAAGTACTTTAACATAAAACATAATATACATGTCAACTACTATTAATGTTAATCAAATACATTGGGCATCTCATTTAAGATGATTATATGTCTTTCCATAGAGATATGAGAAGGAAAATTAAAAATGCTTTCAAAACACCAGCTTAAAAGCCAGTTGCTTTTAAACAACCCATTGGTAGATCCAAAGCTACTGTTTTGGTAAGCTCTGACACATGTAACAGAAATCTAATTCATTTTACATGAAATGGGTCTCTCACAAATATTGGGTCTAATTTATTTTCTTTTTACAATTTTAGCCCCAGAGAGAGGACAGTAAGTAAGTCAACAGTTGCTGTTCTTAAGCTAAATCAACATTTTAAAGGCATGAGATTTTAAATCAAAACACAAAAAAATTGTGTGTTTTTCCCCTAGGAATTATAAGCATGAAGGTGGTTATCATCAGATTGGCTAATTCACAAGGGATTTAACATTTAAGTTTCTACTTCATGGAGTGACAACTTAGAGTAAGTCTATTTTGTAGATCTTCAAAGGTGGCTTGCTCTGGCTAATCTAATTTTTGGGTCAAACCATTAATTTTGCCTATCAGAACAGAAAGTGGCTTAGCCTGTAATGAACTCTGAAGTCATGAGGCATCTGCTTGATGTAATTAAAACCAGCTCTTTCCTCGATAGGCTCAGTTAAAAAAAATTAGATAAATTCTAATTCTGTGATTTTTCATATTTCAGTGGTTCACTTGTCTTATCAGTACCCATTATGCTGATTTTCTCATGAAAATAAGAAAATACAATATATTATGTCTTGATTTTCCTTTAACCATGCTGGCAGCTTTCTGGGAGACATATAATTAGGCCAGTTCAGGTACTGAGAGTGAGGCATGGATTGTGACTATGGCAAAGTGAAAATAAAATTAACTTGAAGTTTGAGAACCTTGGATCAAATGTTGATTCTACTTCTTATTAGTCCTGTGATCTTGAATAATCCCTTTAACTTTTTAGGACTTAAAATATTTCATTGGTAATATCAGATCTGGAATCAATTCAGTTTAATGAGCATTTGTATCTATTTTACTCTGTGCTAGTTGGTAAGTGTATATAGAACAAAAGGAAACAGACCCTGTGCTCAAGGAGGATATATTTTGAATACTAATTCAAAATTTCACTTCTCTCTTCTTTTAACTAAATGGACATAGTCACATCTTTATATATACATATACATCTGTACACACATGTACACATGTGTATATAGATACATATATGTATCCCACAAATATAGTGATACGTATGCACATGTGCATAATGTAAATGTACACAAATATATATTTATGTGTGTATATAATTGTTATTTTTGGTATTATAATTGATCTGATACTGTGTATTCTGAAATGTATACATGAGAGACAGTATGATACAGTAGATGGAACTTGTTTTCAAATTCTCTGAAATTGATTAACTGTATGACTTATTAAAATGCTTAATTTCTCTGAATCTCAGTGTCTTTATTTTCACTGACTGTCCCTTATCCTGGACATTTTCTTCCACTTCCTCTCTGAATCATGCATTCTTTCATTCCTTCAAGTCCCAGATAAAATCTCATCTTCGACAAGAAGTTTTTCCCTGTTCTTCTGTAATTCTGTGATTCCCTTTGGTTTGTCTTCTATATATCATATTTGTACATAGTTGTTCACATCTCTCTTCCATTAGATTTTAAGCTACTTGAGAACAGAGATGAGTTGTTTTGTTTTTTTTTCTCTGTATTTCTGTTGTTGCTGTTAGCCTTTCTGTGTATCCTTTAGTACAGCCATATAGCAAGAGTTTCATCAATTCTTGTTGACTTCAGTCTAGTATATAACTTAATGAGCTAATAGGAAGTTCAAATAAGATAATGTAAGTAAAGTGCATTGAAAAATCTTAAAGTGCTATGTAAATAAATAGCAGTCATTATTATATTAACCTGAGGCCATTTTCCAATCCATAGCTGTTGCTTTAAAACCCACTCCAATATCTCTCCCAACTCTGCAAAGACAAATCAATAGGCTCCTACCAGAAAAACAGACTCCTAGCTACCAGCAAAACAAGACACAACTCTCTTGAACTCTCTTGAAAGCTCAAGGCTTTGGGTAAAAGGCAATACATTAACAAATGGGGAAAAGTAGAACAAGTCACTGTATCCTAAATATGTAGAACTCCTTAGACAACTATATTCCATGTAAACTATTTCAAACAGTCTCCCTCAGGAACATTGCTCTCCTATAACAAAACTGAGAAATAGCCAGGTCAAAAACAGAGTATGGCGACATCTGCTCTCCAACCTGGGAGGAAGGGATACCTCTCCTATGAGCATGGTTCAAGTTTCAATATTATAGCTTTCCAAAAAGCTCCAAAGCTATGCCTCAGAGCATGTGATCAAGAGCTGAGCTCTTGATCAGTAGCCCAGCAATGACTGGGCCTACTCTTACTTGGTGTGATTCATCATCTAAGGACTTATGATAAGGTGGCTCTTTCTTTAAAACTTGTTCAAAAACAATCAATAAATACATTTTGGGGCAGCTAGGTGGCACAGACGATAGAGCACTGGCCCTGTATTCTGTAGGACCTGAGTTTAAATCCAGCCTCAGCCACTTGACACTTATTAGCTGTGTGACCCTGGGCAAGTCACTTAACCCCAATTGCCTTACAAAAAAAAATTATATCGATATCTTTATCTATATAGCTATATATTTCGATGTAACTAGTTTCCTTTGTAACTTGATGTACTTTGCATTTAAAGACTTTACTTTATACTGACTTCTGTAGGTTTCATCAGACTCCCAAAGGAGTCCATGTTTCAGAAAATCCATAGGAGCCCTCAATTTAGAGGATGATCCAAGGGTATCTAGCAGGCCAGTATCATTCCCAATTAAGTGATCTTCAGCATTGTGAAGCAATTCTGTACTCCAAAGGATGGCCTTGGCCTACATCAGGAAGAAATGAGAACCGGGGCTCAATGAAATCAATGAAATTATATATTCCAAACAGAATGTGAGAATCAGAGTGCCACCCCCCAGCAGAGAAAGACATTGTGAGAATCAGGGCAGCGCCACCCTGAGGAGAAAGCATGTGACTAGCATCCAGAAGTTACATCTATTCATAGAACCACCTTTAAGTCATGTCAATTGATGCTACCAGCCAGTTAGCTTGGAGATGTATGTGTGGGGATCCTGCCGGGGTGGTCCCGCAAGGAGCTTCTGCTTGAGGAGGATGGGGGATCCTTCTTTCAATTGAAGGTTGTGGTAGGAGCAGCAGGTCCAGGGAGCTAAGCTCTTTCCTTCTGAACCACACGTGTTCTTCCTCTCTCTTTTTTGCTAACTTCTAAATACTTTAATAAATGCTTAACACCCAAAGAGTGGTGCTATAAGAATGTAATTTAAGGCAACCACACATTAGATTTTAATCATAACAATTAGATTTTAAACTTCACAAGAAGTAGATAGAATCTATGATCACAACATGAGAAGATGATGGAAAATATTTTTTAGAGATATTTGTAAGGCCAGTATTTTCAAGTAAAGAAGAGCACTTGTTCAGGGATATCAGATGTCCTGATGTCAAGCCTAACCTTGTGTGATTCTGGGCAAGTTATATAAATTCACCACAGGGCAGTTTCCTTGTCTGTAAAACAATAACAATACTTGTACTATGTATTTCATAGAGTGGTTGAAACGGTTTTATAAATCTTAAAATGCTATGGTCATATGAGTTTTAATCATAAATAGAGTGGACTAGACAGAGGCCTCTATGAGGAGATTTCTGGGAGACAGGAATTGCTTATCCTGCCATGCCCCCCCAAAAAATAAATAAATAAATGGATAGATAGATAAATGAATGAATGAATGAGTGAGTGAATGAAAAAAAGTATCCATGAACTTATTCTCTAAGTAGATAGGCAGAGCTGGAAAGATTCTGATTCCAAAGCCATTTGTGGTCTGAGATCTGCCCTTGAATAATTATTTTGCCTTGGGGCAAATCACTTAAACTATCTGAATCTCTTTTTTTCTTGCCCATGAACTGAGAATAGTAATTCTGGAACTGTCTCCCTATGGACAAGATAGTGAGAAAAGGCCCTTGAGAAAAGCATTCTAAATGTGAGCTAGCAGTATACCATACTACTGGAAATTGGACCAAAGGGATGAGTACACATCCTACCTCAAAAATTTACTAGCCATAAAACCAGGCCACTCAGTTCAGTTTCAGAGTGACTGCTTCTTTGTCTTAACCCTTCTATTATTTACCTGAAAAAGCTTTATCAAATTTATTTGTAAAATATAAAATAGTATAAAATGGTGAGTTATTAATATTAATTTCCAAAGTGGTGAAATGGGCATAATAAATCTCTCACTCCCTCTCTCAGGGTTATTTTGAGAAAAGCCCTTTGGGAATCTTAAAGTACTGTAAAATTACTAGGTATACTTACCCACTTTGAGGTAAGAGATTGAGCATAGACAAAGTGATCAAAAATACTAGTTAAGGTATTGATTTATTTTATTCTAAAAAATTGACAGGCACTTTGGGAAGAAAGTGGTGGCAGGAATAAGAAACATTTGAGTTCAAATATGGCCTCAGACACTTACTAGCTATGTAAACCTGGACAAGATACTTATGCCTATTTCCCTCTTTTACCTCATTTACAAAATGAGGATAATAATAACACCTACCTCCCAGTCTTGTTGTGAGGATCAAATGATAATAATTGTAAAGTGCTAAGCACAGTACCAGGCATGCAGAAAGTTCTCATTTTTAAATAAATATTAGCTAAGGCTGCTGTTGCAGCTACTATTACTATTATTATTCAAATGAAACCTCAGATAATTATTAGATGTATAGCCCTGGGCAAGTCACTTAACCCTTGTTTACCTCACTTTCCTCAACTATAAAATTGTGATCATAATAGCACCTACCTCTTAAGCTTGTTGTGAACTCAAATGAGATAATATATGTAAAATGCTTAGCACAGTGCCTAACACATAAACGGAACTTAGGAAATTTTTATTTCCTTCAGTCCTAGAAATACTCCAGTGTTTAGAATTTGCCATTATTTTTCTCTTTAAATATATCATCTAAGTCCTTTTCACCAGTGGTCTTTGGACCACTGTCCAAGGACTATTTTTAAACACTTGTCACAGTCTATAATTTTTTTTAATTAACTTTCTCTATTCATTATTCTAACATTAGTTGTTCTAAGGTCTCTCCACATCTAATATTTTATTCTGAATCTTCCCTTTCAGCCAGGATGCAATGGATTAACAGCAGACTTGTGGCTTCATTAGCACTATCAAGCTTCTCAAAGTCACATAACGCAAACACATTCTAAAAGGGTTCACTGAATCATGTAAATAAATGTTATTTCCAGCAGTCTTTCTTCAGTATCCCCCCCTTCCCTCCCCAAACCCCTTAGATGCTATGATGATGTTCTTTCCAATGGGAAAGGCTTGCCCTTGTAGATTTGCAATGACTTTCACCAATGCTATCCCCACCTTGTTTTGAGAAAAGGTATAGAGTTGACTCTTAGAATGTTTGTTCAGTGAAAAGCCTTTTGTTACCTGGCTTGTTCATTGCTCCAAACCATGGGGGTTGCCTCTGATTTTCCTGTTCTTGCATGTAATTGAACAAGATGTTCATGTCTAATTATGCTTCATTATGGCTCAGCTCATTTAGCTTTTGGCTTGACTCTGTTTTTATTACCTGGGGGGAGTGTGATTGCAGAGCTGAGCAATATCAAGGACAGTAAAGACGGCTCATGTCTAATATTTACTTCTTTACATATTGGTTTCAGAATTAGGTATATGAAGTAGGCAGTACATGGTCCAAAAGGGCAGGATGTGGTAGGGATGCCAGTATTCTGACCTTATTACAGCAAATTTCTGCGCTGATTGCAGTTATTCAGTGTAGCACAGTGAAAAAAAATCACCAAAAATGAACTGAGGAAAAACCTAGGTTCTTTTATCAGCCTTTCACTTACTAGTTGTATGACTTTGGGAAAGTTCCTTAACTTTTTTGAGACTTATTTCCCTAATCTACAAAATAGAAATAATGGAGCATTCACTTTCTATCATAAAATGTAATTATAGGGGCAGCTAGGTGGCGCAGTGGATAAAACGCCGGCCCTGGATTCAGGAGTACCTGAGTTCAAATCTGGCCTCAGACACTTAACACTTACTAGCTGTGTGACCCTGGACAAGTCACTTAACCCCCATTGCCCTGCAAAAAAAAATGTAATTATAAAAAAAATATTTTTGTTAAATGAAAAAAGTGAGTTTTTATTAGAGGATAATAGAATTTTAAAAGAAGAGGTTGGTTTTCACATCTGATTTTCAGATGACCCAAAGTTCAGGGTAATACAAATGACCATAGTCAGTCAACCAACCAACCTGTCTTACTATAGAATGTCAGAATGGGAAAGGAATAAAATATCAAAAATGTTAGAAGGAATAAAATTTAGAACATAAAATGTCTGAATTGGAAGACACTTTAGAACATGAAAATTTTGACCTGGAAAAAAAGCTTAAAACATGAAGTGTTAGAGCTGGAATAGACCTTGGAAAGTGAAATATTAGAATACAGAATATAGAAGAGGAAGCTGTAGGGGTAGAGTGAATTTACAATGTGAGAAGTCTTGGGATAAACTCAGATTCCATAGTCAATATGTTTCTGTGATATGGTAGATACACTCAGAGAATGAAGAATGATTCAAAGAGAGAATGACATGTTTAAAGCAATATTATAGGGAGATTAATGAATTAGTGTCAGAAAAGAAATCCAAAAATTTTGAAAAGAAGAATGTCTAATTATTTTTAATTCTAAATATGTTTATGGAGTCAATTTATTCATGGAAGGAAGGAAGGAAGGAAGGAAGGAAGGAAGGAAGGAAGGAAGGAAGGAAAGAATTTCCACTCTAAAGAAACTTACTGCTGATATACTCACATACATATAATGCAATTTTAAGGGGGAGAGGGAGAGGGAGAGGGAGAGGGAAGGAGGCAGGGAGAGGGAGATAGGGGAAGAGAGAGAGAGAGAGAGAGAGAGAGAGAGAGAGAGAGAGAGAGAGAGAGAGAGAGAGAGAACACAAACACTGGTCGGGGGCAGGGTTAGAAGAACCTTCATATAATTCAAATAAGCCTTGAAGGAAACTACAAGTACCAAGAGGTATACACAGGAAGAGAACATATTGCATGCATAGGAGGAAGCCTGTGCAAATGCATGGAGATCTCTAATGTTGGGTTTGTGAAACTGCCAATAAAGTGGTTTGACAGAAATGTAGAATTCATGAAAGAGGATAATATAAAAATAAGCCTGAAAAAAACATGCTGGAGGCAGATTGAAGAATCTGTAATTTATCCTAGAGGCAATAAAGTGTCACTGGTGATTGCTAAGCAGGGGAGTGACATGGTCATAGCAGTGCATTAGGAACATTATTTTGACAGCTGTGAGGATGGGTTGGAAAGCTGAAAAACTGAAAACATGAAGACCAGTTAGGAGAGTATTTAGCAGAACATTCTATTCAAAGCTGGTACCATTCCATTGTTTATATAATATACACACATATACATGTAATTCATACACATGTGTTGTGTACATATATCATATACATGTGCATTGTGCAAAGGCTGGCATTTTTGTGTTTACATGTCTATAATATACACATGTGAATATAAATATGTATGTCTTTATATTTATAAACATATGCACATACACAGAAAAGATGTTCTGAACTACAATAGTAGTTGTGATTAGAGGAAACATGAGATAAATCTATTGTAGAGGAAAATAATAGTTCAGCAGTTAAATTCAGGAACTCATTTCAGTATACATATATTAGATATTTAATCATTTAAAGTCCTGCTTTAGGTACTCGGGACAAAGAAAAAAAAACAATGAACTGGGGGCAGCTACATGGCGCAATGGATAAAGCACTAGCCCTGGATTCAGGAGGACCTGAGTTCAAATCAGGCCTCAGACACTTGACACTAGCTGTGTGACCCTGGGCAAGTCACTTAACCATGATTGTCCTGGGGGAAAAAAGAATAAAAGAATGAACTGATCACTACCCTCATGGACCTTGCACTCTATCATATATATGAATCTATGTTTACAACTAAGCATTTTATGGACATAAATAGGTATAAGGAAGGAGAACAAGGAAAGAGATTTAGGTTATCCAAGGAGAACTGAAAATGGCCATTAAAAAAAAAACTGCAGAGACTGAAGTATTCTTTGGTACAGGTCCTTGTTAGATTAATCAATAGCTTCTTCAGTATGTAATATGTACACAATGAAATGGGTATGTGTTCTCTCCAACAATGCAACCCATTCATATCTGCCAATAAGGTATGATTCCTGTCTTTGTCCTCCAGTATATTCACCAGTGAGGATCTCTAATGTGTTAGAGACCTTCCTTGCTTTCTTCTTAATATGTCTAGAGTATCAGTAGAGCATTCTGGTTGCCTGATGTTGCTTTATCTCTCTGAGTAACCAGCCCACTTTATGTTCTTGTTGTCCTATTCCTTGATAATATCTTTTACCTCCTGATTTTTTAAATTCAAATCCTATTGGTTTTATTTTATACCTTATTCCAACCTATCATGTGTCCCTGAATTTTTCTCTGTGTAATATCCATGTTTAATTTTCTGAGACATTTGCATACCATACCTTTCTGTCACATAAAAATGCAAGTACAATATTTGTATTAAAATATCTGTGTAAAAAAATAAAAAATATATATGTGTGTTTATGCTTCCTTGGGAAGCTTGGGGTTAGTAATAGAGTTTTATATTTTCCTGAAGGCAATCCATCACACTCTCCTGATACTCTTCAACCAATTCATTGCTATTCTCTATTGTCTGTTCCATTTCTAAGACATACTTTACAGTTCCTTCCTTCCTTCCTTCCTTCCTTCCTTCCTTCCTTCCTTCCTTCCTTCCTTCCTTCCTTCCTTCCTTCCTTCCTTCCTTCCATCCTTCTTTCCTTCCTTCCTTCCTCCCTCCCTTTCTCCCTTCCTCACTCCCTCCCTTCTTTCTTCTATAACAATGGTGAATGTCTTTGAAAATGATATCTAAACTGTTTGGAAGGAAATTAGAGGGTTTTAAGAAGAGGTGAGGAAATAGTACATTCTAGCAAAGTGGGGGAGATAGTGAATAGAAAGGACATGGGAACTAAATCAATATGGGAGTTGGGGTTATTGAGGATGTGGAAGAGTTGCGGAATACTCTGGGGTTATGCCTTCAACAAAAATAGTTCTGTGCTAGGTCCTGGGGAAAAATACAAAGTAATTAATAGTTTAGATTCTCAGGTCTGGAAGGGACTTTTGTGACCACTGAGTTCAAACTTCTCATTATATAAGTGAGGAAAATAAGTCCTAGGAAGAAGAAATGTCTAAATCAAAGACACACAGCAACCAGTGGCACAGCCTAAACTTAAAATTAGCAATCCTGGGTTCTAGTCTAGTGAACTTTTAGTTTGCTCCATGCATATTCACTTCATAGAAGTCACAGTTTAGAATATGGTCCCACTGCTTATTTTGATATGAAGGTAGACTTGCATTTACATTAATCATAGCTCTCTTTCAAAAGGTTATTGTGCTTATTTAAAATTAGTCCCAGGTAGTTCCCATTTGGGTAGGGGCTTAGATCAGTTTCATTTTGGTTAGTTTCTATAGGTGAGTTTTAAAAATAAAGAAAGAAAAAACAAAACAAAACAAAATTGCTTCAATCTGCATTCAGAATTCATTAATTATTTCTCTGGAGGTGGTTGGCATTTTTCATCAAGGGTTTATTGAAATTCTCTTGGGTCATTTTCTTGAATAGAATAGATAAACCTTTCACAGTTGATCATCCTTGCAATATTTCTGTTACTATGTACAATGATTCTGTTCACTTCACTTTGCATTACTTCACATAACTCTTCCTTGAACCATCCTGCCCATCACTTATTATAGGACAATAGTATTACATTTACCACAACTTGGTCAGTCAATCCCAAATTGGTGGACTTCCCCTCAAATTCTAATTCTTTTCCACCCTAAAAAGAGATACTACAAATATTTTCTTACAAATAGATTATTTTCCTTCTTCTTTGATCTTTTTGAGAGATAGACTTAGTAGAGGTATTTCTGATCAAAGAATATGCAAAGTTGTATAACCCTTTAGCTGTAGTTCTAAATTGTTCTCCAAAAGAGTTGGATTAGTTCAAAATTCTACCAACAGTGCATTAGTATCCCAATTTTTTCACATGTCCTCCAGCATTTGACATTTCCTTTTTCTGGCATGTTAGCCAATCTGATAGGTATGAAGTTGTATCTCAGGGTTTTTAAATTTACATTTCTCTAATCAGTGATTTAGAATATTTTTCTTCTGAATACTGATAACTGATTTTTCTTCTGAAAATTGTTCACATCCATTCACTATCAACTGGGGAATGGCTCTTATTTTTTTTAATTTAGCTCAGTTCCCTATATAATTAGAAATGAGGCTTTTATCAGAGAAATTTGCTTATTTTTTCCCATTTCATTTCTTCCTTCTAATTTTGGCTGCATTAGTTTTGTTTGTGCAAAGGCTTTTTAATTTCATGTGAGCAAAATTTCAATTTTTCCATGATCTTCAATTTTCATTGTGACATCACTCTTTATGTTTAAATCATTTTTTCCATTTTGACCTTATCTTGGTATATGGTATGAGATGTTGGTCTACATATAGTTACTTCCAAACTGTGTTTTCAAGTTTACTGTGAATTTTTCTTAAATATTGATTTTATTTTCACCCCTCAAGCTTGGATCTTTGGGTTTACCAAATACTATATTATTATGATCATTTATTACTGTGTGTTGTGTACTTAATCTTTTATAGATCTACCTCTGTTTCTTAGCAAGTACTACATTGTTTTAATGATTACTACTTTGTAATAATTTAAAATGAGTTTAAAATCAAATATTGTTAGGCTGTCTTCAATTGTCTTGACCTTCTGATTTTCCCCCCTTCTGTTTTCAGAGGAAGTTCTGGGGAGTTGAAAATTTAATTGCTTCCAAGGTGGTGATTTCAGAAGACATGTGTTTACTGCTCTCCTGTTTCATACTTTGGTCCTTACATAAGAACAACCCCTAATCCCTTGAGAATGCAATGGATACTGCTCTCAGGGTCCCTGCTCCCTTGGAATGAAGAGATACTATTCTTCAGTGTCCCTGATGCTGTTACTTCTGTTTCTATCACTTAGAGCAACTACTTGGTGTTTCATCTATGTGGGGTTCAGGCCAGCCTCTAATCCTGTGTCATAGAGCTCTTTTTCTGACCTCTTAGGTTGTCTTAGACTGGAAGAATGTCCCACTCTGACCTTTTGTTGACACTACAACTCCAAAAAATAATTTGAGGTGCTATTTTAAAGTTGTCTGAAAGGGAATGTTCGAAGAGCTTGGCTAAGTGTTCCCTCTACTTGCCAATCTTGTCTCCATTCCCATAAATGTACCTCCTTTTCTAATAATAACAATAATGATAGTGACGATGATACAATTTATGTAGAGCATTAAAGTTTCAAAGTGATTTAAAAATATTTTCTCAGTGTATCGCAAAAACCCTAGGTGAAGAAATTGAGGCAAACAAGTTAAATGACTTACCCAAGATCACACAGTTAGAACATATCTGAGGAAGGATTCAAACTCTGGGCTTCCTAACTCCAAGGCCAGCAGTGTATTCACTGTGCCACCAAGATGCCTACAGTATTTATAATAAGATATGTACTTGATAAAGTCTTTCATGTCAGTTTGTATGTCTGTGTATGTATAAGCCATTGTTGCTACTTTATTATAACCTGCTTTTGTCCACCATGCATCTGTCTATTGCCCTTAGGGTCACCTGCTGTCTGACGGGTACTTCTTTTTTAGTCATTTATTTTTAAACCTCTTCAAGGTCTTTGGCAATATGAGAGTAACAAAAATTTAAAGTTCAAATATAATTATCCCAGATGCTATTGGCCAAATTATTTGTTTAGGACAAGTCTACAATGCAGAATTTTCTCAAGGACTTGACAACTGTCTTGATTAGAGCTTTCCAGCATGACCAGAGAACAAGATCACTGCAACAGTTGTGGAGTGGATTTTTTCCCTTACCCTGCAGCTAGCATACAGGACTTTTGTCTTTATTTTTTAAGGGTTAGATTATTGAGGATAACTCTCATCAGTCAGTCAATTGTATGATCATAGATCAATAGGACATTGGACCAACCTCCTCATTTTTACAGTTGAGGAACAGAATCCTAGGGAGGATATCACCAAGCATTTATTAGTTTCTTTCCACATGCCAGCCACCATAATGCAGTCATAAATTCTTTATTTACTTTGAGGTAAAAAGACTCTAAAATAGAAATGTTAAGGGGTCTTTCATCCATTTAACAAGCATTTGTAAAGCATCTGTTTTATATAATGTACAATGCTAGAACCTAGAGGAGAGACGAAGAAATAACATAGAATACTTACCCACAAAGATCTTTAAGTCTATTCTAGTTAATAAGATATGTAAAAAACAAAAACACAAAAAAATGTAGTATATAATTGAATAACATGTGAGCAGATAGGAACAGAAAATGTTTTGCCAAAAAAAAAGAGGGAATTTTCAACTAGGAAAATTAGTGGATATTTCATGGAGTACTTTGCATTTTGCACCCTAAAAATGAATCAGATATATTTTACTTACAGTGTTATTAGATTTGTGACTAATTGCTTTAAACGCCTCTTTGATAATTTTTGAAATATTAACTGTCACCCCATTCAAACTTCTCTCATTTGACATCTCTCTTGTCTTTGTGAGGAGACCATGAGCAGCATAATTTATTGCTTGGTACCCTGAAGTGTTGGAATTATGCTTGGGAGGAGTTAATTAGTCTCTTTAAAAGTCTTGTTTTATTGCTCCAGACTTTAATTAAAGGAAAAATATAAAATAAGAACAGAAGCTACAACTGCCTCTAAGAAGGAGGCTAGAGGAGAGTTGTTTGTGCTATACCTATCGCTTCTGTTAGCTTAGAGAAGAATCATGAAAAATCAGAACCCACTATATGGAAGAAACTGTGAATGAGAAAGGACTAAATTTCCAAATAAAATTCCATAGCAAAATAAGACAAATACCAGTGGTTTGATCTACTGTAAGAATGCCAATAAAATAAATGTACCCTTCTTTTGAAGCCTAAACCGAAAAAGAAGGGAGAAAACACAATAGCTAACCGCAAGTAATAAATATACCAAATTGCACATAGATATTTTATTTGAATTGTGTTGTTTTAAGAAAATCTTTTATAAACAGACCTTAGTGTTATTGTTCCATGTTTGATTTTGTATTATAACTATTTGCATAATGTTGAAGTCCCTGAGTAGACCACCAAGTCCATGAAGGCAAGGCTAGTATTGTTTTTTGTATTCCCAAAAGTTCCCCAATGAAATGTTCTCCACCATCTGTTTATACTGAACTTTCGGGGACAGCTAGATGGCAGAGTGGATAGAGCAGTGGCCCTGGATTCAGAAGTACCTGAGTTCAAATCCGGCCTCAGACACTTGACACTTACTAGCTTTGTGACCCTGGGCAAGTCACTTAACCCCCATTGCCCTGAAAAAATAAAAATAAAATAAAAATAAAATATACTGAACTTTCAGTGCCTTTTACTTCCAATGAAGTAAAAGTCCTTTTGCTAAGGTAAATCATCATGTGGTTTTCAACTTAGAGTTTGGGATTTGCTTGAAACAACAAGAGGTTAAATGACTTATTCATGATTACCTGACTAGTATGCATCAGGTTTCCTGACTATGAGGCAAGGCATCTATGTGTCTATAACATTTTTTTGTTTGTTTGTTTTTGTTTTTTTGGGTTTTTTTGGTGAGGCAATTGGGGTTAAGTGACTTGCCCAGGGTCACACAGCTAGTAAGTGTCAATTATCTGAGACCAGATTTGAACTCAGGTACTCCTGAATCCAGGGCCGGTGCCCTGATCCACTGAGCCACCTAGCTGCCCCATGTCTATAACATTTTGTATGTGTGAATGGAAATATATGTAAAGAGCTAAGGGAAGCCTTCAAAATAAAAGTGCGGTAACTGATGGTGTGGTCAATAAGACATCTGTCTAACATTGTTATATTGGTCTCTTACACATTCATTATGCAGTTGACTGATTCAGATGTTTCTTACTAATTGTCTTACTTATTTGAGAACTCCTCTTTTGTTTTAGTAGTTAAGAGATATTCATGGAGGAAAGGATGCTGGTTTGTTTGTTTTCCCCAAACCTTTTCTAAAGAGTGAATTTAAAAAAAAATTCTAAACAACAGATGTTCTCTCTCCCCTTACTACCCTCCCCCCAATATCCAAACAAGCAAATAAATAAAAACATGTCTTTAGTGTTTCAGTCTGGATAGTACCACACTGCACTGGCCTGATTATTCCAGTGAAGTTTATATAACAAACACTGAAAAATCTTAACAATGCAGTAACTCAAGTTCCAAAAAATAAATAACTGAAGATGAATTGACCCATCACTGCCCATTTTGCTACTTTTCTTCCATGGCTACAAGGACCACAATTCCTACTAGGCTGCTTCATTTAAGAGGCATGGAGAGACATGGTCACCAATACTTACTGGACCAATAAAATAAAGCCATATTCAAAGCACAAGCTTTCAGGAACAAAATCAGAGTTCTGATATAACTGTGTCTTTGGCATTTTTGATCTTCAGTTTGTTGTCACTCTACATATCTTCATTTTGCCACATTGATGATCTACTCAATTCCCTTGCTTTCATGGTCTTTTCCACAACTCTTGGTCTTAACCACAGCTTGTTTGATTCTAGCTCTCCCTGCTCCCCACCCTCACCTTGAAAATGTTTTCTTCCTATAACCTTTTCTTTGTAACAGATACTGTGTGAAATATCCCCATTTTAAAGAATTTGAAAAGGTCATCTATAATGATGCCTCCATATCCTTCCCCCCACCTCTCTCTCCCCTCCCCTCCCCTGCTCTCCCCTCCCTTTCCCTCCTCTTCTCTCATGTGCTCTCCTCTTCTTTTTTCTTTAACTCAATAGTCTGGCTTCACAACTCATCATGACACAAAATTTTGTTCTCTCCCAAGTTATCAAACGCTCTTTTAATTGCTGAATTAGGTGGGCTTTGCCCAATCCTCATTCTTCTTGACTTCTCTTTAGCCTTTAATACTGTCAATCAATAAGGTTTTTTTGTTTCTTTGTTTTTTTCCTGATATTCTCTTCTCTCTAGGTTTTCAGGACACTAATTTCTCTTAGTTCTTCTCCTACCTATCGAAACATTCCTTCTAAGTCTCCTTTGCTGGGTTTTCACCTGAATCATGCCTGATAACTGTTACTACCCCATAAGACTCTGTCCAAGGTACTCTTTCCTTCTCTTATCGTATATCATTTGGTGATTTCCTTTACACCCATGCATTCAATTATATATATATATACATATACACATACACATACACATACACATATATATATATATATACACTGATGATTCCCACATCTGTCTATGCTGTCCTAATGTTTCAGGTAATTTATAGTCTTACACCTCCAACTGTCTATTACATATCTTGAACTAGATGTAGTATAGATATCTTAAATTTAACAGATCCAAAACTGAACTCATTACCTTTTTTCCCCCCAAATCCTCGAGTCTTCCAAACATTCTTATTACTATCAAGGGCACCATTATCCTCCCCATCCTGCAGGCTCAAACCCTAAGTATCATCCTCAATTTTTTACTCTCTTTCATCCCCTAGCTATTTCTTTTTTTTGCCAAGGCCTATTGATTTTACCTTTATTGTATCTCTCAAACTCCAGCCTCCCTTTTTTTTTCTTTTTATATAGTCAATACCCTCATACAAGATGTCATCTCCTCATGTCTATGCTCTTGTAGTAGCTTATTTGTTGATTTCCCTTCCATAGGTCTCTCTCATGTGCAGCCCACCAAATCACTCCCCTATTAAATAAACACCAGGGGTTCCTATCACTTAAAGGACTCACCATAGATCCTATTATCATGTTTAAAGTCTTTTGTAACCTGCTCCCAAAATCTTTGCAGTTTTCTTACATCTACCCCACTACCATGTATTTTTTGATTAAGTGTCACTGATGTCTTTACAGTTTTGTGAACAACATTCCAGCTCCTAAGTCTAGGTATTTAAACTACCTATCTCTCATCTGTGGAATGCTCTCCATAGTCAGCTCTGCTTCCTGGTTTTCCTGACATTTTTCAAGACCTAGATAAAATCTCTGCTTCTATAGGAAGTCTTTTTTGATCCCCTTTAATTTTACTTTCTCCCATACATTGTTTACATCCTCTTTATCATGAATAGAACTTGTTTGTACATGGTTGTTTGTGTGTTGTCTTCCTCATTATATTGTGAGGTTCTTGAGGGCTGGAATATTTTGTCTATATCTTTGTATCCCTAATACTTAAGATGGTGCGTGGTACATCATCGGTAATTAGTAACTATTGATTCACTGAATGAATGAATGAATGACACAGGACCCAAGAACTTTAATAAAGTTTTCAGCTCCTATAGTCCAATGCTCTCATGTTAAAAATGAGAAAATTGAGGCACAAATACATTAAATATCTTCTCAGAGGTTGTACAGGTACTAAGTGATGAATCAACAGGTAGGGAAGCAGATGCAAAGTGGTATGCAATACACCAACCTAATCCAACATAGCTATTCTGAGATTTAGGTACCTTTCAGAGTTACAATGGTTAAGGAAAACAAAATAAAGCAAAACAAAACAAAAGACAAGGCAAAAAATACTTAGAAATAAGAACCTATTTATGATCGATCTTTCTGAGTTTAGCTTGGCTATTCCATATTTTGTTCCATCTTTGAAGTTTATTCAAGTTTGGTAGGGCTAGCTGCAATATATATGCCATATTATGTCAAAGTCTTTGAGAAGCAAAGGTTATCAGTTCGCCATAGAAGAGCTGGGGTGGGGAGGAGCAGCTAGGTGGCACAGTGGATAAAGCACTGGTCCTGGATTCAGGAGGATCTGAGTTCAAAAATGTCCTCAGACACTTGACACTTACTAGCTGTGTGACCCTGGTCAAGTCACTTAACTCTCATTGCCCCACCCCACCTCCACTCCAAAAAACAAACAAACAAAAAAAAAAAACCAAGCTGGAGCATATGATATTAGCAAAGGGATTCCATAAGATAATCATAAGAAAATATTAGTTATATATTACATTATGGTTCCAAATCATTTTTGCACATATCATCTGATTTGGTTCTCATAATAGCTTTGTGAATTAGGCACCATGATGATTATTATTTCCATTTATTATTGAGGAAACAGGAACAGATGTTAAATGATTGCCTTAAAGTCTTCTACCTTGTAATGACTCACCTTAGGTTCTCTGACCCAACATCTAGTTCTCTTTCTACTACCATCTAATGATCCACTAATAAAGGTGAATAAAAGGAAGAAGGTAAAGGAGAAAAGCAGTTCTATTTCATGTGCAGGTTTTTTTTTATTGAATTTTATCAAAACCACTTTAAAGATGAATTGCTATGGTTAGTAAGGTAAGGAAAGCTCATTCTTAGCATTCAGGAGAAAACTCTTCACATGCTTTGAGGCATGTTGTTTATGACAATGTCATTAGGCTCAGATGGCTATGAATAGAATAGTCGTTTGAAGACATTGACTAGGTGTGTACATTTACATTTTTGATGTTTATCCTGCATTGGCAAATTTTTAAAAAAATACTACCTTGTTTCTACAATATTAATGACAACCTGAATTTGAAAGTCTTGATAAGTTGTTTACAAGACGGTTCAGGGGGAGAAATCAGTTCATGTTTGTGCAATATTGTGAAACCATTTTTTCTCTGGATATGTCATTGGTAATGGTAATTATCCAACAGAGGACAAGTCAAACTGGTTGAGACTGAAACAGTCAGATGAGCAAACTTGCACCCCAAAGATGGCCAGATCTGAAAACATCCTAGTGAAATCAGGCTATTGACAAGGAACTAGAACATTTTTAGGTATTATTTATTAGAATAATTGATTTATTTTATCCATTAGATGGCAAGTTCCTTGATGGTAAAACCTTATTTGGGGGGAGGGGGCAGGACAATGTGTTTAAGTGACTTGCCCAGGGTCACACAGCTAGTAAGTGTAAGTGTCTAAGGCTATATTTGAACTTGGGTCTTCCTAAATCCAGGGTTAGTGCTTTATCCACTGTGCTATTTAGCTGCTCCCCAAAACCTATTTTTTTAGCTTTCTTTGTATCCCCAGTACTCAACATAGTACCTGGCTCATGGTAGGTCCTTGATAAATTTTTTTTTAATAAATTCTCATTGATTGACTTATTCAAGTCAAAAATAATTCATGATATCCTTAGTATGTGGAAAGTAATCTACTAGACACTGGGAATACAAAGATAAGAATGGAAAAGAATACCCTGATTTATAGGATTTTACATTCTGTTTTCCTTTTAATAAATTTTAAAACATAAGATAATTCCTGTTCTATATATTAGTCTACTATGATAAAACAGCAAGTATATGCTGAGAGTCAGAATGTTTTGTTGGAAAGAAATATGGCTTCAGAGCTGGAAAGATACAGTTTCACTCTGGCACCTAGTGTCTGACTCTGGTCATATCATTTAATGTCCAGTTCTCTAAGCAACTCTATTAATACCATTCACTGGAGAAAAGGTGAATAGCATGGGTTAAGAGAATTTCCTGCGCCCAGGAGTTCTAGTAACAGTGAAGTCCCATGTCCACTAAAATATGTGCTCCCACTAAGTACTTTCTCCATTTCAAGAATGTACAATTAGATCAAAATGGGTACTGTCTCCTATTCTACAAAGAGAAATAACAACTGCTCTGTATCCCATTAGATGCTCTCTGTCTCCATAGAGCTAAAAATTTTTTTCACTCAGGGGGCAGCTAGGTGGTGCAGTAGATAAAGCACCAGCCCTTGATTCAGGAAGACCTGCGTTCAAATCCAGCCTCAGACACTCAACACTTACTAGCTGTGTGACTCTGGGCAAGTCACTTAAACCCTGTTGCCCTGCCTAAAAAAAAAAAATAATAATTTCACTCAATGGCCAGCCTTCCATTGATAAGCTTTGTTATCTATCTATGCTAGACGGATACTCAATGGTAACAATAAGACAGTAGAGCCATATTTGAGTCTTTTTCTACTTAATAGGGTCTGCAAAGGTTCATGCTATTCTAGTGTGTCATTTGAAATATTGGGGGTAAGCCTGTCTCCGTTCTAAATTATTGGGGGAATTTGCTGGGATTTCTAATATATTGCTACTTATAAATTAATGGCCATTGTACCAGTTTGGGGCATTAAGCATTTATTAAATCATATTAAATGTTAATAAAGAGTTGACCACATTTAACACAAACCAAAAACCTCCAGCCCATGAGAGACAGAGAGAGAGAGAGAGAGAGAGAGAGAGAGAGAGAGAGAGAGAGAGCGAACTCTCAGTTTTCCTCAGCTAGCATCCAGCCCAGAAGGGCCTCAAGTCCTATATTACCTAAAGGAGGAAGAGAGAGTCCCAAGAAGGGGACCTGAGAAAGAGAGAGAGCATGGTGAGTGCACTGAGGGTCTCAGGCCCAAGAGAGGTCCACCTTAGTTCTTGCTTCCTTCAGGGCAGGTCTTACACATTTCTCAAAGCTAATTGGCTTGACTTGACCTGAGGGTGGTCCGTACCAAAATAAGCTGTACCATGTTGAGCTCAGACAGACCATCTTAGGGGAAAAACACTCTTGAAAAAGGTGTGGTTTTAATCTGATTTCCATTTTTATTGATTCTGGGCTGGCTTTGAAAGAAATCAGGTAATGTTCCTGAGCCCTTGAATGGGAGGGGGGTATCCCTGTGTCCCCAAAAAGTCCATTATTAATAATTATTTTTTCACGCTCACATAAATTTGAAGAGATCAAATTGACTTCTCTATCACACTAAGTCACTAGAGTGTGATTTTGCTGGAGGAATCATTATCATCATTACATTCTATACATTTTTAGGGCAGCAAAACAGCCTCATTGCCATTATTGCATTTTCTATCTCTTCAAAGTCCTTTAAGGAAGGACATGCTGATCTTATCCCATTTTTCAGATGAGGACACTGAGCTCAGGGATGTGAAATTATTTTTTCAATGGCACAAAGCTGAGAATCAGAACCTACTTTCCCACCCTAAACTTAGTGTTATTTAATTTCTTAGAGAAGTGCCATATAGTCTGATACTTCCCTCCCAGAACCAAAAGGGTACATCTGCTACTCCAGGGTTACAAGGGATAATCCTGAGGACTGTTGATATCTTTTTATCTATTTTCATCAGCTTGACTACCTATTGGTTGTTTTCTCCCCATTGTTAAGGGGTGGGTGGTTGCCTCCCCAGTTTCATTTAATAATTTAAGATTGGATCACTTTTACAAAGGGATATTTAATTCAAAGGTATTTCCCCAAACACCCAAGTTGGAGAGGAGGGTTTGTGTGGCATATTTTGCCCTATACCACCTTAGTTTATGGTGGAGAGAATAGGCTAATAACCTAGTTCAGTTCCTGCGTAGTACTGTTCTCACTGTTCTCACCTGCGTAGTACTGTTCTCTCATGTTGTCTAGATGAGGTTTTGTCTCAGTTTCTGCTGGCCTGGGGTCTCTAAGGTCACACCTGAAGGTATCTCTTTGCTCCTCATGGCACTGTTGTTATACTTGCTCTACACTGCAACCCCGATACTGGAATGCCAAGATGCTAAGGCACCCTCTGAAAACTTATAGTCAGAGAGATGATCCACTACCTTCACCTAAAAGCAAAAAGGCCAAGCACTAAGACCTTTTCTCTGAGCTATATGACTTCAGAGAGGAAGGAGGTCCTGTGACTTTCTCCTTACAATATGGTCTTTCACCAGATACGACTAGTGAAAGAATCGTTGAGATCATCCAAGAGCAAATAAGGCAAAGAAGGGGGAAGATAAAACCAAAATACCTTTTTGAATACCTCTTTAACTAAGAGAAGAGCTTCCTCTTTAATACAGGATAGTTAGATAATCAAACCAATTACAGAATATCTGTTCATGCTGCATAGTTCCTCAAGAAACTGCCATCCAACATCACTTTCACTCTCTCATAAATAAGCAACCTGGATTCTATAATGTGGGGAGACTGCATCAGTAAAACAAGCTCACGAGTTCTGCCATTCACCAGCAATAGCCAGAATACTGCACCTTAAATTTCATAGATTCCCAATGCACATTCATTGATTAATTACTATCAAATTTGAACTGAGATCCATCAATATTTCCCTATATTTAAATAACTTGTTCTGGTTTTGGTCTGTCAAAAATCACACATTTCTTTGTGAACAAAGAATGTTATATAAGTTGTTTAGTAAGTATCAAGGGACTCTGTATATCATATTCATATGTAAATATAAATGGGGGGCAGGGGGAGAGACTAAAATGTATGATAGACAACTATGTGGCAGAGTGGATAGAGTGTTATTATACCTAAAGCTGGTAAATCTTTAATTTGAATCCTGATTGAGACTTCTGCTTCCTAGATGTGGGACCCAGTAAAGTCACAACCACTCTCAAGATAAGTTTCCTCTTCTGTAAAATGGGGATAGAGATAATTTCTAACTCAGGATTGTTGTTGTAAAGATCCAGTGAGAGAGCATTTATAAAGAGCTTGGCAGGGCAGCGAGGTGGCACAGTGGATAAAACACTGGTCCTGGATTCAGGAATACCTGAGTTCAATTCTGACCTCAGCAAATTGACACTTACTAGCTGTATGACCCTGGGCAAGTCACTTAATGCTCATTGGCCCCCCCCAAAAGAAGCGCTTTGCAACCTCAGTGTATGGTGTAAATATAAGTTATTATCATTATTATTAATATTATTTACCAGGAGTAATATATTAGAATTGTATAAATTAATCATAGAATTATAGATAGATATTTAAAATTCTTTAAAATTTTAGTATAACACACAATTTATAATTGTTATTATTGTTGTTGTCATTATTGCAATTACAAGAAGAATCTGTTTATAACAATATATTAATTCCCTTCACCAGTGCAGATTTCAACTTGCCTATGATTTAGTAGATCACTTTTGGGGAATGTTTTGAGGCTTAGAGAGGGAATATGACTGTGATGGTGTCACAGACCTATTCTAATCACAGATCTTCTTTATTCTGCACCAAAAAAGCCTCACTGCTATTTTTCTATTGTTATTAGCAACTTTTATCAGATTGTCCAGTTGTATTCCATTACTGTCTCTTACTAGCCATTTGATCTTGGGTCATTTTACCCATCTGAGTCTCAAATTTCTTATTTGTCAAATGAAAGAGGTTGAAATATATATGTGTGTGTGTGTATACACATATATACATATGCATATATATGACATCTAAAGACCCATCAGTCTAAAAATCCTAAGCTCTAAAATTATCTCTTCTTTGATAGTCTATGATAATGTAAAAATTAACAAACTAAGAATTTCCTGTTTTTAAGGTGTCCATTTGAAACTGATCTTTTAAATAATGCAACCTATTTATTCAGTGATAATATTTAATGAAATATCTGAAACTCTATCCTTCATTTATGTTCTCTCTAAAAGTTTCAGTAACATATAGAAGTCAGAGCATTCCATTCTTGACTATTTTTATATCCCTTTATATCCTTTGTTGTAGTTGTGGTAAAGTAACACTGAGACTGTCGATTTGTAAAATCTGTAGTGCTCTTTCCTCAACCAATCTCTAAAGAAATCTGTGATTCATGCAAAATACTTTAAGCATCTCACAGAAAGTTACTACAAAATTTCCCAGCATTATCATGTAAATTTAAAAGATTATTGCTACTTTAAAGTCTCAGTGGATAGTTCTTGCCATTATGCAAACTATGCTTGCACAATATCAAAAAATGGCTGAGCTATTGGAAACATCTGGATGTTTGTTGTCACACAGAGCAAACATTCAGTTGATGGACTTAAGTTCTTCTCTTTTTTTCCCAGATGTTTTTATAGCATATATCCAGTAGCCTCAGAAGAGACCATCTCAGAATATAAACACCTCTGACTAGGAATTTTCTTTGCTAATGCCTGGCATATGAAATGTCTTTTATTCATGATTTCCAATTAGCAGCCTTTGATGGTTCAGAATAAAACTGTATTTTTAGTTCATTTTTAAAAGAGAAAGATTATTATCACACAGAACAAAATTTAGCATGAACCAGTTATCTGTTGATTTTTCTCATCTAGTAGAAAGTTGAAACTCTATTATTGCTCAAAAAAGAGCTGTTAATGTATACTGGTTTTTGTTATATATACTACTTTTATATGAAATCTCTTACTTACATATACTTTTATATATGTATATACAGATGTGTATATATATATGTATATTTTTATGCATATACCTATGTGTAAAACTATGCATATATATATGCAAGTACATATATGTAAGCATAAACATATGCATATGTATAGATACACATATACATGTACATACAAATATACCTATACACATACATATATATCGTATACATATAGATATGAATTCTCCACCATATGCTATCATTGTAGAAAGTGTCAGTGTGACTCTTTTGGAATAAGGAAAAATTGAAGATCAATTTAACTTGTTGCTCAAAGGAATGGAGACTACTGGAACAGGAGAGATTTGCTAACTCAGTTTGGTTTGCTATAGTGCGATGAAAGCAGTAGGGAGAGTTTGGAGTGTGAAGAAACTACATTTAGAATTAAAACACTTAGGTCATAATCCTAGTTATAAGCAAGTAACATCTTGGGGACACAGTTTTTTCAGCCACAAATTAAGGGAGTTATAGTAGAAAATTCCTTGTGTTTTCTTTTAACTCTAATTGTGTGATGCAAAGATTGAAGGGTACATCCCTAACTTACCATTCATGCCTTGTACAACATTCCTTCTAAACAGGCATGCTATTCTCTAACTAAACTACCCCAATTTCTGTACCTTGTACATGGCCTATGCTTTACAATTACTGTACCTTTGTTTTGATCTTTTCCTACTACAGGAATATTCTCCTGTTCTATCCCACAATCATCTCACCAACCTCACAACCTCTGCGTAATAAATACCCACCTATCCTTTAAGAACTACATCATATCCTATCTCCTTTGTGGAGTATTATCTCATTCCACCAAGTTTTTTCTTCTTAGATATGACATAGCAATTTCTTAATGTTTTAAGGCTCCAATCCAATTCTCTTGGATTTGCTAGAGTCTAACTACTAGAGCCAAAAATTGTTTTTTTATTGATATGACAGCCCTTCAAATACTTAAACACAATTAGCAACAACCCCCCCCCAAGTCTTCTCTGACCTAAGCTAAACATCACCAGTTCCTTCAACTGATTTTCAGAGACCTTAGATTTAAAGTCATTTATTACCTTGGTTTTTCTTATCTAGACAGCCTCTACGTTATTGATGTATTTCTTAAACAACTGCAGTCAGAATTAAACACAATACACATATGAGAGCTGATAAAGTCTAAGGACTGTTGCCTCCCTATTTTTAGCATCTAGCCCAAGGTTAAATTAGTTTTTTATTTATTTATTTGGTTGCTTTTTATTTTTGGCTACATTTTCAGAGGGAAGAATCATATTGAACTTACAGTACATTATAATGCCCCAAGTTCTTAATCAAAGCATGTACTCTCTATTCTGAAGTTGACTTGCCTTTCCATTCTTATACTTATGAAGGTGATTTAAAAAAATTCATAGAACTTTCCAGGGGGAAGATCTTTGATTAGAATAATTAGACTTCATTAAGAATCAGATAGATGGCCAATTTCATGGAGGGTTTAGAGTATTTTTACTTACCTCTGAGTGACATTGAATGTTAGATGTCAGACTCTACAGTCTATAGTTTGTCTAGGCTTACCCAATTAAGGGTGAATCATAGGATTTATGCATAGATGGAAACTTGTATATCATTCATTCTACCTCCTTAAACACTTGTGGATTTTCTAACTTTAGAGATGAAAGTTTTGACCATTTTACATATGATTTACATATGTAAAATATGACCATATGTGTTTAGTAGAATGACTGGTAGATTTGGTGTTAAAATCCTTGAATTCAATTCATCTCTACTTTTTACTAACTACATGACTTTTTACTAGTTTGTTTCCTTTAAAGTGATAGATTTGCAATATATAATCTTAATGGCCTCTTCTACTTCCAATTATAAGGATCCTTGATGAAAAGCTTATAACTAGATGTACATGTATGTATATCTATATCTATACATATACACACACAAACACACACACACATACATTGTTTTATAGAAGATAATAAGAAAAGGCAAAATGTTACCCAGACACAGGAAATGACAAGTGTTTTTTTTTTATTTAGGAGGGGAATTTGGGGGTGCATTATAAACCCAGGTCAAAGGCATAAATGTCAAAATCTTCACAAGAATTATATGATATACTAGAATGAGACTGAGACCAGAAAACAAAATAGAGGATAGAAAGTTAATTTCCAAATGTCTACAGTCATTCAGGATACTTTAAGCCTCTGGAAATTCCATTTATTTTAAATCGTGCTAAATTGGCTAAAATTGTAGTTTTAACTAGTTAGTTGATTATCTCGGGTTTTCTAAGTATACCATCATATCATATGCAAAGAGTGATATTTTTGTTCCCTTGTTGCCTATTATAAATTCTTCAATTTCCTTTTCTTGTCTTACTGATATAGCTAGTGTTTCTAATTGAATAATTGTAGTGATAATGAGTGTCCTTGCTTCACTTCTGATCTTGTTGGAAAGGCTTCTAGCTTATGCCCATTATGGATAATGCTTGCTGATGGTTTTAAATAGACAGTACTTAACATTTAAGGAAAACTCCATTGATTCCTATGCTTCCTTGTGTTTTTGTTGTTATTGTTATTGTTTTTTATAGGGCAATGAGGGTTAAGTGACTTGTCTAGGGTCACACAGCTGGTAAGTGTCAAGTTTCTAAGGTTGGATTTGAAGTCAGGTCCTCCTGAATCTAGCACTGCTGCTTTATCCACTGAGCCACCTAGCTGCGCCTTTCCTTGTGATTTTTAATAGGAATGAGTATTGTTTTTTGTCAAAAAGTTGTTTTTTTTCCTGCATCTATTGAGATAATCATGTAATTTTGTTATTAATATGGTCAACCTTCCTTACGTAAATCCAGCCTGGCCATAGTGTATGATCTTTGTGACTCATTTATGGACCTTGTTAGCATTAGATTTATTTATTTTTTTGCATCAATATTCATTAGGAAACTTGGTTTACAGTTTTTTCCCCATTTACTTTTGCTCCTCCTGGTTTAGGTTTTGGTAAAAGGAATTTGTTTGTAATAAAAGGAATTTGGTAGGACTCCTTTGTCTAATTTTCCAAATAGTTTATATAGTATTAGAATTAATTTTTCTTTAAATGTATGGTAAAATTTAATTGTGAATCTATATGGTCCTGGGTATTTTGTCTTAGTCCATTTATGTATGGTACAATTTCTTTTCCTAGAGTTAAATATTCTACTTTCCATTATGTTTATCTAGGAAATTATTTTTGCAGATATTCATCCATCCATTTCACTTGGACCATTGGATTAATTTGGCACATAATTGGACAAAACAAATTCTAATAATTGCTTTAATTTCATCTTCATTGGTACTGCATTCCCTTTTCATTTTTTTTACATTGGTAGTTTGAGTTTCTTATTTGTTTTTGATTAACCAAATTAACCTATGGTTTATCTATGTAATTGCTTTTCTTTTCATAAAACCAATCCCTAGTTTAATATATTAATTAATGTTTTCTTTACAATTTCTTAATCTTTCCTTTCATTTTTAGGTTTTATAAATGGGCATTTAATTGGGTTTTTAATTTGTTCTTTTTTTTTCCTTTTAATTGTATGCTCAATTTTATCTGCTTTTTCCAAAATTTATTGATGTAAATGGTTTAAGATATACATTTTCCCCTAAGTTCTACTGTATCTGCATTCACAAATTTTTAGTTTCTTGTCTCATTGTTGTCATTTTCTTTAATGAACTTATTGGTTGTTCCTGTTCTGAGAAAATAATGAGATTTAGCAGATACTCAAAGGCTCACCTGGAGATTAATCTAAACTGATTGAATTAAGTGAGAGTGATTGACTGCTGATTAGCCTACTTCAAGTTAATTAGATTGTAACCACACCTGGCTAGCCTTTAAAGAGGTATTGTTCTCAGAAGCTAAAGACTTTAAACTTAACTCAAGACCACCTTCAAGTCCAGTGAACCAATGGATTTGGATGATGCCTAACACTCAGCTTGAAGCAGTGTGTAAGGACTGCCTCTACTCCAGACCTATAAAAGTCTTCCACACTCAGTTTAAGGGAGTTCTTGGTGGAAGCAGGATTGTGGTGGAGAACTTGAGGAAGAACCAGACCAGGCTGGAACTGTAGGCTAGATAGGCCTTTTCTTAACTCCATGTGTTCTCCTTTTTCTAATACCTAGTATGCTTTAATAAATGCTTAATGCCCAAAAACTGGTGCTAAAGTTTCTAATTTAAGGTGACCACACATTAGGTGTTTTAGACAACACATTTAGATTTTAAACAACACACTATGATTTGTATTTTAATACACTCATTCTTTGGGATTAGATTATTTAGTTTCTGATTAATTTTTATTCTGTGTTTCCACAGTTCTTAATTGAATGTAGTTTGTATTGCATTATGATTCGAAAAGGGTGCACTTAATATTTCTGCTTTTCTGCATTTGGTTGTAAGATTTTTAAGCTCTAATACATTGTAAATTTTTGTGAGGATTTAGTGTATAGCCAAGAAAAAGATATATTCTTTTTTTATTCCCATTCAGTTTTCTAACTTTTCTAAAATATCTAACTTTTCATTTTATTCATCTCTTTAACTTCTTTCTTGTTTATTTTATAGATAGATTTATTTAGTTCTGAGAGGGGAAAATTGAAATCCCCAACTAGTCTAGTTTTACTGTCCATTTCCTCACATGACTTATTTAACATTCCCTTCAAGATTTTGGATGCTCTGACATTTGGTGATATATGTTTAATATTGATTTTACTTTATTATATATGATGCCTTTTAGCAAAATGTAATTTCTATGCTTAGTTTTATTTTTAATTTGATCCCTTTTTCCATTTCCTTTGCTTAGGATTGCTACCCCTTTTTTTTTTCTTTTTTTTTTTATCTCAGCTGAAGTATAATAGATTATCCTACAGCCCCTTAGTTTTGAACAGTGTGTCTCTGTTTTGTGTGTTTCTTGTAAACAATGTATTTTTGGATCCTGATTTCTAATTCATTCTGCTATTTACTTCTGTTTCATGGGGGAATCTACTCCATTCACATTCAGTTATGATGACAAACTGTGTATTTACTCTATCTTATTTTTCCCTGCCTCTCTCTCCTTCTCTCTCTCTCCCCCCTCCTCCTCTTCTTCCTCCTCCTCCTGCTTTCTCTCTCCCTCTTTGTCTCCTCCTTCCCCTCTCTCTTCCCTTCTTAAAAGACTATTTTCTTTCTGACTGCTGCCTCCCTTATTCTGCCCTCTTTTATTGGCCTTTTCCTTTTTTTATGCCTTTCCTCTCATACTTCCTTGTTGGGTAAAATAGATTTCTATGCCCAAAGGAACAAAATTGTCTACCAAGTACCAGCAAAGGGTCCCCAGAAATCTTTTTATGATGAGTTATCCAATCGCCTCATCAACTCTAGTCTGAGAGCTCAAAACTCCTACTATCCAGACTGACTCCAAGTCATACCACTGATGCTCCAGTGGCTTGTGCTGTAGTCCAGACAAACCCTCACCCACCCCCATCCCATTATCACAGATCTTTCCTACTGACCTCCCAAGTTGTCTTGGGTGGCAAAAATGTCTCACACCAATCTTTTTCTGACTCTGACATTACAGAATATGATTGAGGCTTTATTTTTAAATTGATTGGAGGGGAATGTTGGGAAAATTCTGCTGAATTGCTGCTTGTACTCTACTATCTTAACTTAGTCCCCCAGTATTCTTTTCACAGTCCCATATAGCTCCCTTCAGAGAAAGGTCAGATTAGCAGTTTGTGAGTCCCTCCCATCAGCTCTTATCATAAAGATAAATCATCATACAATTAATGTTACCAAGATATTAGAAAGTGGCCACATAAAGAACATTAATTAAATTCAGTGTTGGTTTTTTTTTTGTTTTTGTTTTCTTTTGTTTTGTTTTTTTAGGGTTGGTTAAACCCAAATAATTAGGGCAATTAGTGAAACTGCCTTAAAGTAAACTAAAAAGGTGAACTAATTAAATTGTCTTAATTTGAATAATAATGAATTGCATACTGGATTTCTCATGTATTGGTTAAAGATCAGATAATGGGAAAGGAATAAGCTATTCAATACTTGCAAATGAGACTGAAAGACACCCCCCCCCCTTTTCTCATCTCACCCTCTCTCTCAAAGTAAACTGTAATTTCTTAGAGCACTTAGTGTAAGCTCCCTATGAAAGCAAATTACTTTGGAAAAGAGAATTGATCATTTTCTTGACTCAGAATCCAACTTCTGCCTAAATATGGAAGAGTTTGATTCTCATTCCCAACCCTCTGGCTACTCTCAAGGGCTTGTAACCTTTCCATCAGGGTAAAGTTAAGAAAGAAATCCACCATTCTATCTCAAAGAATAAAGATTTTTAGTTCAGGCCATCCTTAGGCAACATCAGCCCATGATGGGGGTAAAAGCTTTTAAGCAGAGTCACTCAATAACAAAAAGAAATACAGGGGATTTCTTAGTGGAAAGTCAGTTGTTAGTTCCTCACACCTTCTTTAATCTTGGCCATTTTAGCACTCCACAAACCTTCCTGCCTACTCAGAGGGATTAATGTATTCTGGAGAAACAGCAGGTTTAACTTGAGAGAAAATAATAGGAAGCCAGCATGATTATTTTTAATAGCCCTTGCAAGGGGAAATGTTCCCTGTTCAATAAATGCCATTAAACATCTCGGCATGGTTTGAAAGGAGGAGAATGTTGAGCTGCATTGGATCTCCCCTTCTTTCTAAACCAGCCTCCCCCTACAGTGGTCCCTGCTGATGGCTCAATAGACAAGCACACACATATATCCCCAAGGACAGATAATTAGCATTCCTTTCCTGTGGATAGTAGCCAGGAATAGCATTGCATTCACTTTGAGAAGGAAATGTTGATGTTTGCTAAACAATTATCTTATTATAATATTTACCAGGAATATCAGGTCTTATGATCATGGGAAACTGATGCCAAAAAGGTGAAGTGACAGATACAAAAGGAGATCATCTAATTATTCTCAGTTAGAGTGGTCCAGTTATAATTAAACAGACCTGATTTCTCATACTAATTCTGACACTTGGACCTATGTGGCCAAGGACATGTCACTTCATTTCTTTGAAACTCAGCTTTGTTGGTTATAAAATGTGGATAACACATATGGTACCTACCACTCAGGGTTACCAGGCTATGCAGATTGTAAAGGGCATCTAGGTTGTGCAGTGGATAGAGAGCCAGGACTGGAGTCAGGAATACCTCAGTTCAAATCTAGCCACACTTAGTACCTGTGTAATTCTGGGCAAATCACTTATCCCTGTTTGGCTCAATTTCTTCATCCCTAAAATGGGCTGGAGAAAGAATGGTAAACCACTCCAGGATCTTTGCAAAGAAGAACCCAAATGGGGTTATGAAGAGCTGGACATGCCTGAATAACAATAAGATAGATTATAAGGGAAGACAATGGGCAAACTTTAAAATGCTTTTAAATATCAGTTAGTTTTACTGTATAGATGAGAAAAAAAGAGGTCTAGAGATGATGAGAATTATGTACCTGAGGTCAAACAGGGTAGAAAATAGAGGAAACATTTGATGCCAAATAGCACAGTAGTCTCTCTTCTAGATTTTTTGAACCAGTTGTGTGACATCATAACTCTCTATGTGTCTCTCCCTTTGTCTCTCTCTATTTCTCTATCTCTCTATTAATTTTTCTGTCCTTCCTCTTTCCCTTTTTCTGTGCCTGTCTGTCAGTCTGTCTCTCTATGTATATGTATGTATATATGTATGAATGTATGCGTATGTATGTATGTGTATATATATATATATACATATATGTGTGTGCGTATATACATATATATGTGTATGTATATATATACACATATACTGTATATAGGCATATGTGCATAGATATATGGGCTTCACTACATTAACACTGAATGAGGGCAGCTAGGTGGTACAATGGATAAAGCACCAGCCCTGGATTCAGGAGGACCTGAATTCAAATCTAAACTCAGACACTTGAAATTTACTAGCTGTGTGACCCTGGGCAAGTCACTTAACCATCATTGCCCTGGGGGGAAAAACCTTAATGAAATATTTGGAACACGTATGTATTATGTATAATACAAACATGTTTATACACACATGTGTGTATATGCATGCATGTGTAAATATGTATACATGTACATGTGTGTAAATACACAGGGTTTCAGTCATTCACTTAATGAGTCTTAAGAACACACTATGTGCAGAGCAATCTACATGGTGATAAAGATTGGAGTTTTAAAATATAATCTGGTTTCTTCCATCATGGAACTTATAGATGCAAATGTTGTTCAGTCATTTCAGTCATGTCTGACTCTTTGTGACACAATTTAGGGTGTTCTAGGCAAGGTTATTGGAGTGGTTTGCCATTTCCTTCTCTAGCTCATTTTACAGATGAGGAACTGAGGCAAACAGAATGAAACGATTTGCCCAGGATGACCCAACTAGTGTCTAAGGATAGATTTTAACTGAGGAAGATGAGTCTTCCTGACTCTAGGCCTGGCACTCTATCCACTGTGCCCCCTAGCTGCCTGTAAGCATAATCCATGCATGAAATAACATGTTGCATTTATCAAAGTTTCCCCAAAAGTGCCATGTGAGGTCTGTGTGAGAACTCTACTATTAACTTACAGAATAGGGAAGGTATTGTGGAAGATAGGGGAGTTCAAGTTGAGTTTTAAAAGGTGGGTAGGAACTCATTAGACAAAGAGAGAAAGAATAAACCATTTAATATATAAGATATGGCATGGTCAAAAGTACACAAACAGAAGATTGCTAGGAGGCTCAGGAGAACAGAGAGTGGTCCAGTTTGGCTAGATCACGGAATAAATGAGAAAGAATCAAAAAATCCAAGGCTAGAATAATAGAATAGTGGTTGGAAAGTCCTTTTTTAATACTAATGACAATATTAATTGTGCTTCTTGGAGGAAGAAATGTAGGAGGGTTATCTGTGGGAGTAGTGATAGAAGGAGAGGACATAATATAGTTAAGGCATAATATATATGCTAACTCACAAGTTTGCTTAATTAGAACCCCAAGGCAGACATTTCAAAAATGAATGATTTAAGGAGCTTAAAGCATAATTTTGGGATGTTTGGAGTTATGAAAGGTGTCACAAGCATTGGAAGAATAAAAGGGAGAATGGGCAAATAACAATCAAATGTTAATAGTAAGCTGTATTACATTGGATATTTTTTTTCAGTGTCTTAAATAATCTTTAAAAATGTGTTGTCTAGAATTCCCCATTCAAATAAATGGAAAATAGAAAGTAGTAATTCAGCTGGGGAGCAGGGGTATAAGGAGTGGAGGCAAGAATTTAACAATGAATGTGCTTGAGGTGGTCTTTCTTGTTGCTGCTATCAACTCACTATCCCACTCTTCACAACAGCCTTTCCAAATGTTTTCATCTCTCCTCAAGCCTCCCACTTGACCCTTCCTTCCTATTTTTTTTATATCTTCTCTGCTCTTTGTAGCTAAACCCCTCAAAAATACTGTGTAAAATAGGTGCCTTCAACTTCTTTCTTCTTACTCTCTTCTTAAACTCTTATAATTTGGCTTCCATTCTTATCATTGTGCTGAAACTCCTCTCTGTAAAGTTCCTAGTGGTTTCTTAGTTGCCAAATCCAATGGCCTTTTCTCAATTCTCATTCTCCTTGACCTTTCTGCAGTCTCTGATACTTTTTTTTCCCCCTGACACTGTTGATCACTCTCTCCTCCTTGATACTCTCTTCTCTCTCGGTTTTTGGACTGTGGTTTTTCTCCTTGTTTTCCTTCTAGCTATCTGATAGATCCATCCTTGTCTCCTTTTCTGAATCGTCCTCCAGATCTCTTTCCCTAATTACGGGTAACCTCCCTCAGGATTCTATCCTGGGTTCTCTTCTCCCTCTATACTACTTCACTGGGTGATACCATCAGCTACCTTGGATTGAGTTACCATCTCTAGGCTGATAATTCTCAAAACTACATTTTCTGCCCCAATATCTCTAACTTCCAATTTCATATCCAACTGCCTTTCAGAAATCTCAAACCAGAGTTCTAGTAGACATTTTAAACTACATATGTCTGAAACCGAACTCATTATATTTCTTTTGAAACACTCCCTATCCCCACCTACCTTTCTTTATTATAAAGGACAATACCTCCCAACTCCTCCTGATTACAATCTAGGAATCATTCTTGACCACCCATCCCATTTCTCACCCCAAATATCCAATGCATCACTTTTACCTTTGCAATATCTCTCAAATACATTCCCTTCTCTCTTTTGTCACTGCTATCATTCTAGTGTAGGCCATTTTCCCTTCATGCCTCAATTATTACAATTGTCTGCTGGTGAGTCTGCATGCCTTGAATATCTTCCCATTCCAATTCATCTTCCATTCAACCACCAAAGTGATTTTCCTAAAGCCCAATGTTAATCCCCTATTTATAAAATTCCAGTGGATCCCTTTCCACTCCAGGATCAAATTCAAAACCCTCTGTTTGACATTCAAGGCCCTTCATAACATAACCCCCTGCCACTTTTTTGGCACTGTATGCTATATGATCTAGGAACCTCATATGTTTGTTGATAATGGTTTATTCTATTAAAATATAGCTTATTCTTTTGTGAAAAGCCAAACATGGACATAATTTTATATATTTATATAAATATATAATTATGTATAAGCATATTAAATGTTTATATAAATTATATAGACATATAAGTTATATAACTATGTATATATTTGCTTTTTCTTTGTGTTCCAGGGATGAAGAACAAGTCTGGTGCTTAAGCAGATATTTTATAAATTTTAGCTGATGATTGATAGATTGAAATTACATTAGGAAGAAGATACACAATATTTAAAGATATTTTTAAAAACTAGAAAAAATCAGGTGCTTCACTCACCATTTTATCTAAAACTGGATGCTTTCCCTACCTATCCTCAGGCTTCAATAAAATGGTCTTTTTAATTTAGGATGAAAATTTATATCTCTACCCAAGCACATGGCTACTTCTACAGTATTGCCTTCTCTTATAGACTAATTGCTCAGCCCTACAGTATTGCTACATGTTTAAAATACTGGAGAAAAGGTCTATGCCCTTCCAAATTTCTTGCTTTCAACTCTCTTCTGTTGCAGGAGACAGCTACATGGTCCAGTGGATAGGGTGCTGTGCCAGGAGTTAGGAAGACTTGAGTTTATTTTCAGCTTCAGATACTTATTATCTGTGTGATCTCAGGCAAGTCACTTAACTTATGTCTGCCTCAGTTTCCTCATCTGTAAAATGAGCATAATAATAGTACCCACCTCTTAGGATATTTGTAAAATGCTTTTCAAAACTTAATTTATCAGATAAATAAGAGCTATATTCTCACTGGCTTTCCAAGCAGAATGGGATTAAAAAATGATACTATAATGGAATACCATTTCTCTATATGTGTTGACAATGTACTTATTCAGTAAATAATTTTCCTTTATTTTATTTTGCTCTAATAGTAGGCTTCTACCAGTCGTGGACAACCATGATTTTTTTTTGCTCTAATATTTACTTATATTTTCTTTCTTCTTTCTAATCAACAGTTTAAACCTATATGCTACATTTATGCCTTAAATACTAAGGTTTTATCACTTTAAGAAAAATGCTGTTAGATTTCCAACTTGCTTACACATTTGTTTCTGACTCAATCTGATCTGAAAAAATTTCCAGTTGTAATTCAAGTTTATCGCAATAGAATTTAACAAACACATGTAAAGAGGTCACCATAATGGTTTGAAAAACAGCTATGCAGTGCTTTATAGAGAGAGTACATCATTCAAAGACACAGACAAATCCTTTTCTGATCCCCCAAGTCCTACTCTATGGATTATTTATAATAGCTGCTATTTCTCTTTTAGCCACTTTACTGGGCTGTCTCCAGGTGTCCATTCTCTGCCCTTACCAGCCAGGTGCAAATTTATCTCAAATAAAGTCAACTAATCATTGGGATGCAGGTGGATTGTGGGAAAATGGAAATCAGAATTCTGGTAACTGATTTAGATGTGTGAATTTGAACCTGGAGAGTGCTGATACTCTACTTGTTTTGGAGTAGTACTTAAGATTTTAGAGTCAATATGCTGAAGTGAATGATAGTATAGCCAAGTGTCATGCAAGGAGAAAAGTGCAATATTTTTAGCTTCTTTTTTTCCCCTTTTATTCAGTCATTATTTCATTTAACAGACATTGATTAAGTAAAGACAATATTCATTGATCTTTACCAAGGGCTAAAGATCTCCTCAAAGAAAATGATAGCACAATCCATGGTATTGTAGGGACCAATTTTTAATTGGGGAGTGTTAGCTAGGTGGCTTGCCCAAATATTGGGGCAAGGAAGGAGACCAAGAGCCTCCCTCACAACAGAGCAGGATTTATTTAACAAGAACAAACTTAAGAAAACACAAACAGGAACAGTAGGATTAAGGGAAAAGAAATAAAATGGGGAAATGGAAATAATACAACCTGAATAACACCACTGCCCAGGAATCAGCTGAGAACACAGAGCAGCATCCTGTCACCTTCCAGCTTCAAGCAAGAATGGTGAAAAACCTCCCTTCTTCCCAGCAGACCCCAGGCTGACCACACACAGCTCCAAGCCAATTGGCTGGCAGCTCTGACTGACAGTCACATGACTGCCCTCACTGGGCTTCCAATCATTATAATTTTGCCAGGCCCATGTAGGCATCGGCAAGTGGTGATGACGCGAGGTGCCAGCGCCATGGTGACAGCTACAACCAGTGGGTGGAGCACCTTGCCTTTGCTGGGGTGCTGGCCTGATCCCCAGGCCAGTGAATGCACTGGGGTTTTTGTAATTCTAGCCAAAAGATGGGGTCATAAAAACCACAAATAACAATTCTATATAGTATACAGGGGCTTAAGAGCTAGTAGGTAGTAGTATGACACTGGCACAGATAATATGCCACAAATGAGAATCAGTAAAGGCTTCATGGAGAGGGTTACATTGGAGCTGTGTCTTGAAGGATAAGTTGAGTATAAATAGGAAGAAATTGTGTAGGAGGAGGAATTAAAGAATAGGAAACAAAATAGTCAAATTCAGGGAGAATTGAAACTAGGGGTTTGTAGAAAATGGTGATAGAATCAAAGAATCTTCAATTTTAGCTCATAAGGACCTGGAAGCATATTGAGTCTAATCGGCTCATTTTATACATGACAGAACTGAGTAGAGAGAAAGGTTTACATCACTTGTCCAAGGTCATGTAGCTAGTATGTGTGTAAGAGTGAATCCCAGTCTATTGTCCTATCCATTACTACATGCTACCTCAATTGACTTGATTTGATAAATATATAACTTATTAAGCACCTACTACCTGCCAGCCACTGTGCTAAGCAATAGGGATAAAAAAGGAGGCAAAAGACACTTACTGCCTTCAAGAAGATTAAAGCCTGATGGAAGAGACAACATGAAAACAAATATATGCAAAGCAAGCTACAGAGAAGAAAAATAGAAAATAATTAACAGCGAAAAGGCATCAGAATTAAGAGGGGTTGAGGTAGGGTAGGTTAGTTGTGGAAAATATGGCTGGAAAGTTGAGTTTGGACTAGATTGTGGAAGACCAGACTAAGAAGTATTAGACTACATCTGATAGGCCCTAGGGAACCATAGAAAATTTTGACCTGCTGAATGACATATGTCCATGCTCTCTTTGGCAGAAGTTTAATGGAGCAATAGCTAGTCACCACATCTTTCTTGAATAATGATACTACTAGTACTACTACCACTACCACTACCACCACCACCACTGTCACCATCAATAACAACTACATATGACAGTTATAATAATTATAAATATCAATATTATAAATATTTGTTGTTTAGATGTGTCTGAATCTTTGTGACTCCATTTGGGATTTTCTTGGCAAAGATTCTACAGTGGTTAACCATTTCCTTCTCTAGCTCATTTTATAGATAAGGAAAATGAAGCAAACAGTAATTTGCCCAGGGTCACACAACTAGTAAGCGTCTGAGGTTAGATTTGAATTAGGACCTTCTTGACTTTAGGCCTGGAACCCTATACATTATGCCACTGAGCTACTACTTATAACAAATTTAATAAGTATTATAAACATAATTACAGGAAGTGTTTATACAGTATTTCACTGGAAAGTTATCACACAAGCCCCAACACTGCCAAATATGGCCTCAACCAGATTAAAATATAACTGGGAAATATTTTGACTCCATGAACATCAGAACATCGTGTCCCTGTACAAGGTATCCTCTGGTGCTCCCTCCCCACCTCCACCTTTTTCTGCTTGCTTTATAGTATTGTTTTCACCCATTAGATTGTAAACTCCTTGAGGACAGCCACTATGTTTATTTTTTTTTTAATTTCTATCCTCAGTGCCTAGGATAGTGTCTGGAAAATAATAAGCATTTGAATCAATGTTTATTGACTATTAGATATTGAACATAAAACTACAATAAAATATAATGCTAATGTGGTTTTCTAAGTTAATATACTCCTACTGAGACCCTTATTTATGGTTCAGTGGTCCCCATTTTTATTTAACACCTCTGCTTTAATGTGTGAAAATTTCAGTCCTCACAACAGCTCTATGAGGTAGGTGCTATTATTTTATCCATTTTATAGATAGGTAAACTGGTGCGGGCTGGGGGAGGGAGGAATGGTAGAGGTTAAATAACCTGCCTGGGTTTATACAGCTAATAAATGTCCAAGGCAGGATTCAAGCTCAGATATTCCTGACTCAAGGCCCCTCTCTCTATCCATTATATCCCCAAAAGGGAAGGAGCACATTTTATTTAAATAATGTGATGCCCCTAGGGTATAACTTAGTAAATTACACAGAGAGGATGCTCTATTGATGCTCCTTGAATGTCATCTAATCAAAGCAAGGGCCCAAATGCCAGTACATAAAGGGAGAAAGATGAGATTCCAGGGTCCTGCATAATCTGTTCATTATCAGACGGTGGTAACACACGACCAGATAGCCATGACAGAGTCCCATATGGAGCAAACTCTATAGCACTTCTTCTCTTCCCAATGAGACCTCCTTGTCTCTTAAAAGTGATTGTCATCCAGCACAAGCTGTTGGGTCAGTGCTTGGGCAAATCATTTATGAAGATGTTGCATGATTGCTTAAAGCTAATTGTAAATTGCTCCGGACTGCTCACCAGGATAATGAGTTATGGCCAGGCAAATTAGTAGCAGGCTCATGCCTCATCTTTCCTCTGCCATTGGCTTTGCAGCTGCTATTTGTAGATAAGACTAGATATCTTTTGATGTTGGGGGTGCAGGGGAATGAGGAGGGATCTTTTCAATGAGAAAAGCTTCAAAATAACAAGCAGACAAAACAAAACACTTCACATCCACATACGCTGACCTGTTGTCTTCCCATACTTTTCTACCTTGGCATTTTGCATCCTCTAAGAGCATCTCTTCAAGAATACTTTTCTACCCATCACACTGGCTTTCACAGGTTTCTTGGCAGGTATTTTCTTCTGAACAAGCTAGAGAAATATCAGTGCAGCCAGAATGCCACTCATACTTCTACCTCATCATCTTGGCCACATTTCCCACCTCACATGTGAAAGGTAATGAAGTTTGGTACAAAAGATGTTGGCCATAGAGATAGTAGCTCTGAATTTGAATCTTGGTCATGACACATTCCAGGTCTATGACACTGGGTAAGTCATTTTATATCGCTTTGCTGCAGTTTCCTCATCTATAAGTGGGAATATTGAAACATGTTCTACATACCTAACAGGGATATTACCAGTTAAGTCTGTCAACAATATATATCAAGACTATATGTCAGGTACTTTGCTAAGTGCTGGAGATACAAAGTGACAAAAACACAGTCCCCTGTCCTTAAAAAACTCAAGTACTAATGGGGGAACCAACACATATAATAAGGACAGAGAAAATGGAAGGACATTTCAGAGCAGTCACTGCGTAAAAGGAGGAAAGGGAAAGACCTAATGCAGAAGATGGGATTTGAGGTGAGTTGTAAAAGAAACTAGACAAGGTAAGAGGCAAAAGGAAAGGAAGTGAACATACTAGGCAGGAGGGGATGGCCAATGAAATGGCATTTAGAAGAGATAGAATGTAGAATTCAAGAAATTCTAAGTAGGCCAGTGTAGCTAGATGGGAGTGTATTTGGTAGGACCTAAAGGGTTAGAGGACAGAGAAGGTAGACCAGAATGAGAAGGGTTTTAAATGTTCAACAGAGGATGTAATGTTTAATTATGGAAGTAATAGAGAACCAATAGATTTCATTTAATGAGGGAGGGGTGAAACAGTTATACCTTCATTTTTTTTGTTTGTTTTTTGGTTTTGGTTTTGGGTGGAGCAATGAGGATTAAGTGACTTGCCCAGGGTCACACAGCTAGTAAGTGTCAAGTGTCTGAGGCCAGATTTGAACTCAGGTCCTCCAGGGCTGGTGCTTTATTCACTGCGCCACCTAGCTGCCCCCATACCTTCATTTTAAAAAATTACTTTTACAGAAAGAAAGACTTAAGTATAGAAAGACTTGTGCAATGGAGACCAAGAGGTGATGGAAGTTATGATTAGAATGGTGGCAGTAAGAGAAGAGAGAAAGGGACAGAGAGGAGGGATGTTTTGAATGTCTTTTATAAACCTTAAAGTTCTTGGTAGTTGTTAATTATTATTGGTTTGGTTTTACTATTGTTATTATAATTCCATCAGTTTTAGTTCTTCTTGGTATGATTGCATTCCAGTCTGGCTCAGAGTTCCTTAATGGTGTCTTATGGAAATGAATACAACCTCATGACACATCCACTGGTGTCTTCCTGTGGACACCTACTAGGAGTATAACTATGATCAAGGGTAAAAAGAGAATGTAAGACATGATCTCTGCCCTCAAGGAGTTAATAGCTTATTTGGAGAGATAGATCTAAAATCTATTTCAGGAAAAAATGTGGTAGAGGGGAAACATTTCTGGGGGAGAAGCCTTAAAACCTAAGTTGAAATCCTGCCTCTCCTATTTATCAGCTAGGTAATTTTAACAAGTCCTTTAGCTTATTTAAGGCTCTTATTCCTCTGCTATTAAGTGAGGAATTTAAACCAGGTAATGTCTAAATGCCTCCCCTCTTTTAATAACTCATCACTCTGTAACAGGCCCAGAGGAAAAAAAATACAAAAATTCAAGAACATACATGAGATGGAGTTCAGAGATAGTCAATTGATTGGCATTTATTAAGCACTTACTCTATGTCACACACTGTGCTAAGTACTGAGGATACAAAAAAAGACTGATAAATAAAATTAAAAATACCACAAATCCCTAATCTCAAAAAATTCAACATACTGGAGGGATAGAATTTGGAACTCAAAACTTTAAATCAAAAGGATGTATTCTTTTTTTTTTTTAAGGCAAAATTCTCCTGGAGTAGATAACATGAAAATTAGGTACATACTCTCAATAGAGAGATAGATAGATAGATAGATAGATAGATAGATAGATAGATAGATAGATAGATAGATAGATAGATAGATGTATACACACAAACACAAATATTTTGCATGTACCTATACTATATATACATATATATGGTATGTGTGTATGTATATGTGTGTGTATTTAGTGTATATGGAATATATATATATATGTGTGTGCATGTGTATGTATTGAGTGTATATGGAATCTATATATGTATGTATATATCGAGTGTATATAGAATATGTGTGTGTGTATATATATATATATATATATATGAAGTGTGTGTATCTATCTATAGGTAGATAGATAGATACACACACAAAATAGATGAGGATGTTCTGAAAGGGAAAGGCATTAGAAGTTCAGGTGACCAGGAAATCTGGGCACATATGTAACCTTTCGTAAATAAACAAGTAGGATGGGGTTGGATCACAAGTGATGTCCAGAATTAGAAAAAAAGTAGAGAAAATAGCGAACCACTTTTCCAAAAGCGCACAAGTGAGTGATGGCTTGGCAAGTGTGGAGTCCATGAAAAACACTGACCTGATTTGAGTAGAAGCTGTATTTCTCTAACAGTATTGTTTGATTGTTATTGTTGTTACTGTTGTTATTAACATTTACATACTGCTTACAAATTTACAATGTAATTCATTTGATCTTCCTACCATACCTGTGACATACTTGGATTGTTGCTGTTTGTATTTTACAAAATAGGAAACTAAGGCTGAGAGAAATCAAGTGATTTGCCTACTATGGTCACATTTCAACTAAGTCTATGTGACAGGATTTTAACTCAGGTCTTCTATACTTCTAGTGTCATTCTTTATCTACTACACTGCCTATGATTATAGCATTATAACTTTGGAGGAAAAAATGGATTTTAGAGATTATACTGTCCAACACTCCCTCCACCCCATTTTATAAATGAGGAAATCAAAGCCCAGAAAATAGAAGTGACTTGTTCCCACTCATACATGTAGCAAGTGGCAGAGGCAAGTTGGGGGCAGGGGGAAGGACAGACAGAGACAGACAGATATAGAGATAGAGACAGAGAGAAGATTGAATGGATAGAAGGGTCAGATTTAGTCAAAACATTAAATTAGATTTTGTAGATAACTGTAGGGAGTCACTGTCAGTTCTTTGGCCAGTAAATGATGAGATGAAAGCAGAATTTTAGAAAGATTAATCTGGCAGCAGGGTGTCTTGGACGGATTGGAAGGAGGAGAACCTGGAAGCAGAGAAAACAGCAAAGAACCGATTGCATTAATCCAGGAATGAGGTGAGGAGGATGTGAGCCAGGGCTCTCATCCCAGAAATGCATTCTGGGATTTGGCATAGACCAGACAGTGCCATCCAGACTTCTTGAATGGAAGTATGTTTCTTGTTCTCTGGGGGTAGGCCAAGATGCCATCTTTGATTCATTTCCAGATTTAACATTCTCTCATTTTATGGACTGGTATCTTTCATGTGTTTCTTTGTTGGTGTGCCAGGCTCGTGAGTAACAACCAGCACTTCTCAGGAAAAACAGGAGGTGGATAGTTGGACTGTGTAAGAGCTTGTTGTCTGGAAGTGTTTCATCTGTTTCAAGTCTGTCTGTTCTTTATTGCCCACTGAGTCAGTGCTGCCTGAACCCGCATGACAAAGCTAAAATCAATATAGACCAATCTTATCACCTCCCAGAGCTCTCCTACAAAGCTCTCTCAGTTTAATCTCCAGCATCAAAATGAATCAGCAGAGGCATCTTCTTATAAAATTGCCCAGATACTTCTGAAGAGAGTCTTTAGGTAGAAAGTGGGAAGAAGTTTCCTTTTGTTTTGAGAATGACAAATGCAGTAGACCCAAAGTTCTATAGATGAGACTTAATCAGTTTTGTTCCTGAATTCAGATGGAACTAGAGAAGTCATAACCTTGTACAGATAATAACAGACTTGCCATGTTGGAAGGGTCCTCAGAGGTCATTTAGTCCAACTGATATCTGGGCATGAATCTCCTCTGCAAGATCTCAGAAAAGTATTCTCACAGTCAATTCACAGTGAATCTCTGAGCCTCCATTTCTTCCAGTGTAATACATTTGGTTAATACTTGTAATACACATCTCACTGGGTTGTAGTGAGGATAGAATGAGATGATCTAATATAAAAATGAATGCATGTAATGTCCTACATGAAATGCAAAGAATTCCCCAAGTAATTAGACAATTTATATAGAAGATAGGTACTGTAAATTTAGAGGAAGGAGAGAACACTGGGAGCTAGAAAATTCATGGAAGAGGTACTTGATCTATCCTTTAAGGATGTATAGAATTTGAAGAGGGGGGCTGCCAAGGTAATGATACTGGTATAAAAATAAGATATGGCAGCAGGGAATTTTTTAAAATAGTAGGGGGGAGAAGATAAAGCAATTTTGCTAAAGTGGGAAATTATGTTTCCCCAATTATAATATGTGCTTCCTCAGGGCAGGGATCATGGTGGTATTTTTGTTTGTTTGTTTTTGTTTTGTTTTGTTACTTTTTTTGTATCTTATGTTTTTAGCACAGAGCCTAGAGAATACTCAGCACTCATTGAATGCTTATTGGCTAACTATGAAGAGAGTAGAGTGAGTTAAGCAAAGAAGAACAAGTTTGCATGCAATTGTAGGGCTTATATGATAGGCTAAACATCTGAGACATTAAATTTAAAGTATTAAATGGCTAGTTAACATAACTTCCTTCTTAATTAAGATCATTCCACCTTGGATGTTCCCATTAATCAGACACAAGTTAGATGTAAATATATGAATATTATTTGTTAAATATACAAGTATGTGTTCTTGTTTACAATTTTAATTTTGAAATGGGTCACCCTTACCTGTAAATTGCTACACTTTCATTATAAAAAAGGACTAGACAAAATCTCAAGGCTCTCCAAATTACTTAATAGCTAATTTAATATATCCTCAAGTCAAAAATATCTTACTGGGGCAGCTAGGTGGTATAGTGGATGAGCACTGGTCCTGGATTCAGGAGGACCCAAGTTCAAATCTAGCCTCAGACACTTGACATTTACTAGCTGTGTGACCCTGGGCAAGTCACTTAACCCTCATTGCCCTACAAAAATAAGTCTTACATGACTGTGTGATCACAAGCATAGCATCAGACTTTTGAGGCAGAAAGCTACCTATGACATCTATGTGCCTAAGACTCTTATTTCACAGGTAAACAAACTGAAAACTCAAAAAGTAATTTACCTAATTTCACATGGCCATTCAGTTTGACTTCAATCCAACCAATATTTATTGTATGACTGCTCTGTGGAAGGCTAGTCAACTAAAAGCATAGAGATCTCACCCTTAATGATCTTACATTCTGCTGGAGCAAAAGTTAGGGGCAAGGATGGATATGATGTTTTTATTTATAAATTAGGATTATGTATCACATTATCTATCTATCTGTCTGTCTGTCTTGTCACCTATCTAATCTTATCTATCTATTTTCCCCTTGCCAGGCTCTGTGATAAAGTAGAAAGAATGTAGGCCTAAGGGTCAAAATACCTGGGTTCTAAAAACCTTGGGCTCTTTCCTCTCTGGACCTCAGCAGTCTCCTTTATAAAATGAGGGATTTAGAGTAAATAAGGCAAAAGGTTCCCATCAGTCCAGCTCTTGAGTGATTCTAATTTTGTTAATAGCAATGGAAAAACCAGAATATGAATATATATATGTATGTATACACATGTACATGCAATGCTTATGCAAATGTACATTTTCATATTTTCATATATGTATGTATATTTGTATATGTATTATGTGCACACATATACATGTGTTTCCTATCTGCTTTTTGGAGGATTCTACTTCCTACAAGTAAAATACATGAAACTCTTTTGTAGAGGGGTGTCTATTTTAAGATTTCACAACAAATTGCTTTGTGACCATTGACTATTAAAATATATTTTCACATAAGAAGTTTTGAGTATGCATCATGTTTGCTCAAGATAGCAACAAATGACTCTGGGGATTTTTATGTGTTCAGAACAAATTCCTTTCTTTATATATCATTTCAGAGGATCATTGAAAGCTTAGAATATTTGGAACATAGAACATAAAGCTGTCCTATAGGAAAAAGACCTTAGAATATAGAAGGTATGTAATACATAACAGCATCTTAAAGCCTAGAGACAAATCAGTTAATAAAATTTAAGAACAAAGGATATAACATATCTCTGGGCTGAACAGGGATTTTAAAAAGAGAAAGTTAGAATATGAATAGCAAATATAAGACCTGGAAAGTAACAGAATAGAATTAGAATTAAGAGGAATATTGAAACCTGCAGAAGGTTGAATCTTAGCTAGAACTTGAAGGACACCAGAGAGCCAAGAGGTAGAAATGAGGAAGGGGAGAATCACAGGATTTGTAACAATCAGAGAAAATGAATTATTTCTGGAGATGGAATAGCTTATTTGAGTAATATCGAAAAAGAAAGTGTCACTGCATTAAGGAGTATGTGGTAGGTTGTAAGGTATTAGAAGACAGGAAAGGGAGGAGTAGACATAGATTTTAAAGGGCTTTTTCAAAGAGGATTTTTTTTTTTTTGGATGTGAGAGGGAACCACTAAATTTGATTGGGGTCATAGGAGTAGGGATGTAGGAAGAAATTATATATGATTAGATCTGCTCTTTAAGATGATAACTTTGATAGCTGAATGGTAGATGGACTGGAATGGGAAGGGACTTGGTAGTTGGCTTATTGACTATTTTTTACATTTTATTTGATTTTAATTATTTATTTTTATTTTAGTTAGGACATATTATCTACATCTCACTACACCACTGAAAAAATAATAAAAATATCTGTAACAAATGCATATATTTGTTGCTGCAGTGGCCATGTCTGAAAATAGGTCTTTCTTCATTCTGAGTTTGTCATTTTTTATTTGGAGATGGGTAGCATGCTTCATCATTGGTCTTTTGGAATCCTAATTGGCAAATTCTAAAATCTTTTGAAATCTTTATAATGTTACTATTATTTAAATATTTCTCCTATATCTGTTTGCTTCAATATGTACCCGGTTATTCAAGTCTTCCCAGGTTTTCATAACAGTTTATGAAATTATTCTTTCAGAATTTTAATGGCATCATAATATTCCATTATTTTCATGTAGCCTAATTTTGTTGAAATATTCCGCAGTGGAAGGGGCATTCTGTTGTTTCTAATTCTTTGATAGTAGAAAAAAGATCTGCAGTGAGGATTTTTATGTTTATGGGAACTTTACTTTCTTTTTTCTTTTGCTCTCTTTTTAGTGAATAAGCCGATCTCTTTAGTAAATAAACCTAGTAGCCACATGACTGGCTGCAAGGGAATATATAGTTTACTTGCTTTAGAGGCATAACTGGAAATTGTTTTCCAGAATGGCTGTATAAATTCACAGCTGTACCAATAGTAAATTAATGTGTCCATTTTTTCACAACCTCTCCAGTGTTTATTTTCCTTTTCATCACTTTTTTCCCAATATAATGAATGTGAGGAAGAAGCTGAGTTGCCTGGAAGGCATTTCTCTAATCCAAATAAAAACGTACTCAAAATATCATTATACCCATTTTATGGATGAGGAAACTGAGGCTCAGAGAAATAACTATTTTCAATTGTTGTGAACTGACTGACCCAAAGTCAGAAAATGAGCGGCAGAGCGAGGAACTATAAGCCATTTTCTGATTTCTCTTCTATGTCTCTTTCTACTATACTATGATATAAGAATTTAGAATACCATTCTCTTCTTTCTAGTAAATGTCTCTATAGAGAGACAGCCAAAAAAAGAAATTCTGAGCACATAAACAGAATTGTTTCTAACTAGAATAACTGTCACAGTACTGTGGAGAGCATCAGTACTCTTAAAAGTGCTCCAGGCATATTAGAAAGGAGAACAAGACAATCCTCATTTAGCATGCAGCTTATAACCTCTAATTCAGTTTCATTCCAGTTAACACTTAAAGGAAGTTAGTTGACAGAGATATCACCAACATACGGGATGGGGAAATAAAATTGAAAAACAACAACAACAACAACAAAACAAATCTTAAACTAGAAAAGAAGTCCAGAATGGAAGAACTGATTACATCCTCCTAAAATGGTTTAGTTCACATTGTTGTTTGTCCTTCCTTTTTTAAGAGAACCATGACATTGGGAGGTGATGTCATGACTTTCTCTGACATGGATTTAAGTGAGGGTGGGCTGTGCAAGGTCACCAACTTCATTCTCTTCTCCACAGCCATCTGGGTCCATTGACAAAATAAATATCAGGACACCTAGAGATGGCCCTTTTGTTCAAGGTAATTGGGGTTAAGTGACTTGCCCAGGGTCACACAGCTATTAAGTGTCTGAGGTGAGATTTGAACTCAGGTCCTCCTGATTTCAAGGCCAGTGCTCTATCTATTGTACCACCCAGCTGCCTCTATTAGTTTACAAAAGGAACATCAGACCTACCTTCTTTTGTTTAAAGAGAATAGCACTGTCACCACCACACAAAAACTCAGAAGGCAGAGCAGAAAAGCATAACAGAAGCTTGGAACCTGAGAGTTGGGAAGGGAACTTAGAGAAAACCTAGTCCACTCATTCACTTAAAAAAAAAGAAAAAAATAGGAGAGGAGCAGCCAGGTGGCACAGTGGATAAAGCACCAGCCCTGGATTCATCTAGCCTCAGACACTAGACACTTACTAGTTGTGTGACCCTGGGCAAGTCACTTAACCCTCTTTGCCCCGCACCAAAAAAAAAAAAAAAAAAAGAAGACTGCCCAGAAAAATAGGAGGCCTCTCTTTGGTATCCTCAACAAGTGGCTTTGCTGGAAGACCTTCAGCATAGGAAAGCTATCTACAGATTAAAGAACCTATCCCAGTATCCAGCACTTAACCATCATTTAATAAAGGTGTGTTGATTGACTAATTGAGCAACTGATTTACAAAGCATTATCCTGACAGCAATTTGAGGAAGATAGCACAAGTATGATCGTGTTTCTTTGATGGATGAAGAAACTAAAGCACAGAGAGAGTTAGATTCCAAGTTTTGGTTTGAAGGCTTTTGGTGAGGACGAACATACTTATTAACTCCCAGACCAGACTTTTCTACTTTTGAACAATGCTAATGTTATGAAGATTGACCACTGCTGCTAATACCTGCCTAGTTGTTTAGCAGAAGTGGTCAATGTGCAGGGCCTAGAGTTAAAAAGACCTGAATTGAAATTTGACCTCAGACACTTATTAGCTTTCTTAAATTGTCTGCCTCATTTTATCTGACTATAAAATGGCAATAATAATAGCACCTACCTTCTAGAGTTGTTATGAATATCAAATGAAATTATGTTTGTAAAGTGATCAGCACAATACCTGCCACATAGAAGGTGCTATGCAAATCCAGTGAACCAATGGATCTGGGTGATGGGGTGATGCTAACCAATTAACTTGAAGCAATGTGTAAGGATTGCCTCTCTACTTTGGACACAAAGGGGGCTTTCCACTCAGAGTTAGATTCTCTCAAGAGCTCTTGGTGGCAGAGGGCTTGGAGGAAGAAGCTGACCAGGTTGAGCTCTATTCTCTACTCTAAGCTAAATAGGTTTCTTAACTTTCTGAATTCATGTTCTCTCTTTCCTAATATTTAATATACTTTAATAAATGCTTAATGTCTCAAATCTGGTGCTAAAGCTTCCAATTTATAAGTAACAACCTGGGGGCTCTGGAATTTGGCTATGATATTCCTGGGAGTTTTCATTTCAGATCTCTTTCAGGCGGTGATCAGTGAATTCTTTCAATTTCTATTTTACCTTCTACTTCTCGAATATCAGGAAAATTTTTCCCTGACAATTTCCTGGAAGATAATGTCTAAGCTGTTTCCTTGATCATTATTTTCAGGTAGTCCAGTGATTTTCAAATTATTTCTCCTGGATCTATTTTACATGTCAGCTATTTTTCCAAGGAGATATTTTACATTGTCCTCTCTTTTTTTTATACATTTGGATTTGCTTTATTATGTCTTGATTTTTCCTAACGTCATTTGCTTCTATTTTCTCTATCTTAATTTTTAAGCAATGATTTTCTTAAGAGAGGTTTTGTACCTCCTTTTCCATTTGGCCAATTTAGCTTTTAAAGCTGTTGACTTGTTTTTCATGACCCTCCTGCATCACTCTCATTTCTTTTTCCATTTTTCTTCTTCGTCTTTTACATTTTCCTCTACCTCTCTTACTTTATCTTCAAAGTCCTTTTTGAGTGCTTCTATGGCCTGAGACCAATTCGTAGTTCTCTTGGAAGCTTTGGATGGAGGAGCCCTGATGTTGCTATCCTCTTCCAAGGATGTACATCAATCTTCCTTGTCACTAAAGAAACTTCCTGTCACCCTCATCTTTCTCTGTTTCCTCATATTTACAGTCTTTTACATGGCTTTTAACTGCTTCTTATAGTGGGGCACTATTTCCAGGATGTACTATCCCCAGCTTCAGAAGGTCCAAGGTGGTGTTTAAGGAAGGGAAGGTTCTTCACTCTCCTGGCCTCTTCTCTGCTCTGTAGATAACCCCAGACTAATTTGCTATTTAAACAGGCAGCGAAACTTTGTGGGCTATGGTTGTTAGCCCCGACAAGCCTGTGTCCCTCCCCCACCTGGGCCACTGCCACTTAAGCCTACTCCTGGTTTCCATCAGGGGTGAAACACCCAAGTTCAACCTCAGCACCAGCAGAGACCACTAAAACCTCCTACTCACCAGACTATGAGCTTAGTTCAAGACAACTCTGGTGTTGCAGCTCATTCAGAGGTTCTGGGGTTCTCTTTCTTTGGTGAAGCCTGCCTGGGACTGGATCTTTGTCAGCTTGACCTCAGGGTTGGGCTACACTCTTGCCCAAGCACAACATCCCCTTCCTGCTGACCTTCTAAGCTGTCCTTGGTTGGAAAATAATCTCAGCTCCTTCTTAATATAATCCCCTGGAACAGGGACCCCTCTAGGCATTCCAAAATCCATTATTTTCTCACATATGTTAATGTTTCCCATAATTGCACATGTATAACCTATATTGATTGCTTGCAACCTGGGCGGGAGGAAGGGGAGGGAGGGAATGAGAGAGGATGGAATTTGGAAATCAAAACTTTAAATAAATAGATAAATAAATAAAAGAGATATGATAGATTCTTGGTCCTCAAGGCCAAATTTTCAGCTATGAAAAAAAAATACTAATCTTTCTGATTGAAAAAAAAAAGCATAACAGAATCATATTAAGAAAGTACTGAATCAGTATTGCATTTGTTTTTTGTTTGCTTGTTTTTTTAATTCATTACCTTTCTGCTTTCTAAAATTGAATGATGCACTTAGACATATTGGTTGAGCCTTAGGGTCAAATGCCAGATATTATTTATCTGATATTTCCCTTTGCTTTTCAAAGGTTCTTAACCTCTTTTATATAGCTCATGGACCCCTGAGGCAGTCTGGTTGAACCCTTCCCAAATGCATAAAATGATTATATTAAAATAGATTCACCAGCATTAAAAATAAAACAAAACATGTTCAGTAACCTCAGGTTAAGAATCTTTGTAATTTAATTAATAGTTCTAATTTCTTTGGTATTGTGAGATTAACAAATCACCTTTCTCACTATAGCCCTTTGACAAAGGAAATGAAAGTGCAGTTATCCCCAATTTCTAGGTGAGGAAACTGAAGATAGAAGTGTAATATGATTTAATTAAAACCACACGATAATTGTTCAGAGCTGAGATCCTTCTGATGTCAAGACTAATGCTTGATGTTATTATATGTCTTACTAGTCTCCATAGGATGTGGAGACAACTAATGGCCTGAATGCAGCTTTCAAGGTTCCTTGTCTACTGCTACTGAGGAAGGAAGTCATCCCTGCCATCCAGGATTGGTGTATGGTTATAGTTATTAAACCTAACACACGATCCTTCTGTGCCCATTCTAGAGCCTGGTCTCTCTCCCTTCTTTTGGAGATTTAACTAGAGGGTAGTAATTCTGAGGAAGAAAACCTTAGAGAAATCACATGTGTGCCCATTCTACACTAGAACTCCAACCGTATTTGGTTGGATTTGGTAATCAGCTCCCTTGTTCCCTTTGTGTGTTGAGTCTTTCTGTTTTCCTTCCAAATAACTGATCTGGACCTTGGGCCAAGGAGAATCAGTCTTCAAGGGGGCTCCTTTACAGGTCTCAGTTTTTCTTTGTTTTATGTGTATGAGCCTGTAAGATAATGATGGTAGGTTCTGAGTATTTCAAATTACCAGGCGTGGTACACCACTGATGAGAGTTGAATTCAGACTCACTCACATTCCTGTCTGAAAAGTACATTTCTAAAATGCCTATGTGTAAGCATAGGGAGCAGTAAAGAGAAAAGCAACAGTTAATACCCTACTCCTTCTAACCAGGAGATTCCATTAATAATGCAAGAATAGGAGCAGAATTTATATATAGATGTAGGGTCACAAAAGATGCTCTATTCTTTAATTCATATGAGTCCTAGCAGCTCTTTGAGATACATTTCACAGATGAAGAAACTGAGATGAGAAACTTGGAATGACAGGATATGTCAAATAACTAGAAATTTGCAAAGCTTCAACAAAATCTCTGGACTTTTAACTACAAGTCCTGTGCTTCATCACCACCACCCCCCTCCAAGAAAAAAAGGAATTCATGTGTTCACCCAGATTCTGTAGCACAGAAGCAAACAACTATGTCAATATTCAGGTGGGTTTGTAGTAGGAAGTAGTGTAGGTGGTCTCCCTTTTGTAGTGATCACATCTGGAAAGCATTACTAAGAGCTTAGAGCACAGGTTTGACATCAGTCCAAACAGCTCCTGTTCTGTGACCATCTCTACAATAGGGAAAACTTTGTTATCCTGGTCACTCAGTTGAAAGAAACAGTACTTCTTTTCCTCTACACCAAAAAAGGGGAAGAGGGTGGAGGTAGGGGATTGGGCGGGGGGAGGGGGGGTGGGGTGGAAACCTTCTCTAGGTCTAATCAAACTTGGTGATTTACTGACCACAATTCACATGAGAACTGGAGAAAGGAGGACTTGAGCATTTAGGACAATTTTTAACAATTTATGCTGAGTTAGATCAAAATATAATAAGTGTCACAAATTAGGGCTTGGCAAAATTAAGTAGGGGAGAGTTTGCTTGCAGTTTTATTTTTAGAACATGGTTACTTTAAAAGAAGCCGCAAGAAAACTCCTGGATAATTTATTTTTCCCCAAAGCTTTCTCCCTATTCTTAGCAAAATATCAAGACATCTGTGTTTCCACTGGTGAGAGTATTGCTTTCTGCCACCCAGATAGTAACCCCTCTTCACCTCAGGAGATAGCTGCCTCACCAAGTCTCTGGAAATGAGTGTTTCTACACTGGTTCTCAGACAACATTTACAGTACTTTACAGGGCCCCACACATGAACATTTTGCAGCTTTATTATAGCACATCAGAGCTCACCATATGCTAGCAAAGAAATTGAGGACACTGCATAACCATGAAGTTTGGAAGAGGGAATGAAGGATCCCTTTGGTAGATCGATTAAATCCACATCAATCCACAGAATTTATAAAAATCCAAAGTTAGAAGATATTTTAGAAGTTAATCCACTCCTGAAGTTGATTTCCCTCTACAATATCCCCAGCAAGGGGCCATCTAGCTGATCTCCAAAAACCTCCTTTGAGATCTAAATCAATATCTACCTAAAGCTTCCCCTTCTCTCCAGGAAAGCCATTCTTATTGTGGATATGTATAACTATTAGAAAAGTTTTCTTTATATCAAATTGAAATCTGCTTCTATAAAATGAGCTGGAGAAAGAAATGGTAAACCATTCCAGTATCTCTTTGAAGAAAACCCCAAATGGGGTCATGAAGAGTGGGACGTGACTGAAAATGACTGAACAACAATACAAGTGCATTTATTCATAAATTCAACAATCATTTTTATGACCCTACTATATTCCAGGCACTTTGGTGTAAAGAATAGAAGTAGCCTTCAAGCTACTAATAGCTAGTTTCAATTTCTGCTTCTAAAACATAGTGGCTGCGTGATTGTGGGCAAGTCCCTTTATTCTCATTGCTTTAGGCCCTAGCTTCTTAAACTGTGGGTAGTGACCCCTTATGGGGTCACATAACTTAATGTGGGGTGTCACAAAAAATTGGCAACAGTAAAAAGTAATGTATACCTATTTTATATATCTGTATACCTTGGGTTGCATAAAAATTTCTCAGGCAAAAAGGGATCACAAGTGAAAAAAGTTTGGGAAGTCCTGATCTAGGCAATGCTCTAAAAGACAGGTTCTTAACCTGGTGATCATCAAGGGGACTATGAAAAGATTTCAGAAAGTTCATGAACTCAGATGAGGAAAAAACAATCTTGTTTCACTAACTTCTCATTTAAATTTAGCATTCCTTTCGATTATGTTTAAACATTGTCCTAAGCAGTCTATAGGCTTCACCAGATTGCCCGGAGTTCATAATATAAAAAAAGATTAAGAATCTCTGCTTTAAGATTATAATTTGTGGGGGGGGGGCAGCTAGGTGGCACAGTGGATAAAGCACCAGCCCTGGATTCAGGAGTACCTGAGTTCAAATCCAGCCTCATACACTTAAAACTTACTATCTGTGTGACCCTGTGCAAGTCACTTAACCTCTATTGCCCTGCAAAAAACAAGAAGAAGAAGAAAAAGAAAAAAAAAAGGTTAAGATTATAATTTGCAGAGAAAGTGCCAACCTGAATTTCTAAATAGTTTCCTTGATGGGAGTTCTCTATACTAATAAAAACCCAGGTACAATTTTGACCCCCTACCCCTGTGTGTCAGGTACTTTTCTAGATGCTGAGGATACAAAATCCAATGAAGGTAATATTCTACTTTAGAAACTATACAACTTAGTAAATCAAAGTTAAGTATTCATTACAAAACAATATCACAAATTGTAAGAACTCCCAAGAATCATGGGATATAGGAGAGAGTGCTGGGCTTGAGTCAGGAAAAAACTACTTTGAAATCCCATCTCTGAAACATAGTAATTGTGGGACAACCTGTCTGTGTTTCAATTTTCTCTTCTATAAATGAGGATGGTGTATACTAAATACCCACTGAAGCCCCATCCAATAATTCTAGGTTTCTAGGATCCTAAAGGGGGTTGGTGGATGATAGGAGATGAATGGAGTCCTTCATGACTTCTTTTCTTTCCTGTAAATATACACCAACAAAATCTAGTATCTCTTCCCCATATTAACTTTTGTTCTCTAAACTAATCATGTTAATCTTGAAAGATTCTTTGTGTCTGTGCTGTATATCCCCAGGCATAAGGAAGACTCCTGGTCAAGAGCTGTTTTGGTCTTTGTATTCCCAGCAACAAACACAAAATAAAGCAGATGTTTAATAAATAGATTTTTGGGGCAGCTAGATGGCACAGTGGATAGAGCACCCGCCCTGGATTCAGGAGTACCTGAGTTCAAATCTGGCCTCAGACACTTAACACTTACTAGCTGTGTGACCTTGGGCAAGTCACTTAACCCCAACTGCCTCAGCAAAAAAAAAAAAATATATATATATATATATATATATAAAATAGAATTTTTTGGTGAATAGAACAGTTAAAAACTGTCTAGGATCTGTGTGGAGTTGAACATGATATGTTTTGAAAGGCAGTATGGAAAAGTAAAAAGAACTCTCAGCCACAAAACAGACGACCTCTGTTTGAATCCTGGTCTGTCACTTACTAATTTTATGTATGGATCTTGGGCAAATTACTTTACTTCTGTGAGCCTCATAATAATAGTGGGCATATAAGTGGTACAGAAAATAGAACACTCAGGAATCTGGAAGACCTGAGTTCCAAATCTGCCTCAGACATTTGCTACCTGGGTCATCTTAAACAAATCACTTAACCTATGTCAGCCTTGGTTTCCTCATCAGTAAACCTCCTAAGGTTGTTATAAGGATTAAATGTTCTTACCCTACAGTCATCTTGCAAGATCCAATTAGCCTTAGTACTCACACCATATCGGTATCCTCTGCTCCTGTGAGTGGATAGTGGAGTCATGACTTCCTCAACTTCTAGTCAAGGGAGGAAGATGGCAAAGACAGCTCCTCAGATATCATATTTCCCAACTAGCTGCTAAAGCAGTAATTCATGCTCATATGGGACACCTCCACCATATCTGCTCTCCCCCCACAACCAGTCATTTAACTTTTGCTTATTGTCTTCAGCCATTACATCAGAGCTCCTTGAGGGCAGGGATTATCTTTTTTTTTTTAATCTCTATTTAGATCCAGAACCCTTATTTAGCACAGTGCCTGGCACATAGTAGGCTATAGGTATATAATAAATATAAATTGACTTTTGAATGAAAAAAACAAGTATAAAGTTCTTTGTGAATCTTAAGGAATTATGCAAATGCTATTATATTATGATATTGTTATTATTGTTGTTATTACCTCAGTGTGCTTCTGTGAGGAAATCTCTTATTAAATCAGTGAGGACTACAAAAATGAATTATTATTATTAATAATAATTTGATTTTTTCCTAAGATATCTCTTTTCAGAATTGAATTGATTTAAACATACTGAGTGGGGTAAAAATGAAATAATAATTCTGTTCCTTTTATAATTTGGCCATTTTCCAAGTCATTCCCCATTTGAGAAGTAGTCAAAGGATATGAACAAACACTTTTTAGATGAAATTAAAGTTATCCATAGACAAATGAAAAAATTTTCTAAGCCAGTGTTGATTAGAGAAATGCAAATTAAAATGAGTCTAAGGTACCACCTCACACCTAATCAGAATGGCTAATATGACAAAAAAAAAGAAAAAAGGATAATGATAAATGTTGACTATGTCATGGGAAAATTGGAACATTCATGCATTGGTGAAGTTGTAAACTGATCCACCTGTTCTGGAGAGCAATTTGGAACCATGCCCAAAGGGTTATAAAACTATGCATAATCTTTGACCCAGCAATACCACTCCTATGTCTGTATCCCAAAGAGATCATAAGAAAGGGAAAAGGAACCACATGTACAAAAATATTTATACCTGCTCTGCTCTTTTTGTGGTTGCAAAGAATTGGAAATTGAGACAATACCCATCAATTGGAGAATGGCTGAACAAGTTATGTTATATGAATGTAATGTAATACTATTGTGCTATAAGAATGATGAGCAGGCAGATTTCAGAAAAGCCTGGAAAGACTTACATGAACTGATGCTGAGTGAAGTGAGCAAAACCAGAAGAACGCTGTACACAGTAACAACATTGTATGATGATTAACTGAAAGACTTAGCTATTCTCAGCAATACAATGACTAAGACAATTCCAAAAGATTCATGATGGAAAATGCCATCTACATTCAAAGAACTTTGGAGTCTGAACGCAGATCAAGGCATACTATTTTCACTGTTTTTTTCTTGTCTTTTTTGTGTTTTTTCCCTTTTGTTCTGATTCTTCTTTCACAACATGACTAGTGTGTAAATATGTTTAACATGATTCTATTCTTTAACCTATATCAGATTGCTTTCTGTATTGGGTGGGGGGAGCAGGGACAGAGGGAGAAAAATTTAGAACTCAAAATCTTACAAAAATAAATGCTGAAAGCTATTTTTACATGTAATTGGGAAAAAATAAAATACTATTAAATGAAAAAACAATTTTTGCATGCATATATGTGTGTATTATGTGGATATGCATGTACATGTGCATGTGCATAATTTGGCCATTCTATGTTTTGCAGGATAATATGGTGTGGTAGATAAATTGTTTACCTTATCATTCAACAGAAACTGCTCTCTCCAAAGTTAACAGTTTTCTCTTAATTACCATTTCCAATAACCTCTTCTCTTATGGGGCTAGTACTGTCAAATCCAACCTCAGACACTTACTAGCTCTGTGACCCTGGGCAATTCACTTAACCCTGTTTATCTCAGTTTCCTCATCTATAAAATGAGCTGGAGAAGAAATGGCATGCCACTACAGTACCTTTGCCAAGAAAACCCCAAATGGTGTCATGAACAGTCAGACATGACTGAATGAGAAAAAAAAAAAAAAGACTAGCACATAGCAGTCACTCAGTAAATGCTAATTGATTGACTTACTGCTAGACGTGGAGATAAGAAAACCTGTGTTCCCATTTCAATTCTGATACATTAATATATGACAAGAAGCAGGTAATTTGATGTTTCTGAGATTCTTTTTATTTTTCTATCTGGGGATTATAATGCCTATATTCCCTATTTCAGAGGGCTACTATGAGGCTGAAGTTAGAATAATATCTATAAAGCCCTTCGCAATCCTTAAAGCATCCCACAAGTAACAGTTATTATTAGTGTGGACTATTTGAATTAAGAAAATAAGGTTATTTATTTGTTTGATTGTTTTCCTAAGCTTGGAGGGCTAGAGAAATCCATTTACATAGGAAACCTCAGGAAGACACATGGAAATACCAAAGACTAAAGGGCTGGGAGAATTTGGGGTGCAGACTGTTAGGAAATAATGATCCCATGCAAGAGAGGCATATGATCAGTAGTCAAGTGGTGCTCTCCCCCTCTCACCTGAGGCAATTCTTTCTGCCCCTTATGAATAAGTTCTTCAGTTATCTTTATGAGAAAAAATAATCCACTTCTATATGCCTTGCAGATGTTGCATTCTATAGTTGTCATGTTACTGAGGTGTGAATTTTCTGCCAAATTCATTTCTCCTTAGCAAAGGCCTCTAATAAAAGATGCTTGTAATTCAACCGCCTATTCCTCTGTTCTGTTTATTGTGTGTATGCAAGGGACCCCTCATTTAGCCTTTCTCTGAAAACCTTGCTCACACAGCCCTGTTATATTAGACTTTGCAAAAGCTCAAATTCTGCACAGAGGCGCAGGTGGTTAAATTCCCATTCTCTTTTATTAGAGAGGATTGGTAAGGAACAATGGACTTGGCCCCTCAAGGGAAAAAACAGGGTACTAGCTTCTTAGTGTAATGGCCAGGGAGCAGAACACAACATTAAATGATAAGGCCACATAGCAAGGACTCCTCAAGTTTGTAGAGTGGTTTCTATGACAGCCTTACTTAAGTATAATAAAGTGGAGACAGTGGTTTCCATTGAGTGACGAGCTGTTAAATTATTGCCTTACTCCTTTGTGTTAAGTTGTAACAGAAACACACTCATTTTGGTCCCTTCACAGTTTCTACAAAAATAGAGTTGGCTCCAGACTCCTTGCTCTTAGCTCTGATTTCTTACATTTCTCTTGTGTTCCATTCAGTTGCTTAACACTCTCAACTGAAAAACAGGTTTTGTATCCACCCTGATTGGTTACTATTATTGTTTCATTATCTCTCATTATTGCTGGTATCATTAATGTTAAAAGCAGTCATCTTAAACTGTTATTTGAATAGATAGGTAATCTGGTTAGTGGAAGTGCCCCGTCTATTGCAGATCAAAACCTTTCCTTGCATTTTCATTTTTTTTTTGGTCCATGTTTCCAGTGAATCTTCTATAAAGTATCCATCCAATCCAATCTATTAAAAGGCTTCCTCTCATCCTTTTGTAGAGATCTGACAATACTTTTTTGTCATTGTTGAGTCATTTCAGTCATGTACTGTTCGTATTATTCTAATAATTTAGGGCACAACTAACTTCCAAGGCAGGTCTATTCATTTATCATTTCCTTCTCCAGATCATTTTATAGATGAGGACCTGAGGCATACAAGGTTAAGTGACATGCCCAGGGTCACAAAGTTAGAAAGCATCTGATGTCAGATTTGAACTCAGAAAGATATCTTCCTGACTTCAGGCCTGGTACTCTATCCACTGTGCCACCTGGCTGCCCTTATTTATGACATTGTTGTTCAAATTATTTTGTACTTGTATGTTTGAAGGAGCAGCTAGGTGGTACAGTGCATAGAGCACTAGCACCTAAAGTTGGGAGGACCTGAGTTCAAATTTAACTGAAGACACTTATTAGCTTTGTGACCCTGGGCAAGTCACTTAACCCCAGTTGCCTTAAACATCTGGCACCATCTCCAGGCATCCTGATTATATATATATATATATATATATATATATATATATATATATATATATATATATATATATATATATATATATATATCTTGGCACTGGACCTAGATGGCTCTGAAGAATGAAGTGAGGCTGGCAATTTTGAACAGTCTTCCTTCACTTAAATCCAATTCATTGCAACTTATGACATCTGTCATGGTCCTCTTCAAGAACAAAGGACAAACAGCAACAATTTTTGTGTTGACAAGTCACTTAATCTCTGCCTGCCTCAGTTTCTTCAAGTAAAAAATGGTGATAAAAATAGTACCTACTTCCCAGAGTTATTTTGAGGATCAAATGAGATAATTAGAAAGTACTTAATGTAGTACCTAGAACATAATAGTTACTCCATATATCCTTGTTTCCTTCCTTCCCTAATTTCTTCCTTTCTTCCCTCTCGTGATTGTTTTGATGGTTTCAATGATCACAAACTATAACTCATGACAAAATTTCATTTTTAAAAGAAAAATACAAATGCTCTACTAGTGATGCTATGTAGTTTTGGAGCATGGGAACCACATTCTCTGAAGAACCTAATTCATGGACCTTCCAAAGGCCCATGAGCCTAGCATGTTGTCAGATATGTACATTGGTAATCATTGTGAAAGAAGTGGCACAATGGTTGTCATCAAGGAAATGTGTGATAAAAAAGTGTGTTGGTTATATAGCAACAGTGAAAGATGAGATTGACAGCCCAAGTACTGCATGGGTACATATATGCATTAGTCCTGAGGGCCAAGGGTTCAAGACACAGCTCCAAGAAAGACTGAGTTAGTGCTAATTATACCTTTACTAAGTTCATCAAGGATGGAATCATTAATATCATCTCTATAGTGCTTTTGTGGACAGTTAGATGACACAGTGTATAAAGTACCAGGTTTAGAAATAGCAAAGACTGAGTTCAAATCTAGCCTCAGATACTTACTAGATGTGTGACCCTGGGCAAGTCATTTAACCCTGGCTGCCTCACTTTCCCCATCTATAAAATGAGCTGCAGAAGGAAATGGCAAACCACTTCAGTAACTTTGCCAAGAAAATCCTAAATGGGGTCACAAGTAAATGACTGAACAACAGCAACAAGAATATAGTTCTTTAAGATTTACAAATATTATCTTATTTTATCCTCACAACAACTTAGGAAGGACATGTTACTACACACTAATTTAGATAAAGAAATTTTTCTTGCTGTATAGGAAAGTAGAAGGGAAAGGGGAATAAAGCAGGGTGTGGGGGAGGTTGGAAGAAGGGAGGGAAGACGTAGGAGAGGAAATGGGAAAGAAAAGGGAGGGGGGCTAATAAAAGGGAGGGCAGATTGATGGAGGCAGTGGTCAGAAGCAAAATACTGGTATGGAGGAACAGGATAAAAGGAGAAAGAAAAGTAGGGGAAACAGGATGGAGAGGAATACACAGTAATCATAACTATGAATGTGAATGGGATGAACTCACCATAAAATGGAAGCAAATAGCAAAGTCAATTAAAAACCAGAATCCTACAATATGTTGTTCATGGGAAATACATCTTACTAATATCCTCATTTTATAGATGAACAAACTAAGGCTGGCAGAGGTTAAATGAGTTTACCAGGGTCACACAACTAGTAAGTGTTTGAGTCTGGATTTGAATTTAGTTCTTCCTGACCTTAGATCCAGCATTTTATCCACTATACTACCTAGCAATTTAATGCATTTGACTGTTGGATGAACTAGCTGTCAGATGTGGCATTCCACGTTTCATTTCCCAATAGCATTGTTGTTCATCCTTCATTCTTGAAGATGACCAATGACATCAGAAGGATAATGTCTTGACTTTCAAGTTAATTAGATTTAAGTGAGTTGGGGCTGTGCAAAGTCAGCAGCTTCATTCGCTCCTCCAGAGTCATCAGGAGTCCAGTGGCAAGAAGCAGGTCAGAATGACTGGTGATGGCCTGGGATGCAAAATTCTGTGTGAATGGGGAGGGTTTAACCAGATCAGAATAGTAATTGTCTCCTTCATTAGTGTTGTTGTTGTTGTTTGAAGGGTACAGCTAGATGGTACAATGGATAGAATGCTGGGCTGGAGTTAAAAAGACTCTTCTGAATTCAAATTGGACTTCTGACCCTTACTAGTGATGAGACACTGAACAAGTCACTTAACCCTTTTTGTCTCATTTTCATTATCTGTAAAATGAGCTGGAGAAGGAAATGGTGAACCACTCCAGTTTCTTTGCCAAGAAAACCCCAAATGGGGCCATGGAGAATTGGACACAACTGAAACAATTCAACAACAAAATTGTTTTTTACCCTCAAAATGCTAGATGTTATGTCAACCAGATGGTCACTTGGAAAATTTTCAAAAATACTTTCTTCATGACTTAGGGCTCTATGTATTTCTTCCCCAATTTTATTATCTCATTGTCACACAGTTAATTTTCTACTACTCCCTTGCCCTAAGGATATTTCCTCAATTTCCACAGGGTGCTCTGTCTCATCAATTTTGGATAATTTTTCTTCATTTTCCAGAATTGTTTTGTTGTTCATCCTTTGTTTTCAAAAAGGACCAATCACATCACGAGCGATATCTTGACTTGTGTGTGAATTGTTTATTTATTCATTTACTTAATCATTGATGCCTGAACAACTTTGCTAGACCTAGAGGCCACATTTCCCTCTATTGTTATTGGTTCTTTCTATTGATGTATCACGTTATGTTTAAGGTCTTTGAAATTTCTTTTTTCTGAAGTCTTGGTACATTGTCTTTCCACCCTGGATTTTCTTTACCACTCACTTCCTTATTCCCTCCCCTCTGATGTTGTTTCCTTGAGGGCTAGATCCCAAGCATCTCTGCCTCCTCCCAGACTAGGCAATTCATGGTTTACCAGCCAAGGTCTCTGAACCAATTGACATTTGTGAATTCAAAACAGGCTCCCGGTGAATGCTGTGCTCTTTCTCTTAGGCTTGGAGAGGACAAAATATATGCACGTTCTCGGCCCCCCACCTTCTTTCTCTCCTTGTGCTCTGCTCTACTCCCTTGTTCCTTGATTTTCTAGCCTAGAATCAGTAATTCTGAGTCTATTTTCCCCAACACTCATAGTTCATCACACTGCAACTCTGGTATTTCTGAGTTGCAGCCCCTGGAAGCCTTTTGCTCCTGAATGGTGATGACCAAGCTGGCTGTTGAGGTCTGAAAAACTTTCACAACCTGGAAGTCTCCCCAGACCTGGAAAGAGGGAGGAGATCCTGGAGTATAAACATAGATTTTGCCTATGCTGTATCCTTAAGTCTGATACTGCATGGTAGGTAAAGTAATGGTGCTGTATGAGCTCAGAGTCAGGTAGCATCAGTTCTTCCGTTCTGGGATTTGTTTATTTACCTTATTTTGGATTCTTATTTACAACCCAGAAACATGAGGAGTAGCTTTATCTTTAGTGCATAATTTCTGTTTTGTAAAGGTTTGAGAAGTCATGGGGAAAAGAGAAATTGTCCAGTCCACCATCCTATTCCTCACTTGACTGCCCTAAAGTTATTTCCTTACTCTGATTCTCTGTAAAAGGACCTAGAAGATTTTATATATATATATATATATATATATATATATATATATACATATATATATATATATATATATATATATAACATTGGAATATGAGCAATCATCAAATCATGGAATATCAGAGCTTGAAGGCATCTTAGAACATAAAATATTAAATCAAAGTACTAAGAAAATTGAAGCTGGAAGCAATTTTGTAACATGAAATTTAAAAAGATGTTCTAGTGGCAAATGACCTTAGAGATCACAATAATGGTATAACAAAGGGGAAAGAAGATTGTACCTGGCTTCTGGAGACCTGGATGTGAGTTCTGCCTCAGATATTTTCTAGCTGTGTAATCCTAGGCAAGTGATTTAAGCTTTCAAAATAACAATTTCCTAATTTGCAAAGCAAGAAAAGTGATATTTGCAGTATCTACTTCACAGGGGTTGTTTGTTTTGGGAGAAAAACACTTTGCAAAATGTAAGGCATTGATAAAATGTGACTTTTAAAGATCCACACAGCCAGCCAGTGTGAGTGATAGGACTTGAACCCAGGTAGAGCAGCTCTTCCTCCATGATATCATGCTCATATGAATGCTGTTACTTAATCTAAGCTCCTGTTCTTCACAAAAAAGAAACCAAGACCCACAGCTAAATAGGCAGATAGTTTTTGTTTATGAGGAAATGACCATTATAATTCTTAAAAAAAGGTTATGTTGCCTAGACATAAGCCTCCTGAATAGAGGGATGCAATATATTCTGTTTTCTCCCTTTTAAAGACCGGGGCATATATAAGGTAAAAATTTTCCATAAACCACAGCTCATCTTTTTTACCACCTACTCTCCCAGAATAGACCTGTCTGTGCCTCAAGCTTTAATCAGTATCTCACTGAGTAAATAGTGGTAATCAAACAGATTTTTAATACTTTAACCCATTATATTTAATTGGGCTCTTTAAGTAACAGACTATTCAGGAATAAATAGAAACCAATGAACCTTTAAAACCAACAGCACTCAAATGTTGTTTACCTGACTCATTTCAATGAATCACACACAGGGAAAAAAAAGGTCGGGATTGAATGTGCAGTGGTGGATTACTACTTGGTGGCAATAATTATAAGGGGGAATTTAGCATCTCATCAAAAGTTATAATTTGAAGTAATAAACCTTCCAGCTAATCTTATACCTGAAGTCAACAGTGTGGATGAGCGTGCTGCACCTATAATAAGGGACTCAATAAAAGATAACCCTCCTGCTACATGTTTATGCAAGTTGGAATCCTACACACATTTATGAGGGAATTTATTTCCACTGCTAAACGGATCAAATCATTGCCCTATTAGGAGATTGAGACCATGGGACTCGATTCCCAGAGCCATCTCTAGAAAGAGAAGGCTAATAAAGCAGCCAATTTTTTAATGAGATTAGAAGTGCAGGTCACTGGCTTCTGTAAGCTCCTTGAGAAGAGGGACTGCCTCACTTATCTCCACTATCTGATACGCTTTACACAATTATTGAATGCTTCATGAATGGCTAATTTATTGCCTCTAAAATTTGGGAACTCTGTACCAAGATATCCCATCTGGTAAATCTTGTGAAATATGGTGTCACCCCATATTGTAAGTCCTTCTCTAGAATCTAACCCTAGGTATGATCAAACTGGATAGGAAACAAACTGTTTTTGACTTGGGGAAATCATATCATTCTAGGGTCAAATATTTCATTGACAGAATAAAGAAACTTGACCAAATGATCCCCCAAATCTAGCTATAACATTCCTTATTCTGTGTTTATTATTCCATGGTATCAAGTCTTTTCTGGATTTAAAAGTATAATTTACCATTTGTTATTTATCTATATTTACTATCAGTTATGTAACTTAGTTATTTGTGCATCTAGTATGCTTTGGCTTTCTATCCTAGAGCCAGGCTCCCTCCTCAGGGTATCTGGGGGTATCCTAAGAAGTTGGAGATGTTTCTTCTCTAATACAAATGGTTCAAGTCCCCATCAGTTGCAATCCCTTCACTAATATGTATCAGCGAATAGTACTCCAGTTCCATTTAACCACTAACCAACTATGCAAAGAGAGTTAGCTTATAGGAAATATTATATAAATCTTAGAATCAGGTATCTTTGGAGCAGAGGGTACGGCAATGTGGCCCATCCATAGCTAACAATAATATAAAATAGAACATGACAAGCACATACAAAAGCTACAAACAAAATGCTGTTTATGATCTGAGGATGAAAGGACAAATTCACAGTCTTAAGAGGTATCAGAGTAGCAGCTAGGTGGTGCAGTGGATAGAGCACTCAGGAAGACCTGAGTTCAAATCCAGCCCTTAACACTTAGTAGTTGTGTGATGACCCTGGGCAAGTCACTTAACCCCAATTTCCCCCTCAAAAAAAAATTATCAGAGACTTTAGAGTTAATCTAATCTACTACTCCACCTCCCATCCCTTTATTTTAGAGATGAGGACCCTGGGGCCCAGAGAAGTCAAAGGATTGTCTGAAAGTAAAACAGACAGTAAATAGAACAGGCTGGATTAGAGCATGAGGTCTTCTTATCCTAAATCAGTTGCCAGGCAGTGTAGCATAACAAAAAAATGGCAACAAAAGGGATAAAAAGCATAGGATTCAAATGAGAATTGATGGCAAAGCTAGTCTGGTACTCTTAGCAGTAAATATTTTTATTTTCCCCTCCCAAGTGAAGTAACTATGTTTATTTCCTCCTCCCATTCTTGAGAGTGGTCTAGAGCATCTCTGGGGAAAGGAAGTGAAAATATCTTGCTAGGATGAGGAATGCTGGATTCCAGGATTGATATGTCTTGTAAGGGAAACAATTCCTGACTGCGACACATAGGATTTATTCTAGATATGTTTTCCATTCCTGGTAAAAGGGTTCTCAGAAACCTGTTTCTACATTCTCACTTCTATGACATCTGCATGACAAACTCCTGGGTACAATCTTAACCTATGGATAACTCAAGAAAATCAGAAACCAGAGCATAAACAATAGAAAATTGGTGAAAGTGGATCAGGTTACATGAATACATTATAGCACCAAATACCCTGATGATGTTTTTAAAAAGAATCACATTTGAAATAGAAACACTCTCAGTAGACTGTCCTTCATAATTGCTTTTTCACAGCTTTAGACCATATAGTATCTATTAAAATATCTACAATTATGGAAAAATCTTTTACTAATCAAGAAAAATGGGAATGTTCCTCCTTATTTCCTGCATGCATGTTCTCTAGATTTGAATTTGCATATCATAATAAAAATAGCTATCCATTTAAAACATGAACATCAAAAGAAATTAAGAGATGTATATCATAATATGACATGATATTTGTAAAGCACTCTGTTAATGTTAAATGGCAGTATAAAATATAGCTATTATTATTATCATTTTTATTGTATTGCTTAGAAAATACATGGAGAGGATATTAGATTATACTAATTGCTATCATGTTGAAAGTCAATGGATCAAAGGATACAGGCAGTTTAATAATTCTTTAGGCATAATTCCAGATTGCTCTCCAAAATGGTTGGATCAATTCACAGTTCCACCAAGAATTAGTGTCCCAATTTTTCCACATCCCTTCCAACATTTGTCACTTTTCCCTTCAATCATTTTAGCTAATCTGATAGATGTAAAATGATGTCCCAAGGTTGTTTTACTTTGTATTTATCTAATAAATAATGATCTAGATCATTTTTTCATATTAATTGTTTTGATTTATTCATCGAAAAACTACCTGTTCATATCCTTTGACCATTAATCTTTTGAGGAATGACTTGTATTGTTATAAATCTCACCAAACTATTCATGTATTTGAGATTTTATTTTTTTTATTATGGAAATCCTTATGTTATTTGAGATATTATTTGAAATATTACCCTTATTTGAGAAACAATCTATAATTTTTTTCTCATTTTTCTGCCTTCCTTCTGATCTTGGATACATTTGTTTTGTTTTATTTGTACAAAATCTTTTGTTTTAATTTAATGTAATCAAAATCATCCATTTTACATCTCACATGTCTCTCTGTCTTTTGTTGATTCATAAATTGTTCATCTATCCTTAAATCTGATAGGTAATATATTCTATGTTCTTCAAATATTCTTGTAATAACTCTCTTTATAGCTAACTCATTTATCCATTTTGACCTTATCTTGGTAAATGGTGTAAGATTCTGGTCTATGCCCAATTTCTGCTGGACAGCTTTCCAGTTTTCCCAACACTTTTTTACCAAATAATAAGTTCTTATCCACAAATCTTGTATTCATACTTGTCAAATACTAGGTTATTATATTCATCTTCTGCTGCAAATTGTATGTCTAATCTGTTCCACTGATCCACTTTTCTATTTCTCAGATAGTATCAGATAGTTTTGATAATCACTGCCTTATAATATAGAATATGATCTGATACTGCTAAACCTCCTTCAGTTAGATTCATGTTAGTTCCTTTAATGTTCTTGATTTGTATTATTATTTTTTTCTAATTCAGTAAAATAATTTTGTGGTAATTTAATTGGGATGGCTATTACTACTACTACTGGGACTAATAATACTACTAATACTACTACTAGGTTTATTTCCAAAGATGATTAGGCGTCAAAAGGAAAAGAACCTGTATGTACTAAAACATTTATAACAGTTCTCTTTGTGGTGGCAAAGAACTAGAAATTGCCAGGAAGTCCATCCAATGGGGAATACCTGAACAAGTTATGAGATATGATTGTGATGAAATGCTGCTGTGCTACAAGAAATGATTAACTCAATGATCTTAGAAAAACATGGATAGACTTACATGAAATAATGAAGAACAAAATGAGCAGAATCAAGAGAATATTGTATATAGTAACAGCAATATTGCAATAAACATTTTTATTTAAAATTTTGAGTTCCAAATTCTATCTCCCCACCCACCCACCCCAGTCCCTGAGCTGGTAAACTGATATAGATTATACATAAGCAATTATGTAAAACATTTCCATGTTAGTCGTTTTGGGTAAGAAGACTTGAATAAAAGAAAAAGTGAAAAATAGCATGTTCCAGTCTGTATTCAATCAATATCAGTTCTTTCTCTGGAGGTAGATAGTTCATTTCATCATTAGTCCTTTAGGATTGTCTTAGATAATTGTATTGCTGAGAATAGTTAAGTTATTCACAGTTCATCAAACACAGTTACTGTGTACAACATTCTCCCGGTTCTGTTCACTCTACAGCAGCCCATGTAAAACTTTCTAGGTTTTTCTGAAATCGTCCTGCTTGTCATTTCTCATAGCACAATAACATTCTATCAAAACCATACACCACAGCTCATTTAGCCATTCTCCAGTTGATGGGTATTCCTTTGATTCCAATTCTTACCTACTAATAAAAGAGCTGCTATAAATATTTTGGTACAAATAGGTCCTTTCACACATTTTTTGCATGTCATTGGGATATAAACCTATCAGTGGTAAGCAACATTGTTTTAAGAAAAATTTTGAATGAGCAAGTCATTTCAACTATTATAAATACCTTAATCAACTACAAAAGAAATTTGAAGAAGGCACTCTCTGTAACCAGAGAAAGAACTGAAAAATAGAAGTACATATTTGTCTCTTTAGGGTGTGGTGAGAGGAAAGAAAACAAGATAAAAATAGTAACATGATAACTTTATTATATATTTTAAAAGAATATGAAATTGTACATAATAAATTTGCAGTTTCATCTTTTTATTCTACTATATTATGGAAATCCTTATGTTATTTCATAAATAAAAAATAACATTCTAAGCTAAAAACCCCAGAATTTTTTTATAAAGGAAATTATTTCTTAGAAATGAATTAATTTACAAAGGAAATTATGAAATCTAACTGAAATATACAGGAAAAAAAAGCTGAAATCCTAGGCCCCTTAGTAAGAATAAATTCCTAAGTGGAATGTTTTCTTTGGAGAAGACAGCAATTCATAATTCCATTAAACTTTTTAAAATTAATTTAATAACTAGAAGCTCTGTTGGATTATACATTTTTGTTTGTTTTTTGTTTTGTTTTTGTGAGGCAGTTGGGGTTAAGTGACTTGCTCAGCGTCACACAGCTAGTAAGTGTCTGAGGCCGGATTTGAACTCAGGTCCTCCTGACTCCAGGGCTGGTGCTTTATCCACTGTGACACCTAGCTTCCCCAGATTATACTTGAAGAACAGTAGAATAATCCAAATGTAATATAATTAATTTCATTTTTTTTTTTGGTGAGGCAATCGGGGTTCAGTGATTTGCCCAGAGTCACGCAGTTAAGTGTTAAGTGTTAAGTGGAATATGATTTATTTGAGATATGCCTCTGAGAACATCAATTACTATTAGGATTTTAATGCTACTACGGAAATAATTGATTTCTTATTGATCCAAGCTATAGTTGCAACAATTGGAAGAATGGTCTCACAATTAATGCTTCTGTCCTTAGGTTGAACAGATCCAAAGGATTGCTTGATATCATCATCATCGTCGTCATCATCGTTGTCATCATCATCATCATCGCTAGCATTTCTAAAGTGATTTGATATTTACAATGCACTTTACAATTACTATCTCATTTGATTAAACAACCTAGGTAGATATCTGTAATTCTTATCCCCATTTGAGGAATGAGGAAACTTAGGCAGAGAAGCTAAGTGACTTGCCTAGGGTTAAGCAGCTAGTAAGGGACTTGAAGTATTTGAACCCATATCAAGCAGTAGTTCATCATTCATTTGGTTAGTAAATATTGCCTCTTTAGAATCCTATCTTAACACATACAAGAGTACATACGCAAATACCCCTGAGGGAAGCAATAAACCAAGAACAGTAATTTTGTCAGCAAAAAGCAGAGGGGCAATCTTGCCACTTCTTGACTACCATTCAATCCTTGATCTAGAGCAGAGGAGATAATGTTTAATCATTCTTCACCAAGTACTACTGTGATAAAATTGAGAATACTGCATGTGATGACTACAAAGCAATTACTGGGCCAGAGCAGGGGCCATGGAAGATATAGGCACAGAGCAGAAGATTTTGCAAGTCTCTTGGTGCTAGTTCAAGGACCCTGAAAGAGACAGGTGTGCTTGATGTTCTTTGACTCTTGAGATGGCACTGGTTTTCATGATAGAAAAAAAGAAACACCATCATTACTCCTCCCAGGCCAGAGCATGTATTTGCATGTTTGTGCTCAGGGGGATTATTACTGAGTTGTTAAATGGATGTTTGGTTCCTGGGAAAGAGAAGGTCAGCCAGGATCATGTCCAGTTTGATAGAAATGGTAATGGAAAGCCTATTGAAGATTTAGTGATGATGACTGTCTTCAAGTATTTGAAGGGCTATCAGGTAGAAGAATTAAGTGATTTTTGTTTTTGTGTCCTGATTGTTCTCACAGAGTAGCACTAAACAAAAACAGGCAGAAGTTAAAGAGAGTCTGATTTTTGTTCTTATTTATATTTACAAATAATTGTATATCCATTATTTACAAATGTATGGTGATTTTAAGGGTAATCTATCACTTAAATTATTCTCATGCTAATCCAATGTAATGTTACTTGATTGTATTATAGAGATATCTATAACTTTCTCTGCAATATAATAATGGTAATAATAATTTTTAATAGTGGATAGTAGTAATGCCACTATCTTCCAATAAGTCTTCCTCGAATGGCTCATCAGCATGTGAAAGTAATTCAATAAGCATTTATTGAAAGTCTACTGTGTGAGGGACAGCTAGGTAGCATAGTGGATAAAGCATTGGCCCTGGATTCAGGATGACCTTAGTTCAAATTCAGCCTCAGACACAACACTTGCTAGCTGTGTGATCCTGGGCAAGTCACTTAATTCTCATTGCCCTGAAAAAATTGTTTTTAAAAAATAATTAAGGGGGCAGCTAGATGGTGCAGTGGTTAAAGCACCGGCCCTGAATTCAGGAGTACCTGAGTTCAAATGTGGCCTCAGACACTTGACACTTACTAGCTGTGTGACCCTGGGCAAGTCACTTAACCCCCATTGCCTGCAAAAAAAAAAATAATAATAATTAAAAAAAAAGAAAGTCTCCTCTGTGTGTTGGGGTCGCAGGCTTAATTCCCTTGACTGAAGTTGAGGGTTGGAGACGATTAATCATTGACACATCAGCATCACATTATGTGTGATAAACTATGTGCTCTTTATTATCCAGGATAGCTCAGTATTTATAGCAGAAAGCCATAAAGAAATCAAATAGTCTCTGCTAGAATAATTCTAAGAGAATAGCAATAATTTTTCAACCTTTCAGCCTTGACCTGGCAGAACTTGTTCCAGGCTTAGGCAGAGCAAAGTTTGTACAGCTGAGTCTTCAGACCCCTGGGAGGCCAGGCAAGCATTATCTCAGGAATTCAGGCCTTGACCACAAAGTTTCCTAGGAGACTTGCTGTCTCAGTGACCATGGGCCAAGCCGGGGGAGGGGGAACTCAAACAGAGGGGCGACAGAGAGCCCTCTGGGTTCGCCACAGTGTGTTCAGTACTGAGAGTATGAAGAAAGAAAAGACAGTCCTTGCTTTCAAGAAGCTCAATGTCTAATGGTAGAAAAAGTGACTTTAAGTCTCAAAGCACTATACTACCTTAGCATGTGCTCCACCAACTCCTACCAAAAGCCAAATGTTACATAAAGGTATGCTAGAGCTAGCACGTACTGGCTAGGAGGCTAAGGAATACTTTTGTTAAATCTTTAATATCAGCATTTATGCCTAGGAAGTCAGTACATATCAGAAACCAGAGCATAATTTTGGTTTTGTTGATTGACTAATTTTTTTTAAAGTGTTAGTAATGTGCAGATTTATCTTAAAAGTGTGTCCGGAGGGTACATTTTTCCTCGAGGAGAGACAATTTTTAGATGTTTACCAGCTCACCCCTGATATTAGGAATTTAGAAATTGCCATAATCAGATCAGAATCTGACAGTGGGGCTAGATTTTCCATATGAAGCATCAAATTTGTCTAGGGCTTTTTTTTTTCCTGTCCAAGGATTGAGATTATTCTATGAGATTAGATCATAGGATGTATAAACCCAGCTCTCCTCCAATATTTTGTCAACTCCAATGATCCCCTGACTATGATGAGATACTGAAAGTGGGACCAAATGGCCACACCCTGAAGCTTTTTCATTCCTTGTTCTTACATGCTACACAAACATCTTACTCCTGAGTTTTTCAGTGTCTGGAATATAGTGTGTGCTCAATAAATGTCTATTTACTGACTGACTCTGCTCATAGATTCTCAGTGCCCCTGCCTATGCCCACTCAAATGGTTGTTCTAAGGACAAAAGGAGATAATAATCATAAAGCCTTGTGCAAATCTTAAAGCGTTAAGTAGTTATCGTCATCATCAATATTTCATTATTATTATAATAGTTGTTGTTCTCTATGTTCTCTCACAACTATTCTATCATAATCACTCAGGGTCCTTTTTCCCCTCTGTGCAATAACCAGATGTTAAGGATTCCCCAGAGGGAACCAACAGTAGGTACCAGGTGTTCCCAGGCTGCATGTTCCACGAAAAGTTGTCAGTCTTCTCTTTTCTGTCACATAGGCTAAGTGACAGACTGAGTGTCTGTCACTTAAGAACCAGTCTCCTCAATTTTGGAGAGGTTCATCACCAGTTTGTCCATAAATATTGATTTTTTTCCAGCTTTAGCAAGAGTCTAGTAGGTTATTCTTTTTTAACTGGGGAGTTGTGATCTGCAAAAATCTATAATTATTAAAGCGATAATAAGACGAATTTTTCTGGTGTCATGATAGACATGTTAAAATGTTTAGTAATGTTTACAAAACAAACAGAAATACCATTTTCTTGAGCAATAGTAAAGGCTGACAATAGATACAGGCCAATTGACTTATTGGATATAACTATCACTGATGTGCTTCCCTCCTCTAGCCCAAAGCTCATTTGATGAAATTAGAGAAGAGGAAAGTAATGAGGTTTCAATTCATTAATCAAAATGCTAAGCTGATCTAAACCATGTTAACTCCTTTGTGGATTATGAAGAAATACATAATTAGGCAACAGAGAGCTCTAGTAGGTGGCCAAGCATAGGACACTCATCTTGTAGCCTTTTTAAAAAAGGAGCACATTCTCTAGGGATACACAGACATAAAGAGTAATGGGGTAAGAAACAGTTTGAAGGAGAGTGAACACTGGCAGCTGAGAAGAGAGCTGAATAGGAATTCTGGAGATAATGAACTTTATCGGTCTGGAATTGAATAATTGACAGGAATAGTCTCGGTCTCTGCTTATCAAGGATCATTTGCCCATGAGGGAGAATCAGCAGGATACCATAAGAAATGAAGGACATTAGTGCCATTCTGTACTGGGAGCATGAGTTAGCCTGGCCATGTGTTTTCCTTACATTTGAGTCTCATTTCTAACATAGTCTGACTTTTTTCCATTCTTCCTAATGATTTTATATGTATATGTGTATGAGTATACCACAAGTTTATGGAAGCTAATGCTTTATAGGTACCATTCTTACTCTGCCATCTAAGTGAATGCTGTTTTATCAAGATAAGCATGTTTACTCTACTGAAGGTAACTGTTATAGGTGAATGCATTTGGGGAGAGTGGGGTGGTATAGTCTACAGTTTTAGGAATGCAGACCCACATAAGATCTTGAACTCAAAGTACAGTTTAGGCCCACGTAGACCCCAATCTCCAGTACAAGTGAGAATCAAAGGAGAACCTCATAAGGGGTGTTGTAATGCTTTAGCTCCGCCTGGAATGTAAGAATCTGCTAAGATACAAAAGTGGAATTAAAAATGTCCAACATAGACTATTCATATATGCAACTGACACATGTGCTGAATCATAAGCATGACACCAAACAAGTTTCAGACAAATGGCCCAGCCATGTGCTTTTCTTTAAAGAAACATGTTGATTTATGATAGAGATGCAAGATCAGGTCATTGCTGCCAGAAATTACACAAAGGTCAATCTGCAGGTGCCTGGAATTAATGATTGATGCAGACTTTGGAAGAAATTGGTAGAATCTCTGCAATATATAACTGCAGAAAGACTTGATCAAGTGGCTACAATTATACACTAGAAGTTCTCTATCCTTCATAAAATATCAGACAACAAATCCTTGTTATTACAAATACAAAACTCGGAATATCCTTGTGATTTCAACAAATTAATTGTAGAGTTTCCCTACCTCAGAAAGTATTGACCATGATCTCCTTTATATACCAATGTCCTACATAAATCTAGGAACACCATTTTAACATAGGTACTCTCATATAAAGTTTTCCTGACTTTGGTCTAGGTGGCTTAAAAAGCTCTCAAAATAAAGTAACCTAGTAGGAAAAATCAAATAAGATTAAGTACATATCATTCCCCATCATGATGACTACTATTAGAATTCACCTAAAGATGTTTTCATTGTGCCTTTTGAAGATACTTAATTCTACACCTTTTATTCAATTAAAAAAACCACTCATTTTGTCTATGTGCACAATAGTCTGCTGAACATTAAACATTAAATTATATAGACTACCAACCCTATTTCTATTTAAATTCTATAAATATAAGATGAAAATGAGATAATAGTAATTTCAAGCAGTCAGTGGCATCTGAGAATTTTTTTGAATGGTTCAGCTATGTGAAGAATTATAAAAGAATGATAGCCATTGACTTTCAGCACCACAAATGCATGGTTTCTGGATTTCTAGGGAAGCCTTTTGCAGAGAGTCAAGCACTAACATATTTAACTGGCTTGTAGGTACATTATTTAGTTAGCCTAGGCTTGGACACGAACACTGTCAATAACCCTAACAATAAGCTTTTGAATCTGGAGGTGTGAAGTATAGTCAGGAAAAACCTAGTCTTTCAGAAATCCCTAGGTAGAAATGGAGCAACACTTGATCTGATTTAAGAGCCTGGAATTGAGTTGTTTTAAGAGAAGCATCATCTGAAATCATGTTCAGACTTGTTGGCCAGAAATGGTTTGTGAAATTCATCTCCTAGCAGAACCTCGCAGTATACTACACTGAGCTGCAAGCAGAGAAGATGATTTAATCAACCAAATCCCCAGAGAAATAATTGCTTTCCTTTTGTAAGATCTATTACAAAATGTGATGTGTTTTTCTATCTAAAGGAGGTTCCAATTAGTATCCTCAGGGCATAGAAAATAATTACATTTAACTACATAAGTTAATGGAGAGGACACTGGACCCCAAATTAGGAGACTTGGATTCCTATTCTCAGCCTTGATATAAACTTCTTATATGAGCTCAGACAAACAACAATATGGACTTCCTGCATGACACCACCACTCTAAGCCTCCGAAAAGTTCAGCTCCCTTTTGTTTCTCATTCCCCATTTGAATGTAAGTTCCTTGAGGGCAGTGATTATATTTCTTTTTGCTCATATTTGTTCCTCCAGCAGTTGCTATATTGCCCTGCATATAGTAAGTGTTTCATAGGTGCTTGTGTTCTTCTTTCCTTCTGTATAAGAAAGGTAGGCGCAGCCACTTGACTGAGTTTTTGAGCAGCTTCATCTATGTCACCTGACTGATTCTAAATGCTAAATGCTGAATAGTAATTCTTATAATAGTAATGGTGTCCCAGCAGGGAGCCCATGTACTTTGTTATTATTTTAATTGAAACCATTTCACAATTTTATTTCCGTCATTTTTCCCATGCCTGAATGATTTATAATAACTCTATTTCATATTCCCAAAATAGAAAAAGAAGATTTAAAAAACTCTCAGAAAACCTCTGCTTGTCCTAACCAATCCTTTGCTCACACTGTACACAGGAGAACTAATACATTATTGTATTTTCCCATTCTGTGTGGGTTCCTGGACTGGAAGGTAGATATCGTAGCAAACACTCAGAAACTGCCTCAAAGATTCTGTCCACTCACTTTCCCCAGGTGGGCATTTCTCCCAGCAGAAGAAATCTGTAATAGTCCATAACCTTTTTTTTTTAATCTCCTTGGTCTAAAAATATTGCCAGAAGGAGACCTACTTCCTGAAATTAATCTATACTCTGGGACACCTTCTATTGGATGATTCTAGTAGTCTAGTGATTGTTCTCCCAATCTAGGTCGGGATGGATTCTTAGAACGTTGTGCACACCTCTTAAAAGACACATGATTTCAGTGGTATTAGCACACCCTCCAGCAGGACTGTTCACAGCCCAGCAGTTACCAGTTATTTCTTTTATACCTTCATGATTTGCTATGGTTCAAATAATAATAACAATAATAATAAATTTGGTATCCAGTTTTCTTTTCTTCTTTTTTTTGCTGGGCAATTGGGGTTAAGTGACTTGCCCAGGGTCACACAGCTAGTAGGTGTTAAGTGTCTGAGGTCAGATTTGAACTCAGGTCCTCCTGAATCCAGGGCCAGTCCTCTATCCACTGCACTGCCTAGCTGCCCCTATATCCAGTTTTCTATAAAGAACTTCTTGGCATTTAGTCTGGCCACAGAATCTGCTGCAAGGCAAATATCTGAAGATGGTATAATTTGCTTGGCACTATCATAAATTTACTTCACTCTGGACAGACTCTAAAGGGTCTATTTATGAATGGTTGTGTATTGAGAATGAGTGTGTCTTAGTCCTAGGAATTATTAATCTCCAATGTCGAGCTTTACCTAAACTAAGATGCTTTTACACTTTCTATAAAACTCTGATTTTGCATTTAAAGAGCTGATTAAAAGTCTTAATTCTTTTAATTATGTGGCCAGAGATTGAGAAAGAATTTGAAACTATGCTATATGAACAATGATCTAGAAATGATTAGTTTGGAGAAGTAAGGATTGGACTGGGGAGGGGGTGATAAGTAATAATAATAGTAACAATAATAGTGAAGAGGAGTAGGAAGAAAGAGGAGGATAAGGAGGAAGAGGTGATTATCATTTTAATAACTTTTTTATATAGAGCTTGATGGTTGGCACAGAAGTTTATGAAGATCTCATTTGATCTGTACAGTAAGTCTGATACTAGGTACTATTATTATCCCCATTTTGCAGATGAGGAACTGAGGCTGAGAAAGGTTGTGATTTTCCAAGAATCACACAACTAGTAAGTAGTAGAGGCAGGATTCAAATTCAGCACTTCCTTTCTCTAAACCTACTATTCAACTGTCTTAGTTGCCTGACATTTACATATCACCTTAAGATATACAAAGTGCTTTATATCTATTATATTATTTTAACCTAATCACAACCATGTGAGAGAGGTTTTATTGATAGCATTAACCTCACTTTACAGGGGAAGAAACTAAGGTTGAGTGAGACTTGAATCTGGGTCTCTCCACAACACCAAGTTAGTATTTTATCCACTCTATACACCTTCCTGCACTTCAATAATTAGAAGGTCTGTCCTCAAGAAAGGGAATAGAAGGACTAGTTCTCTCTATATATGAAAAGTCCAAATTATAACTATATGATAGGAGTTACAGTGAGAGAAAGATAGGTTTTCTTTTTTTTTTACTAATATTTTATTTTTCCCCAATTACCTGAAAAAACAATTTTTAGAATTTCTATTTTTTTTAATTATGAGTTTTCAATTCTCTCTCTCCCTCCACTGCCCCCTCCTGAAGACAGTAAGAAATCTGAATTCATATGAAATCATGTGAAACATATTTCCATATTGATCATTTTGTGGAAGAAAATGCAAACCAAAAATAAATAAATAAATAACGGTTTCTAAGAAACAAAAACTTTTAAACAAATAGATCTGTCCAAAAATTCAATAGGCTCCCTCAGAAAATAGTGTTTCCAAATCACTGGAGACCTTGAAGAAGAAGCTGGATGGGTCCTTGTCAGCGATTCTGTAGACATCCTTCAGGTAGAAATAAGGCGAGATAGATCCCAGTTTCCATCTAAACAAAGCTTCAGGGAAATGCCTATTTTTACATCTAGCATCTTACTAATCAACAAATCCTCTTTAAATTTATGTCATGATGTGATTTAGAGGGAGAAGAGAGAATAAGTGAAAAAATAAAGTTTTTAGAGAACCTTCCCAAATACCTAGTATTATCAAGGAATTATAGCGGCCAAAGATGGTATAAAAGAATCACAAGATAGGCAAGGTGGAAGGAAAGTCAGAAACCACCTAGGTCAGACAATGTTTTAGGATGTAAGTGATCATCCAGTCTTGCCATTAAGGTCTCCAGAAATGGAGAACCAATTATTTTCTGAGACAGCATTATCCACTTTTGGATAGCAGTAAATATTAAGGCACTTCTGTTTCCCTCCCTCCCTCCCTTCCTTCCTTCTTTCCTCCCTTCCTCCCTGCATCCCTCCTTTCCTCTCTCCCTTCCTGTCTTCTTGCCTTCCTCCCCTCCCTCACCCCTTCCTTACTGACTTCTTACCTCCCCCTGTTCCTGCCCCTTCTCCTTCTCTCCTTCCCTCCCTCTCTCTTTTCTTCTTTCTCTTTTTTCCTGCCTGCCTTCCTTTTTCCTGTTTTAATGTAGTTAACTCTGCCCTGGTAATGGCCACTCATTACTACTTGTTCCGCCCTTTGAAGCTGAAACAAACCAAGTCTGATCCTTCTTCTTCTTCATGATAGTGAACTGAATACTATCAATGTTGTCCCCTCCCTCCATCCTTCTTTTCTTTCCCAGGTTAAATATCCTTAGCTCCTTCAACCAATGCCCTTGTCTCCTGGTTTCTCCACCAACTTAATCCCCCTTCTATGTATGTTCCTCAGGTTGTCAAAGGCTTAACTTTGAGTAATGTGAAATGTGAAATGTGTGCTACTTCACTCCCCAACCCAAACTGGACACAATCCTTAAGGCATGTATGGTTTGCTTTGGAAAGAGACTTCCATTAACATAATAATTCTTATCTTTTGAGTAATTTTCACATCTGCTTTTTTTGCTGCTCTGCATTAGTGATTGATCCTGACAAATCCTGCCTATAAATGCATTTGATAAGCCTGAGATGAAGGCAAGTTGCTGATTTTGTTGAAAATGAAAAGATCCAATTAATTTGGTCATAGTTTGATGTAGTTGAAAAGACCCAAGCTTTTCCTTATAAGCTTTATGAGATGACAGGGAAAATCTTGGCGACTTTTTTTGACTTACATTATTAATTAATTGAACATAAAAATGTTGCAGTTTAAATATGGGGCTCAAGATACATTTTTGTTACTACTTTCACCTAGAGTTATTGCATGTCCAGACATCCCTGAAAAACATGTCCTATCTAGGCCAGCATTTTGGAAAGAATATTCGACAAGGATTTAAGAGACTTAGGTTCTAGTTCCAGTTATGCCACTAAGGATCTCTGTAACTTTGACAAAGTCCCTTTCCCCTCTTGAACCTCAGATTCCTCATCTGTAAATCGGGTGTAGTGGACTAGATTGTCTCTAAAGGTTCTGCCACCACTAGGGTTTTATGTCTCTACAAGGTTCTTTTGATTCAGTTTCTACAAGTACTGCAGAAAAAGCTTGTTTGGACATTCACAAATGCTGTCCTAGAATAAAAATCAGACAAGTCATCACCTTTTGCCCTTTCATTTGTCTGACTGGCATTGTCTTGTGTCAATATCATAATTTGGGGGGAAAGAGCCCTGAAACTGGAGTCAAGTTCCAACTCTCCTATTTAATTCTTAGGTGATTTTAGGTAAAACACTTTATCACTCAAAATGCAGTGCCTTGTTCTTTAAAAGAATGGTAATGATATGCCATATGTTATCCCCCAGTTTAATTGTGAGGAAAACAGAAGTGCCATTTAAAGGCACTTATATCTTTACTTAACATAGCATTAAGGTTTGGGACATGGTACATGGTTTATAAATGTTTCTTGAATTTATTGCTTTTGCACATTATCATTTCATTCTTCTCCAAGCTGATTATATAGAAGATCATCCAAATCATGGAATTCATAGTTGGAAAGAATCTCAAAGGCCATCCAGATAAAATCATAGCTGAGAAAAGAAGCAACCTGACAAGTGGTCATCCAGTTTGTTTTCAAGGACCTCTCATTTAAAATACTCACCACTTTCTAAGGAAATTAAGTCTACTTTTGCATAAGTTTCTTAACAAGAATGTGGCAATAAGTGTTCAAGCAGCTCTTTTTTTAAAAAGCAACATTTTTTTAAAGTTTAATCTGTATTAAGATTTTTTCTTTCACTTTCTTGTGTATAGACAATCAAGAAAACAATAAATCAGGTCCTGATTTGTAACACTTTCTACATTCTACCATCTACAAGTTCACATTGAAAATTTAAGAATTGGTTCTCAGTAATCGTTCTATGTGGTTTTATTATACCCCTGACTCTCTAATTATTGGGACATTTTTCTACAAAACCCCCATTCGTTGCTCTTCATTTTATCATCTGAATCCAAATGTAATGAGTCTAATCTTTCTTTCAACAAGAGTCTTTCAAATATTTAAAAATAGTGATCATATCTCTCTTTCACATTTGTCCCTCCAGTTTAACCAGAAAACATAGGCAATTTTAATAGCCTCTTTAATGATTAATATAGAGCCATAGGTTAAATATCATAGTACTCAAGTCAATTAGTTCTTAGCAATTATTTTATCATTATAATGGGACTGAGGGCAGTTCTTTGAATGTAGGCATATTTTAGATCCATAAGCTCTTGCTAAAATGTTGAAACTAAAAAATTTTGTAACATTTGTACTTATTGTCTAAAGAATATTCCCAGCATAATTTTAATGATCTGAATATTTGCAAAGAATATATGTTTTGGTGTGTGCATGCACACACATAAACGTGTCAAGCAGTTGATAAGCAATTATTAAGCATTAATTATATGTGAAAGGTACTGTGATAAGTCCTGGAGAGACAAGGCAAAGAAAGGCAGTCCTCAAGAAGCTGACAATCTAATGTGGGAAGTCTATACAAAAAAAGAAAGTAAAAGGGTATAACAACAAGGAATACCAAATATAAGGGTGTAAGATTGCTGAAGTCAAAAACAAGCAGAGCTGCTAATGGAAAATTGAATTACCTGGAAAGTTCTGAGCCCTTTACAAAGGAAAGTTTTTGGAGAAGTTTATTGCTTTTACCCCTACCAATCCACCCTCCAACCAGAGGGGAGAGAAAACTAAGAGAATTGAGAAAGTATTGAGTATCAAAACTCAGTCAATCTGCATCATAATAAGATTTAAAGTGACTACTTTATCCCTGTGGGAACTGTGATGTTCCTGGAGTATAAAACAAGAAGAGTACCTGAAAGAAAATAAAAGCTAAAAAAAGTAAGGGAGAGAGTTCCTAGGGAATGATTGAGTTAAGTCAAAGGAGAGCAGCTGGTGGAAACAAGTGTTGACTGGTCTGGGAACCATATTTAAATGGTGGCTTGGGGAATGGGATTGGGCAGAGTTTTTTGCTTTATGCTTTAGACAAACAGATAAAGGGTACTGATGAATACATACATACATACATGTATGTTTGCAAGTATGCAAATGTACTCATAAAATGTAAATATGTATTATGTACATATATACACATTTATCTGCATATACATACTTTGTATTATATACACATCAATGTGAGTGATATTTACAAATACATTTTGTTTTCAAATCACATATTTCTAAACATATATTACCTCCCCCTCCTGGAGAGCTGTTCCCTGTAAAAAATGATAATAATAAAATAAAAGTGTAACAGGGAAGAGTTCAGGAAAAATAACAGACCAAAATGGACATAATATTCAGTTATCCATATCTCAAAACCCTGACCTTTACAAAAATATTGAGGGTGGGGGTTGTTCTCTTATTTCTCTTCTTTGGGGTCAAGCTTGGTCATAATATCTTCCCAACATTGAGTTTCCATTGGTTCATTGTTCTTTCCTTTATATTGCTGTCATCAGTGTGTTTATTGCTTTTCTAGTTCTGTTTACTTCATTTTGCATTACTTCATATAAGACTTTGGGCAGAATACTAGAAAAGATAAGTATACTGTTTAAGTACCCTATTCATTTCTCTCCAGGCTCCAAAAGCATTTACTCCTAACTTATTACTCTTACCCAGACTTCAGGCTTTATGCAAAAACAAATCTATATTCAAATTCAAATTACCAGAAGACATCTACCCTTGGTACAGAGAAAAATCAAATTTCAGATTAATAATGAGGTGAGGGGCAGCTAGGTGGCACAGTGGATAAAGCACTGTTCCTGGATTCAGAAGGACCTAAGTTCAAATCCGACTTCAGACATTTGACACTGACTGGCTGTGTGACCTTGAGCAAGTCACTTAACCCTCATTGCCCCACAAAACAAAACAAACAAAAACAAACAAACAAAAAAACAAACAAAATATGTATCAATAATGAGGTGAATATAGTACTGTGGCAAAAGCATCACACTTTGAATGAAAAGATGTGAGTTCAAATTCAAACTCTATTATTTGTCTGGCCAAATCATAGCCTTTTTCTGATGTCTAGTTTCTTATTCTGTAAAATAGAGGTAGTAATGATTGTCCTATCTACCTAATTGGGCTGTTAGAAGAAGCAAACTCATGTTTATATGCACAGGTATGCATTTTTGTATTCACAAATACTTATGTGTATCTATAATATATAAAGGGAATATAACTCATATACAAACATGCTTTGTAAAATAAAGTGTAAGGTCAAGTTCAGCTCTGATTCTTTGCCATAAACTTGAAAGAGATGATGCGATGACATAACTTGAGGATTTGGCTTTTGAATTAAAAAAAAAAAAACCTCTGTTTAAGTCTAGTGATTATTAAAATAATTGTGTGACACAAACTTCTGAGTAAATTATTAATTTTATCCATCACAACCAGTAAGAGACTGGCAATATTAACTCCTTAACCTTTCATAGTTCAAAGAGAGCCTTTACTACTTCTTCAGGTTTTTAATGCTTTTTGGACATGTAACGATTGCAATGACGGCACCTGCTGGAGACTTACTGTAGAAGAGTTCTGCCCATGAAGTGAAGGTCTTTGAGGGCAAGACCAGGAGTCTTTTCTTTGGCGTCAGAAAGTGACGCGAGCTAGTGGGAGGAAGAAGGAAGAGACTGGTGCTCGGTCTCACTCTCTTTTCCTGAGGACGCTGGTGGAGAGGGGAGCTAGAAATGTGCTCTCCCTTTAATAGATAGGAATCTAGGCCTTTTCTTCTCTTTACCAAACTCTTATTCTCCTTAATAAATGCTTAAAAGTCTAACTCTTGCTAAAGCTTATAGTTTGTTGGCGACCACTCATTAGATATTTTAGACAGTTTAGCTAGAATTTTAGCCCTTAACAGAGAAGATGTGGTCCATTAAACAGCAATCAAATCTAACTGCTGAACTTGATTATAGGTGGGTTATAGTAAAATGAGGTCCTGCAATGAGCAACTTAGGTCACTCAAATCTTGGTCAAAGAGACATCAAGAGAAAGAATGTAGAACCCTCCCAATCTGATAGGAACATGATAGCTTCACCTGGTATGGTCTGGTACAATAAAGTAAGTCCAAATCTCATCAGTAGGGGTGGTAAAGGTTAACTCAAGCATTAGTAAGAGGGGGTGAGGGGGAGAGGGAAACTCCAAGATATTGATTACAGATAATCATTTCTGGGGCAGCTGGGTGGCGCAGTGGATAGAGCACCGGCCCTGGAGTCAGGACTACCTGAGTTTAAATCCGGCCTCAGATACTTAACACTTACTAGCTGTGTGACCCTGGGCAAGTCACTTAACCCCAATTGCCTCACTAAAAAAAAAACAAAAACAAAAACAAAAACAAATAATCATTTCTCACAGTGTTCTCTACTATCCATGTGACACCAGGAAAGTAATTTATCTTCTCAATACCCAAGACAACTTCCCAGATTTCTAAATTACAGGTGAAAGAGCTGGGATGCTTCATTGTAGAGGGTTTCTAAACATATATACTCCTATACCAATGAAATCATATTCTTTTGCATATATTATCCCATATGATGAGGAATAATGTTAAAGGGATACATATTAAAGTGCTCATTTAAAAAATTGTTTGGCATGTCAATGATCCAGTTTGGAAAGATAATGGCAAGACTCCTTCCCTGGAATTGGAGATCCTGAGTCCAAATTCCTCCTCTAATACTGTGACTTTGGGCAAGTCCCTTAAATGCTCTGAGACTCAATGTCCTTTTCCCTAAAATGAGGGGTTTGGGCTAGGTAGCTTCTGATTCTTCTTCCAACTCTTCTTCCATCTCTACAATATATGATCCTGGGGGCAGCTAGGTGTCGCAGTGAATAAAGTACCAGCCCTGGATTCAGGAGGAGCTGAGTTCAAATCCAGCCTCAGACATTTGACACTTACTAGCCATGTGACCCTGGGCAAATCATTTAACCCTCATTGCCCCACAAAAAAATCAATCAATCAGTCAATCAATAAAAACATATGATCCTTTCATCCTATGATCATAAGTTTTTCACTGCTACAAAAAAATCCTCCTCAGAACAAGATTATTGTCCCATTGTTGCTAGAGGCATCATGATTTAATGGATAGAGATCTAGCATAGGCATAAGGAAAATCTGGACTTAAGACTTGCCTTTGACCCATACTTACTATGGGACCTTGAACGAGTCATTTTCCTATGAAATTCACTAAGACAGTAAGTAAAAGAAAAGATGCCTAGGTGCATTAGTTGAGGGAGTTTTTTTTCTTTAGAGGAGGTGCTTATATCAGTGAAATCACAAGTCTATTATCTATCCCTTACCTTATTGTCTCAGCGATTCCACATTGACCACATCTCATAGAATATTACAATCTCAGAAGAATCACAATTGTATACATTTCAAAGGGCAATGGGAAGGTTTAAAGTGAATATAAGTAGGCATCTACTTTCTTAGATTATCATATTATCAAGACATATATGATCAGAACAGAAAATGGACTAGTTATATGGCATAATTCACTTCCCAACTACTCCAGTGGCATCCATTATCTATTAAATATTTTAAAAAGAAACACAGGGAGACTGCTAGTGCATTATATTAGATATTCTCTAGAGGATTTATAGGAAATCATGGACAATTACACAGGAAGAGAAAGAAAATGGCTAATAGGGTGGGGTTGTAATGTGCACTGAAGGAAAGAAATAAACAAATAAGATTAAGGATTCATCAAAGATAGACATATTTAACATGTTAATTCAATTGTTTTATGGAACTAATAGACAAGAGTTGAAAATAAACAAAGCAATAAAACTTTCATTAATTTAATAATCAGCAACTTTTAATTATGTTATTAAAAAAACACAAAACTCAACACTCACTTGAATCCTCTTATGATGCCTCATTATGACATGGAAGTGATTCAGAGTCAGAAGATTTGAGTTCCAAACTAGCATCTATTACTGAGTGGGAAAGTTACTTGTCATTTCTCATCCCTTGTTCCTTATTTTGTAAAGTGTACATAATAATACCTAACTCGATGTGTTAATGGGCTGAGATAATAGAGCATTAATTTGAAAAGGTCCTGTCATGCAGTAAAGATTTGAGTATGGGCCTGTTGACATTAATCAATAAATCCACAAGCACTTATTAAACATTTTCTTTGGCCATGCACTTATGCTTGGCATTGGAGAAACAAACAAAAAAAAGGGCAGTTAGTCACTTCCCTTAAGGTGCTTAAACTGAGTATCTTCCCCCTCCCCCTTAATGGTCCAGTTTAACTAAGTGTGGATATTCTCATCACTGCAAGGCTGGCCACAAGGTTACAGAATTGTTTAGGCAACAACAACTAATAATTATCTATCATGGTGTAGAGAGACTGAGCCACTTTGGAAGGAGGACACATAGTTATGCAGTCACAAATCCTTGAAGTATGGAAGTAAGGATTGAAATTGATAAACATCTTACTTTCTTAGATGTCACTGTTTTTCCAGCCCTGAATCAAGCTTTTTCAGGAGGGAGGCAGGTGTGGCCTGCCATTTTGTAAAAGGGCCAGTTTCTGCATATGGGCCTTGACAGCTCCATCATAACAATATGGGCTGTTCAGCCTGTGCCTCACATGACGGGAGACACTTATTTGCATTTAAAGAATGGAATGTCAATCGGTTTTGACATGCAGGGCTTGATGCCTGTTTGTGAGCAGCTGCCTGGTGGAAGCTGTCGCAGCAGTGAGATGGCACTGGCATTCAGGAGGCTGTTATATTCTCCTAAGTCCCTGTGTTTTGTCTAACAGTATCCAGAAGGCATCAGAGGAGTTCTGGAGCAGTTTGCTTATATCTCCTGGCATGATCCTCAGTCATTTTTTTTTTCATGAAATGTATTGAGATAATTTTCCTTTACTTCTATTGACCTAGCAAAGTGAAGGAAGATGAATGATGCAATCTGTGACCTCTGAATGATTATAAACTCCTAAATCTTAGCTAGAAAGGACTTTGCCCAACCCAAGAATTATGTTAAAAATTAAAAAAAAAAACAAAGAATCTCCTTTCTAACATCCTATACCTAGCTAGTATTTATATAGCACTTGAAGGTTTTGGCACAGTGGTTAGAGTACTGGACCTGGAGTCAGGAAGACTCATCTTCCTGAGTTTAAATCTGACCTCAGACGGTACTAGCTATGTGATCCTTGGGTAAGATACTTAACCCTATTTGTCCCAGTTTCCTCATCTGTAAAATGAGCTGGAGAAAGAAGCGGCAGTATCTAGTATCTCTGCCAAGAAATCCCCAAATGTGGTCACAGGAAGTCAGGCACAACTGAAAACAATTGAATGAAAGTGTTTTGCAAATATCTGATTTTAGAAGCAGTTTGGTTTCCCAGTGGAAAGGATGCTGGGTCAGGAGGACCTGAGTTCAAATCAAGCCTCAAACATTTCCTAGCTATGTGACCCTGGGCAAACCATTTAACCTATAATCTTCATTAGTTCCATCTACTGTGAAATGGATAATAATAGCACCTGCCTCCTAGGGTTGTTGTAAGGAGCAAATGAAATATTATTTATAAATTGCTTATCACATTTCCAGACACATAGAAGCCATTTAATAAATATGGGATTCTGAGGCATCTAGGTGGTGCACTGGCCCTGGATTCAGGAGGACCTGAGTTCAAATCTGGCCTCAGACACTTGACACTTACTTAACTGTGTGACCCTGGGCAAGTCACTTAACCCTTATTGCCCTGCCCCCCCCCCCAAAACCAATAAAACACAACCCCCCCAAAACAAAGACAAACAAACAAAATACCTCAATGATGAAAAATTGTTATTGAGTCCTTAAAATATTTGAGGGCAGCTAGGTGGCACAGTGGATAAAGCACTGGCCCTGGATTCAGGAGGACCTGAGTTCAAATCCAGTCTCAGACACTTGACACTCACTAGCTATGTGACCCTGGGCAAGTCACTTAACCCTCATTGCCCTGAAAAAAAAAAGAAATTAAAAGTTAAAAAAAAATGTGGGATTCGTTCCATCCTTTATTTATTTTCCCAATCACCCTTCAAGGTAAGGTGCTGTTATTAATCCCATTTTATACTTGAGGAAACTGAGAGCCACAAACATTAAGTGACTTGCCTAAGGTCACACAATATACCTAATAACTAAGTTTTGGAGATCACAATATCAAAGATCTCCTATTTGCAAGGGACATCAGAGGTTATTTGGTTTCAATCATACCTGAACGGAAGTGCTAAGTCTGATAGAGCATTGCTTACTGACCATCTGTGAGGTATAAGCACTTCCTTTCAAGTTCACTCATTTCATTTAAGATACTTGTAATTGTTCAAGTCCCACCCTTCACTCCCTTCCCTAGAGTATGCCTCACCATGGCTTTATGGACTTATATCACTTTGTACTTTCTTTATGTTGTTCAGCAACATATGTTGTTTCAGTTGTTCTTGTGTTCAGCAAAAAGGTCTAATCCCCTTGGGAAACAATTGTACCATAAATTCAATATGAGGCAACAGTATAACTTGGGAATCCAGAGCTAATGAAATTTTAGGCAACATAGTACCCAGACAAGGAAGTCCTTCTAGACGCTGCCATAATAAGATTACATATGTCACTGAGTTAATGGGTTGGGTTATGGTGCCACATTTTAAGGAGAGAATTTCCAAATTTCAGTTTCCAGATGAAGGCAAATAGGGTGATCTTGAACCTCTAGAGCAGGGATTCTTAACCTGGAGTGGGTCAATTTGGATGGGGGGAAAAATTACATCTTTATTTTCAGTAACTTCTAACAAACTTTGCATTTTTTTCAATTATTTAAAAAGCTAATTCTGATAAGGGGTCCATTGGCTTCCCAAGACTACCAATGGGTTCCAGGATATAGACAGAAAGTTAAGAGGTCCTGATCTACAACATTTCAGTTCAAGAACTTAGCCTGATATAGAGAAAAATGGAAGGGGAGAGTGGAGAACATGGAGAATAGGTGCCTTCAGCTATTCAAAGGGTTGTAATGGGACAGAGGATTAAAATTGTTCTGCTCAAACTCAGAACAGTTAAATAGGTGTAATGGGTAAAAGTGATAGAGAGGCAGAGTTAGGAGAGATATTGGGAAAATGTTCTAACAACCAATGTTCTTATTTTTTTTTGTAAGGCAATTGGGGATAAGTGACTTGCCCAGGGTCACACAGCTAGTAAGTGTGTAAAATGTCTGAGGCCAGATTTAAACTCAGGTCTTCCTGAATCCAGGGCCCATGCTCTATCCACTGCGCCACCTAGCTGCCCCTATAACCAATGTTCTAAAGAGGATCAGGCTTCCTTGGGAAGTGGTGGGATTCTCCCTATTAGAGGTCTTTAAGTCAAGACTAGATATCATTATTTTTTTTGGAGGGGAAGTTTTGTGACTGTTCAGGTTCAGTTTGGTCTAGAGGGTGTTAGTAACCTTCAATGTTGAGATTCTTTCTTTTATTTTGGTCATAAAGCTTCTTTTAGGTAGCCAAAAAATTGTTTTATTAATGGAAATTTACTGACTCCCAAAGCATTCCATTCTTCTTTTGAGCTGCCCTAATTGGAAGGAAGAAATTTTTAATAAGGTTAGTGAACTTTTCAATAATTATGGAAATTATGCCCATCTGAAAATATGAATTGGCCACCATTTAATTATAAGATATGTTGACTTCTGCTAAGGCAATTAGTCTTTAATGTTTCAACATTTAGTTTTATAATGCAGAAAAATAATATTTTAAAAACATGTTACAGGTAATTATTAAGAAACTACTACATGCAAAGCACTGTGCAGGGATCAGGGAAGACAATGGTAGAACATCCTCGGTCCTCAGGGATCGTTCATTCATTCACTTAAAAGGTCTGAGCAGCAAATGGGACTAGATGATCTGATCCAAGTTTTGCTCTCTGGGCCTTACTTTCTTCACATAAAAATGGGGGAGGAGGGCTAGATTAGATGGCGTCTAAATTCTCTTCCACTTCAATAGATTGTGATTCCAAAGATGGTTCTGTCATAGAAGGTAAAACGTAGTTGAATAGAAAAAAAAAAATTAGTATTTCAAGAAACCACTTAGCATCCCTCCTGGACTTCATACATGCTGCTCTCTAGGCCAAAGAGTCCAGCTTTGCAGTGTACTTTCTGTTTATCCCAGGAGGAAACTACTTATGGCACTTGGTAACCTTGGGAACAATAATATTTTCTAAGTGAAATTTTTGTTTGTGAAATCATCCAAATGTTTTCTGTGTGTTTCTCTCTGTCTCTGCCTCTCTTTGTGTTTCTGTGTGTCTCCCTCTCTGTCTCTAGCTTTCATCTGTCTGTCTGTCTGTATCTCTGTCTCTCTCTGTCTCTCTCAAAAAGCAGGTTTCCTGAGGAACACAGCACTTAAACTAAATAGAAAATTCAAACTATAGGGCAAGTAGTTTAACTTCCCAAACAGAATGGCACCATGAGGTTATTGAACCCTTCAGCATATCTCTTTTCCCCAGAAATCTATTATAAACTGAGAAGTTTCCTTCTAGAAACTTCTTGATTTTAAAACAAAAGAAAACAAGATAACTCTCCATTGTTCTTAGCCTAGTCTGAGCAATCGGAAATGTGTGTCTAGTCAAAAAGCATATGACCTAAATTGTTTGGGGGAGTTTCCTTATTTGGTAGTCCCCTTTAGGAATTAAATCCCAGGTTCATTCTCTATCATATAATTGCATGTAATTTATAAATATATCATGTGTACATATATTTGTTTACATTTGGATACTGAAACATATATATACACACATGCACATATGTTATATGTGTATGCATATTTGACTATCATGTATCTCTGCCTCCCTTTCCTCCCTAATCCTCCCTTAAGAAAGATGTGTGTATGTATGCATATTTTCCTTCTCTCTATCTTATCATTAGAAAGGGAGGATACAGAGGGGGTGGTCACCTGGTTTTACAGAGCTAAAAATCTATGTGGGTGATCCCAGACCAACAAATGGGATATGTTCCCAAAGTGGGTTCTTGAATTAGCTTCTTGGAATGCAGGATCTATTACCTCACGGAAACAGGATTTTCAGTTGTGAGTGAGGGTGGCAATGGGAATCCCTTACTATTTCGTTATTTCTCTCTCATTTCACCTCATAGAATTTTAGGTATCTCTTTTCACTTGTTACATTAACATTTTCCTGTTATTTTTCTTTGTCCCTGCTTGATTTTATTAACTAGACCTTAAGTTCTTTGAGGGAAGGACCTAGTCTTGTATATTTTTGTAAATCCCTGAATATCTGACACAATTATTGTTCAGTTGTTTTCAGTCACATCTAACTTTTTGCGATCCCATTTGGTGTTTTCTTGGCAAAAATACTGGAGTGGTTTGCCATTTCATTCTCCAGATCATTTTATAGATGAGGAAATGGAAGTAAATAGGGTTAGGTAACTTGCCCAGGGTCACACAGCTAGTAAGTGTCTAAGGTCATATTTGATTTTTGGTTTTGTTTTGTTTTTTTTACTGTGGCAATTGGGGTTAAGTGACTTGCCCAGGGTCACACAGCTAGTAAGTGTTAAGTGTCTGAGGCCAGATTTGAACTCAGGTACTCCTGACTCCAGGGCCGGTGCTTTATCCACTGTGCCACCTAGCTGCCTCTAAGGTCATATTTGAACTCATGAAGATGAATCTTCCTGACTGTAGGCCCAGAACTTTATCTACTCTATTCACCAAATTTTTATTGCTTAGAGGAATCTTTCAGGTCCCCACCTATGAATGGATAAATGAATGAATGCAATATATAGTAGGTCATGTTTTTATTTATACATATATGTGAACATGCAATTCATATATACATATATAACATGACATATGTAAAACACTGAAGTAAGTTAAGGGGGTGCAAATAGAAAAGAAAGTAAGTACTGCAATCAAGGAGCTTAAGACAACCTGTATCAGAGGTTCAGTGCAAATCAGAAAGAATTTTTTTTCACCTTCTGGGCACTCCCCCTTGTCCAATGGCAATGCTGCTTATATAAGGTCTGTTTGTTCATGGTCACCAATTCCATCTCTGCTATTGCTAAAAGTCTTACAGATTTGTCTTGAGAGAAAGAGTGGGAAATACTGTTGTGACAATATTAGTAAATACACTGACTTTGTTTTCTTTCATCACACATTTGAAATGTGTTATGTTACTTCCTTCCATCTAAGATTTGTCCAATGCATAGCTTTTTTTTTTATAGTCATTCTTATATTGTCTCTTACATTAGATTGTGAATTCCTTGAGGGCAGGTGATGATTTCCCTTTGCTTACATCCTCAGCACTTTTGTGCAGGTATTGGGGCATTGTTAATTTCAGTCTTGTCTGATTCTGTGACCCAATTTGGGGTTTTCTTGGCAAAGATAATGTAACTGTTTGCCATTTCCTTCTCCAACATATTTTATAAATAAGGAAATAAAGGCAAACAAGGTAAAGTGATTTGCCCAAGGTCACATATCTAGGAAGTGTCTGAGGACAAATTTGAACTCAGGAAGATGACTCTTCCTGAATCCCACTATCTATCCATGTATCTATCACTGACTGTCCACTGAACCACTTCACACATAGTAAATGCTGGCATGTTGGCTGACATGGGGGGGCAGGGTGGACAAAAGGGGAAACTGACTTAAAGATGATAAGGGGAAAAGACAAGATTTTTGTGCTAATTCTATAGGTGACTCTTGGACCCTTTCATGAACCTTAGAAGTAGACAGCCCTCATTCTTTATGAGCTCTAATTTCATTTCACAATTTGTAGGCTTTCCTTTTCATTGATTTCCTTTATTTCATTTTCTTTAAATCAAAGTACTATGGTACAGAGGAGAAACAGCCTTAGACATGAAATCAGGAGGTCTGCATTGTTTAAGAGCATTACATTAGGCTGACAGTCATATTCTGCAGTTCTAGCATGGTATAATGGCAAGAGTATAAACTTTGGAGTCAGTCACTTTTCATGCCTAGGGCAGTTGATGGGGCATTGGACAAAGTAGTAGACCTGGAGTCAGGAAGACTATACTTTAAATCTGGCCTCAGACACTTACTAGCTGGGTGACCTTGGGCAATTCACCTAACTTCTGCCTGTCTCAGTTTCCTTGATTGTAAAATGTAGATGATAAATACACCTACTTCCTAGTGTTGTTGTGAGATAAAATGAAATAATTTTTAAAGCACTTGGCACAAAGCCTGACACATGTTAGACATTTAATAAATATATGTTTCCTTCTTTCCTCTCTTCCTTTACAGGGCTGTAGATTCTTGCATGTACAACATTCGAAAGTCAGGTGTTTTTTTATTATTTATTTTTTTTGTAAAATAAAAATGATTTAGCAGGACAGAGGAATTATATGACTGGGAGAAAGAATCACTGTGGAGACTGTCTCCCAATTTTTTTCAATGTGATGATTGTTTTTGCTTTTTTTTTTTTTATCTTTGTCTTGACTATTATAAATGAAGATTCTCTGGGAAGGTGGAGGAGGAGGAGGAATAAAAGGCAGGAGATATAAAATAATTATATCAATAAAAAGCTATTTTTAAAAAAGGTTGGGAATAAGCAAAGAGATGCATGGAATTTCGCTTCTGGCTCTTCCAACCTGAATGACATTAGGCAAGTCATTTAACCTGAGTATCTATGAAATGTGATGACTTGGGCAAATTACTATACTTAGGAAGCCCTGTGATTCTCTTTGACCAGCTCATTGTAATCTTTAGAGTTCTTGCTATCCTCCTTCATTCTCAAAGAGGACCAATGACATCTGGAAGGTGATGTCTTGATTTACTCATGAACTGGATTTAAGTGAGTCAGAATTGTGCAGTCATGAGCTTCAGTCTTCCATCGTCATTTATGTCCAGTGGCAGGACAAAAGTCAAGGCATCTGTCAATGACCCATGATGCAGTGGATGACCTTGGCCTTTTTAAATTAAAGTCTTTCCCAGGTCTCAGTACTGTGTAAAGAGACATTATCATCAACGCTATTCAGTTGGAAATTTGAGCAGGGCCAGGGAACTTCACAAGCTCTGGCGCTTGGATCATATCCTGTCATATCATATCATATCCTGTCCCATTTTAGCCAGTGAGTGAATTATTTTATTTCTTTGAATTCCCAAGACAACAGATTCCAGTTCTGGGAGACCCATGTATTTCTAGGAGAATGGGAACTTTTGTTCTTTTTTGTGTGTGTTTAAGAGCTCAGGGAAGGAACCAGAGAACATAGAATAAGAAATATGTTGCTCAGAAATTATCAAGGATGAAGCCTGTCCCCAGGCACTCCCATACCCTTCTCCCAATCCCGGCAGGTCTAGATCAGATTAGCTTTACATCTACATACAAAGAGGTGAGGAGATCTTTGACAAGGTCAAGATGAAAACTAGGGAAAACAGGTACTCAGGAGAGCAAGGTAGCAGAGAGGCTCTTCACAGATGAGTGAGCTTGCCTAACTTGTCAGGAACCGCCGGTTTCTAATTCACATTTGGAACTGAGCATGAGAAGACTTCTTTTTCCAGAATGACCACCCAGTCCATCTTCTGTCTCCAAACACCTTGAACCTACCCTACCTCTCACCCTAGAAAAGATGGACAGAGAAAAAGAAATTCTCCCAATCTGCCTTGCAAGATAGTCAAATGCTTTTGAATCCTTGCTTTCTGGGAGTTGTTGTTTTTTTTGTTGTTGTTTTTTTTTCCATAATGAAGATAAATGCCTCAACCTCTCAGCCATTTCCTTTTTGTGGTGTCCTCTTGGGAACCAGTGACTGATACAGGACACCTTCTCAATATACAGGATATTTATTAATTGGAAGAATTAGCAAATATTAACTGAAAAAACACTTTGAGAACACCAGTAGAACAGGGGAAATGAATAAATACTTATTCACACACAAATATTTAGATATTCACGTAAGTCTCTTTTCCTTAGAAACTGAAAAAGTGTGTAAATCTCACTTGTGTGTGGCACAAAAGCCTGTTGGTTAGTTATTCTTTTTTTTTTTTTTTTTTGGTGAGGCAATTGGGGTTAAGTGACTTGTCCAGAGTCACTTAGTAAGTGTTATGTGTCTGAGGCCAGATTTGAACTCAGGTTCTCTTGACTCCAGGGCCAGTGCTCTATCCACTGTGCCACCTAGCTACCCCCTTACCTGTTGGTTAGTTATAATCAAGACTGATTTTTCTCTTAGCTTCTCTTTTCCTACACTGCTTCCATTTATTTTAGTTCTTTTTGCTTTTTACAATTTCTAAGGTTGAATTTTCATTATTCACACACCTTTCATCCATGCCCTCTAAAAAAGACCAGCTATGTAATAACCTTGTTCCCTACACATTGTCGAGGCCTAGAAAGAATTTTTCCAATTTCTACTGGCAGTTTTTGCTTTAACTGCAGTATGAACTATGCACTCATTCCTCTCATCTCCCAAAGTGAGAATAATTTATTCACAGAATCAGAGGCTGGTAAGGCAGCAGAGTATCTTGGAAAACAAAGTCTGAAGACAATTTGGGGGCTAGAAAGTCTTATTTGAAATAGGCAGCATGGTGTAGTAGAGCTAGTTAGACATGGAGTTATGAAGATGCAAATTCAAATCTCACCTCACACCGCACAAGGCATTTAACCTCACTAAAATTGGGTTCTCTCCTGTGCAAAATGAGAGAATTAGATTTAATGGCCTTTTTAACTTAATAAATACAAAGTAAAATGACAAACTTGTAGCTCTAACCACATGATCTAATCTAATCCCTTCATTTATCACCTGAGAAAACTCAGAGAGTTTTTAATTGAATTCTCCAGAGCACAGAATAAATTGTTAGCTAGGTATACAGGCAAGTAAGTACAAAGGTAAGTCGGTAGGTAGGTAGAACATTTATTTATTCATTTATTTATTTATTCATTCATTCTTTTTTTTTATGGGGCAATGAGAGTTAAGTAACTTGCCCAAGGTCACACAGCTAGTAAGTGTCAAGTGTCTGAGGCTGGATTTGAACTCAGGTACTCCTGAATCCAGGGCTGTTGCTTTATCCACTGTACCACCTAGCTGCCCCCTAGGTAGAACATTTATTAAGGGCTTATTATGCACCATGAACTGAGCTGAGGTGAAAATAAAAGATATAAGCAAGCATGGAAGTTCATGTCCTCAGGATCCTTATATTCTAAGGAGAGGAAAAAAAAATACCTAAAGGGTATTAGAGGGAAAGGAGTGAGGGAGTGAGGGAGCATGTGTGTGTGTGTGGGTGGGTGTGTTTTGGGGAGTTATCCTGGACTCTTCCTTGAAGAGAAACTGGCAGAATCCTACCCCATCCCTCCCTTAATGCTCCTTATTTATTTTCTTAAATTTAGTTAAAGCATACATTTGCTGGATTTAATTTCCTTTCTCCTAACACCCATGGTTGGCTCTGTCCATTTGTTGCAGGGTGTAGTTTCAAGGCACAATTGGGGTAACACTGGAGAGAATAAGTAACTTTTCCTAGAGCCCAGCTGGGTGTTCCATTCCCAGCCCTTTGTTCAGGGTGTATTCTCTAATTAGGAGCATAAGTACAAGCTATTTTATAACTATCTTTATAAGTACAGAATTACTGTGAGTGAGGACTTTATTTTTTCAGTCTGCTCTATAGAGAGAAGCCAGTGTTTACTATGGGTGAGCAGCTATGTTAAGAGCTAGAGATACAAATAAAAACAAAACAAAACAGAGAGACAGCCCCTGCTAAGAGTTTACATTCTAATGAAGGAAGAAAGCATATAGAAAAGCTACAGGAAAGAGTCTGGAATCCGAAGAGTCCTGGGTAAAAGAAGGTAAAAGCTCACCTATGGGGGTGGGGGTGGGGCGAAGGGGGAGGTTCAAAAGAGGTATACAGTGGTACTGTGTCCAAACTTCCAGTGGGTTGAAGGTGGAAGCAAAGTATAGCCAGAGTGAATAGACAGATCAGGAACAAAGCAGAATGAGAGGGAATCTAAATCTTAATCCCCTTTCTCTCCCAGATAAATGTCCTTTAGCACTTTCCTACTTCTCTTCTCTGGTTCAATCCAAGTCTACACCAAGTACCTTTTTCTCATTTAGTTTCCTTCTTTCTCTGAACTTAATTGTCAGAACTGGGCCTGTTGGTAGCCTCAGGCATATTTCATTCAAGTAGTAAGAATTCCCTTCAGGGGGTTTTCATTAAGGTTGTGTCATAAGCACTAAGAGTCTGGTTGGAGAAACTATTGGCCCCACCTATCTTTGAAAGACTGTCTTGGGCCAAAATAACTTCACCATGTTTTCTAACAGTCTACATTTTTGTTGTTAAACTTTATGACTTGACTCAATTTCTTAGACATAACACATAAGTGGAATTTATTTTGTCAGAATCATTGATGTGATAATCAATAACAGCAGTTACTAAGTACCAAATATCTGCAAAGTGCTGATGATACTTCTACTGCTACTACTTCCACCACCACCACTACCAACAACAACACCACCACCACTACCACTACTTACTGCCACCACTGCCACCACCACTGCTGCTATTGCTGCTGCTACTGCTGTTACTGCTGCCACTGAAGCCGTCACTACAACCACCACAAATAATAATATCTAACATTTATATAGCATTTTTAGGTTTGCAAAATGTTTTTAAAATATCATTTTACATGAATCTCACAACAATCCTGGAAGGTAGGTGTTAATATTGTCTCAATTTTACAGATGAGGAAACTGAGAGAAATAGAAATTAAATAAATTGCACAAGGTCACACAGCTAGTAAGTGTCCTGGGCAGGATTCAAACTCAGGTCTTCCTGGCTCTAAGACTCTATCCACTGTGTGATCTGTGACATGAATGAAAAGTCTGAGAAACAGAGTTTCTAAGTAATTAATAATTAATCTGTTAATTAGGCTAGCAAATAATCAATAAATTAATGGGCAGTGTTCTCTCAGTAACCAAAGACAAAATTATGGAGATCCCTGAATGTTTAAATACCTTTAGAAAAGGGATTACCCCTGACAGGTAAAAATCAACACTTACTGGTGAACAGTTAATGAGGGGGTAGACTTTCAAATATGGAGCTGGGCTAAAAGTCTTTAGCTCCTCCAGCTGAGAACATGGCAAAAGTTCAGCAATCTGGACAAAGAAATCCATCACTATCCAGACCATTCTGGTTCATTTTCTACTTCAGAACCTGGGTTCTTCTTGTTAAGGGTTAAAATTCTAGCTAAACTGTCTAAAATATCTAATGAGTGGTCGCCAATAAATTATAAGCTTTAGCAACAGTTAGACTTTTAAGCATTTATTAAGGAGAATAAGAATTTGGTAAAGAGAGAGAGAAAGGCCTAGATTCCTATCTATTAAAGGGAGAGCACATTTCTAGCTCCCTTCTCCACCAGAGTCCCGAGGAAAGAGCCCCAGAGTCAGCGCCAGTCTCTTCCTTCCTCCTCCCACTAGTCTGCGTCACTTCCTGATGCCAAAGAAAAGACTCCTGGTCTTGCCCTCAAAGACCTTCGCTTCATGGGTGGAACTCTTCTACAGTAAGTCTACAGTAAGTCTCCAGCAGGTGGCGTCATTCCAATCGTTACATTCTAGACACTAATAGAATGGTCCAATGACATGGGTCCAATGCTTTAGGACTGGAAGGCACCTAGATTAGATTCTGTTTACAATAAAAATAAAAGTAAATTCCCCTAGCTGACTGGAGTCCACCCAAGATCATGGATCATGTACCCCAAGTATTTGGCCAATCCCATCTATCAGCCTTGTCCTTCAGAGACTGGTTGAATGACCTACAAGGACTGGTACTTGCATGAGGAGATGGAAAGGAAAAGCCTTAATCTTCATTTAATAATTCATTATTAATATAATAGAAAAAGTATATTTTCTGTCACTTGTGTGGTATGTAAAGTGTTGATATGATACGCTTGTTGGGAGTAGGGGAAGATGGGCTGGGATATAACAAATGTACATGTAAGTAATGGAAAAAAAATTTGAAAATCCATCAATCAACATCTACTAAGTACCTACTATACTTCAGAAATGTGCTAAGTGCTAAGGATACAAAAAGAGGCAAAAAGATAGCCCTTGGGCTCAAAGAGTTTATAGTTGAATGGGAGAGACAACATGCAAACAAATATATACAAAGCAAGTTATATACAGGATGAAGAGGTGATAATTAACAGAGGGAAGCACTGGAAGTAAGAGGGGTTGGAGAAGGCTTCCTGTAGAAGGTGGGATTTTAGATGAGACTTACAGGAATCCAAGGAGGTCAGTAGGAGTGGAGCAGTGAAAGTGTTCTAGTCATCAAGGAAAGCCAGAGAAAATACCCAGAGCTAAGAGATGGAGTGTCTCATTTGAGGGAATAGCCAGGAAGCCTCTGAAGAAAATACTTTATTTTTTATTATATATTAATATTGTTTGAATCTAGCTTTATGTGGCAAAAGATTATTTAAACCCAGAATGTCATGCTAACTTCAGTGACTCTCCAGGAATTTCCAAGAGGTTACAAGGAATGTTTTGAGTCCTCCCAAGTCCTGGCTTCACCCAAGCATGTTTACTTTGGGTTTCCTCACCCAGTTCTTATTTGGGGTCTTGTGAGAGCTTTTGTTTTAGATTCCCCAATAGCTTGTGTTTTGTCTTTGTCCCAACTTTATTGAATCCTTAAATTTACTTGCTGATACGCATCTCAAGCAACCTTACCTGGGAAAGTCCTTTGCTAAAAACTGCCCAATTGCCTACATGTTGCCAACCAACTGCTTGTCCTCATGCCCTCCTTTGAACTCCATATAAAGTGAACCTCCCAGAGACTCAGAAGCCACAACCTTTTCCTGCTAGTTCTTTCTCCTCTCACAAATTACTTAATAAAATTCTTTCTAAAACTTTTTCAGGCTTTGGGGGGTTGTTTTCCATTGAATGGCCAATGTCAGGAATAGTAGAACCTTAACAATTGGAGGGATCAAAAAAGAAAGTATTTCAAAAAGAAATGATAAGGACTTTGATAGGGGATGGTGTTGTTTTGACCTACCCAAGAAATCATAGAATTATCTATTGTTAGAGACAAAATAAGCCTTAGAAGATTTAATATCAGAGCTGGATTAGATAATATCAGGACTAGATGAGAATTTCAGACATTACATGCTAGGACTTGAAATATTATTAAAAGTTAGAATGTTAGAGATGCTGGGGCTTATAGAGGAAATTCACCAGTTAGAAACAAACATTTTTGTTCTTCAGTCGTTTTTTTAGTCATGTCTGACTTTGTGACCCCATTTAGGGTTTTCTCAGCAAAAACTGGAATGGTTTTCTGTTCCTTCTCCAACTCATTTTACAGATGAGGAAACTGGGGCAATTTTACACAACAAGTAAGTGTCTGAGGCTAGATTTGCACTCAGGAAGAGTCCTCCTGTCACCATGTGTGGCCCTCTATCCACTGTGCTACCTAGCTGCCCTATAAAATTATATAAATATATTGGTTATTGAATCCTGTTCAACACTCTGTGACCCTATGAACCTACAATCTATGGGGTTTTCTTGGCAAAGTGACTATAGTGGTTTGCCCTTTTCTTCTCCAGTAGATAAAGGCAAATAGAGATAAAATGACTTGGCCAGAGTCACACATCTACTAAGTGTCTGAGGCTGGAATTGAACTTAGGTTTTCTTGACTCCAGGCCTGGGACTCTATCCACTAAACCTTTTAGCTGCCTTTTGGAATTTTAATGACCTTTAATTAAGGAGGGAGAAGGTAATAAGTATTTATATAGCTCCTACTATGTTCCAGACTATGCTAAGAACTTCCTATAAATTTTATCTCATTAAATCATAATTACTGGGGCAGCTAGGTGGTGCCGTGGATAAATCACCAACCCTGAATTCAGGAGGACCTGAGTTCAAATCCGGCCTCAGACACTTGACACTCATTAGCTGTGTGAACCTGGGCAAGTCATTTAACCCTCATTGCCCCACAAAAAGAAAAAAAAATGCTGGATTTGTCCAAGAACCTTGATTTTTACAGAAATTAAGCATTTATTAAGTACTCATACTGTGCCATGTACTGTGTTAAGTTCTGGGAATACAGAGGAATGCAAAAACTCAGTATCCTCCCTGCCATCAAGGATATGGTGGGGAGGTACAACATCCAAATCATTGCATACATACAGATATGCATGGGTTAAATAGGATGGTAATCTTAAATCAAGCCAAATCGATAATCATTTATTAATCTCCTACCATGTGTTGGACACTGTACTAACTACCAGCGATGCAAAGAGAATTAAACAAAACATTAGCTCTCAAAAAGTTCTCCGTCTGTCATGTACGGACGAGATAGGACAAGATATATATATATATATAGGATAAGTTGGACATAATCAACAAAGGGAAAACCCTCACTTTACATGGGATCAGGTAAGGCCTCTTGTAGAAGGTGGGATTTTAAGTGGAAGTCAAAGAAAGCTAACGAAGTGAAGATATGGTTGAGGATGGAGAGAATTCCATGCTTGGAGGGAGAGCAAATTGAAATGCCTGGATCAGGAGATGATGGATTGTTTTGTGTGAGGAGGGAGCAACTAGGTTGTGCAGTGGACAGAATGCCAGGCCTAGAATCAGAATGACTCATCTTACTGATTTAAAACTTTATTTCAGACACTTACTAGCTGTATGACCCTGAGCAAATCACTTAACTGTTTGCCTCAGTTTCCCCAGATGTAAAAAGAGCTGCAGGGGAAAAAATGGCAAGCCAGTCCAGTGTCTTTGCCAAAAAAACACCCAAATTGGGTCACAAAGAGTTGGATATGACTGAAACACTTGGACAATAACAACAACAAACAACAACAACAAGGAAATCAATGCCACAGCCTGGACCATTCCCAGTTATCCTCCTCTGGAGGAGAGAGTGAGGTTGGTGACCTTGTACAGTCTTCCCTCACTTAAATTCAGTGCAAGTCATGACATCACCTCAATGTCATTGTCCTCTTCATGAATGAAGAACAAATAACAACATCATAAAGGAGACAGGGGGGAGTCAGATTTTAAAATACTAGAGAGGTTTGGAAAGGCCAGATTATGAAGGGTTTTAAAAGCCAAAGAGAGGATTTTATATTTTATATAACAGGTAACACAGATTCAACACAGTTTATTGAATAATGAGGTGACATGGTCAGACATCTGCTTGAGGAAGAGAAATTTGACAGCTGAGTGGTTATAGCACTTGAGCCATGTGTAACCTTGGGAAAGTAACTTCACCTGTTTGGGCCTCAGGTTCTCAAATGTAAAATGTGGGGTGGGAGGACTCGTCCTCTAAGGTTCTTACCAGCTGTGAAACTTTGAAAATGAGACTATCAGTCATTAGAACCCAACGTTCCTCAATTGCATACAATTCTTTTCTCTTTCCACACAACTAGAACAATTTCTTAACATTTAGGGCAGAGGTAGGAAGCTTATGACATCACCCACCAGTACCCAGAAATACACACCTCTTTGATTACAAAACACTGCTCTGTGCAGAGGGATGCTCTGACCTGAGAGAGGGCTGTTCGTCATGTTTGGAACTAATTGTACAACCCACTGGGTATTCTTTACCCCTATTTGATGGTAGGAAGAGTTTCTCTCACACTGGGAAACAGTCCAGGATGACTCTTACACCACAGAGGAAACATTGGCAGCATTGCTTTCTAATCTGGAAAGTGAAATGAAAGGCAACTCAAGTCAGCTGCTATCTAGCAAAGTGGCAAATTTATTTAAGATTTGGGCAATTATTGGTCTCCCACCACGTTCTCGAATGCTCCTTTCAAGGAATGATTTTTTTTTTTAATTGAGTGAGTGAGTGAACAAAAGCAACAACAATATCAATAACAACAACGAGAATGATGGAAAAAGACTATCTCCAGCATACACAAGAACAGGTAAATATTTATTAATAAAGAGGAAATACAGTAATGTGCTAGGTAGAGCCATCAGTACAAGATTTCATTTTGTGTCTTAAAATTATAACAGGGGGGCATCTAGGTAGCTCAATAGATAAAGCACTGGCCTTGGATTTAGGAAGACCTGAGTTCAAATCCAGCCTCAGACACTTGACACTTAATAGCTGTGTGACCCTGGGCAAGTCACTTAACCCTCATTGACCTGCAAAATAATAATAATAATAATAACAGGTCTTATTTTCATAGCACTTGATAACAATACATAATACTCTATCTATCATGATCCCTATCTTTATCCTGACCTCTGTCTTCATCTGGGTAGACTATTTCTGGTATGAAACTTTCTCTACCGTTATATAAAGACATCCCAGCAGTTTAGAGTCTTAGGGAGATAGTTGCCTAGGGCACTTATACTTTCTGTGAATTGGTCCCAGATCTTATACTTAAAAGGGGCAGCACTGTAACTTGGTCTTCCTTATGCTGAGGACAGATCTCTATCCATTAGGTCATTTTTATTTCCCATTTTACAGAAGAAACTGAGACTCAGAAGGGGTGTGACAGAAAAATAATTGGATTATGGAGCTGAGCAGACCTACAGAAAAAATTCAGTCCTACTCCATTTAATAGCTGAAGAAATGATGGCACATCACAGTTAAGTTTTTGCAATGGATCTCACAGCTAGGAAGAAGCAGAGTAAGAAGTCAGAGATATTCTGTTTCAAAACTAGTAATTTCCCTGATTTCTCTCATGGAAAGCTAAGACCTTCTTCATATGAAATATCTCTTAGAGGCATGGCCAAAAGTAATTTAGTCTAAGTGACATTTTTGTCTGTTTGTTTTTCAGAGTAATGAGGGTTAAGTGACTGGCCCAAGGTCACACAGCTAGTAATTGTAAAGTTTCTGAGCTCAGATTTGAACTCAGATCCTCCTGAATCTAAGGCCGGTGCTTTATCCACTGGGACACCTAGCTGCCCCTGTTAATTCTCTTTTCATAATTTTCTTATATTGCTCTCATTCCTTTTTTTCCTACTTTTTCTACTACTCTTATCTCTCTAACTATTCTAGGAATTCTTGCTGCCCTTGGCTCCTATTACCATTTTTCTTTGAATCTTTTTTATCGCTGTTTCACATTTTTATTTTCTTCTAAATGTATATCTTGGTCTTCCTACCACCACCATAGTAGCTTTTTTTTTTTTGCTTTTTGATTTTTTTTGCCAGGCAGTAAGAGTCAAGTGACTTGCCCAGGGTCATACAGCTAGGAAGTGTCAAATGTCTGAGGCTGGATTTGAACTCAGGTCCTCCTGAATCCTGGGTTGGTGCTTTATCCACTGAGCCACCTAGCTGCCCTGATAGTACCTTTTTTATGGTTAAATTATTTTTGTTGTTGTTTGTTTGCTTATTTTCCCAGTCTATTTCTATACTTTGTATTTTATATTGAAGTTGGACTCTATTCACCTGTAAGTGGGTAGGTACTATGATAAGCTTCAGGTTTTTTCATGATTCTCTTTTCCTAACTAGTCCTGGGGATCTGCAAGTTTTTGGTCAAAGGTAGTGTCATCCTGAAGAGCTATGATCACTCATTTCCTGGTCTGTGCCCTGGTCTTTACCCAGGAAGGGCATCCCTTCCCCAGCAGCTCTTGATCCTACAAATATGACTAGGGTCCTTGTTCCCTTGAGACAAGCCCTACTCTCTACCCTGGAACTGCAACCTCAAATAGTTTGTAGGCCAATCAGCACCAGCTACACCCAATGGCAGAAAGGGGTCCCCTACAATCTATTTCTGACAAGTCTCTGGCCTGAGAATTCCTCAATCTGCTGCTGCTATTGTTGCAGCCAGCTCCAAGGCTCCCTGCTGCTGCTTCTACCAAATTCCAATCCTATATCCATCCCTAAATTGCTGGAAAGAATACCTCCCTCTCACCTTTTGTTACCTCTGCTCCTATTTTAAAGTTGTTTGAAGGGGAATATTGGTAGAGTTCAACTGGGTATGAGCCTGTGGTCTACCATCTTGACTCTCCCTGATTTCCTAAATTAAAAAAAAAAAATCAATGACTATACATTTTAACCATCAATTTGCATATAAAGACTGTATAAGATATATATATTGAAAATGTGAGGTAGGGGGGAGGAGGCACTAGCAATTCCAATGATTAGAAATGGCTTCAGGTAGAATCTGTCTCTTCAAGCTAAGTCGTGAAGGAAACTATGGATTCTAAAAGCCAGTAATGAAAAAAGGAGCATACCCAGGCATATGAGACACCAAGCACATATTGATGAGAGAAGGCAAGGCCATTGGACTACAATTGCTTTTTCAATTGTAACCATTAATTTGAACTGAGCTGAGCCAGATGTACTTTAATCATGGTACTCAGGAAATTATTTTACCACTTCAGTTGTATGAGTCTGCTTGAATCCCTTAGTTCTGTGCTATGATTTGACTTCAGGGAGTTTTATCCATTGTCTGTTTCCAAGAAGATATAATCCTCTGGGGTTGAAGGTCCTTTTGTCAGTCTTCTCTTGGGTGTCCATAAGAAATCAACTAAAAGATTGTCTTGACTTGATCAAGTCATGAAAAATAAAAATAGCTGAATTTATATGATTCTTTGAAAACTTAGAAATTATTGTATGCACATTACCTCTGACTATCCCCATATGTTTGTGATAGAGGCACTATAGTTATTTCCATTTTACAGATGAGGAAACTAAGGCTCAGAAAGTCTAAGTGATTTGTCCACAATTATGTGGTTAGCATCAGAGACCAAAGTAAAACTAAAATCTCACCTTAGTCTAAGTTTGGATTTTTAAAAATATATTTCCCTGCCTTTTAATGATGCCCAAACTCTTTTGGTTAAACATGTGTTCATGTCTTTTACTTTTCTAAGAAATCTGTTTCTGGGAATAAATTGCAAGGGCAAAAGAAGTGTTTTCTTTCCAAGTTGAAAATTTCTCCTCCTCTCCCAAGTAAATACAGTTATTTTAACATTTTGAAAATTCTGAATAAATATCACTGTTTTCATTATATAAATTTTCACAAAACTAAAAATATCCATTCACGAACTAACCATTTCTTGCTTAATTCCAGAGTGATTTAACATGACTTTTTCTTCCTCATAAATATTTTTTTTTTTAGTGAGGCAATTGGGGTTAAGCGACTTGCCCAGGGTCACACAGCTAGTAAGTGTTAACTGTCTGAGGCTGGATTTGAACTCAGGTACTCCTGACTCCAAGGCCAGTGCTCTATCCACTGCACCATCTAGCTGCCCCATAAATACTTTTTAAGCCAAATTGACCTAGTTGAAGTTTCTCTCTCCTCCCCTTTCCTTTCATTCCTTCCCTTCCTATCCCCTTTCATTGACAAGTATTTATTATCTTTCCCTCTTCCCCACAATTAAAAAAGGGGGGAAAAGAAAAAAAAAACTTTAAAAGAGATATGTATAGTCAAATAAAACAAATTCTGTCATTGACCATGCACAAAAATGTATGTTATTTGTTTTTGATCCATTACCTCTGTCAGGACATCTGTAGCATGCATCATCCTCAGTCCTCTGTAATTGTGAGTATTCATTGCTCAGAATTCTAAATTCCTTCAAAGTTGACTGCCTTTACAATGTTGTCATAATTGTCTGATTTTTTTTCTCCTGGTCTTACTCACTTTGTACTGTATCAGTTCATAAATTCTTCCCAGATTTCTCTAACAACATATATTTTGTCATTTTTAACAGTAAGATAGTTTTCTGTTATACTTGTGTAACATGGTTTCTTTAACCATGTTCTATTTAATGGGCACTTCATCAGGTTCCAGTTCTTTTTTTGTTCTTTTCTAGACCTTGGCCACTACAAGAAGAGCTGTTATAAATACATACATACATACATACATATATATATATATATATACATATATATATACATATGTATGTATATATAAAATACACATAGGTTCTCCTACTTGATGCTCTCCATATAGGACTTTCCATTTGAACAAAATGTTCCCTATGCCCAGAAGGACCAGAAACCCACTAACTCTTTGACCTTGAGAAAGTCACTTAACTTCTATTCGCCTCAGTTTCCTGAACTGTAAAATAGGAAACCTCCCTTTGAGGTTCAGGTCAAGAGCCACTTCTTCTTTTTTTTTTTTTTTTTGGTGAGGCAACTGGGGTTAAGTGACTTGCCCAAAGTCACACAGGTAGTAAGTGTTAAGTGTTTGAGGCCAGATTTGAACTTAGGTCCTCCTGAATCCAGGGCCGATGCTCTATCCACTGCGCAACCTAGCTGACCCAAGAGCCATTTCTTAAAAGAAGCTTATTGATGATTCTAGCTTCTGCCCCTGTGCCTTTGTACTGTCCATCCTCTTCTAACTTTGAAATTCTTCTGATACCCTCTGCAGAACCTCTTACTCAGCATTAGTAATAAAACAAGCAAAGAAACAGACAAATCAAAAATAATGTCTACCCCAAAGAGGTTATTTATATCTATATCAATCTAATATATACACATATTTTATACAAGTATCTATAATATATGTGTATGTGTATATATACATACATATACATATATGTGTGTATACATAAATGTGTTAGTCATAGCTAGCCTTTACATAGCAATTTATAAATATTATTTCTTGGTGTCTTCCCAGCAACCCTGGAAAGAAAATGCTATTACTATCTCCATTTCATATATAAAGAAAATGAGACAAATGTTACAACTTGCTTAGGGTCATAAAGCTAATAAATATCTGAGGTCAAATTTGAACTCAGGTCTGTCTGATTCCAAGTCCAGTGCTCTATTCACTGCGTTACTTAGTTGCCTTTTAAAAAATTGATATTTTAAATAAAAATATTACTTATTTTTATATGTATTGATAATCTCTCTCCCACTGCCCCCCAAATGTATAATAACAATGCCTCCAAAAAAGAGAAAGAAAAATAAACGCCTTATCATATGCACACATATTTCTGTAAAGTAATTTTCCACATAAGTCATTTCCAAAATATATGCCTCCCTGCATTATAATTTCAACACTTCTATGAAAAGAACTGAGTACAGTTATTCCTTCCATATTATCAGGGTTACGAGTGGCATGCATTGATCTAAAAAATCCAAGCAAAATTTTTTGGCCCTCCCTTCATACCAGAGAATTATGAATTATTTTTCCTTTTTGTAATGTGGTATTTACAGTAACTTATTGTAAAATTTGCATTAAGTATTTTATCATAGGCTCTGTTTCATCTGTTGGCCTTCACCTGTCATATGTGGCTTTCATATATTTCCCCAAAAAATCCCCATTTAATTTCTTATGCCAGATATTATATATATATATATATATATATATACACATATATATTTGTATGCAAGTATGTATGTATATACACACATATATGTATGTATGTGTGTATGTGCACATGTATATGTGTATATACACACATCATGATGAGGAAAGTGGTGATGCAGAAAGGATATTATGGTGTGTTTCAACCCTATTCTTTTAGACTTCTGGTTTATCAGTGCATTGATCAGAGTTCTAACTTTCAAAGTTGTTTTCTCTATAATGTTGTCATTGTATAATTTCTTCTCCTAGTTTCACTCATTTTGTTCTATATCACTTCAAAAAGATCTTCCTAGTTTCCTATGAAATAGTTCATATCATTTCTTATGGCAAGACTATATTCCATTATATGCTTATACAATAATTTGTCTAACCATCTTTACCTCCCTGCCCTCTCCCCTAAAAAAAGAGACATCACCTTAGCTTTAAATATCATGAAAATAACTGCTATAAATATTTTTATGACATAGGTCCTTTTATAACTTCTTTAATTTTTTTTTTTTTTTTGGTAGGGACCAATTTTTAATTGGGAAGTGGCTTGCCGCAATATTGGGGCAGGGAAGGAGACCGACAGCCTCCCTCAAGAACAGAACAGGATTTATTAACAGGAATGAACTTAAAAACACAAGCAAGATCAGTAGAATTAAGGGAAAGGAAAAAAAATGGTGGAAGGGAAATGATACAACCTGTATAACACCACCACCCAAGAATCAGTTGAAAACACACAGGTGAATCCTGTCGCCTTCCAGCTTCAAGCTAGAATGGTGAAATTCCTCCCTTCTTCTTCCCAGCAGACCCCAGGCTGACCACACACAGGCCCAAGTCAGAGGCTGGCACCTCTGACTGACAGTCACATGACTGCCCTCATTGGGCTTCCAGTCATTATAATTTTGCCAGGCCCATGTAGGTGTCAGCAAGTGGTGATGATGAGAGGTGCTAGCGCCATGGTGAGGCTACAACCAGTGGGTGGAGTACCGTGCCATTTTGGAGGCACTGCTCCTGAGCCCCAGGCCAGTGCACGCACTAGGGTTTTTAAAATTCTAGCCAAAAGATGGAGTCATAAAAACCTCAAATAACAATAAATTCTTTACATTTTTTAAAATAACTAGCTATGGTATAGGCAGCTAGGTGGTGCAGTGGATAGAGTATCAGACCTGGAGTCAGAAAGATTCATTACCCTGAATTCAAATCTGGTCTCAGAAACTAGCTGTGTGACGCTGGGAAAGTCGCTTAACTTTGTTTGCCTTAGTTTCCTCACCTGTAAAATAAGCTAGAGAAGGAAATGTCTAGAGAAACAAAAGCAGATAGGGGGAGTAAGTGACAGCTAGATGGCATAGTGGATAGAGTATCAGTGATTTGAAATCTGGCCTCACTAGTTGTGTGACTCTGGCTGTGTCACTTAACCCCGTTCACCTCAGTTTTGGAGAGGGATGTGGCAAATCATTTCAGTATCTTTGCCAAGAAATATCTAAATGGGGACTCAAAGAATTGGGCACAACTGAAAGGACTGAACAGCAACACAAGCAAGTATCTAGCACTCTACTTGGCTGCTTTAGGGATAAAAGAGAGCTCCAGAAAAAGTATATCCTGAGAAAAATATGGAGGAAGAGAGCACTTTCAGTTGGGGAAAAAAACCCCCAAACTTTTTGATTACATTTATTGTATCACAATTTTGATTTGTTTTTATGTATTTATTTGGTTTTTTTTGTTTGTTTTGTTTTGTTTTTTTTGTAGTGAGGCAATTGGGGTTAAGTGACTTGCCCAGGGTCACACAGCTAGTAAGTGTTAAGTGTCTGAGGCCGGATTTGAACTCAGGTACTCCTGACTCCAGGGCTGGTGCTCTATCCACTGCGCCATCTAGCTGCCCCTGTTTTTATGTATTTAAAGGCTTAGCACTAAAGAAAAAAGACCAGAATTAGGGACAATGGCTGGAAATTATAAGAGGGGAGGTTTTGACTTAGATTTAGCTAAAGGGAAAACAAAACAAAACAAAAACTACAACCATAACAATGAGAACCATCTAACAACACAAGATGCTGTCTTACCTGGTGAAAGTATGTGAGTAGAGGCTGGATGATCATCTGTTGAGAATGCTGCTGAGTTGATTTTTTCACTGGGGAAGATTGGACTAGGTGATCTCTAAGGTTGCTGCCAACCCTAAGATTCAAAAACATTACAGAAGGGCGCATGGAACTTCTATGGTTTCAGAAAAACCATGCATATTTTCTTCAAGTCTAAGGGTTTTTTTTTTTAATATAAAGTGCTTCATTTAGCTTAATTTTACATGATTGAAGCAAACAGGCATTTCTTACATCTGTTTTCAGGGAGCTTTCCACACTGTAATCAGTACTTGCATTTGGAATTCTTTCTTCAAAGACTACCTAAAGTTTCCATTTCATAATCTCATCATATTGCTCCTATTTTTACCTTCCTGCATCAGTCTGCACAATTTCCCACTACCCCTCCATTGGTGTTTGTGTTTTCCAAATATATAGAAAATCATTCCTATATTCTCTCTGGTCTCCCACTTAGCTATTTAGCTGTTTCATGCTTTGGCAATACATACTTTTCCATTCACATTCCCTCATAAATCAATCTTCGCAACTTTTCAATGTGTTACCTCCAATGTATCAAAACCTTCTGAGTCTCCTTGTTCTGAGACTGTATTCAGTATTCTCAGTGTGGTCTCATTGAAGCCTTGGGGGATGCTATAATGAATACATTAGTAGTAAAACAGTTTTATTTTCTGTGGCATCTTATATATGTTATATTCCCCAAAGCTTTAAAGAGTGAATAATACAGTAAACTCTAAAGATAGGAAGAACTGCTTATTTCTATAAGGCTCCCATTGCCTCAACACCTGGGTCTCATTCCATTAATTGAGATAAAAGGCCAAGTTGCAAAATGAGATACATTCAATATCCAGATGACAAAGCTCTAATTCATTTAAAGATTAATCAGTAGGATTCTCCGTATTAAGAGACATCTGAATGATTTTTGAAACCATAAGAGGAACTATTATCTAAAGAATCTGAAACCAAGTTTACACTGGGGACATAAAATTTTCCCAAAGGTTCAAAAAGCAGAAATGTTATAGATTCAGGAATGTGTTTTTCCAACTGGAGAACTCATTTGCCTCTGGTGAATGGGTGTGAGATACAGGAGAACTAAGAACAGTCAGTAGTCCACTGAAACAAATGACCAGAGCTTAATGATTTTTTAAAGTTGAGTTTTACTTATATCCTTAGTATGATTTCTTTCATTAGATAGAACGTCTAAGAAATGACTATTTTTTTCCATCCATGAGGAACTCTCCCTCTTTCTATACCTGTTCACATTTGTGTCTGTCTGGTTATCTCTGTGTCTCTTCATTCTGCTTTCTCTTTCTCCCTCTGACTCTTCTTTCCAGGACACTAATACTTCTGCACTTCAATTAATCCATGATTTCATCAGTATGGGTTTCCTTTCAGTGGTATATCATGGTACGTCAGTGGTACCCCCTTCTGTACTCTCCCATCCTGTGCTAATGTTATTTAAGTCTTACTGTAAATCCTCCAAAGATGTTTCATCCATGTCATTAAAGACCTCCCTCTCTTTGTTTGCTTGCTTTTAAATTGGGAGGCGTGCCAGCATTGGATATATAATTCTTGTACTCTGCTTAGATAACTGGCCTATGTACTTTTCAAGTTATACAGGGTTTACTGCCATTTTTTAGCTTTTTTACTCCTTATACTTGTCATCTTTAGCAGTAATCTACAGTCTACTTAACTCAGCACACTTTTCTATTATCCTTTATTTAATTTATAATGTTAATTACTTCAGGATTTTGGTGTTCCATGGTTTGTAGCCATGTAATGTCCAGAAAATACATTCTCATCGGCAAGTAGAAGGCATAGTGGAGAGTGCTAGGCTTGTAGTTACTGACTTCAAACCCAAATTAAAAAATATCTCAGTTGGGGACAGCTAGGTGACACAGTAGATAAAGCACTGACCTTGGATTCAGGAGGACCTGAGTTCAAATCCAGCCTCAGACACTTGACACTTACTAGCTGTGTGACCCTGGCCAAGTCACTTAACTCTCATTGCCCTGCCAAAACAAAAACAAAAACAAAAACAAAACATCTCAGTTAAGTTTCTCTGGAAAATCAACTGAATCTCTCATAACCTTTTCCATAAAATGATATAACACTACCACCTATCTCAGAGGGTTATTGTGGGGATCAAATGGCATAATATATGGAATATATATACATATATGTAAACAAATATGTATGTATGATGCCAAATAAAAGCATTATATGCATGCTAGTTATCGGTATTATTGTTCAAGATAGGGGATTTTATAGCACTGAACAGTTAGAAATAATTAAAAACTTCAGTTTCCTATCTGATAGCGTCTATTTCAACCTTTTCAATTCTGGGCCCTGCTATTGTCCAACTGGTAAATGTGATAAATAGCTGTAGGAAATGTTAGGAGGCAAAAGGGTCTTAAATAAAATCCTTCCACCTCAGTTTCCTCTTATAAAATAAGGGGTTTGGGTTTTACAGTCTCTAAAATCTATGTACCTCTTTCACTTGTATTACAAGTCAAGAAAAATCTTAGACTACGAAAGACATAATAAAGATGGGTAACACTGGAATTAAACCCAAGATATAGTTCATTGAGTTGAACAGATTAATGATACTACTACTGGACATAACTCATATTTAACTATTCATTTACAGTTCATAAAATAATATAAAATCACCTCTATTAGGTAGATTATAGAATTATTATTAGCTCCATTTTACTTATGAAGAACTTGAAACTGAGATATAAAATAGGTAGGCCAGGTTGACATAGCAGGAAAACAGTGGGCCTGGCCCAGTGACATTAATTCCAAGTTCACTTTTCACTTTACACTGTAATGTATTGACTCTTTTTTTTCCAGGGCAATGAGGGTTAAGTGACTTGCCCAGGGTCACACAACTATTAAGTGTCAAGTGTCTGAGGCCCAATTTGATTCAGGGCCTCCTGAATACTGGGCTGGCGCTTTATTCACCACACCACCTAGCTGCCCCAATGTATTGACTCTTTTTTTTTTTTTTTTTTTTTTTTTTTTAGTGAGGCAATTGGGGTTAAGTGACTTGCCCAGGATCACACAGCTAGTAAGTGTTAAGGTCTGAGGCCGGATTTGAACTCAGGTACTCCTGACTCCAGGGCCAGTGCTCTATTCACTGCGCCACCTAGCTGTCCCCAATGTATTGACTCTTAAAGAGAATAGGAGGGATGCTAGAAATCAAGATGAACTTCCTCCTTTTTTTTTGTTTTTGTTTTTTGTTTTTTTAGTGAGGAAATTGGGATTAAGTGACTTGCCTAGGGTCACACAAAGTGTCTGAGGCCAGATTTGAACTCAGGTACTCCTGACTCCAGGGCCAGTGCTCTATCCACTGTACCACCTAGCTGCCCCCCCCCCCCTTGGCATTAAAGACCTCCCTCTCTTTGTTTGCTTGCTTTTAAATTGGGAAGCGTGCCAGCATTGTATATATAATTCTTGTACTCTACTTAGATAACTGGCCTATGTACTTTTCAAGTTGTAGAGGGTTTACTGCTGTTTTTTAGCTTTTTTACTCCTTATACCTGTCATCTTTAGCAATAAACTACGGTCGACTTAACTCAACACACTTTTCTATTGCCCTTTATTTAATTTATAATGTTAATTGCTTCAGGATTGATTCAGGATTTCACTGATGCTCAGTGAAATTAACTAAGTTTTCAAGATCACACGGATATATAATGGGAGAATCTAGAACTGAGCTCAGGTTTTCTTGAACACAGATTCAGTGTTTTATTTTCCCCCCACTCTACCATGAACTCATTATTACTCATTAACATAGTAACATATATTAATTGTTCATACCTCTTGCCATTATAACTGTAATTGGAATTCAGAAATTCAAAGCAAGAAAATAGGATTAATAGAAATATTAATAAAGAGAAAGAGGAAGAAGATAAGGAAAATTTCTGGCTATCTATAACATGCCAGGGTCAGTAAAAGGAAACCAGAAGTGGAATCAAATGAGAAATAGAAAGCTGGTGAACTGTTAAAATAATTAATGACAAAACAGTTAAATCAGGAGATATGATTGTAGTTCCAGCTTCTCTGAAGAACTGGAAAATGGCACAACTAGATAAAATCAATAATTATTAGCCCAAACACTTGACAGTGTTTCATAAATTATTAGTCTAAAAAGTGTATGGGTATGTTTGCATACTGTAGAGGTGCTATGTACCTCTCTCTCACCAAGGAGTATGGACAGATTCTCATTCACTCTAACTTTCCCTCACACACTTTAACAGAGAAAGAATGCCACTAGTTTAATACAGATGGTTAGGGCTACAGGGGAAATTTTGTTTGGGCAGAATATTGTCTTCCTATTCACCACTCAAGCCCCTATAGATGAATTGCTATTTACAAAAGTAGCCAATTACAATACTGACATATGTTGTACATAAAGATTAACAACAAAAACAACAAAACAATGAAATATCCCAAATACTCATATGTTAAAGCAAATACACAAATAATAAATGAATCACAATTCATGTATATTTGGTTTCCACTCTCCCACAAATACATGTAGTATATGTGGAGAAAAATGGGCACACACTCAGGAAAACTTGTCAAGGTGGCACATGAGTGAAAAAAGCCTAGGTTGTTCATCATAGCTCACAAGTTTGAAAGTGAAAATTTTGCAAACCATTTATACCATTTGACATTCTATTAATTTACAAAGGATTATCTTCAAATGACACCTCCTCCAAGAAGTCTTTTGTAATCCAAAATTGAAAGTAATCTCTCCATTCAAATTCCTAATACTTTTTACACCTCTATTTCATTATTCTAATTTGTTATACTTATATTTATACATGATTAATCTATTTCTTTGAGGATACAGACCTTATCTTATTTTTCATTGTGTCACACTAGCACTCAGCACAGTGCATTGAACACAGGAGGTTATTCATTAATGTTTATTGAATACACAAATGGATAAATGAATGAACTTTTTAATATGATGGAATGTTTTCTGTATGGAAAGTTGGGGGTTTGTCTCTAAGGTCATATTTATAATCTCAAGAGTCACTCTCTCTCCTTAGAAGGGCCTCATCCATCACTTCACAACTAAAAAAAAAAAGGGAAAGAAAAGTAGGGTAGAAGACAGTCTTTTATGATTCTTAAAACATTCCAACTACATGAATTCAGATTCTATGCATAATTTTCTTACAAGGCAACCTAAGAAATAATTTATATGAACTATAAAGTTTAAGGAAGGAAAGAAAAATAGGTCTATTGGAAAAAAGCTCCTTGGAGGCTTATTTTTCAGTGACATGTAAATTCTGGTTTTGAAACTGTATTTTTCTGTGAATCTAACTTGAAATAAACATTTTACATTAAATGGAGGGGGCAATAAAATTGAGATATTGTTTTTTTCTTCCTTTTATCTTTTACCTGGGGATTGAAGTAAACAAAAATAGAAATCAAGTAGTTAAGGAAACAGCTTAATTTATGTTGTTTTCTTTTTTCTTTTCTTTCTCTTGTTTTCCTGTCTTCTTTATCTTTCTTCCTTCCCTCAGTTTCTTCCTTTCTCTCTCCCTTTTCATGCCTTTCTCCATTTCACCTCCCCCTTCCTTCCTTCCTTCCTTCCTTCCTTCCTTCCTTCCTTCCTTCCTTCCTTCCTTCCTTCCTTCCTTCCTTCCTTCCTTCCTTCCTTCCTTCTTTCCTTCCTTCCTTCCTTTCTTTTTTCTTTCTATTCAGCTTGACTTCTTATCTTTCTAGAATGAATTAATGTGATTATAAAATTTCCTTGAGTTGGAGGTAGGGGGAAAGCAATAATGACACTGCAGATTTTATTTCTTTTCAATTACATGTAAAGAAAACACACATTTTAAAATCATTTGCTATATGCTAAGAACTGGGCTAAAGACTAGGAATACGAATACAAGCAAAAATGCAGTGTCTGCATTTAAGGATTTTACATTCTAATGAGAGAAGACAATCTAGAAAAAAATAAAAAAGATCTGAAAAGGGGTAGTTGTGATGGAATACCCTGGGATATTTTTTTAAAATATGTAAGTCAAGAATAGGGCTGGGAAATGAATGAAGGCAGTCCAGGACCCCTCCATTAAAGAGTTTTAAGAAATACTCACCAATGACAGAAAGGGGAAGGCCTTATACAAAATTATTTCAGGTGGAGAAGTCCACAGGAATATTTGGACCTTCCATGGAAAAGAGGACCTAGGTGCTAAGGAGAGTTATAGAATGAGGCAATGGTGTCCACATTTTACGATGAGAAAACTGCATCTTTGTGAAGTTGAGTGACTGGTTCCCACTGTGACATTGCTAGTCAGTATCAGAGACAGAATTTAAACTCAGATCTTCTTGGAGCTAACCTCTTGCTTTTCTCATTTTGAGTATAGCAAAACCTCCAAAATGTGCCGTGACATTGCAAATTATTTCAGTACAGCCTTTTTTCTTTCCTGTTCTTCATTGGCCCCATTATTTATGGCTGGATGGAAGGTTAACTGTGGAATTGCTGATTGCAACATATGATCACAGTAGGTCAGTTGGAATCTGAATCCTAGCATAATCTTTTGGAATTATGCATGCCATATCAGAAAAGAACTGCATGGAGTGATTTGATAATAGCTATAAATAATGAAAAGGCAGCATAGCCTAGTAGTAGGGATCCTTGACTAGGTGCAAGGGGGAGAAGTGCCCTGGATTATGGCTTTGTGACTATTAAATTGGGCATCATAGGCCAAACAACACAAAACTCTAGGGACCTCAGTTTACTCATCTTTACATGGGGGATGACATTACCTGTTCTTCTTACCTCAATTTAATTGATATTTTTGAAGCAGCTCTGGACAAAGCATTAAAGAAAGCCTTTTATATCTCATAAAGCTCTCTGTTACTGTAAATCATAATTATTTTAATTTCATTTTCTTGGCATACATGTTCCCCCCCCCCTTTTTTTTTTACATCAAATGGGAAAGTATATCCTGCTATGAGCTCAAAACAAGTTTTCAATGACTAAGTCAGTAAAGAAAGAAAGTTACTTACAAGGTTTGACTGAGAATTTGACTAGAAAGCAAACAAAAGATGAGGATACCATAGGGAAGGGAGGGAGGGATAGACTGAGGGTTAGTTGTTGAAGAGACATGACCAATCTTATTTCCCAAGATTCTCCGCCAACCAGGTAATAAATGAATCATACTTGGCGGCTTGAAGGAATGTTCTCATATATATTTTACCAAGAAAGTTCTGTCTATCTGAGAGAATATATATTATTGAAAGGATTTTTTTATAGCATCTGCAGCCCCGACTCACAAGCATCAAAGTTAAGTGGGGGGAATAAAAGGAGTTACTCATAATCCTGGCAAGGAAAGACAAGAGAAGGAGCAAAATTAAGTTAGAAAAATAACGACTGTCTCTCAGATCCCAGGTACTTTCCTATTTCTAGACTATCATTTTTATTAAGGGTTAATAGAATTTATTGGCACTCATTGATCTAAGGATATACTGCCAAAACTAAACTGGCTTTTTGAGTGTTAGCCACTGACAGCATGCTTTTAGGTTCAAATTCACTCTATACTTAAAGTTGCTTAGTCCTTAGAGCATCTACAAAAAAAAAAAGAAAGAAAGAAAGAGAAATATGAGACTATGTAGACCTATCACTATGTATTTTGTGTGATCTTAGGCAGTCTTCATCTCTCTGACTCAGTTTTCTCATCTGAAAAATGAGGGAATGAGATTACAAAACTGCTAAGGAATTATCTAGATTTGAATCCTGTGATTTTTAATTCTGAACATACAATAAGCAAAATTCAATATTGAAATGAATCTCAAGTATTATGTCCAATTCTAGGAGGTATATTTAAAATTATGCATACATATGCATGTATAAAAACATATTGTATATATACATATACATTTACTCATATGAATATGAGTATATATTTGTGTATTATATGTGTATTGCACATGCACACATACACACATATCTATAATATTCTTCTATGATTCTCATATAATACATATACCTACCGGGAAACAGTGGGCATTTTACCATTTTCACTTCTACTGGACATCTACCCTTCCCACTTATGATATCCGTGGCTCTCCCCTTCCTGCTCTGGGAAGAATAATTGAATAAATACTATCATTGATTCTGGAAAAGGAATAATAATATACTGCAGTATCATTCCACTCACCATCTCTGTGATTCCCCTCATCAAAATCCCCTTCATTGACAAGCATTCATTTATATATACTGTCTCCCAAGCTTGAAGATAGGAACTGTTTCATGTTTGCATTTATATCTACTGGGTGGCACAGTGGAAAAAGCACTGGCCCTGGAGTCGGGAGAACATGAGTTCAAATCTAAACTCAGACACTTAATAGCTGTGTGACCCTGGGCAAGTAATTCCACCTTAATTGCCTCAAACATCAAGGGTCATCTCCTATCTCCAGTCATCCTGATGTATAACTTGTCGCTGGACCCAGATGGTTCTGGAGGAGAGAGTGAGGTTTGTGACCTTGCACAGCCTTCCCTCACTTAGATCAAATTCAGTGGAAGTCATGACATCACCCAGATGTCATGGTCCTCTTCGGGAATGAAGAACAAATAGCAATAATATATCCTCAATAAATAGCACAGTGCTTGGCACATAGTTCATTTTTAATACATTTTTTTTTACTTTCATTCATCTTTTGTTTTTACATTTCTTTCTGAACATATATTCCTAACCCTTCTCCTACTAAGTGAGCCATCCCTTGTAACAAAGGTTTTGAAGAAAAAAAAAATGAAGGAAAAGGCAGTTCAACAAAACTAGCTAATCTAACCAACTGTATCTGAAAGTAGATGCAAAATTCCATAAGTGTAATATCTATTTCTGCAAAGAGAAAGGGGAGATTGATTTTCTTCCATTTTTTTCTAGTCCTAAGTTTGGTTATAATACTTTGGGAAAGGTCTATTCCATTTATTATTATTATTGTTTTTTTCTGTTGATATTTCTAACATTATTAAATATATTGTATTTCTTACTCTGCTTACTTTGCTTTTCATCAGTTCATACAAATATGGAATATTTCATGAAATGCCCAGACCATGCTCACTTCACTAATGATTACAATTTTAACTCTCCTGGTTTTTTAGCTTTCTTCCTAGCAGCCTTACCTTGGAGATGTCTTCACTCTGTGGCCTTTTCTTTTTATTACTGAATCCCTGGACTATTCCAATTTTTTATAACATACCTAAACTCAATTTACACCTAACTTTACTCCTAACTCTTTGGTTTTCCTCCATGTGAATATTGGATACTCACTCAACCATATTCATTCTCTCTCTCTCTCTCTCTCTCTCACACACACACACACACACACACACACACACACACGCGTAGAGCGACTTTCCAGCTTCTTTCTTTAGTTTATTTTCTTCATTATGTTTCTTGAGGAAGAGACAATATTTTAAATTGAATTTGTTATCCCTAAACTTAGCAACTTAGCTCAGTGTCTCTCATATATGAATTTCTTAAATGTTCTACTATCCATTTCTTTCTTTCTTTCTTTCTTCCTTTCTTTCTTTCTTCCTTTCTTTCTTTCTTTCTTTCTTTCTTTCTTTCTTTCTTTCTTTCTTTCTTTCTTTCTTTCTTTCTTTCTTCTTTTCTTTTTTTCATCTGTCACATTTTATGGAAGAATGACAGCAAAGGTAATAAAACTGATACTGCATGAGAATCAATTGAAGGAAATAGTGAAATTTAGTTGGACGAATAGAATTAAGTTGCTTGTGATAACTACCTAAAAGTGTGTGTGTGTGTGTGTGTGTGTGTGTGTGTGTGTTTATGTACATACACACCTGATGGGAGAGATCTGTTTTTACTGTGCTTAGCTTCAAAGAGTAGAACTAGAATCAATGGTTCGATGTTACTGGAAAGTAAGAGTTCAGTCTAAAGAGATGCCATTAAAGTCTGCCTGTGATGCCTGAGTATTTGGGGGTGACCTTTGATTGTCAAAGGCTATGTCAATTAAAGCTCCATCTCTCTCTTTTTTTATTTTTCCAAATACATTTTGTTTTTTTAGTGACGCAATTGGGGTTAAGTGACTTGCCCAGGGTCACACAGCTAGTGAGTGTTAAGTGTCTGAGGCCGGATTTGAACTCAGGTACTCCTGACTCTAGGGCCAGTGCTCTATCCACTACGCCATCTAGCTGCCCCCCTTTCCAAATACATATAAACAGTTACATTATTTTTTTTTAATTTTGAGTTCCAAATTCTGTCCATCCCTCTCTTTCCTTCCTCATCATTAAGAAGGCAAGAAATTTGATATAGATTTAAATGTGTAGTCATGCAAAACATATTTCCGTATTGGTCATGGTGAAAGAAAACACAGACTGCCCCAAAACACAAGAAAAATTATGTTTAAAAAGTATGATATGATCTGTATTCAGCCTCCAATGAGTTCTTTTTCTGGAGGTATATGACATTTTAAATATTAAATCAGTTGTAATTATCTTGAATCATTCTTTTGCTGAGCATAGTAATTCACAGTTAATCATCATACAGCACTGATGTTACTGTGTACATTGTTCTCTGGTTCTGCTTACTTCACTCTACAACAATTCATGAAAGTCTTTTCAAGTTCTTCTGAAAGCATCCTATAAAGCTCCATCTTTTATACATCCTAGAAAATAGAAAAGCTTCAAGTATGGGTCCCATTGATATTCTCTATATTTGTTGACTGTATACCAGACTAGCTTTGTTTGGAAATGCTCCATTCTGATGACCTTGTCAGTCATAGCAACCAGTCAAGACCTATTCATTACGTGATTATTATATACACTGAGTACTGGTGATACATAGAAAGGCCAAAGACAGTTTCTGTCCTCAAGGAGCTCACAGTCTAATGCAAATTTTTTTTTTAAATTACAACAAGGGGCAGCTAGGTGGCGCAGTGGATAAAGCACCAGATGCAGAAGTACCTGAGTTTAAATCCAGCCTCAGACACTTGATACTTACTAGCTGTATGACCCTGGGCAAGTCATTTAACCCCCATTGCCCTGCAAAAAAAAAGAAAGAAAAGAAAAGAAAAGAAAGAAAAATATCACAACAGTTATTTACAAACAATTTATATACAGGATAAATTATAGATAATTAACTGTCAAGACACAAGTATTAGGAAAGATCTGGAAAGACCTCCTGTAAAACATGTTTGTTTAGCTTGAACTTGAAGGAAGTCAAAGAGAAAAGGAGATATTTATGAGGAAGGAGAGTATTCCAGGAACGGGGGAGAACCAATGAAAATGTCTGGAATAAAAAAATAGAGTCTCATGCAAGGAACAGCATATCACTGGATTTGAGAGTACATTGATGGATAATTAAGGTATAATAAGAATGAAAATATAGGCTAGGGCTATGTGTCAAAAAATTTTGAATGCCAGAGAATTTTCTATTTGATCCTTGAGGTAATAAGGAGCCAGTGGAGTTTACTGTATAAGGTTTATGTGATCAAACTTTTCCTTTAGGAATTTGAATTTGACAGCTAAATGGGGGATGGACTGATGTGGGTAGTGAATTCCAGAAGGGAAACCAACAAGTAGGTAATTGTAGTAGACCAGGCATGGGGTGATTTCAGTGTTAGAGGAGAGAGGGGGGTATAGACAAGAGATGTTACTGAGACAAAGAGGCAATCTGAATTGGCAGGGAGGCACTCATATTGAGACAAATAAATCACAAAGCCTTTATGTATTGAAGTACAAAGAAAAAAAAAAACAATGAGAGCTGTCCATCAATTGATAGAATTTCTTTGACTCAAATAATATCAGAATTGGAATGGAGTTAATAGATCATTTTTCTAACCCATAGATGAAAAGAGTGCCTCAATAACATCTAGGACAAGTTGTCATCTATTTTTCACTTTAAGACATCTAGTGATGATTAAATTCTCTCCTCACCCTTGCCTCTTAGAATCCCTAGCTTCCTTTAAAACACAACTTATGTCATGTCCTATATGAAGCCTTTCCTGGTTTCTCTAGACATTAATTATGCCCACCTCCATGTAATTTCATTGTATTTGATTTGAATATTTTTTTAAATATTTACTTATCTGGATACATATTGTCTCCTCTCTGTTCCTTCTAAGCTCCTTGAGAGTAAGAACTATTTTGTTTTTGGTGTCGTACTTCCTAGGCCTAACAGGGTCCATGAAACATAGTAGATCTATAATAAAGGATTAATGATTAATGGGCTATTTCTCAAATCCTACCATCACACTTTTGGTGAACACACATTGTTAGGAAGTTTGCAATTTATTGTGTCTAAATCTGCCTCTCTGCAACTTTTGCCTATTGATCATAGTTTTGCCTTTTGGGGCCAACCAGATGAAATCTAATCCTTCTTCCATAGAACAGCCCTTCAAATACTGAGAGACAGATATAAGTCTTCTCTTTTCCACTCCTGCTTTAATGAATTACCCATTACTGAAGGTCTTCAAGCAGAGACTGGATGACTACAGGAAGATGATATAGTAAAAATTCATATTTCAGTGAGGAGTTGTACAAGATGACCTCTGAGAATTCCTTGCAACTTTTAGACTCCACAGCTTTGTGATTGTACTCTTAGATGTAAGGTTGCAGTTTTTAATATTCATGAGTTCTTCCTTCTCATCTATGATGACATGGGCAGCATATCCTTTCTGGAGCAGATTGGTTAAAAAAAAACATCTTCTTTTAGCCTCTGAAAAAATATAATGGCTGAGGTCTATATGTGAGCATGATTTAACCAATCCACAAATATTACTTGAGCTCACTATGCTAGTCACTGAGGGTATAAATCCAAAAAAGGAAACAATTTTTACATACAATAAGCTTGCATTCTAATTGGGAAGACATATATAAAATAAGAATGTAAGTTTAAACATAAAATGAATAAATATAGATGTCAACTAGTTAAAAACAGGATTGTTCAGGAAGGAGATTACTATTGGGTGGGGGATGTGGAACAGCTTTTTACAGAAGGTGGCGCTTGAGCTGCATGTTAGGATTCTGAAGTAGAAATAAGAAAAGTGCATTGCAGGCTAAGGGGACAGGTAATGTAGAGGCTTGGAGATGGGAGATGGAGTGTCAAGTGTTAGTCAGTTTGGTTGGATTACTGAGTACTAAAGAGGGGAATAATGGCTAATGAGCTGGAAGATATATGTTGGGGCCAGTTGTATAGGGCTAATGAAATGAAAAGAGGGATGAAAAGCTTATCCTTGTGCCAATAGAAACCACTGGAATTGGCTGAATAGAGTCAAGTGGTCAACTAGCTGATACAATGGACAAGCTAAAGGGTCTGGAATCAGGAAGACCTGAGTTCAAATCTCAGAAACTTAATAGCTGTGTGACCATCAGTAAGACACTTAACCACTGTCAGACACAGTTTCTTGAACTGTAAAGTGGGTATAATAATAGCACCCCCTCCTAGAGTTACTGTGAAGATCGAATGAAATAATACTTATAAAGCACTTAGCATAGTGCCTTGTACATAGTAAGTGCTATATAAATGTTATCTGCTATTATTATTATCATTATTATTTTTATAATCATCATCATCATCAGATTCTATTTAAAAGAAAAAAATCTCATTAATAGTCAATAGGACTAAGTAGAGCCTTGAGTCAGGATTACTGATTAGAAAACTGATGCAGCAATCTAAGTAGGAAATGATAGCAGGCTTAATTAAAGTGGTAGCTGTGTGAGTAGAATAGGGTAGCAGTGAAATACAATGCATGTTTTGCAGATAGAAATTCCAAGAATTGTTTGAGGGAGAATGATAAATCTAGGATAGTGCTGATTACAAATCTAAAGTACAGCAAGGCCAATTTTGAAGAAAAGTTTTAGGAGAATGGATATTGATCAAATTTTGTTTTAGACATGGGTATTTAGCATGTCTTTTGGAATCCAGTTTGAAATATCCAGTAAAAAATGGTGAATTTTGGACTTAAGTTCAGGGGATAGACACAGGGGCTGGATATGTAGATCTTAAAGTCATGTGAAAAGAGATAACAGCTAAATCCATGAGATCTGATTATGGTATCAAGAAAAAGAACATAGAGAAGAGACAAGGGATCAGGACTGAAACATGGAAAAGAGCCAAAGTTAAGGAATATGATATGTATAATGAACCAACAAAAGAGACCAAGAAAGTGGAGTCAGATAAGTAGAAGTGGAACTATAAGTATTGTGAGGAAAAATGAGAGAGGAGAAGTTATACAGGAGTAGAAGTAGATGGTGGTCTACAATGTTAAATTTAGGAAATAGGTCAAGAATAATTAGCCAGAGTGCAATATGTGGTAGAGTGAGAAGAGGGGAAGTAAAGGCAGTGAATATAGACTACTTTTTCAAGGACTTTGTTTGAGTAAGGTAGGGGAAGGAGAAGATGATTGAGGGGATAGTGGCATGTACTAATGGGCAGCTAGGCAGCACAAGGCATAGAGTGATAGAGCTGGAGTCAGAAAGACTCATCTTCCTGAGTTCAAATATGGCCTCAAACACTTACTATGTTGCCCTAGACAATTCAGTTAACCCTGTTTTTCTCAGTTTTCTTGAGCTATAGAAGGAAGTGGCAAACTACTCCAATATCTGGCAAAAACCAAAACAAACAAACAAACAAAACCATTCTCAAAATGAAGTCACAAAGAGACAGGAATGACTGAAACAACTTAATAACAACAAATGTATGTTTGTGTGTTTCTTTGGTTTTTGTTTTTAGGATGAGGGAGATTTGGGTAAGTTTGAGGTTAGTAGTGGTAGAAAGAGTTAAAATAGATTAAAGAATCAAGAGAAAGGAGATGACTGAGGCTACAGCCTCCTTCTGACTTTGTGAGGGGTAGAAATTATTGTACCTGTTTGTGCATTATGATTCTAAGAAGATATTTTTTTTTTTAAGTAGGGAAATTGTCCAGACCAAAGATTTCATTGATTTAGGGAATTGCATAAGCATTGTGTATCAGAAGTTATACTGGAGCTCATATCTTTCTCTGTATGGGCTGGACTTCTAACTACTCTGCTGCATTTTCTTAAGATCCACTTACAACTAATCTTGTAAATAACTTGCTGATATTAGGAAGGTCACTTATGATTTAGTCTGTCTTACCAAAACATCAATAAGATGGCTGATTAAGTGATGGGTAGATTTTTTTTTCCTCTGAAAGTTGATAATAGGGGACTAATTTTTTTATTTATTTAATTTTTTAAGTGACTATGAGTATTTTATTATAGCACCCCTTTTACTTGATCTGTCATATTAGATAAAGGGTAGAAACAAAGGGATAATTATACTCACATGTTAGAACTTAGGAGAATAAATTTCAGAGTTCAGAAATAGGTGCTAGTATTCCATGGCCTAAGATGCTACAGATAAAGTATAATTACCTTAAAATTTGTTGTAGAAACATATTAAACCCAACAGCAAAATAAAGTAGGACAGAGAAAAGGGAGGAGACAACTTAAGTGAGAGGATAGATTTGGGAGGGGAAAAGCACAAGAAAAATCAATTTCAAATTTGGAAGATAGATCATGAGGGGATGAAAAAAGGAGAAAACTACTTAAGAAGGTCAAAGGCTATGCACTGTTTTATAATACTTTAGGCAGAGTTCTAAATTGTTCTTCAAAATGGTTCTCACAGTTCTAACAAAGTGAATTAGGGTAACTATTTTTTCATACTCCTTACAGCATTCACCCTTTTCCTTTTCCATCCTATTAGCAAATCTGGAGTATATTAGGTAATATCTCAGAGTTGTTTTGATTTGCATTTCTCTAAATATTAGTGATTTGGAGCATTTTTAAATATGACTATTGATAACTTTGATTTCTCTTGAAAACTGCCTATTTATCTTTTAACCATTTATCAGTTGTGGAATGGCTCTTCTTTTAAAAAATTGGCTCAGTTGTGTATATATTTGAAAAGTGAGACCTTTATCAGATAAACTTTCTGTAAAAATAACCAAAAAGAAAGCAGCTCCCCATTTTCCTGCTTTCCTTCTAATTCTGACTATATTGGTTTTGTTTTGGAAAACCTTTTAAAATTTAACATAATAAAATTATTCATTTTAACTCCTGTCATTCCTCTCTATCTTTTGTTTAGTCATGAAGTCTTCTCTCATCCATAGATATTAAAGGTGATTGGTTTTCTATACCTAATTTTCTTATACTCTTATCCTTTATATCTAAATCATGTACCCATTTTCAGCTCATCTTGGCATATGTTATGAGATGTTCATCTAAGCTGTCTTCTACCAAACTACTTTCCAGTTTTCCCAAAAGTTTTTGTCAAATAACAATTTCTTTTTTTAACTTTTTAAAATTTAATTAAGAATTTTCCCCACCTCACATGTAAAAACAAATCATAACATCAATTTTTATAACTTTGTGTTCCAAAAATCTCCTCATCCCACCCTACCCCCCCTTAAGAACTAAAGAAACTTAACATAAGCTATCCATCTGCAGTTGTGGAAAACATCAGACAAAAAAAAATACTTTAGAAATATAAACTAACAACAACAACAAAATATACTTCCATCTGTATTCAGATACCATCAATTCTTTCTCAGTAGATGAATTGCATTTTTTTCATAAGTCCTTCACAGTTCTTTTGGATTATGGCAGTACTGAGAATAACTAAGTCATTTGAAGGAGATCATCCTATAATATTGCTGTTATTTTGTATACAGTACATTTAACTTTGCTTCAGCTCATGTAAGTCCTTCCAGGTTTTTTCTGACAGCATCCTGCTTATCTTATTTTTTTTTAATAATAGACTACATTTCTATAGTACTTTAAAGGGAGATTTACGTACAAAACACCCACGAGGTTGATTATTTTAACAACGATTAGAGCTAACATCGATATAGTACCTTATACCTGACAAAGAATTTTCTTCAAAATAGCCCAGTAAAGTAAGCACCATCATCATCATCATCTTCCTCATCATACACTGCTGTTCTTGAGTCTGCTTCAAATTTTTTTGGTTACTATTGCTAACTGTGTTTCCCTCCATCCTATTTGCTCCTCATGTTATTCACTCCGTTTTCCATCTTCTTTTACCCTATCCCTCCTCGAAAGTGTTTTGCTTCTGATTGTCCTTCCCCCAATCTGCCCTCCCTTCCTTCACCCCTTCCCCCTAATTCTCTTCCCCCTCCCACTTTCTCACAGGGTAGGATACATTTCAATATGCACTTGAGTGTGTATGTTATTCCATATTTGAGCCAATTCTTATGAGTGTAAGTCTCATACAGTCCCCTACTCCTTCCCCAAAATTCCCTCCACTCCATAAACTTTTTATTGCTTCTTTTATGTGAGATATTTTATCACATTTCACCTCACCTTTTCCCTCTCTCCCAGTGCACTACTCTCAACCCTTTATTTTATTTTAAAGATGTCATCATGGGACAACTAGGTGATACAGTGGAAAAATCAACCTCCCTGGACCCAGAAGAAATCAAGCCCAAATATGACCTCAGACACAAGACACTCTCACCAGCTGTGCAACCCTGGGAATGCCACTAACCTCTAACTGCCCCACAAAAAAAAAATGATAAACAAAATATTAATGGTTTACATATATCATTCCTTCATAATCAATTCCCACCTGTACCTTCTGTCTAAATTTATTCCTTTCATCTGCCCTAATACTGAGAAAGTTCTTATGTGTTAGACTTATCATCTTCCCATGTAGGTATGTAAACAGTTTAAACTTTTAACATCCCTCATGATTTCTTTTTCCTGTTTACCTCTTTATGCTTCTCTAGGGTCTTGTGTTGGAAAGTCAAATTTTCTATTCAGTTTAGGTCTTTTCATCATGAATGCCTAAAAGTCCTCATTTTCATTGAAGTCCCATATTTTCCCCTGAAAGATTATATGCAGTTTTTCTGGGTAGCTGATTCTTGGTTGTAATTCCAATTCCTTTGCCCTCTGGAGTATATTCCATGCCCTCCAATCTTTTAATGTACAAACTGCCAGATCTTGTGCTATCCTGACTGTGGCTCCACAGTACTTGAATTGTTTCTTTTTTGCTGCTTGAAATATTTTCTCCTTGAACTGGGAGCTCTGGAATTTAGCTATAATATTCCTGGGAGTTTTCATTTTGGGATTTCATTCAGGACATGATTGGTGGATTCATTTAATGTCTATTTTACCTTCTGCTTCTAAAATATCAGGGCAATTTTACCTGACAATCTCTTGGAAAATGATGTATAATCTCTTATTTTGATCACGGATTTTAGGTAATCTAATAATTTTCAAATTATTTCTCCTAGATCTTTTTTTTTCCAGGTCAGCTGCTTTCCCAAGAAGATATTTCACAATGCCCTCTATTTTTTCAGTCATTTGAATTTGCTTTATTGGGTCTGTTTTTCATAAAGTAAGTAGCTTCCTATTTGTTCAATCCTAATTTTTAGGCAATTATTTTCTTCAGAGAGTTTTTCCATTTGGCTTTTCAAGCTGCTGACTTTTTCTTTCATGACTTTCCTGCATCAATCTCATTTCTCTTTCCATTTTTCTTCTACCTCTTTTACTTTATCTTCAAAGTCCTTTTTGAGTGCTTCTCTGGCTGAGGACCAATTCATATTTTTCCTGGAAGCTTTGAATGTAGGAGCCCTGAGGGTGTGCCTCAATCTTCCTTGTCACCAAAGAAACTTTCTATGATGCTCATCTTTTTCTACCTGCTCATCTTGCCAAGCTATTTCTTAACGTTTAACACCTTCTTCAAGTGGGACACTGCTTCCAGGATGCACTGTCCCAAGTTTCAGGTGGTCCCAGTTGGATCAATTTAAGGAGAGGCATGTTCCTTGCTCACCTGGCTTGTTCTCTGGTCTGTAAATAACCCCAAATTGCTCTCTAACCAGGAAACAAAATTTGTTTCCACTAAAGTTGAAAACTCTGGAGAACCTTCAAACTTCACCAACCTGGGCCAATGCCACCAGTCAAAACTGCTTCCCCTTTCCCTGCATTGGTCAGCACCAGCAGAGGCCCTTCAATCTTCCCCGGCCAACCACTTAGCCTTCTCTCCAGATTGTGAACTTAGTTCCAGAAGACACCAGCATTGCAGTTGATTCAGAGGCTCAGGGTTTGTTTTTTCCCCCTCTGGGGTGTCCTGCCTGGGGCTGGATCTGTGTCAGTGCAGTCTGGGGCTACAGTTATGTTGGCATGGTCTGGATCTGGGTGACCTGCCTGGCACTGTATCATGCATGGCATGTATATTTTTTTCTTGCTTTGCTCTCATTTCTTTTCCTAATTATTTCTCTACCAATTTTATTGGTTTTCCTCTTTTTTTTCTTTTTACTTCTTCTAAGAATTCTCATCAGGCTTTTTGTCCACTCTATTTTTATTTGTTTTTTCTTTAAGGCTTTCCTAGATATTTTCCAAATTTTTGTTTTAATCTTTGCTTGATTTTTGAGCATACCTAAAATTACATTAGATTTTTATGGTCACATTCCCTTTCTGTTTGGTTTCCTCAATTTTCTAACTTGTTTCTTGATTTTGAATTTTAATGTTAGAGTTGGGCTCTGGGGTAGAGGTTAGGAATCACTGTCTCAAGCTTCAGAATTTTGTGCCCTGCTATTTTCATAGATTTTGTTCTGGGGAGTTGTAATTTGGTACTTCCAAGGTAGTGTTATCTATGAATAATTTTCTTCAGTGAATTTTTATAACACCTTGTATATTTGGCCCATTCTGCTTTTTAAGGATTTCTTTTCTTCAATTAATTTTTGCCTGCCCCCTTCCCTGACTTTGTACCATTAGGCCAATTCTGTCTGTTTGTTTTTTTAAAGTGATTTTCTTCAGTATTTTTGTGCCTCTTTGACCAAGGTATAAATTTTGTTTTCATGATTTACTTCTATCACTCTCATTTCTTCCCTAATTTTTTCACTACCTTTTTTTTTTTATCATTTTAAGGAATTCTTACTAGCCTTAGGACCAATTAACATTTTTCTTTGAGCCTTTATTTTGAGCTGTTGTCTTTCTCTCAGTTGATGGCAGATCTTCTCTGCCACCATAGTAGCTTTTTATGGCCAAGGGTTTTTTTTTGTTGTTCATTTGTTTGTTGGATTATTAAAATTTTATTTATTTATACATCATCATTATCATCATCATTATTATTATTTTGCTTTCATTTTGTTTTGTCATTGTTTGCTAATTTTTAGCCTAATTCTTGACTTCGAAATTTGTTAGCTCCGATCACCTTGGGGTTGGGAAGGCACTGTGCCAACCTTCAAGTTTTTTCATGATCCTCTTTTCAGAGCTAGTTCTGGGGTTTGCAAATTTTTGGTGCTTCCAAAGTGGTGTCATCCTAGAAAAGGTGTTGTCATTGCTCTTCTTGTATGTAGTATGATTTTGTTTTATTTTATTTTTATTTTTGTCAGGCAATGAGGATTAAGTGACTAGCCCAGGGTCACAAAGCTAGTAAGTGTCAAGTGGCTGAGGCCAGATTTGAACTCAAGTCCTCCTCAATTCAGGGCTGGTACTTTATCCATTGTGACACCTAGCTGCTCTGCAGTATGATTTTTTTTTTTAGTGAGGCAATTGGGGTTAAGTGACTTGCCTAGGGTCACACAGCTAGTAAGTGTTAAGTGTCTGAGGCCGGATTTGAACTCAGGTACTCCTGACTCCAGGGCTAGTGCTCTATCCACTGTGCCATCTAGCTTCCCCTTGCAGTATGATTTTAATTAGGAAGGTTCACTGTATCCCTGCAGACACAAGTTCCTTTTTGTCTTGGAACTGTGACCAGGGCCACTGCTCTCTTGTAACTGACTTCAAATGCTCCTCTCTGCCCTGGAACTATTACCCAGAATTGCATATGGGCAATAGAGTTGCCAGTCTCTGCCTGCTTGCACCCAGTGCTACTAAAGCATCACTGCAATCTCTTTCTGGCAAGTTTTATGACCCTTTTACTATTTCTGGACTAAGAGCCACTAAAGCTGCTACTTCTTCTGTGTCCACTGTTGCTTCCTTCATATGTGTGGGTTCCAGACATTCCTTATCCCAATATCACAACTTCTTTTTCTGACGTCTTAAGTTTCTTATGCCTGAAAAATGTCTCTCTTCAACCTTTTGTTGACACTATCACTCCAAAACATGACCTGAGTTATTATTTTAAAGTTGTTTGGAGAGGAATGTTGAAAGAATCCAGCTGGGTTCCCTCTAATCCATGATCTTGGCTCTTTCCCCACTTTTTAAATGCTTTTTGTTTGTTTTTTTTCTGTTTAGAATTTTACTTTCCAAATTACATGTAAAAACAAATTTTGACATCAATTTTTTAAGACTTTTTGTTCCAAGTTCTCTTCCTACCTCCCTCCCCACTTACTACCTCCAAGAACTCAAGCAATTAAATATATGATATAAATGAGTAGTCATGAAAAATATCTCCACATTAGTCAGGTTGTGAGAGAAAACAGACAAAATCAAAACTTCAGATTAAGGAACTATGAAAAAATTATGCTCCAAACTGTTTTCAGATACCATCAATTCTTTCTCTTTAGATTGATTGCAATTTTCATAAGTTCTTCAGAGTTATACTTGATCATTGCATTGCTGAAAATAACCACATCCTCCCCAGCAGATCATCTTACACTATTTTTGTTATTTTGTATATAGTATCTTTCACTCTGCTTCAGTTCATGTAGGTTTTTCCAGGTTTTCCTGATAGCATCCTGTTCATCATAACTTTTATATAGTACCTTAACCTTGACAAAGGATTTTCTTCACAATAGCACAGCAAAGTAAGTACAATACATTTTGCCATTATAATCAATCATATTAACTGTTTCCCTCCATCCTATTCCCTTCCCATGATAATTACTCTATTTTCTATCTTCTTTTGCACTATTCCTCCTCAAAAGTTTTTTTGGTTCTGACTGTCCCCTCCTCCACTCTGCCCTCCCTTCTTCCACATTTCCCTCCTTATCCCCTTCCCCTCCTACTTTCCTGCAGGGTTAGATAGATTGCTTTTCCCAATTCAATGTGTATGTTATTCCATCGTAGAGCTAACTCCAATGAGATTAAGGTCTTTGAGCTAATTCTGATGTGGATAAGTCTACTTCACTTCCCCATAACTCCTCCATCACTCTGCCCACTACATATACCCTTTCCTGTTTCTTTCATGTGAAATTTCACCCCATTCTGTCACTCGACTATTTCCTCCCTCAGTGTATTCCTCTCCTCCCTCAATTTTACATGAAAGGTGCCATCATGGGTTAGCTAGATGACACAGTGGAAAAGTACTCACCCTGGACCCAGAAGAACCCAAGCCCAAATTGGCTCGAACACAAGACACTCATTATCTCTGACTGCCCCTCACCCCACCCCCCAAAAAAAAAGAAAAGAAAAGAGAAAAAAACAAAAAAAAATGCTTTACAGGTATCATCCCTTCATAATCAATTCCCATATGTGCTTTTTGTCTAAATTTATTCCTATCACCTGCCCTAATACTCAGAAGGCTCTTATGATTTAGACATATCATCTTCCCATGTACAAATGTAAACAGTTTAACCTTCTAACAGCTCTCATGATTTCTTTTTACTTTTTATCTTTTTGTTTTGTTTTGTTTGTTTTTTTGTGGGGCAATGAGCATTAAATTACTTGCCCAGAGTCATACAGCTAGTAAGTATCAAGTATCTGAGGCCAGATTTGAACTCAAGTCCTGCTGAATCCAGGGGCAGTGTTTTATCCACTGTGCCAACTAGCTTCCCCTTACTGTTTATCTTTTTTATGCTTCCTTAGGGTCTTGCATTTGAAAGTCAAATTTTCTATTCATTTCAGGTCTTTTAATCACAAATACCTCAAAGTACTCTTTTTCATTGAAGTCCCATTTTTTTCCCTAACGATTATACACAGTTGTGCTGGGTAGGTGATTTTTTTATTGTAAACCCAATTCTTTAGCCCTCCAGAATATTATATTCTATGCCCTCCAATCCTTTAATGTAGAAGTTGCTAGATTCACACTATCCTTTCTGTGGCACCACGGTATTTTAATTGCTTCTTTCTGGCTGCTTACAAGATTTTCTCCTTGACATGGGACCTCTGGAATATGGCTATAATATTCCTGGAAGTTTTCCTTTTGGGATCTCTTTCAGGAGGTGATTGGTGGATTCTTTCAATTTCTATTTTACCTTTTGCTTCTAGAATATCAGGGAATTTTCCCTGACAATTTCTTTGAAAATGATGTCTAATCTCTTTCCTTGATAATGGCTTTCAGGTAGTTCAATAATTTTCAAATTATCTCTCCTGTATCTATTTTCCAAGTCAGCAGTTTTTCCAAGAAGATATTTCACATTGCCCTCTATTTTTTATATATTTGGATTTGCTTTATTGTGTCTTGGTTTCTCATAAAGCCACTAGCTTCCATTTGTTAAATCATAATTCTTAGGCAATTATTTTCATTGGAGTGATTTCCATTTGGCTTTTCAAGCTGTTGACTTTTTTCTCATGTCTTTCCTGCATCACCCTCATTTCTCTTTCCATTTTTTCCTCTACCTCTCTGACTTTATTTTCTGAGTACTTTTTGAGTGCCTCTATGGCCTGAGATCAATTCATAGTTTTCTTGGAAGCCTTCTACATAGGAGGCCTGATGTTGGTATCCTCTTCTGAGGGTGCACCTTGATCTTCTTTGTCACTAAAGAAGCTTTCTATGGTTCACATCTTTCTCTGCCTGCTCATCCTGTCTATCTTTCACTTAACTTTTAACTCCTTCTTAAAGTGGCCTCCTGCTTCCAGAATAGACTGTCCAGAGCTTCAGGGGGTTCCAAGTGTTAAGATTTATTGAGGAGCAGTTTCTTCCCTTGACTGGTCCTTCCTCTGGTCCATAGATAACCACAGGCCAACTTCTCAATCAACCAGGCAGCAAAACTTTATCTGATGTGGTTGCTAGCTCCAACAAGCCTACACCCCTCCCCTACCTGGGCAGCTATTGCTCAAGGTTTCTTACTGGTTCCCTGCTGGGGTAGGACATACTAATCCCCCCTTAGATCCTGCATATATCCCTGTAGACACCCCACAGGCCCCTGCCCCCAGTGAGCCATTCATCCCTCTCACCAGACTGTGAGCTTAGTTCCAGAAGACACTGGCACTTGAAGTGATTTGGAGGTTCAAGATTAAGTTTCTCTGGTGCAGCCTGCCTGGGGCTGTATCTGTGTAGATATGATTATGGGGCTGGATCCCACTCCTAGCCCAGTTCCCCCTTCAGCCTAACTTCCAAAGTGTCTTTGGCTAGAAAATAATCTCAGCCATCTTTTAGTGTGTTCTCTTGGTATAGGAGTTGTTTTCTTGCTGTGTTTGGAGGTTTTTATGGAGTAATTGTGTCAGGAAGTCTGAGCATTTACTGCCTTTCCTCCACCATCTTGGCTACCTCACTTTTAAAAATTCTTATACATAGTACCTCTCTGTGACAGAGAAAGAGAATTTAAGTTAATATAAAAGAATCATATTTTAATAAAATTTATTTTTTTAAATGTAACATTACTTAAAGCAAGTCTGGGAAGAGTTGATAGAGAATATACCTGGAAGGGAAAAAAGTAGAACCTGGGTTAAAGTCCCATCTCTGATACATACTGGATTCATTACATTGGACCAATTACTAATCCTTTTTCAGTGCTCAAAGCAATTCTTTAATATAGTTGATAACAGAGAAAATGGTGAGTTAAACTGATAGATGAAAATTTCAGATCTGTGGATTCTTTATAACAAAGAAATCACAGTTCTAGTCCCTGTCTCTCAGCTTTATCCCTATATTATTTTTTATTATGCCTGGGATCCATGCCTAAGTGATATCACAAGATTTTAGGGTAAAGGGACATTCGATATTATCCAGTCAAAATTATTTGTTTTGAATATGAGGAAACTGGGTGTTAAAGAGGTGATGAGACATGCCAAGTTTCACTGAGAGCTAGAAAGAGCCAGTATTCAAAACTATATCATAGGGATCTGAATCCATTGCCCTATTTCTATTGTATTCTCATATTCTACTCATAGGATAAGTTCCTATTTATTTCATCCAAATTGAGTCAGAAAGTGAAGAATGGGGTGTTTTCATCTTCAAATTCTGCTTGACAGAGAGGTGACAACATGCATGATGAATCCAGTATCTGATGCAAAATGAAGGAAGAAAAGCCAGGAAAATAATACAACAGTATAAATATAACTATCAACAACCAGTAAACAATTGAAAGTAAATTTCCAAAATTGTAAAGGATGAATGTGGCATTAAGCAATAAATTAAGGAGACTTCTCCTAACTCTATTACAAAAGTTGGGGTGCATGGCTATGGAAGATTATAATATCAAATATGTTCAATGTCTTAATAACTTTTAGTGATTTTTCTTCATCTTCCTGTTTTTATTTCAGTAAAATATTTATTATGCTTTAAGGGATTAGTCTCTGTGATGGTTAATGAGAGGAATACATGGGGAAAGCCAGATGAAATAAAAACAAAATACATTAACAAATCTATTTTCAAAAACAGAGATATTATAGTCATTGTGCCTGAGTAGTGATCTCTGTTTTTGTTCATTTTTTTAGTATGAAGAAGATTTTACAAATTAAACATCACTCTGAGACCATATTGAAGTAGTAGTGTATTTCTTTGTTGACTCAGAAACAATCCAGTATCTCACTAGACCTCAAGATTATCATTATAAATGTAACTTTGCACAGTTTAGCACTGAAGTTGGATGCCACAGTATCATAGAATCTTACTTGGAATGGAGCTTCAAGGTCATTTAATCCAACTCTGATACAATGCATGACTTTGAGAAAAGAAAAAAAAAAGCCCTAATTTTTACTAACTGCCTACTTTGCACAGGCTTCCATGAGAATAGTGTGCTGAAGCTGCATTCTCAAATGTCACCAGTTACCTCCCAAAGTGTTAAATATGATGGCATCTTCATTGTTCTTATCCTTGACCTTTCTGAAGCTTTTTATACTGTTGAACACTTTCTCCTCATTTAGATTCAGTGACACCATTCTCTCCTACCTTTCAAAACACTTATATTTGGTATTACTCTAGGTTCTTCACTCTTCTCTTACCCCCTATGTGTGTCCCCCCATTCTTATTCCCAAGGCTTAATCCTAATCTCTCTTGTTTCCACTCCACTCTCTCCTTTGTTAATCAAATTTACCCATGTGGAAACTCCACATATATGGCACCTGCTTCACAGGCTTATGGGGTGGCAGATATTCTAAATCTGAAATCTTTATATAATGATTAAACTTTGTGTTTACTTCCTCAGAATTTTGATAACATTTATATGTGACATATTTCTCATGATATTTTGTTGGTCACTTACAACTCAGGACATTTACCCAGTCAACACATACATCAAGTGCTTATGATGGGAATAGCTATAAAACTCCTGGGGGAGAAGGGAATGACATGACAAGGTACATAAGACATTGTTCTTTGCTAGGAGTAACTATCAATCATTAGTGGTTGATCTACCTTGAGGATGTAAGATGTTGAGGATAGAGTATGGGGGTAGAATCAGTCAGGTGATAAAAATTTATTAAGCACCTACTATGGGCCAGGAATTGTGCTAAATGGTAGGGATATGCACATGAAAAAAGAGAAAGATAGTCCCTGCCCTCAAAGATCTTATAATCTAGTAAAAGAAGAAAACACATAGAAGAAAGGAAGGGGCAGTTAGGGAAAGCCCCTAGCACCAGAGTGAGATGAAAATGAAAAAGAAAGCTAAATCTTTTAACCAGAGTTACCATGTTAAGTTTTGGTTTGGAGTTCATGATTTCACCTTCCAATGAGAGGGACAGAAGGTGGTGATGAGATGGAGAACCAGTGTTTGATGGGATCTTGCATTGTGATAAGGTTTTCCCACTAATGAACTTACTGATATAAGATGGAAAAGTCAGTGAGAGGTGTCAAAGCAGTGCATCCAGGTAAGAAATCAGGTGAGAATAAAAATAGAACTGCTTCAAGTCTAAAACATGTTATCTGAAGTGACCCCTTGGGAAGGTTTTTCACATCTTCATATTTCAGCTTTTTCACCTATAAAATGATGAGGATAATAGGGGCATTACTTGAGTAACTGTGAAGGAATTTCTTTGTGATCCTTATAGTTTTATAGAAGGTGAGCTATTTTCATAACACAGAAGGTAAACACCCTAAGTGCAGGGATTTTACTTTATTTATCTTTATGCCACACTTAGCTCCTAGCACAGTACTTGGCATGTATTTGCTTTTTTTGTTTTGGTTGTTTGTTTGTTTTGTTTTGTTTTGTTTTGTTTTTTGTTTTCTGGTGAGGCAATTGGAGTTAAGTGACTTGCCCAGCGTCACACAGCTAGTAAGTGTCAAGTGTCTGAGGCCAAATTTGAACTCAGTTCCTTCTGAATATAGGGGTTGTGCTGTATCCACTAGGCCACCTAGCTGTCCCCGCACATGTTTGATTTTTAATAAGTGCATGTTCAACTGCTGATTATCCTTATATTATCTCTATTTTGCATGAATAAGATAAAAGACATATTTATTTTATACAATCTGATACACCACATGTATATCACCCTAAGTCAACATGAAATCTTTTCCTAGATAAGCTGAGCTGCTGTAGCAGTTTCTCAAGGGCATGTTACCTTTCTTTTTCTTTTTCTTTTTTCTGCTACTAATTGAAAAAGATTCTCTGCCAACAGAAGGAGCATGATCTTTTGTTAGAAAGGGATATTAAAAACCTGGGTAAAGAACATTTTATATGTTAAAAATAAAAATGAGATGTTGATTTGGGAAGGGAAAAGAGGTATTCTAATCCTTGGGGTATGGCATAAAACTCAACCTATATCATTATGAATTGACTACTGGGTTGGAACAGTTTACTGGAAGATTCACCAGGCATTTATCATAACTCACAGTGTTTTTTAACTTACTATTTTGCATTCAGACCATACTTCACTCTCTGTAGAGAAAGAGGTTATCAAAAAGAGTAAGATCTTCATGGTGCAGAATAAAGTGAAGTATACAGAAGAATCTTGGGGATTTTGAGTGTGTACATGGTCCCAAACTCATATATTTGTATTTGTATTATTTAGAATGAATTCTCTATACTTTTCAAATATACCCACCAATTGAAAATTGAATTTCAATGGGTTCTTTTAGAAAGTGGAGATCAGTCAGATGCAAAAGGAACTCAAATATGTCCTATGCTTACTTCAGTAATTTAAGAATTTATGAAATCATTGTCACGAAACACAGATCAAAAGCCACTTAATAAACATTCATTTAGTACTTAGTGTGTGTAAGAGTCAGTGATTTTCCAGTGGTTGGTTACTATGTAGAATGTCAACTCCATTTAAAGAAATGATGTTTTGTTATAAAATTGTATCAAGGCCCTCCTGTCAAATCATTATCAACTTCATGATATTTTTGAAAGCCAAAGCCATTTTTCCATATTTCATAGTTTTTTCCTCATTGCCACCAAATGACTAGACGATGGCAATATCACAGTTCTCTACTTCTAAAATCTATTTGTTCTCTTTGGAATGTTTGGGTTAATTAAGCCACAGATGGTGGGATGAGGGGTGCTTTTTCAAGGTACAACTAATAATAAGAGAAATTAGTCATAGTAAATAAGAATATAATGGAGTACAAAGATCTCATCTCTCTTCAAAAGAATCTTTTTTCCTTATAAAATGCAATGATCTCAAATCAAGAACAATATGGTCATCAGTGTTAACTTATCAACCAAACAGTATGAGCTTTTTTCATATTACGTATTCCTTTCAATTTCCTTCAAAAAATAAAACCAAACCAAAGCAAACATAAACCACTGTGCCCAATGAAGAATCAAAGTTCCTCTGCAGTGGGCTGTATAGATTCAGTGTTGAAGACCTCAGCTAGCAATACTTTCTTTGTGGTTAATTAGTAATTTGCTTTGGTACTTGGGGACAGAGATTTTTACCTTGGAAGAAGCTTTCATAATCTCATTCCTATACTATGACAATTACTTGATGATTGGTCTTCCATATACACATAGTTGCTTGCATGTTGTGTAATGAGAATGTGAACTCTCTGAGGGCAGGAACCATATGTTTTACTTTTCCTTCTATCCCCAGATTTCAGCGCAATACCTGGTACATAGATGATTGTTAATAAATGTTTGTTGACTGACTTTTGTACTCCATAGGAGCTTAGAGGAGGAAGGAGATGATCACATTTAAACTCTTTGTTTATATGTCAAGTTGTCATATTTCAGAAAATTATTGTTTCTAGAACTAGACCATGGACATCAAAACAGGCACCATATATAAAACACTTTGCAAAATTTAAAGTATTTTGTAAATAGAAGCTGATATTATAAATGACAAAGCCAGGTCTTCTTATAAATCCAGTACATTTTCCATACCTCCCTGGTGCTTCTCTGTGTTTTTGAATTGTCCAATTTGACTGTATAAATAGTCCAAACTTGCTGAACAATTTCTAGCCCTTCCCTGAACTTGCTGCTGCTGCTACTGTTTGAAGACAACTTCATCATATATTTGAAGACTAAATCCATTTCTACATATTTCATAATGTTTCTTCCCCACTTCACCCATCTGATGGGATGGCAATAATATTGAATTTCTTCACTACTAAAATTAATTTGCTTTCTTTGGAATGTTTGGGTTAATTAAGTTACAGAGGGTGGAAGAGGAGTGCTTTTCAAAGATATAATTAATAATGAGAGAAATTAGATATAGGAAATAAGATTATAATAAAGTATAAAGATCTCATGCATTTTCATAATTTTTCATATTTGTTTTAAAAGCATCTTTACATTTATTTTGTCCTTTTTTCATGAGAGCAGCATTCCTTAGAAATTACAGACTGGGCAAGAATTATTATCCCCATTTCACTGAGGAAGAAAGCAAGGAAAATGGAAGCTAACTGATTTGACCAAGAACATAGCATTACTGCCAAGCCAAGGCATAGAACATACGAAGAAAATGAAAGGGAAAGGGGAAAAAGGAAGGAAAAGAAAAGAAGAAGAAAAAAGAAATTTCCTATTTATAATCTCGTGCTCTGCAAAAATAGCAGAGTGTTCATGGAGTGATCAATATTAGACCTAACAGTTTAAGGACATAGATAGAGAGGTCAGCTGTAAAAACCCTGGATTTAGAGACTAGTTGTTGCATCTACGAATATTGTTCACTGATTCTAAATATTGTATACCTCTGACTCCCCAGTTTGGAAAGGAAAGTAGTATATTATCTCCTTCTACCCACCCCCAAAAGCATTCATTTTTATGAGCTTTGGAAAGTAAATAGACAAAATGTCTTCTTACATCTCAACAAAAATAGATTTTTGCTATTGTCACAAGTGAAATCTAACAAAAAGATAAATTGAGGCATCTTTCTTTAAACAACCTAACACTTTATTATCAGGGCTGTCAACCTGAGAACAAGATAGGTCAATGACTGGCTCAGTTTTCTAGCCAAAGACCCCAAAATAAGGACATCTCCTCTTTTGTAAATTTTGGAAGTACTGAATAAAGAACAGAATTGGATAGGTGACACCATGGGGTTAAGGGTAACATGATTGCTTACAGATCTGAGGCATGGGGAATAATATGATTAGCTGGAAGTTGGGAATGGAGGCTTGCAACAATCCCCTTACTACTCTTGTATGACTAGGACGTATTCACTATTTCAGTCTACCTGTATGATAATGGTGCAGACTTCTTCAGATAGTAAATCATAAATCCTTGAAGGGTAGTATGATGGTGTAAAGATATTGGACCCAATTTCCTTATGGCCTTCCCCAAGGTTAGTGCAATTTCTTGAGGCAAGAATAGAACTGTGATTATTAGTAAAAAGAACTGAATTTCGAACCTTAACCTATCACAGGTCAGCGGACTTCTGAACTAAATTCAGATACATTGAACTATGACTTAGGCAATTACAGGAAAAAAAATCCATTAATTGTAAATAGTATCAAGAAAATAATACAGGGGGCAGCTAGGTGGCGCAGTGGATAAAGCACCAGCTTTGGATTCAGGAGTATCTGAGTTCAAATCCTGCCTCAGACACTTGACACTCACTAGCTGTGTGACCCTGGGCAAGTCACTTAACCCTCATTGCCCTGCAAAAAAGCAAAACAAAACAAAAAACAAAACAAAAAAAAAGAAAATAATACAGGATCGCTTTTAATCTCCTCACTACAAAATGATGCTTCATTTTAAAATATAGACACCACAACAATAGACTGATGTAACAAAAAATAAAACCTTCATAATGTCATTTAAGGCTTTCCTTACAGATCATGGCTTTTCTCCTGTTTGAGTCTCATGGACCTCTTTAGCAGTCTGGTAAAGCCTATGAAGCCCTTCTCAGAAACATGTTTTTAAATACATAATATAAAATGTGCAGAATTTTAAAGGAAACCAACTATTTTGAAATTTTGGATATATGATGAATATACTACTACCAAGCTCTAGAGGAAGAAAAATGAATGAGACGCAGGAACCAAAGGGCAACAGAGAGTGCAGTTTTCCAATGTCCTCTTTGCGGCAGGAACTGCTCTCTTTTGGACTGCACAGCCACACTGTGGCCTGTGGCTCTTCAAGGCGCTGATCCATGGTCGTCCATGACTGGCAGAAACCTGCTTAATATATGCTTGGCACTATGCTACGTGCTTTACAATTATTATCTCATCTGATCCTTACAAAAGACTTTACAAATAGGTGCTGTTATTAACCCCATTTTATAGATGAGGCCACTGAGAGAAATGGAGGTTTTGTGATTTGCCCAAAGTCACAGATCTAATAAGTATCTGGAGCCATATTTGAATTCAGGTTTTCCTGGCTTTAGGCTGGCACATATTAATATATCTCAATATAGGGGCAGCTAGATGGCGCAGTGGATAGAGCACCGGCCCTGGAGTCAGGAGTACCTGAGTTCAAATCCGGCCTCAGACACTTAACACTTACTAGCTGTGTGACCCTGGGCAAGTCACTTAACCCCGATTGCCTCACTAAAAAAAAATATATATATATATATCTCGATATCTATCTCCTATCTTAAATAAGCTTGGGGATCCCAGGTTAAGAACACTTGGTAAAGAACTTCTGAAATCTTTCCTGTTGCCTAATAAATGAATGATCACTCCAACATCATTGACCAGTAGTTCTGAATGTCATCAGTTCTTTTATTCTAGGAAATCTATTTAACTTTGATTTATTTCAGGCAGCATCTTAGATTTGTCCTCTGAATCAGAGAAGGGTTTTGAACTTTGATGAGGATGGTTCCAGAGTGTCAAAATCACAGATCCATTGTATCTATGTAAGCCAATATTTTAGAATATAGCCGTGACAGGAAAAGTCACTACTTAATCAGCAAGGCCGCATAATGTTTAAATAGATCTAGTTATTGGACAAGTCTTCCATGTGTTGCAGCAATATATGCTTCCATTTAATTGTCATCTATTGGTCCTTTGCTTCCATGCTAAATATGAGAATCCTTCACATATCTGAGAACAGTAATTGTATCCATCCTAAGGTTCCTCCCCCTCCTTCCCAGGCTAAACATTTCCAACTCTTTCATTTATTCTTCATGTGAGGTGATTTCCAGTTTCCCTTCTACTCTTTTTCTCCTCTTCTGGGTGGTTTCCACCTTGCCAAAGTTGTTTTTTTTTTCTTCTAAAGTGTGATAACCAGAACTGAGCCCATAACTCAAGTCTGGATTGTGATTGTACAAGGACAGTAGAGTTAAATATCAATTTATGAAGCCTAAGATTATTGGGAGGGTGAGAGAGTTTTTGGTAGCTGTATCATACAACTGACACAGTAAGATTATAGTTACTAATAACATCATGCACTTTTGTTTACACGATTTGTTACCCAGCTACTTCTCCCCACAAATGCTTTAAGAATTGAATATGTCTACTAAATCCAAAAAAAACCTCAACAATTTAATAAATTTAATAATCAACTACTTCAGTGAAACAATTCAAGACTTTTAGGGGTCATTGAATAAACATCCTGTTGGCTGTATGATATTTTTTTTTTGGCCAGGCAATGAGAGTTAAGTGACTTGCCCAGGGTCACACAGCTAGTAAGTGTCAAGTGTCTGAGGCCTGATTTGAACTCAGGTCCTCCTGAATCCAGGGCTGGTGCTTTATCTACTGCACCACCTAGCTGCCCCGGCTCTATGATTTTTTAAAAAAACATTTTAAATTCACTACTGGGTTGCAAAGTGGATATACCCAAATGTTTTTTGGTTTATTTGCTCATTTGTTCCCTCTACCACCCTGAATTTTGTCTTCTGCAATCATTTTCCAGTGAAGGAGATGTATAAGTTAGGCTAAATCACACTCCCCACAGAAACAAAGTCTCTTCATCTTTGAAACTGGGGGCTTGCACTGAATTTCTTAATCATAGTCTGTGCTCTAATGTTCTTTCTGTACTCTAAACTCTTCCATTCTAACATTTAATGTTCTATAGCCTAAAGGTTCTTCAGATTTAAAATTCTGAGTTATAAGATTCCTTCTATAGTTTCATGGTCTTTCCATCACTATAATTCTGTATGCTAAAAGGAGAATATTATCAGTCAGTTTTATTATCCTATGTGCTACATTTGTAACTTCTAAGTTGTCTTCTAGTTCCAATATTGTACGTTCCATTAATCTGTTATAAGTATAGTTTAGAATTATATCAGGAAGTTGGAAATAAGGTTATGTGTAGAAGGTGTTTCCTTTGTGAGTTTAAAGATGAGTTTGTTAACATTGGTATTTCTGAGAGAAAATAATAAAGGCCCAGGAAAAAGAGCCAGACATTGTTATCAAAGAATGCTACTTTTGTTGTTGTTGTTTAGTCATTCTGTCCTGTCTGACTCTCTGTGACCCCATGGGCTATAGCAAGCCAGACCCTTCTATTCTCCACTATCTTCTAAAGTCTGCCCAAGCTCATGTTCATTGTTTCTATGACACTATCTATCCATCTTATCCTCTGCAATCGCCTTTTGCTTTTGCCTTCTAATCTTTCCCAGCATGAGATTCTTTTCCAATGAGTACTTTGTTCTCATTATGTGGCCAAAGTATTTAAGCTTCAGCTTCAATATTTGACCTTTCAGTGAATAGTCTGAATTAATTTCTTTAAGTATTGACTGATTTGATCTCCTTGCTGTCCTAGAGACTCTCACAAGTCTTCTCAGACACCGCAATTTGAAAACATCAATTATCTGGTGCTCAGCTTTCTTTATAGTCCAACTTTCCCAGTCATACATTGCTACTGGAAAAACCGCAGTTTCGACTATATAGCCCTTTGTTGCAGGGTGAGTTTTCTGCTTTGAGCCCGAGAATATAAAACCTGACACTACTTCCATTTATTCTACCTCTATTTGCCAGGAGGTGATAGGCCCACATGCCATGATCTCACTATTTTTTTTTTTATGCTATGCTTCAAGGGATCTTTTATACTTTACTCTTTTATGCTCATAAAGAGGCTTCTTAATTATCCACTTTCTGTCATCAGAGTAGTATTATCTGTATATTTGAAGTTGTCACTATTTCTCCCAGCAACCTTAATTCTGGCCTTTGATTTGTCTAGCTTGGCATTTAGCATGATGTACTCTGAATGTAAGTTAAATAAATACAGTGATAATACACAGCCTTGTCATTCTCTTTTTCCAAGCTTAAGCCAATCAGTTTTTCTGTAACTGCTGCTTCTTGAATCACATACAGGTTCCTCAGGAGACAAGTAAGATAATCACACACTCCCAACTGTTTGAAGACTTACCATATTTTGTTGTAATCCAGTCAGGAAAGGGCTTTAGTGTAGTCAATGAAGCAGAAATAGATTTTTTGCATGTTTATTTGTTTTGTTGAACTCCCTTGCTTTCTCCATAATCCAATGAATATTGGCAATTTGATCTCTAATTTTTTTGCCCCTTCAAAAACCAGCCTGCTATTCTGGTAATTCTTGGTTGACATATTTGTGACAACTCTCTTGCAAAATCTTAATTTTAACCTTGTTGGTATGTGAAATCAGCATAGTTGTTTTGTGATTCAAAGATTCTTTGGCATTGCCATTCTTTAGAATTGGGACATAAACTAATCTTTTCCAACTCCATGGCCACTGTTGAGTTTTCCTAATTTGCTGGGATATTGATTACAATGATTTAACAGCATCATCTTTAGTTTAAATAACTCAGCTGGGATTCCATTACCTTCACCAGCCTTATTTTAGCAATGTTTCCTAAGGTCCACTTGATTTCATTGTACAAGATGTCAAGATGTTTAATTCTAGATCAGGAAGCACACAATAATGGTCATCTCCATATTCATATTGCCTCTTCTTAAACTGTTCTGCCATTTTCCTTGATATATCTATTTTTCTTGAACAGATCTCTTATCTTTCACATTCTATTGTGTTTTTTTTCTTCTTTTTTGCGTTGATCATTTAAGAAAACTTTCTTATCTGTTCTTGCTATTCTTTGCAATTCTGCATTCAGTTAGGTATATCTTTTCCTTTCTCCTTTACTTCTCACTTTCCTTCTTTCCTTGGATATTTGTAAAGCCTCAGCTGAAAATTATTTTGTTTGCTTGATCTTTTTCTTTGGGATTTTTTTCTGCCTCCTGTACAAAATTGAGTAACTCTGTCCATAGCTCTTCAGGAACTCAATCTAGTAGATGTAATTCCTTAAATTTATTCATCATTTCAACTTTATATTCATGAAGTATATTATTTAGATCATAGTTATATGATCTGATGGTTTTCTCTGTTTTCATCAATTTGAGTCTGAATTTGGTGGTGCTGCTACCATCATAATAAACCAGAAAATGGTAGAGTTTAGATAGCATTCTATTGTTATATTAATGCATGACTTATTGGACAATGAAACCTGAAGAAAAGTTATATTTGACTAGTTGAGAAGCTAGATAATTTAAATTATGTTAAACTAAAAACTCCTTCCAAGTCATGTGGTATATCTTGCACATTGTTGCTTTCCCCATTGATGCGGAGCACAGGAACTTAATATAATGAATGTTTGTAAAGATTTTTTTAGATGGAAAAGTTGAATTGAATGTCTTGCACAGAATCAGCCAGGAAGAATATATCAGTAAGTATGTGTTTGTGTGTGTGTGTGTGTGTGTGTGTGTGTGTGTGTGTGTGTGTGTGTAGACAAATAAACTTGGATATGAAGACCTTAACAAGATTTGGCTCATACTTACTAGACATGTGATTATGATTGATAGGATAATAAGTGCATTGTGAAAAAGGTATTTTATAAACCTTAAAGTTTAAATGCATGTGATTTATTGTTCTTACATAGCCTACTTCATAGTGTTGCTTTAAAGAAAATGTTTTATAAACTGACAAGTAAAATATAAATATGAGTTAATGACACACCTATTTAAAGAGACTCATCTTTTCCCAAAGAGTACCCTAGTATTAAATGATGTCTAAAATAACTAGCTGTTTTCCTCCTTTTGTATCTCTGAACTTATTGGTACAGGGAGGGGTATATACTCCCCACTCTCAACAATTATAGCACACTCATGCCTGCTTGCCTTGTGTGAGACTCTACTCCATATCCTTCTATAACTCAAAGGAACTGGGATTAATGAAGGTGGAGGAGGAGGAGGAGGAGAAAACAAGAAGATGAAAAGAGGAGAAAGTCCTATAAATTGAATTTATGGCAGGACATGGATTAGAGTCACAAAACACAATCTGGCATAAATGTTTTATGATTGTAGGGGTTGAGATGACTAAAATATATGTATATAGAATATGTATTCATGTATATGTAAGTATTTATAAACGCATTATTTTAGATATCTTTAGATAATAGTCCACTCTGGGAAAGAATGTGCTCTCTTTAAATAGTATTATTACTCTCTTTAAATATTGCTATTTATGTTTCACTTAGTAGTTTACAAAACATTTTCTTTAGAAGAACACTATGAAGTGGGCTATGTAAGAATCACATGCATTTAAACTTTAAGGTTTATAAAATACTTTTTTTCATAACCCTCTTATTATAATATCCATAGTAATGTGTCTAATATATAAGCCAGACCTTAAATAAATGTCTTTACATTCTAAGTTCATTGGCAACACACACACACACACACACACACACACACATTGGTATGTTCTTCCTGGTGGATGTTTTGTAACAAATTTTAGGCTTTTCAGCCTAAAAGCATCTTTATATTATGCATTTATTTGTTAACATCCTTCAAAATGTGGTTGTGCAATGCCACATAGACTAATAATAATATTCATAGCAAGGGTGTTCTATGATTGTCAGGGAAAGAAGGATATACCCCCTACCTCCATAGGTATGTTGAGAGATTCAATGAAGTCTTTGAAAGGGAAAAATATCCAGTTATTTTAGACATCTTTTTTTTTTCTTTTAGCAACAAACATTTATTTTATTTTTTCCTGTTACATGTAAGGGTAGTTTTCAACATTCATTTTCATAAGATTTAGAGTTCCAAATTTTTCTCCCTCCCTCCTTCCCTTTCCTCCCCCCTCCACAAGATTGCAACCAAGTTATATATGTACAATCCACAAATGTTCTTTTTATCAGTTCTTTCTATGGGGGTGGATAGTAAGCTTCCTCATTAGTTCTTTGGATTGTCTTGGATCATTGTATTGCTGAGAGTGGTTAAGTCATTCACAATTGCTCTTTGAACAATACTGCTGTCACTATGCACAATGTCCTCCCAGCTCTGCTCACTTCACTATACATCGATATTCATTAGTCTTTCCAGGTTTTTCTGGGATCATACTGTTTGTCATTTCCTCTAGCATAAGACCATTCCACTACAATCATATAACACAGCTTCTTCCATCATTCCTCAATTGATGGACATACCCTTGATTCTCAATTCTTAGCCTCCACCAAGAGTTGCTACAAATATTTTTTGTACAATTTCCCCCCTTTTCTCTTTTTCATGATTACTATTGTTAACTGTTTTCCTTCCATCCTATTCCCTTCCCCATGATATTTATTCTATTATCCCTCTTCTTTCATCCTATCCCTCTTCAAAAGGGATTTGCTTCTGTCTGTCCCCTCCCCCAATCTGCCCTTCCTTCTTTTGCCCCTCTCTGTTTATCCCCTTCCCCTCCTATTTTCCTGCAGGGTTACTGAGATTACTCTATCCAATTGAGTGTGTATATTATTCCCTCCTTGAGCCAATTCTAATGAGATTGAGGTTTTTGAGCCAATTCTGATGAATGTTAAACTCATTTACTGCCCAGATTAAATAGATTACTCCACCCAGTTGGGTATGTGTGTGTTAGTCACTCCTTGAGGCAGGTCTGATGAGTTTAAGATCTTTGAGCCTTTTCTGGTAAGTGTAAAATTCATTTACTGCCCTTCTCTCCCATCTCTTTCCCCACTCCAGAAGCCTTTTCCTGTTTCTTTCATGTTGGATTTCACCTCTGCCCTTCCCCCTCCCCTGGTGCATTCCCCTCACCCCTCCATTTAATCCTAAAGATGTCATCATGGGGCAGCTAGGTGACACAGTGGACAAAGCATCCCCTTTGGACCCAGGAGGATCTCAGACAAAACCTGGACTCAGACACAAGACAGTCACCCACTGTATGACCCCAGGCATGTCCCTCAACTCGATTTTTTTTTTATAGTTCTCTAGGGTCTTGTATTTGAAAGTCAAATTTGCCATTCAGTTCAGTATTTTAGACATCTTTTGATATTGGTTACTCTTTGAGGAAAGAATGAATCTCTTTAAATAGTATGTCATTAAATCATATGTATATTTCACTACTAGTTTACAAAACATTTTCTTTTGAGTGACACTATGGAGGAAGCATGAGATTTACATGACCTTTTGGATGTTGCTCACCTTCTAGTGCCTGGAGACACTACAGTTTTCTTTGACTCCCAGTCATATAGTACTCTTGAACAATGCTGATGCTAGAGAGATTAGTCTCATCTCAGGACTTGAAGCTTGATGTGTTAATAAGGATTTTGCTAATTCATTTTATATTTGAATTATGATTCACATTAGAGACTCAGAAAATAATTTCATTGTTATTTTTTTCTCTTCTCTTCCTTCTCACTTCCCATTTATATCACCCTGATCATCCTACCTTCTTTTCTTCCTTATAGTTCTTTCACAAACTTCTTTGGTTCTTCATTTAGTATTAAATATATGAATGGCTGCTATGTTGTGGAAATATCAGGCTTGATCTGCCTACTTCCCATGTGAATATTTAGGAAAAGAGGTCTGAAGTTAGAGGGAGGATTTAAGAGTGGTCCTACTGATAATTAGAGCTTCTTGAAAATGTTTCCCATTCCTAGAAGTGTCCAAGAGAAAGCTGATAAATCACTTGTCAAACATAGAATATTGTGGCTTCCTGCTTCATTTAGAGTTGGAATATGATGTTAATTATAATTCCAATGGCAATTCACAGTTTTTAAATTTCCAAGACCATCAGTTACTTAAAGTGGGCAGGGAAAGGAAGGGAAGGGAATGAGCATATGTATTGTTCCTATTATCTACTAAGCACTGTGATAAGTGCTTTTTACAAGTGTCTTAATTGAACCATGGCAACAACCCTGAGATGTAGGTGCTATTAACATCTCTATATTTCAGTAAAACTTAGGCAATAAGAGGTTAAGTTACTTGCCAGGGGTCACCTAGCTATTATAAGCCTTTATGGCCAGATTTGAACTGATTACAGGAACAAAACTCTATCCACTGTGCCACCAGTGCCTTTAAGGCATTGTTTTATTAAATCACTTTTCACACTATTTAGATGGAAAAAAACAATAACAGAGCTTTTATTTCTCAAAACAGAATTTGAACCCCTCAGGTTACATGAGGTCTTCAAAGAGAAGCTGGACGATGACTTAATCATATCATCATAGCATTTAAAACTGACAGTGACCTGTTAGAGAGTATTTCATATGATTCCCTTCTTTTATAGATAAAAAAAACTGAGAACCAGGAAAATTATCTGATTCATACAAAGTCACACATCTTACTCTTTGGCCATCTTCTCACCAACTGCCTTACTGCTAGAATAGGGGTCATACCCTCATACCCTATAGGACTTAATCATTTTCATCTCATGAATCTTGTTCTAAGGCTTTATTCTCCTAATTGGTCAGTGCCTCATATGCCTTACTATTTCTCTGCCCTCCTTATCTTATCCCCTTACCTACTGCTTTCTAGTTATGAAACAATAAATAAAATTAATACCACTATTGAAAGGAAAATGGATATGCCAATTTACTCCTCTATGGATCCATTTATTTTATTTTTCAAACCAAAATGATCAACTCTTGTCACCAATCGTACAAATGTAAATATACACATACTGTGTAACTTTAATATATACATATATGCATGTGCATATGCACTTATGTGTATACATGCATATATATATAGTGTTTATGCATGAATATATATGTGTATATAAGTATGCATGTGTATACGTGTATATATACGTGCATGCATTTGTGCGTGCATACATACATGAGACCCATTATTAGGATATAAGTTCCTTGAGGAAAGAAACTCTGCTTTTGTATTTTTCTCTTCATCAGTAGATGGCAAAAATAAGCATTTAATTTTAAATTGTTCATTAATTATTATATACTATATTAATTCATTTATTCACAGAGCATAATAAATGTCATCAGGATGGAAACCTACAACTTTTCAAAGATATTATATATCTGTCCAACTCAAATAGTCCCAATACAGAATGAGATGCTTTGGGAGATGATGATTTTCTCTATGAAGAGATGTCTTTGAATGAAGGCTGGATGAGGGCAAGTCAGTGTCTTAATATAAACGACATTTGGAATCTATGTTATGACCTTTGAAAATTCCTTTAGAGCCCAAAATCCTGGGACTCATTCTTTAATTAGAGGTTGAAAAAGATGGCCCCTAACATTGCTTCCTACTCAGAGATTCTAAGATTCATGCTTTAAGGAGAGGCTGGACCAGATGACCTCTGAAATCCTCTCCATCTCTATGATTCTACAAAAGAGGAAAGTGAAGTTATGATAAATTTCTTTCTAATGTCTCTTTCTTATCCTCTTTGTTTTTCAGTGGCCTGTATTGTAAGGGGATTTTTGCAATTAGCCAGCTGGTCCCTGAGAGGGGTGTGGTTAGCTTGAGATGAATCATGCCCTGGAGGTTTCATGAGGCTATGTGTACCACTTAAGGCTTTTAATTCTCCAGGGTTGTAATTATCTCAAGATAGGTAAAACTATTTTTAGGGCTGTCATTTTTCTTGATTTACTGGCATGGAAGAACTTTTGTTTCACCAGCCACCCTGCCCGGCAGTGAGACTTGGTAGCAACATATTTTCTTTTCTGTAGAAGTACAAGTAATAATAAGTTAAGGTAGCAGGTGTTCTTTCTATAATAAAAACAAAAATCACCAAATGAAAACAAAAGCCAGCATCTAGCCTGGTACTTTGCACAAAGGTAGCATTTAATGGCCACTAAGTGATAATAGCTCAATTGCTATAATGCTCCAATAATCACACTGCCCTTTGCAACTGTTTTTGTCTTTAATTTAATTTTCATAACAACTATGTGAAGTTAGTAGTGCAAGGGTTATTATCCCTATTTTTTGGATGAAAAAACTGAGGCCAAGGATGATTAATTATATGCTTATTTTTCTTTTCTTAAGCTGGTGGGAATTTTGATTCTATCTGATGCCATACAGGTATAGACTCAGGACCTTGCACAGCATCTGTCCCAAGCTCCTCATTTTTCAGAGGAAAATATTATTCTCCTTCTGAATTTCATATTCTAGCCAAACTGGACTGTTTTCTATTCCTCATGTTACTCTACTTATATCATCATCATCATCCCAACTTTTATATAGCACTTACTATGTGCAAGGCACTGTGCTAAACACTTGATAATTATTTTCTCTTTTGATCCTCCTGGGATGTAGATGCTATTATTATCCCCATTTTATAGGTGAGAAAACTAAGGCAGAGATTAAGTGACTCAGCCAGAGTCATACAGCTAGTGTCTGACAGAGTATTTTAACTCATTTTCTTGACTCCAGGGCTGACACTTTATTCATCTTGCCACCTAGCTGACTCAGTATCTTTTCTCTGTACAATGTTATCTGAATGTAGTGGGTTTTCTGAGTTGTTTTAATATTATTTTTGATTCACTATGGCTTCTTAGACATTAAAATTTCTCTATTTGTTGTGAATAGTTTCTTTGGTAAAAGAATGGAAAAGAGGAGGCACAATCATATACCCACAGTTCCCTTGTATCATGAATATGCTTCTGTTTTCTCCATAAGACTTATCATCAGATCTGCCTCCTTCCACCTTGGAGTCTGTCAGGTTGAAGAACAATAAATAAGGTTCTCTGCCAATTTCCCCAATGTCCTCATTATTCTGATTCAGTGTATCAACCATCTTTTAAAAATACTAGTTTAGTAGTATATACTACTTAGTAGTGTATACAACATTAGCATTTGGTACTCTTACTAACCTGAGTTGAAATCTGGATACACACTAGCTATGTGATCCTGGCAAAATCATTTAACTCTGCCTCAGTTTTCCCATTTAAAATGGGGATAAGAATAGCACCTATCTCTCAGAGTTGTCATAAGGATCAAATTAGATAATTGTTATTCACTTTGCACAGTGCTTGGCACACATTAAATATTATATAAATATTAGCAATAATTATAATAAATTTGTTATTCATACAAATTTTAACTGTACACATGATTATTAATATTTCTATGGGAAGCAAAAAAAAAATAGAGCGAATCTCAGAAACATAAACTTGAGGTTAGTTGTGACCCTAGAACATTTACCACAGTTTGGATAGGAGCACAACTAGGAAGCCCTTATAAGTGGTTTATTCATCTCGTCTTAAATACTTCCACTGATGTGGAAAGGAGTACCTTTCCAGGCAACCTGTTCCACTTTTGAAAAGTTCTCATTATTAGGAAGTTCTTCCTTCTATCAATGCCAAATTTGTCTCTGTTCAGTTTTCTTCTACTTTTCCTAGTTCTGTGCTCCAGGGCCAAACAGAACAAGCCTATTTCCTTTTCCATATGACAGCCTTCTAAATAGCCAAAGGCAGGTTGGTATTAATGTCACATCTTTGACCCTGTTTCATCCTTCCCTGACCTTTACTAAGATACTAAGGAATTACAAGCTCAGAAAGCATTTCTAATGAATAATATAGGCAACTACTATGATTTCAGAGGCTCTTGGAAGACTTCCTTAGCCCACCAGATAACTTCCTAATGCTTCCATGTGTTTGAAGGGACTGGGGAAGGGGAATGGAGAGCTTCTATTTCAAAGTAACCCTCTGGCTTACAGTGTAAGCCCACAAAAAAGAGAGAGGGGATCATGATATTCAATTTATACTACAATATCACTGACTTGTATGAAAGTAAAGTAGTTTTTTGTTAATGAAAAGTGTGCTATCAGAATATTCACACTGGATACTCAAACACTGGAGAGGAATAGCCCCATAAAGTGTAGAAATGGAAGTATAAAGAAAGACTTGAATCCTCCAAGACAATCTTTGCTGACTATGCATTTATTCCCTAGAATTGGTTCCAGAGGGAGCTGTCAGAATTACTATAGCACAGAAAGGATGATATGTGCATAAATAAAGATCTGTAAGAGACCTTAGAAGTCATTTAGTACACATGCTTCATTTATCAGATGAAAAAACGGAGACAGAGAGATGTTCAATGACTTGCTTACATCACAGAGATAAACATTGGCAGAGCTGGGATTCAAACTCGGGCCCTTCATCTTCATGGGCAGTCCTTTTTCCATTACGTGCTGCCTAAGTACTAGTATACAGGAAGAAAGAGGAGAAAACAGGTCTGAAATTAAGGGAAAAGAATCCCAGGGAAGCCAATAAATCATCAGATTGTCCTTGAAAAATGATTGCTGACCCACGACTTTAATTGCAATTTGAAAACCATTTATAAAACCATGCCAAAAAAAAAAAAAAAAAGTCTCCTGGGGGAACACTTGCTATTTGGCCTCATTAGTCCAACAGTTGTTTTAGGCTATTGCTATAGGAGTCACACCGTTCATTCCCTCATGTTTAATTTCACTTAGAGGTTAGTAAAAATAAAGATTTTGTGGTTGTGGTAGTTGTTGTTTCTTATCCAAGTTCACAAAATCCTGAAATCCCAGATTAAGAACCTGTTGAAGAAAAGGGCACCTGACAGTCACTTTCCATGGGCATCCTTATGTCAAGCACATGATCTCTCCAAACTCATGTTAGTGTCTTCTGTGACGCATTCAGGGACAGGTTGCAGCATTCAGTCAGGTTTCACTGGTACAGAAAGAGAAAAAGACAGTTTCAAAGAGAATACTTTGCTCTGGGGAATTCAGGAAAATATTTAGATTTCAGGAAGATTTCAAATTATTCCATATTCTTACAGAAATATGTAGGATTAGGTTATAGGCTTACTGCTCTCTGTCTCGGTTTTTTCATCTGATAAATGAAGCATGTGTACTAAATGACTTCTAAGGTCTCTTACAGCCAGTAAGTGTCTGAGGTCAAACTTGAACTCACGTCTTCTTGATTCTCTTCATCGCACTCTCTAGCTTCCCCTGATGAAGGATGATGAAAAATCTCAAGGCCATGCTGTATGAGGATTCTTTGAAGGAACTGAGATGATTGTCTTTGGAAAATACAAGGTTCACAGGGCACATGTTAGCTAATAATTATTTAAAGGGATGGCATGTGGAAGAAGGATATAATTTCTTCTTGATCCTAAGGGGGAGCTGGGCAAAAGTTTTAGAGAAACAGATTTAGGCTTGGTGTAAGGAAAAAAAAGAAAACTCCCCAATTCAAGTTTTCTCAAAATGGGATAAGGTCCCTGGTTAAGTACTAAGATCATAATCTTAGAGGTAAATGGACATTAGAGGTCCTAAAATCCAAGTCTTTCATTTGACAGAGAAATTGAGACCCAGTTAAGTGACTTGCGTAGGGTCATATGGCTAGTAAGATTCTGAGATGGGATTAGAAGTCAGTCCTTTCTGGGGGCAGCTAAGTGACACAGTGGATACAACACTGGTCCTGGATTCAGGATAACCTGAGTTCAAATCTGGCCTCAGACACTTGACATGTACTAGCTGTATGACCTTGGGCAAGTCACTTAACCCTCATTGTTTTACACACACACACACACACACACACACACACACACACACACACACACACAAAAGGCAGTCCTTTCTGATCCTAGGTCCAATAATCTGTCCCATGTACCATGCTGCCTCATTGGAAGTCTTCCAGTAGGGAAAAGATGATTATTTTTTGGTTATATTGGAGCAATGGTGTCAAACTCAAATAGAAATGGGGATCATTAAACTACACAAGGATCATTCTATTTTGATATAGAAAACCATATATTAACATTATCTGTGCTCTTTTGTAGGGCAGCTAGGTGGAGCAGTTGATAGAGCCCTGGGTCTAGTGTCAGAAAACTCATCTTCCTGAGTTCAAATCTCACCTCAGACCAGATATGTGACTCTGGGCAAGTTACTTTACCCTGCTTATCTCAATTTCTTCACATGGAAAATGAGGTGGAGAAGGAAATGGCAAACCACTCCAGTATCTTTGCCAAGAAAACCCCAAATGGGGTCATGAAAAAACGGACATGACTGAGCAACAGGTTCTTTGTATCCTTATTTTGCTAAATATTTCACGATTTCATTTTAATCTACTTCAGGCCACATTCAGAAGTGGTTCAAGCTCTTGTGGCTGTTTGTTTGCCTCTTCTCTTGCAGTGAGTAATCTTCTTAAATTCTAGGGAGGATAGGATAGCCTCTGAGGGCCCTTCCAAATCTCAGATTTCCTGATTCCAGTTTGGAGCTGGACCATATCTAGTTGTACTTCAGAGACCACTGAGATGAAAAAAAAAATGGTTTTTTGGCTTTGTGTTTTTTTTTTTTCTTTTTTACATTATTACCTATCCAGAAAGCAGACTATATTAGCACTAGAGTTAGCAAGAGCATGCTAGGACAGATGGTGGCCGATCAAGGCCAATGGTTAGTACATACTTTTGGTTCTCAGAGAGCATAGAATTAATCCTTAGGCCTTAAATAATGGTGAAATTAACTTCATCCTAAATGTAAGTTTAGTTTCTGGGCCTTTATATGATAAAATCTAAATTAAGGTATCACATCTGAATTATTACAGGGAGAATAGGATTACCACCATAAGTAAGAAAGTAAAGGGACAAAATAATAATAAAAAGAAAAAGAAAAGAAAAAATGGTATAGCAAGTAGCCACATGAATTTAGGAAGACCTGGGTTTCCATCCTAGCTCTGGTATTATTTGTTATCTGACTATGGATAAATCACTCTCAACCTTCATTTTTATGCTCTTCAAAATGAAATATTTAAAGCTATGTGAACAGTATACTTTTTAAATACTTTTACTGACCAGACCTATGATTTCATTAGTATTAATAAATCCTGGAAAGCTCTCTACCAATGCAGAACAGCACCTGCCCTATAATTTAAATTCCTAGAGATTTGCATCAGGTATTTGAATGGTTTAGTGATTGTATAGGGTCACACAGATGGTGTGTATTTAAGAGTGGGATTCGAACACATGTCCAAGTCTAGTTTTCTTTTGAATTACTATCTTATAAATTATAAACTACCATGTAAATGTGAATTATTGTAAAAATATTATCAACAGTGACAATGAATGGACTTTCCCAAGTTAAGTTCAGATGTCTCTTTAGAGTAATAGAGAATAATAAATTATAGAATTCACAAGATGTAAAACTTATTATTATTATTATTATTATTATTTTGTTTTGGTGAGGCAATGAAAGTTAAGTGATTTGTCCAGGGTCATGCAACTAGTAAGTGTCAAGTATCTGAGGCTGGATTTGAACTCAGGTCCTCCTGAATCCAGGGCTGGTGCTTTATCCACCATGCCACCTAACTTCCCCCAAAACTTATTATTTTTAACAATAATATTATATTATTAGTCATGTCCAGAAGAACCAACCAATGCCTCAACATACTTACAGAATCTTACAGACTATGCCTTTGGGATGGAAGCTCTAGGAGCCCTACCAATCAGGACTATCTTTGATTATAATCTTTTAGTAAGAATGGTGATCGACTACATACCTGATATGCACAGTGGTCCTTAGCCATGGATTGGCCTTCAGGCAGTCAGATCTTCTGGGGGCCACAGCAAATGATGAAGATGGTCTACTAAATATGTACTGGTTACACTGCACATCAGAGGAGATGATCACTACACTTCAGAACAGAAAGACAAGCTGGAAAGGACATCGGAATTGGAATTAGAGAGCCTAGGTTCAGATCTTACCCCTGTCACATATGATTATGAGTTGACTTTCCTTCTCTGGGACTTAGTTTGCTGATGTCTAAAATGAGTATGTTTGACTAGATGTCTTTAAAGGCCCTTCAAATTCTAAACCTATGACTCACACACAGATCTTGTCAAGTATAAGAAATATTGTAAAGCTAAAACAAACATTTCCTTTTGAAAAAAAAATAAGTGCCATGTGATTTTCTAAGTAAAATATATTAGGTGTAATTGGAAGTTTGGGTAGTTTAATATTTTTAATCACATGCACAAGCATAGAGTAATATTCTTTTCAAAATGCTATTAAATTTAAACCTTCTTAGTATTTACTGAATTGCGAAGACTGCTTAAGCTGCTCTGTGGGATATATTGTGAGATATAATATATACACACTTGAGGGATATATCATTGTCATTAGAGTCTTGCTGTTTTGATGGATCATAAAAAAACCAACATCTCTAAAGCATGGTTAAGGGCGAAAAATTACATCAAACACTTGTAAGTTCCTTGAGTGTGAGAGTATCTAATCCCAAATATTTACTACCACATGCCTACCATAAGGCACACCATACAATAAATATTATTGACTGCTTAACAGTTACATTAAATTAAGAATTTAAAGAGTAGGAATATATTTTGATTTTATAGGGACTAGAATTATCATACTAGGTTAATCTAATAACAAGTTATAATATTAGTCACAGATGATACTCCTTCCCGAAGGAAATCTATAATAGCTAATTTAAGCTAATGCCCCATCAAACATTTAAATACCCATTTTGCAGAAGGATAAATATAGGCAGAAGGTTTAATCCAAAAGTTACTGTGCATGACAAGGTGTGAGGCCTAATGTTAAATGCTAAGATCACAAAGATCAAATAGTCACTGCCCTCTGAGAACTAATAAGAAGTTATTAAACTGTATGGAAACAATCTTATCCCTCATGAGGGTTAAGTTCATCCTTTAAGTCAATATATATACATACCTATATTCATATCCATTTCCATGTCCATATCTAGGCATGGCTATAAATACTCTGTTAGCCCCAGCTATTTAAATATGCCACCAACAATAAGAAAAAAAGATTATGTAGGAAATTGTGAAATTATTATATAGTTTGTTTCTATATATAAATACATGTCATATTTATATACAGTTTAATAAACTAGTAAAAAATAACTATCATTTTGTGTCCATTTCTACATTTCTCATTTTTTGTTTGTTTTCTTCTGTAGTTACAAAAAAAGTTTTATTGATGCTTTGTTTTACATATTTATCACTACCCACTGACTTACCACTTGTAATGAACATGTATAGTCAAGCAAAGCAAACCAACATATTGGTCCTGTCTGAGAGTATGGATCTCATCCATCATCTCTAGTCCATCACCTTTCTTCCAAGGGGTGACAGGTAGTTCATCACTCTTTCAGAATCCATAACCTGCAGTGTAGGGAACAATAGAGACCCACAGGAAATAGTAGCCACTCAAGGGGCAATTTTACTCTTATATGTGTCCTACAAAGACATTTTACCATTTATTTTCTCTCAGAGGAAAAATTTAAAAATGAGGCTACAATTTTTTTTTCCATAGAAAAGACACTGATTGGGTTAGAGGACTTTAGAGCTAGAAGGGACTTTAGGAACACTGCCTTATTCAAATGCTTCATTTTATATTTGAGGAAACTAAGACAGAGAAAAATGAATGACTTGACTAAAATGACACACAAGGGCCAAGACTAGAGAGAACTCAGATGAGTCTTCTGACTTTCACTTACAATAAGAGTTTTCTACTATATTGTTGAGAACATGGTAGATATTCAGGAAATGCTTGCTGAATTAAATTGAACTAAATTATATGGTATCTTAATGATCCTAAATTTTGTTTCATCATCATCATAATCACCACAACCACCACCATCATCATCACTAGAATTTATATATCACATTAAGATTTGCAAAGCTCTTTACAAATACCTCATTTTATCCTCATAACAACTCTGGCAGGTGGTTTACTATTATCATCTCCATTTTATTGATTAGGAAACTCAAGGAGTCAGTAACTAAGTGATTTGTCCAGAGTCCCATAGTGCCCAATTCTAGGGTTGAATTCTTATCTTCATGATTTTAGGCCCATAGCTTTATCCACTTTACCATTGGCTACATTCATCAATTCTATATTGTCAAGTTAAATGTTCTCAGACTTCTATGAGCTGCATATCATTACTAGGTTTATCTCAAACCTTTTCATACTACTTTTAGGCAGTAAGAATGGACAGAAACAAGGAGAATGAGGTCTGTCTTTAAATTCCCAGTACAAAGCTTACACAAAGTAGATTCTTGATATATCTTTTTAAAATCAAAAATATGAACAGTATTATGCCTATAGGACATTCAAGTGGAAATACCCAACGGGCATTTGATGGAATGGTGGTTGCTTCTCAGAATAGATTTTAGTGCTGGTTATAGAAATACTAGAGTCATTTGAATAGAGATGATAATTGAATTTACTGGCACTGAAATGGCTCCATGGTTTGGGGTTGGGGCTAAGATGATGATCTAGCAAAAGAGACTGAGAATTGGTGAGGGAGAATCAGTTGGACACAGTATCATGGAAGCTGAAGAAGGAAGGAGTATCCAGTAGGAGCTGGTAGTTATTAGTATCAAAGGCTGCAGAGAATTCAAGAAGAATGAGTACAGAGAATATGCATTTAGTCTTCGAAATTAGCTAGATGTTTAGGAACCTTAGTCAGAATAATTGCAGTTTATAAGCAGTTGAGAAGTGGATGGAAAGGGAAAAATGGAGACAACAAATGTAGATGAATGAATCGATCAATCAATAATTATTTAGCACCTACTATATGCCAGATACTGCACTAAGTTCTGGTGATACAAAAAATGGCAAAAGACAGTCCCTGTCCTAAAAGACTTTACAATCTAATAGGGGAGATGGCATGCAAACCAATATATACAAAGCAAGCTATATTCAAGATAAATAGGAAATCATTTGTAGAGAGAAGTCACTGTAGAATTAAGATGGTATAGGGAAAGCTTCCTTTAAAAAGTGGCATTTTAATTGGGATTTAAAGGAAGCAGGGGAATTTAGTAGAACAGAGGAGGGAGAATATTCCAGGCAGGGGAGATGGATAGAGAATTCTCTTCTTAGTGGAACAGCTAGGAGGCCAGTATCACTGGATTGAAATGTACCTTTTGGGGAGTAAGGTGTAAGTATAGTGGTAATGTAGGAGGAGTCTAGGTTATGCAGAGCCCCTAGGGGCAATAAGGAGCCAATGGAGTTTATTGAGAATATATTGTATTGAGGGGAGGGTGATGTGATCAGACCTTTGCTTTGGGGAAATCACTTTAATGGCTAAATGATAATTGAATTGAAGTGGGGAGAGACTTGAGGTACGCAGACCAACCAGCAGGATATTGAAGTAATTGAGGTGTAGGCTAATGAGGGCTTGCACTCCAGTGGTGGCAGTGCTGGAGGAGAAAAGGGGGAGAATTCAAGAGATGTTACAAAGGTGAAATTGGCAGGCCTTGGTTATAGCTCAAATAGAGGGACTGAGATATTGAAAGGAATTAGGTTGTGAGCCTGAAGGACTGGGAGGATGTTGTTGCCCAGTACAGTAATGGGGAAAAGGGAGAAGTGGAGAAGAGTTTTGAGAAAAAAAAAATAATGAATTCTGTTGTCTTGAGTTAAAGATGTCTATCAAAAATCCAATGTGAGACATTTGAAAGGCAGTTGGAGATGATAGATTGGAAGTCAACACAGATATTGGGTAAGAAAGGTAGATTTGAGAAGCATCAGCATAGATATAGTAATTAAATCCATGTGAGCTGATGAGATCACCATCATGATGGAGTAGTGTAGAGAGAGAAGAGGAGAGAAGAAGGTCACCTCTTGTTAGAGGGCATGATCTAGAGGAACATCCAGAAAAAAAGACAGAGAAGAAGTGATCAGATAGGTAAGAGGAAAACCAGGAGAGAGTGGTGTCTTGAAAACCTAGAGAAAAGAGAGAAACAAAGAGAGTAATCAAAGGTGTCAAGGCCTATAAAGAGATCAAGTAGAATGAGAATTGAGGATTAGATTTGGCAATTTCCAGATGATTAGTAACTTCAAAGAGAGAAGTTTCAGTAGAATGATAAGGCCAAAAGCCAGATAGATGGTAAAAACATTAAGAAAAGACTGAGGGGGCAGCCAGGTGGTGCAGTGGATAAAGCACCGGCCCTGGATTCAGGAGTACCTGAGTTCAAATCTGGCCTCAGACACTTGACATTTACTACCTGTGTGACCCTGGGCAAGTCATTTAACCCCCATTGTCCCACCAAAAAAAATACAAAAGAAAACAAAAGACTGAGAGGAAGGAGAGAAAGTGGAGGAATCTATTATAGATGGCCTTTTTGAGGAGTTGAGCTACAAAGGAAAGAAGAGATATGAGATGATAGAGGGGGATGGATGTATCAAATGAAGGTTTTTCAAGACAACAGGAGACACAAACATATCCCTAGGCAGTAGGAAATTAGGGAGCAGATTGGGAAAGGTGGAAAATAAGTGAAAGAAGAGGGATAACAGAGAGGGGGAAATCTGTTGGAAGAGATGAGGGTGGTGGAATTATATCATTTGAACAAGTAGAGGCGTTAGCCTTGGTAAGGAATAAGGCCACTGTGTCATGTGAGATAGAGATGAAGGAGAAGAAAATGGAAGAAAGCACCTGAGTGACAGGAACTGAGGAAGAGGGAAGAAGAGGAAGTTCTTGACTAATGGCATCAGTTTTCTTTCCTGTAACATATTGTAATGGGGGATGGGGTTCTTAGGAATTCCTCATTAAAGAATTACACCCTTTTGCACACAAAAGTAGTTAGAATAAGGTGGTAGTTTATTTAGGTGCAAGGGTGGGGGTAGGGAAACCATGAAAGAAATCCTTGGACTTCTCATGGGGAGATAGGCACAAAGCACATGGCTCAGAGGTACCAATCTCCTTGAACAGGAGACTGGAAGGTACTTTTATAGAGGACTGATGGGGGTGGACCATCTGCCCGTGAAAAGTTCCTTTAGTGAGGGAGGACCATCCCCCACTGGTGGTAGCTGGGGGAATTGGGTGAGGCGTGGAGGACCATCCCCCACTGGTAATGACTAGAGGAATTTGGTGAGGAGTGGCTGTCTCTTCAGGACACAAAGGCCTCAGCTACACCCAAGGGAGACCAGACTGAAGGGTGGGAATCCGAAGCTAGCTCAGTCCAATTTGGTTCTGCTTATCTCTCTAGGTGTTATCTGTCCCCTGGTTTAGTTTCTCAAGGAGAAGATTCCTTGATGTGCCCCAGAGAAATTCTGGGGTGTTCTGCACCCCATGACAATATGGAGCAAAATTCTCAGCTTAGAGAGTATGTGAGGGGAAACCATGGGAGGTTTGAGGGAATGAGGAGGGATGTAAAGATTTAGAAGAGCCACTGTGGAGAATAGGATACTGCGCTGATAAGAGAGGTATACTAGGATTGCCCAGAAGCAGTAAGGGACCAGCTGAGGTTGTATAACATAAAGTTGTAAGGGTTGGTTTTTTTTAAGGAGTTTTACTTTAAAAATGAGGACAGATGTAGGAAAATAACTTGAGAGAGTGATGGAAGGAAGTTTTATTGTTGTTGTTGTTGTTCATCCTTCATTCTTTTTTGTTGTTGTTGTTAGTGAGGCAATTGGGGTTAAATGACTTGCCCAGGGTCACACAGCTAGTAAGTGTTAAGTGTCTGAGGCCGGATTTGAACTCAGGTACTCCTGACTCCAGGGCCGGTGCTCTATCCACTGCACCACCTAGCTGCCCCTGTTCATCCTTCATTCTTGAAGAGGACGGATGGCATCACAAGTATGATGTCTTAACTTGCAAGTGAATTGCATTTGAGTGAGGTAGAACTTGCTCTCTCCTTGCTCTGTCCTCCAAAGTCATTTTGGAGTACAGTGGCAAAATCAAGACCAAAATCAAGATGACTGGCAACTAAGGTATTTCCCTGTTCTCAGTTTGTCTGGGGCCATGTCCATTCAATAACTAAGGATCTGGTAAGAATTGAGACCAAAAAAAAAAAAATGGTCCAATTTACCACCCCAAAGATATCAATCTGGGAGGAGAAAACCCTCAGAGTTTTTAGTCTGAATAGAAAACAATTACTATTTACAATTACTCCTAGCCTTGAAAATCTAAACAAAGAGCCACTGAGGCTTTGGCCATTCAATGAAAACCAGAACAATTTTCATTTAAAGATGTTATCAAGTAGCTCCATTTAAAACTCAATGGATGTTTTAAAATCCAGTTTTTTATAGATATATTTCAAGAAATTAAAAATGAAAACTGCACAGGATGAAAGTACATTGTCCCAACTTTTTTGGAAGAGGAGGAGGAGAGGACAAGGACAAATTGTTTAAGATGTGAGTCCTTACTTTCTCACAGAATAGAAGACTCTGATAAGGAAAAATTGAAGGTGTGAAAAATGGTTGGAAATGTTTGAAGAGGCAAGTTCATAGACTAGCCAGTAGGTGGTATTCAATGTGAAGGGTAGCATAATGCATAAAATGCAGAACTTGGAGTCAAAAAGTCTAGGATTTAAATATCCCCCTGTGACTTTGGGTAAATCACTTGACTTCCTGATCTTTAGTTTTCTTAAGTTTAAATGCCCTCTAACATCCCATATAGCTCTAGATCCCACCCCCATTAGACTGAAAGCTCATTATTGTAAGGAAGAGGTTACTTCCTTTTTGCCCTTGTAAACCCAGTGCCTATCAGTGTCTATCACATAGTAGATCTTTATAAATACTTGTTGAATAATTGATGAGCCCCAGTCTTATTTTACATAGAAGGTGACTAAAGAGCAGAGCCCCAGCCTTATTTTACATAGAAGGTGACTAAAGACATGGGCAACAGGTAGTAACATCTAGGTTTGAATTTAAGTTCTCTGACTTCAGACCCATCATTCAAAAAGCAAAAGAACCTCCTCAACTGAGCAATCCACAAGAGCAATAGGCAACTATAGCTCACAGTGCGTTTGCCTCCTGGAGATCTCCAGACAAAGGCCTTACGACTGTTCAAGGTGTGTTCTGAAGTTGCTTCTTTTTCAGGTGTGGCTTTGTTGAGATCGTCACTGAAGTCCTTCCTAGCTCTGAGATTCTTGGATTTTGAGACTCAAACTTTACCAGGGCTGTATCCAGCCCTGGGTCTATCCATGTGATGAAATCTTTTACCTCTAATTTTACCAAGTACTCCTTCCAACAATGGAATTCAATTTCAGCTGGTATAGGGCTCAGGAAGAGCAAGCAAACCATTCCCAGAGGTCATAAAGTCAATCAGCTGGTAGTAGATTAACTTTGGTAATGTAAACCCCCTGTTTTCAATACAGATCTTTACCACCACAAAACTACTTTATATTCAAGAAAATGGATCTGGAACCTAAATACAGGAATCATTTTCTTTATATTAGGCCACTTCATAAAATCATACATTCAGAACTGGAAGGGGCTTTTAGAGGCCAGCAAGTTCAACCTCCTTCATTTTATGTAAGAGGAAGCCAAAGCCCAGAGTAATCATGCCATTTGTTCAGCATTGCCCAGCTATTAAATGGCCTCAGTGGGCTTTTATTCAAGATTTTCATGACTCCAAATACTACATAACTTCCAGTACATTTCTGTAGAGTGGATCAGACATTGCATGCTCTCACATCAAGGATTTATTTAGATTTTCTATCAGCTACTCTTCAGTTCATTTGCAGAAGCTCTATATACTAATCTCCTGGAGAACTGAGAGTCAAAAAGAGATATTTTCTCTGACTGAAAGTGTCTTCAGAAACAACCGAAAGGAGGTCTCCTTGTCACAGGCAATTTTTATATGTATTTTATTAATTGTTGCAGATCATTTGTAGCAGACCCCCATAACTGTAATACTATGCCCATTTACTTCCACCTTGTATGTCTTTGGCTTCAAGACTCAGCTCAAATCTCTTCCATAGTCCTTTCCCAGCTCTTTCCTCTTCTTCTCTTCTCCCATTACCACTAACGATTTGCCTTTTGAGATAACCTTCATATATTCTCTGTGAGTGTACATATTCAAACACATATTTATTCATATAATATATACCTAATCATGCATATATTCATATGTACTGTGCAAACATGTGTATATTATAGACACATGCACACATATATACATATGTGTGTATGTATATAATGAGAGAGAGAGACATATTTATTTGTATATACCTGAATGTTTATATCTCATCTCCCCTGTTAGATTGTATACATTTTAGGAGCAAGGACTGTTATTTTATTTTTTTTTTGTCTTTTCTTTATTTCTTTAGCACTTAGCCTACAGTGTGTTCTACAGTAGGTGCTTAATATATGTTTGTCAACTGTGGATTAATTGTTAACTAAGAAAGAATGATAAATATTATGATGATACTATGTGAAGGATCTATGATTATAATAATGTCATAGATTTAAACCTGGAAAGGATTTAGGAATTATCTACTCCAATATCCTGATTTTGCAGATGAAGAAACTGATGCCTGATGAATGTAAGTGATATAATAAAGACCTACTAGTAAAAGGCAGAATCAGGATTTTAACTGAAGGCATTTGACTCCTGATCTTTTTTTTTCCATTCTACCATATTACTATCTCATTTTCTAGCTTACAAAATAGTTTATTGACAAGAGCTCCATGATTTTGGTAGTATGTCTATTATTACCCCCATTTTATAAAGCAGTATACTTTCTAGTTCAACCTCCTTTGCTGAGAAATCAAGGACCTTCACTAAACTGATCCCTTCCTACCTTTTTGGCTTTATCTCTTATGATTGTTTTAATCTCATTTCAGTTTCCAGTCAAACTGGTCTGCTCCCTGGGATTGGCGAGGTGCCCTCACAAAGTCTATCACTATGCTCATTTTATTACTTGTGCTTTGAATGACCTCCCTCTTCCACTAAGTTTCTTGAAATGTGATTCCTCGTGTTGTATGTAATTAGCAGTGGTTGATGTTTTTGCCATTAGATCTCACCTAGGAATTTGTTTTGGTTTTCATGCTAATAAATTTACTAATTCATTAGATAGAGTGTATTATAGTTACCTGTTTTTGCCATATCTTTCCATCAGTATGTCAACATTATAAGGGGCTAAGTATTATTTAAACTTTGCCTGTCTTTCCATACCTAGCATTGCACTATCCCACATAGTTGGTGTCTAATTGTTGAAATAATGAAGGGACTGAATCTTTCAAAGGTTAAATGTCTTGCCTAGGGAGAGGCAACTAATAAGTGGCAGAGAATTATTAAAATCCAAGTCTTTTGACCACAAACATACTCTATTACAGGCTATATTTCAGCCAACTGTGATTTCTTTTTTTCTTCAGAATTCCCAGGGCCTGATATTAATGAATTCTCTATTTAATCTGAGCATGCCATTAGAGTACTAGCAATAATATTTTGTTGGATTTGTATTTTTTATGTTCTCTCTCTCTCTCTCTGTGCATGTGTGTGTGTGTGTGTGTGTTTTGGGGTTGGATATTAACACCCTCTGATATCAAATAAAGGATTCTCCCAACTCCTCTCTTTTTCTTTATAGACTCTGGAATTTTTGAAATAAGTGTATTTCTTTATAATCCTATATCTTAGTAACAAGAGTGACAGGATTTATATGAATTTTAAATGAGCAAAGTTTGACTACTGTTGGATTGTCTGGTTCCCTCCTTATAAGTGAGGTCCCTTCCCAGGAGCCAACTATTTAGTGATTTCCCTTTTAAGTGATTCAAAGGAGGTTGCTTCAATCAGTCCTCCCCGCCCCCCCTCCCCAACTGCCTCCCTCCAGAGGATGCCTCCTCTGAATATTGCCACCAAGGAATATATTTGTCTTTCACATGTCACTAGCTTGTTCCAAATAGATCTCTATCAATAGAAATCCAGGGATCTTTGCTGACAATAAATTAAACAGCAAAGCAATTTGAAGAATGCCTTGGGGCTTCCTGTTGCTATTTCTCAATGCTTCTTCTCCCACAGTCTCAGGTTTACCCTCTGTGCTATTCTCTGTGGCAATATCCTCAGTGGCAGCATACAAATAGACTGAGCCTTTTCTGAAATCCCAGAAATGTGGCTTTCCTTCCATCTCCATCCTGCTTTATCATCAATGGCTATGTGTTTTGAGAGCATCCACAAGACATAAAGGACCATGTAGAACATCAGGAAGGCTATAAACCACCTTTTAAAGATTTCTCTTTTATTCTCCAAGAGAAGTTTCTTTGCTTTCTTTCTCATTTTGTTAGAAGTGCCATAGTCAACATGAATCGAAATTGAATTCTCTACTATCCAGTTTATTTTTTAAATGAGCAAAACAAAAACCAAATGAGAAAAATATTAGGATCAAAATCAAATCAGACATGGAGTTCCAATCTGTAATTACATATTCATATTCATATATCCATCACTGGAATTTTGAGGGCCATGGGATAAATATTTTTAGGGCTTCAGCTATTTATAAAGATGCAGAGGGTGGAGAAGGAAGGGAAGGCCAGTGAAAGAAAGACTTATGGGAACGAGACTGTGTTGAACTTTCCCACACAAAGACTTCTTTTCGGACTCTCAAACAATATGTTTCTATTTTTACACACAGACACAGACACACACACACACACACACACACATTGAGATGAAAGAGGAATTAGCTTTATTGTGAATGGCCTATAAGGAAAAAAATGTAAGATTCCAATAGAAGTTACAATGAAGAAAAGGGGACATTTCTATCAGCATAACATGGTGGGAAGAGTGAAGGATGCGGACAATTTGGAAGTTAATCCTGCCTAAGTCTAAGTATCTGTCTGCTCTTGGGCAAATCACTTAGACCTTCAGAGCCGGAGTTCTTTCATCTGTAAAATGGGGATAGTAACACTTGGAATAATTAACTTAGCATGTTAGAATTTCAGTATAGGAAAGGGTCTTAGTGATTAATACAACTACTTCTGTCTCATATTCGACTAGACTTCCCTAAAAATCCAATTACAGTGAATCACATCATGGAGTTTGGGGCCATGGAAGTTATTTATTCAAGATTCTACCCAAAGCATAAATCCCCTCTGTATTATGCCTGAGAAATTTCCCTCCAGCCTCTACATAATGACCTCCAGTGATGGGGATACCAACATATACTGATATAGCTCATTCTACCTTATAGCATTATTGTAAGGAAATTGTTAGTAACCTTAATGAGATATGTGTAGGTAAATTATTGTTATTAATATTAAAATGGAAAGAGCTGCTTTTGGAAGTAATGAGTTCCCCCTTAATTAAAAACTCCAAATAGAGGCTAGATGATTTCTTAAGAGAAATGGAGGGGATCCAGGCTTTGGGTATCAGAAGGACTACTTTATAATATTGCAATGATGCAATTCATTATTGTTGAATTTGGGAAAATTCTCATATCCAGATAAAACATTGGTTGTCAATGGGTATTCATGGTGTCAATGTTATTTTTAATGAGATGCCACATAGAATTTGTTAACATACCCCTAACATATTCTCAGCATTACTAAGCACATAAAGAAGGTAAGTCTGTGTATATTCAATATATGAGTGATGCTGGCTAACTGCCTGTGCTAATTGAATTAAAGCCTAGAAATAAATGGATGAAAGTTACAGCTTTCAAGTCATTTTGAGTCAGCCAGTATTTATTTAGTGCTCACTACATGCCTGTATGCTAAATACTGAGGATACAAAAGAGACAAAACTATAGTCCCTACCCTCAAAGAGCTGGGGAAGATGAACAGCAAGCAACTGTGTACTAATAAACAAAAACAGGGTCTTCCAAAAGTAAATTTAGTTTTAAACCTTAAAACTGTAATAAAACTTTGGGCTTGCCTCCTAGAAGGTAAAGTGGAGGCAATATCAGATGAAGCCAATATCCTTGAGGGAGACCAGGAAAAGCCTTTTGCAGAAGCTTGGATGTAAGCTGAGACTTGAGGAAAGCCAGGATGTGGAGATGATGAGGGAGAGCATTTGAGGCAGAGGAGAACAGTCAGTAAAAATACAAAGATTGGAGCAGTTAGGTGGCGAAGTGGATAAAGCACTGACCCTGGATTCAGGAGTATCTGAGTTCAAATCCAGCTTCAGACACTTGACACTTACTAGCTATGTGACCCTCGGCAAGTCACTTAACCCTCATTGCCGTGAAAAAAAAAACAAAAACAAAAACAAAACAGGGATTGGGGGCTGCTAGGTGGCGCAGTCAATAAAGCACCAGGCCCTGGATTCAGGAGGACCTGAGTTCAAATTTGGCTTCAGACACTTGACACTTACTAGCTTTGTGACCCTGGGCAAGTCACTTAACCCTCATTGCCCCGCCAAAAAACCAAACAAAAAAAATGCAGGGAAGAAGAAGGATATTCAAGGAACAACATAAGAGCCAGTGCTGTTAGATTATAGAGAATGTGGAAAGGATTAAAGATTCTTAAATTATGAAGGGGATTAGTTGTGAAGGGATTTGAAACTCAAAGAGAGAATCTTTTATTTTACCTTGGAGGGAATAACAATGATATGGAATATGCTAATTTTTTTACCCCATTAACTTTATGGGTAAGTGTGATGTACTGAAAAGTTTGCAGGCCTTTGTACCAAAGAGACCTTGATTTCCAGCTCTTAACTCTTTCACCTGTTAGGATACCTGTGTTACCCTGGGGAAGTCATTGAACCTCTCTGGACATCAGTTTCCTCATAGCTGAAAAAAAAAAGACAGTTATTATAACACCTATCTTATGGATCTTGTTGTGTGAACATGTAGTATAAGCCTCAAAGTGCTATAGAAATGTGAGCAAAACACAGGGTCACCTCCCCTGGAATTCAGCCATATGGTAAATCCTGACTTGGCGATTCCTCCGTAATATAAACCTTCTGATTGAATGCATTAGGGTATATTTAAAACTACCTCACTGTTGTACATTCTGCATTAGTTGATAATCCCTTTCTTCTCTTCAAAATCCTCCTACACCACTTCTCCCTCCTTGAAGAGAATTCCACCTTATACTTCATTGAACATATTGGGACTTCTCAAACCCCTTCTTCCTACCAATTCTACATTCCAAATCCTTTCAGCATCATCCAGTTCCTCTTCTCTTGATCTAGTTTCTAAGGAAGCCATAAATATTTTCCTTGCTAATTCCCCTTTCGCTTATCCTCTTTATTTTTTAGTCATTTCTTATTCATTTGATCCTTCTGTACTATTTATAGGCATAACCAGTTTTCTCCTATCTTTAAAAACTCTTTACATGTTCTCCTCCATCCCTACTGCTAGCTTATTGTGTATTTCCTCCTATTCATAAATAAACTCTTAGGAAAGGCTACCTGCTTTCATTAGTTCTATTTTCTCACCTCCCACTCATTTCCCAACCCCTTGAAGTAGGACTTATGTCCCCACTACAAGATTTACATTATGTTCTCCAAGGTCCATAATCTCATTTCTAAACCCAGTAAATGGCCTTTTCTCAGTCCTCACCCTTCTTGATGTCTCTAACATTTGACTCAATTGACTGCTCCCTCTCTCTGGATTCTCAGGCTTCCCTGAATTTTTGCAACACTATGCTGTTACAAAGATTTTCTTCTTATATGACTGTGCTGCATTCTTTTACCTCAACCCCTCCATCTAGGTGTAGTAGCTGAGAGGTCTATTCTGGGTCATTCCTTGCTTTTTCTGAAGTATCTATCATTCCCCCCCCCCAACAGATTAATCTCAAATCACCCAACTCTGCCCTCATTTCACTTTTGACCTATAGTTCTACAACTCCTACTTACTAAATATCTCTGTTTGGGTGTCCCATAGGTACATCAAACTCTGCATTTCCCACCAGGAAGCCTTCCTCTGGACTTCTCTAACAGGTCCAAGGAACCCTTTCATGCCGCTAGATTAATTTGGCCTTGGACATGATAGTTCTCAGTGCCCTCTGACCTTGGCATCCTTCACTCTCTCTAACTAGAAGCTTGGGAGTAAAATATTCCTCCTAGAACTTTCATTTAAGGAGTACATCTCTTCATTTTCCACCTATTTCAAACTCCTTTAGACTTGTCCAACATGTGTAACCCTTTTCAGATTCTTTTTCTGTGTTGTCTTTCCCCGTTAGATTGGAAGCTCCTTGCGGTAAGGTCTGCCTTTACCATTCTTTGAATCCTCAGCACTTTTCACAGTGTCTGACACATAGCAGGCAGTTAATAAATGTTTATTGTCTGACTAACTCAATATTTCCAAAAGAAAACACATACTCTTTCCCCTTAAACCTGCCTCTCACCCTAACTTTCTCAATCTTATTGTCACTTAGGTTTGATATTGTAAATTCATCTTAATATCTCTGTTCTCACAAACATACCCATCATATTGAATTGATTACCCAAGTCCTAGTAATTCAACCTAGACAGCTTTCATATCCATCCACTTTTCTGCATTCACATGACAACCACCATAATTTAGTACCTCTCACAGGACTCTTGTAATTGTTTTCTAATGGCTCTCCCTACATTCTCTACTCTCTCCAATTCATCATCCATTCACCTGCTAAAACTATACTAAGACACAGATTTATCCATGTCACTCCTCTGCTCATGAAGCTTCAATGGCTTCCTATTGCCTCTTTCTTCAGATGCAATTCATATGTTTGATATTTAAGGCTGCTTAAAGTCTCAATCTTTCTTTCTAGGATATCTAAACATTAGTACCCCTCATACACTCACCATTTCTGCTAAAATGTTCTAATTGTGCTTTTTTTGGATTTGCTCCTGATATCTCCTACCTCTGTACTTTTGCATAGTCTGTTACCCATGTTTGTAATGGTCTCCCTTATCACTTCTGCCTCTTGGTACCCCTAATTTTCTCTAAGATTCATTTTATTTTCTACTTCCTACAAGAGGTATTTGATGATTCTCTTGATCGTTAATAACACAACTCCCCCCTTAGAAAAAATTGCCTTGTGCTCATTTTACATATATTATTAATTAATTACTGGTGTTCCTTTTGTTGCCAATCAATAGAATGGATATTTATTGATGATAAAGATTGATTTCATTTTTGTCTTTAGGTCCACAACAAAGATTCCCACAGTTTCTTAGTTCAAGATGTTCTTAGTGTCTCAATAATTTTTTTCACAGAAACCCTATGTCAAAGAAAACAAACCAAAAAAACCTCAAGAATTCCATTTATTAAATAGTGAAGTCCAAATAACTCCATAAGTATTTATGTCTTGGCAAATTAGAAACCATTTGAAGAAATATGTGCAAACTGAATGATTTTTTTTTTAAAAATTTATCCTTACATGACAATTATTAATGAAATATATTTGTCTGTTAAGTACTGCGCAACTTTTCAAACCTTGGAAAAAGCTTGGGCAGCATCATCCTCATTCCCTTTTCTGTATTGATATTCCCAAAATATTTGTTTTTTATCACAGTATTTGCCAAAAACTCATCTTTGAAAAGATATGATGAGAAAGTTTGAGAAGTTACTACTGTAACTAAATTTACCACTAAAGGAGATCTATTTCTATATTTATCTCAAACATTTGAAAATGTCATCAAAAGGAATTTAGTACCATCTAATTTCCTGTCTTTTTTTTTAAACAAATTTACAAAGTCATTTATTCATTTATTTGTTTATATATTTTTGTTGGGACCGAAATCATGATTAAGTGACTTGCTCGGTTCCACACAGCTAGTAAATGTCAAATGTCTGAGGTCAGATTTGAACTCAGGTCCTCCTGAATCCAGGGCCTGTACTCTATCCACGGTGTCATCTAGCTCTCTCTATGTATTTATTTTTAACATTCTTTTATTTTTAAATTTTGATTTCTAAATTCTTTCCTTCCCTCACTCTTCTTCCACCCATTGAGGAGGTAAGCAAAATGATATTAATTATATATATAAAATCATATAAAACATATCTCTATATTAGCCATATCATGAAAAATAAAGAAAGCAAGAAAACTATACTTTAATTTGTGCTGAGTTCATCAGTTCTCTCCCTGTAGCATATATTTTTTTTTATCATGAGTCCTTTGGAATTGTATTAGATTATTGTATTGATCAGAATAGCCATGTCTTTCACAGTTGATCTAATGTTCAGACTTTGAATTACTTATAGCTGGTAGTTTACATAGTGTGTGACAGTTGTAAAGTATCACTTAGTTTCCCTTAAAAACTTAAAATATCACATGACCATCCACCTAAGTTTGCTGGGTGCCTTGGGATGCTGTAGCACAGAGTTTGATAAATTCAGGGTTAGAGGCTTTTATAATGTGCTCTCTTCTCTTCTCTTCTCTTCTCTTCTCTTCTCTTCTCTTCTCTTCTCTTCTCTTCTCTTCTCTTCTCTTCTCTTCTCTTCTCTTCTCTTCTCTTCTCTTCTCTATATACTATTTGTTGGTAATTTCATCTATACTTGTGGCTTAAACTATCATATATGTTTACCTGAAACTCAGATCTTTATATTCAGTCTTAATCTTTCTCTTTTCCTTCATTGTCATTTTTTTTTTGCTGGATATTTCTCCCTAGATGTCCCATAAATATATAAAAATCAATATGTCTAAAATGGAAATTATTGTCCTTCCCGATCCAAATATGCCCATTTTGTTGAGAGAATTATCATCCTTCAATTCACCCACATTTACTACCTTGGTTTTATCCTTTAGTCTTCCTTCTCCTTCACTCCCTAATCCAAGCAGCTGCCATATCATTTCTATTCTATCTCAATACTGCTCACACACATCCCATTATCTTCACATTATCATATAATGGAAAAATTGGACTAAGTCAGGAAGACTTGTTGCCTTAGATACTGGGTGAGTGTCTCTGGGCTAGTTATTTAACCTCTGATCCTAGCTTTCCTCATTTGTAAAATGAAAGAATTGGTTTAGGTACCCTTGAAGGCTCTTTCTACTTCTAAACCTTGATTTTATGATTTTGTGGTCCTCTGCCCTCCTGGAATCTGCCAAAATAATTTTCCCAAGGTCAAAGTCTAATTGTATCATTTACCTGACCAGAAAACTTCAGTAGTACCCTATTGTTAAAAGTTAAAATACATGGGGGAAGCTAGGTGGTGCAGTGGATAAAGCACCAGTCTCAGATTCAGGAGGACCTGAGTTCAAATCTGGCCTCAGACACTTGACACTTGCTAACTGTGTGACCCTGGGCAAGTCACTTAACCCTCATTGCCTAGCCAAAAAAAAAAAAAGTTATAATACAAACCCTTCAGCTTGGCATTTAAAGACCAAAACATGCTTTTCCTAACCTACCTCCCCAAGTTGACATTACATTATTCTCTTTCATGTGCTTTATGTTTCAACCAAATTGGGATACTTGCAGACCCCTAAACACTGCATTCAATATATTTCCAACTGTTGTGACTTTGTATAGGAAGTCACCCATACTTGAAATGCATTCCTGCTACACCTATGGCATCCCAGAGCCCTTAGCTTTCTTGAATTCAATAAAACTCAACTACTGTCTAATAATTTTATTATCTATTATGTGCCAGGCAAAATACTAGGCACTGGAAATACAAGGGAAAAGAGAAAAGTAGTTAATACAAAATATACAAAAGGAATGCAAATTAATTTTTTTCCTTGTTTTTTTTGCAAGGGGCAATGGGGGTTGAGTAACTTGCCTAGGGTCACACAGCTAGTAAAGTGTCAAGTGTCTGAGGTCGGATTTGAACTCAGGTTCTCCTGACTCCAGGGCCAGTGCTCTATCCACTCTGCCACCTAGCTGCCACAGAATGCAAAGTAATTAAGGGAGCAAGAGAGAAGCACAGAAAAGTGGGGCTATATAGAAGTATCTCATTCAAGAGGTGGTGCATCAAGACATCTCAAGGCTGCCATCTACAGGAAGGCTTCTCCCATTTATTAGTGTTCTTTCCTCAACTAATATTTCATTTTTATATATAATACTTCTATATCTTTATTGACATATAAATCATATATATATCTATATTGATATGTTAGCATTGACATCTCAATATATATATATATATGGTCATCCCATCCATCTATCATGTATGTATGTATCCATCATCATTCATCAATCCATCATCTATCTATCTATCTATCTATCTATCTATCTATCTATCTATCTATCTATCTATCTATCTATCTATCATCTATCTATCTATCTATCTACCTATCTATCTACCTATCTATCTGCTATAGTGCTTAAGATAGTGCCCTGAACATTATAGATGCCTGATAAATAGCTGTTGAATTGAATTGACTATCTCATGAGAGAGTGAGAGACATGTATGGGCCTTTGAACAAAGCCAGGAAGACAGCTTAATTGTATATAATTGGATTGTCACTTGCTGCTAGTTTACCTTAGACAAAATAGTGGAAAGTGAAGTGGAATTTTGTCAATTTTCTGGCTGATTTAGACTGGTTGGGGGAAAAAAAATCTAAGGTGGAGTTTAATCAAATGCTTCAGTCTCAAAAGCAGCTGTAGCCTCTTCAGAATCAACAGTGGCATAAGAAATTAGTCAGAAAAATATTGAACAGAATGATGCTCCTCATTTTGTCTATCCACTTTTATTGCCTTGATTCATTCATTCATTGTATTCAACAGCCTCTTACTAGGCCCAACACAGACTGTGTAGAATATACAATGCCAGGCATGGAGGGAGCTAGAAGAGGGATATAAAATCACATGTAAGCAAAGAATAATCATGGAAAACCATCATGAGCCCATTTTAGAGATGGAAAAAAACTAAGGCCAATTTAGTTGTCTTTTCTTTTAAATATTCATGAGCTTGGACCCTATCAAATATAATTTTCTGATTCCTCAAAATTGCAACTATGATCAGCTGAATAAATTCTTTATCATTGTTGTTTGTTCATGAATAGAATGAAGATTAGCTTTAGCTTTAGAGAACAGTTGTCCAGTACTGAAATTTCCCCACCTTATCAGAGACTTTACAGATGAAATCAAAGGCCCAGTACCTGTTCACTATTCTGCATATCAAATACTGTACTAAGTGATGGAGAGAGACAGAGAAACAGAGAGATAGAAAGAGACAGAGACAGAGACAGAGAATATGTTTCACCTCAAGGAGATTACAACCTAATAGGTGAATACAGAGAATATAGAGTTTGTCGACTGATCAGGGAGGAGTGTTTTTGTTTTGGAAGATAGAAGGAAGGTGAGAACAGACATAGAATATTTCTTAGCTTTTTTTTTTATTATCCCTCAGAGTT